>NC_057801.1:41687363-42303203 GCF_018294505.1 Triticum aestivum | reverse complement strand
CTCACATGCTCGGTGTAGATGAGGACGCAACAGGTGGGAGATTGTGTTTGCGCGTGTAGTGTGAACCAGACTCCTGCTTTTCCTAGGCTTCGCATACACGTCACGTCCAACACACGCTCGTCTCGGCCTCCGGGACATATATACCTAGGATAATGTCATTACGGAGCAACAACAATATCACAAAGTGCATGTACTATAGTTGAGAATACAATCTTATCTGAAATCCTCCATCTAATTTAGAGAAGGCAATGAAAATGTTGTACAATATAGGTTATCTCTTAGTCATATCTTTCATAACTAGATGTCCCTAAATTTATGATGAGGCATATTTAATTAAGAGGTCATCTCTTAACTAAGAGATGGCATGTCTTCATCTCATCATTTATTATTGTATACATGTGCTAATCCAATAATCTAGCTAGTTAAGCCTCCTCGGTGCCCTGCCAAGCAGATAGTCTAGTAACCGAAGTCCAGAGACGTACCAGCGAGAAGGTGCTTGAAGTTCCCCTCTTGCTTCGGCAGCAGATAGTTAATTGCAGAAAACTACCACATTTACGACTAGGTTTGCAGAAAACCATCAAGTCGGTAATCCCTTTCAAAAATCACCGCGTTTTTAGTAAACCTTTTTGCAGAAAACAATGATCAGAGGATTTGGCTCGTTTATGTGTGTTTATGATAGATGGGACCACCACATATACACGTTGAATATTCTTCTCCAATCCCTTTGACATAAACCCACTGATCAAATAACAAAAAGCAATCAACCCCCTCCCCCGGCCCCGTACACACCAGCAGCGGGCGCCCATGGCGAGGGGCGGCGCCTTCAGAATCTCATCGCCCCGCCTTTCTCTCCCTCGTCGTCCTGGTCCTCCAGAGCACCGCCAGGGCCGAGCTACCATGCACGGCGAGAGGAGCCCTCCTATGCGTGTTTGAGAGGCCAAGGCCTCCCGCCATCAAATGGCTTCCTCCTCCTCTAAGTGGTCTCCCTGTGGAGCCAGCTGCATGTCCAGCTCGACGGCTGACGCGGTGGAGCCCGACGGAGAGGCGCGCAGGCAGTGGGGAAGGACATGCACGGCAGGATGTTGGTGAAGCTGATAGTCGCGTGGGTCGTCTACCTCGGGGAAGCCGCGCGAGTTCGTGCCCAAAGATGACTTGGTGCTCGCGCTCGAGATCGTCACGAAGCTGGCCGCTCTATGTGTGGATGCTGGGAGGAGTCTGAGACTACCGACGAGGAGAAGAGGACGGCCTGCTCGCATCCACCATGTGCACTGCTCGTGCGCCGCGCGTTCACGCAACAGTGTGGCGGTTGGGGCGTCCTCACACGCCCGCCGCCTCCTCGTCTTCCACCGTGGCCATAGCTGTTTTCACCGCCGACGAGGGCGCCACAGTGCCGGACGGACAGCAGAGCCAGTGTGCGGCATTCCGACGGGTCCATCAAATCAGGGGTTTATATGTAGTTGTTTTGCCAAGTCATCTGATTACCATCCGGCCCTACTTGTAAGAAAGTGATCAAACACAGCAAATCGAGCCATCAGTGCTTTTTACGAAAGGCTTACAAACGCAGTGATTTTTGCAACAGATTACTGATTTGGTGGTTTTCTGCAAACCTATCCATAAATGTAGTAGTTTTCTGCAATTAACTCGGCGGTAGTAGAATGGACGACTATGATGGTGAGCGGCCCAACTGTAAGGTAAGGAGAGCCACGACTGTCGTCACGGCCGCAGAGGGAACCACATGAGCGCCTACGACGGCGGTGCAGATGACAAACCGGCGCAAGCCCACCACAACGTTGCACGGAAACTAGACCAAGCCGACGCGGGTGGCCGCGGTGGTTACGCCGCCTACATCCAAGGCAAAGCCCATGAGACGTGGAAGGCAAAACAAAGCCAGCGACGACGCTGGCTCAAGGTTTTGGTTACCGAATGAGGTAATTTTACCGAGGGGGACTGATAAATGTGGTTACCACGGTTACCGAGAAATACCGACAAATACCGAGAATATTTCGAGCGAATTTTATAGTTGAATTTTGAATTCAAATAAGAAAATGAACGAATATTCAAACCAGAGACCTCTCAAAACAGGAACTAGGTTGCTACCAACATGCCATAACCAACTTTCATTGCATTAATTAGACCCTACATACCTTACTGTAAATCGAGTGTTTAAATTCAAAAATTTCAAAAAAATGGTATTTTTTGCTCGGTATGACGATTTACCGAGGGGCACGGAAATACGTGGTAACCATGGGAAATCTTGAAATTTCGACTGGTAACCAAAACCTTGCGCTGGCTACACCTAGACCCCGCGCTTCCGCAAAGCTTATGCTGATACTAGGATGCACGCGGCTATGGATTACCACCACCATCCAACCACTACTACCACTCTCGCAAGGTACTGCTAGTCGTTAGAACTAGTTAGCGTGGCTGTTCATCAATCCCTCCCCCGCCCAAAACAATGCCTCTGCCTCTCGTTCTTTTCTGCCCGCCGGTTGTTCTGTTTTTCCTTTATCTTTGGGTGCGGTAACTGTTTTCTTCTTGTATCACACAATAAAGTGAAAGAAAGCATTCTGAAATCACACCTGAGTCCCCGTCTTTGCTCATCCTGTTAAGTTGATGTCTGTGGCTTCATTTTCCTTTTTTCAGTCACACTTAATGTTCCCTGTTCAAGGCTTGAAGTTGGTGATGTTGCTGAGTACTCAATAATTTTAGTTATTCACATCTCACGATGTGCTTTCATTTCTTTTGCTAACAAGTGGCACATATATGCTTCTCACGTCATATCTGTTGTTTTTCCTGGAGGTTAATGATGTCATCTCCGCACTGGAGGTTCAAAATTTGAAAAAAAGAAAACAAGAGGAATTGTCTGAATGAATCACGATGCTGAGTAAAAAAATGGTAAGGCAAGTCACAGCCTTCCCTGGAAAGCATTTTTAAATGAACAAACTATGGTCACCGATGTTTTCGGTCTTACGCTATCAGGTCACGAGTCATTACCACATCTTGTGGATTGATAAATTGTTCGGAAATCTTGTGGATCGATAGATTGTGCTCATGTCTGAAGCCGTTACCAAATTTTAGTTATTCCACTGGAAAACACTGTATGAGCAAACAATAAATGCAGCCTATCATTAGTTGAGTTTGCTGGGTTTGACAGAACAAGCCAAAATCATCCCGAGTGAGTTCTAAGAAACACTAGGCAGCGGTCTATCCATTCTCCTGCATAGAATATAGAAAAGAAATCTCCAATAATAAATCAAACTAATAGATCTCCCAAAGAAAATGGTCATATTATCATAGGATTTCTAATCAGAATCTTGTACGAAGAAACTAACAAGGAGCTTGGAGATAGTTTTCATATCCACTATTGAGCTTCTTGCAAAGACAGAAAACATATACAATGTTAAAAATGTAGGCCTTTTGTCATCTGTGGTCGCAAAAGTACGGATGTATGACTGAACTTCTTATTGTTAACTACAATGTCATATATAAAACATAGGTGCACCAGCAGGATAATGGACACCCATACCCTACAAGCGGTTCCATAAATTCTATAGTTAGACCGTTGTAAAATAGAAAAACCTTTTAACATGTGTCCGTATTTTGAGATATTTAATTAGCTGATATATGTATCCATAAAGTGTGCATTATATTGGGCACAAAAATACCTTGTCAGAATAACTGCAAAAGTTTGTGTAGTTAATTAATGGAAGAAGTGCTCGAAAAGCACTGCACTATTTTTAAGTAAGGGACAACTTCTCTTTTGTAGAATATTACGTCAAACATTTCTAGTGTGGCCAGGGCGATTGCTACTCAAAATTTGATCCTATTCCTTCTGCATGATATATACAAAAAAATCCCCATCATGGAAAATCCAATTGTTCCATCTCCGCAGGAGGTGATCTTATTTACATAGCATTACCGATCAAGATCTTGAGCGAGTAAACCTGAAATTAACTACTTGACTAGAAGAATGCCCGTGCGTTGCAACGGGGCCACATTAACTTTAAGAGTTCAATATTAATCATGTTAATAATACATTTAATATTCTCATACATATCAAGTGACACTGGCGAACTTTTTTTTTCAATTTAGCAACGGGCTCAGTTGCAACGGGCTCTTTATACATATCAGACAACTCGCTACTACTTAAACTACAACTATGGCTACCAATATTTTTTTGTCAATTTAGCTCAGCAATAGTGCCTGGCTTAATAGACTGCTTTGCATTCACCCCCTCAAAAGACAGAGAGAACCAACTCAACATGTCAGAAAATTAACAGAAATTTCATTTGTATGGCATGAACATATAGCAGGAGCACCAACACATAGATCAGCAGAGCACACACGCATCATGCGCACACACAGCAACACACACGCATCACGCTGGCATACACATACAGAAAAGCAGACACACACGCATCATGCGCATTGGCCGGTGCGACGCACGCAGAGCAAGTACGTACGCACGGAGAGCAAGCTAGTAAGCACGCACGCACGCGTCCAACCCCGCCGCTGCATGCGCTGGCAGAAGGTGAGGCAGCAAGGGAGACTGCACATTGAAGCTGTCCATGCAAGGCTGGAGGTGCTGGGCCGGCGACGGCGGTGTCAGGACGGCGCTTGATTCGTTCCCGGTGGCGTGGAGCTTGGGGCGGCAACGCGGCGATAGCTAGTGCTCGGGGATGGGGGTTTGGGGCGGGGGCAGTCGACCCGATGGCTGGCGAAGTTAACGGGCTCGGGCGGCTGGAAATTCGGCGGGTGGCGGCGGCACAACGCGAGGATGGGACAAGCGGAAAACCTAGCGGGCGTTCAACTACCAATACCCACACTTCTTTTAGGGGAATTGCTTGGGACGACGACTTAGCGAGCGGATCCCCTTAAAAAAGACATAGCGAGCAGATTCCCTTAAAATTGGTAGGAATGGATACGATTGATGACGTTGATAAATAGTGGTGAATGTTGGCCTAATTTATTATCATCATGCATGGAAACGAATCATCAAGAAAAAGAATACTTCCTATTACTACACTCATAGGAAGCTTCCTAATCTCTGCTACCAAACAATTTTTGCCCAAACAAGGAAGGAAAGTTATGGACGTGATTCGGAAGGAAACAAACATTATGAAGATTAATTAATTTAGATTTGATCTTTAGAGATTGATTGTGATTGATTCTTTTACATAAAGACATTACTAAATAATTTGCGTCAGTATGGAAAGTTCTGATCCGTTCAGTTTTTTTCGTTGTGTGAGAGGGTGAAGTGAAAATAAACCGATGAAGTGGGGGAGGCGACAAAAAAAATCTACGACGGTTAACCTACGAAAAAAACCCGGACGAAAGTGGTGGGACGAAAAAAAACCTGGAAGCGAGACTACCAACTGTTCCATTAGGAGTAGAGATACTACATAATCTATAAAAAGTGGCATCGGTCTCCAATAATTCAAACTTTCGGTGGACAAGCACCTTCACAGATTGAGGTCTAATTAACTTTTCGGTCAATATCCATGTCCATCCTTGTTGTCGCCCAGCAATTTATTCAATTCCGGTTCCCTACCAAGAGGAGGAAGAGCATTATATTCCACCAGGCTTGTAGGAGAATAAAGG
The DNA here is from genome assembly GCF_018294505.1 of Triticum aestivum. Classification (NCBI taxonomy): domain Eukaryota; kingdom Viridiplantae; phylum Streptophyta; class Magnoliopsida; order Poales; family Poaceae; genus Triticum; species Triticum aestivum. Next base: position 42,297,602 of record NC_057801.1, on the reverse strand, counting down.
CAGTGGCACATGGAAAGCAGCAGCAACGGACAGGTTATTATCGATTTGTTTTTTTTCATATATACCTAGTAGTGAACTTATATACGCACACATGCAAAATATTGTGCTTTCTTTTCTATTTCCTGGTAAGTGTCTAATATGTTTTTGACATCAATTTTATTTATTTTCTTGCAGTTTGGTGACGTCATTTCCCAACTAAACATTAACATGGGTTAATTAATTAAAGTGTTAAGTAAAATTTGGAGGGATGAACTGAATTAATTAAAGTGTTAAGTAAACTAAAAGTTGTGACCAGATCAACAAAGAGCATGATCTCAAAGACTTTGACACTCGTCGTAATCCAGGTCAATGCCTCAATGGTCTTGCATGAAAAAGCATGTTCAAATTAATGAACAAAGTGGAGACGCATAATTTTTTTTTCGTGACCCAGTCCAATGAAGTGATTGATTATTCTGAGAACCAAAATATTCCCCTGAAGAACACAACGAGGCATGAACGAGAGCAATGAAGACCCAGCAGATGGGCCGTGCAAGTTTGGTAGTACCATCTTCAGGATCTGCACTGTGCTTGGCTTGCCATGGAAATTCCGCCATACAAATCTATATTCAACAGTGAACCTTGTTAGTCTGCCTGCCTGATAACTGTTTGGCAGGATGACAACAATTGCCACGACTAAATTCTGCTTGTCTTCAATACTTGTGGTCCGGCAAAGGAATGGGTATCATGAACATATGGAGGAAGCATCGGCAACGGTCACGTTAGGACTTAGGACCAACGCTAACACATGGCTGAGATTTTCTTGCGGCCATTCTGATAACTTGCTTACGATGACATGACCTAGCAAACGACCAACATTAGGACCAAATTCTACCAAATTCTTTCTGCCTTGATAAAGTCGTGTTCCAAGATCAATGGACCACGTTACGGAGAGAGAGCATGGATAGCAGTCGGTCTTGCCGTCCATGAGGCAACAAGTCTAGGACGGAACCCCAACAAGACCGATGCCGCGCGCACCCTTTGAACAGTACCTCACTGCCCCCGGAATTGGTCGTCGATGCTGCCACGGCGCGGCACCGCCCACCATCATCCGCCACTCCATCGGCCTAGCGCTCGGCTACCTCCGATTCCCCGATTCCAATAGACAGCTGACTGGGGGAGCAGGACGCCGACACAATAACACCACCACCATTGTGCTCAAGTCGAAGCGGATACCCCAAGACGCGCCGTGGGTTCGCCCGGTGAAGAGAAGACGCGCTTCAGGAATCACAATGGTGGCGAGTGAGAAGTGTGAACCCGCACTACACTTTCCCTTGCCTTCCAACACACGTCGCGTCCAGCTCGATCTCATCCTCTCCGCACACGGAGCATATATAACCGTAGCACCACCACCACCACTAGTCCAGTAATCTAGCCAGGTAGAGCATCTCCAACAGCCGCGTCAAAAGACGCGCGCGCGGGGTAAAATGCCCATTTAATGCACGCGAGAAATTTTCACGCGCTCCGGTGGAGGCGGGAAATAAGCACGCGCGGTAAACGTTTGCGCGCGCGTGGGAGAAAGCTGTCGGTCACAGCTTCCGGCGCGCCTATAAATTGCGGCCCTCGTCACGCGCTGCTCCACACTACCATGCACGCATTTCCCACGCCTGCTCGTGGCTTCCACTGCTTCCTCGCCGCTTCCTCTGCTTCTTCGCCGCTTCAGTGCCCCGCCACCACCGCGCCACTATGTTGCGGTGCCGCCGGGGATTATCGTGCTACCGTGGCATCCGCCTGCGCTCCTCCGGCGCCTGCTACGCCGACATCCGGTCCGGCGATGTCCACCTCGACCTCGGCACGTTCGAAACCGCGCACGAGGCCGCCCGCGCGTATGACATGGCGGCGGCGTGGCGCCTAGGAAGGCCTCGCGCGCAGATGAACTTCCACAACGTCTACTCGCACAAGCAGGCGTAGCGCGTCGCTCCTCCGCCTCGTCTGATAACAGAACAGGACCGCGAGGACCACCGTCGGCTGCAGTGCCTCCTTCTCATTGCCGAGGAGGACGGGCGAGCCATGGCGGAGTGGCGCCGGCGCTACCCGGAGTACATCGCCGCCGAGAACGCCTTCTGGGCGGAGAGGACGGCAAGGCGCCGTGGAGCGTGCGGACAGGCGTCGGCGCAAGGCACTGGCCATATCGCAGTGCGATCTCGTCAATGCCGGTGGGAAGTCGTTCTTCGGGACAGACGATGAACATTGGGATGACAGTTGACACGATACCTCGGACAACACCATCGAGGATGATGATGATGATGAGGAGGAGGACTGCGAGTAGGTTCTTATTGTACCGTAGTTTATCTAGTTGCACCGTAGTTTTTTTATCTAGTTGCACCCTACTTCGTTATCTATCTATGTGATGTATCGTTTTATCTATGTATTGTCAAATATTTATGTATAAATCTACCTATCCATGTATATTCACCGTAGTCCAGAGTGTTTGTGCGAGAGCGCGCGCTGCATTTTTGCGCGCTACTGGAGCTACACGCGCACGCTGTATTTTACTACAGTTGCTGGAGCCAGCACTGACCGCCGTACCAAACCAGGCGATGGGTGCGCTGAAAACTGGCTTTTAGTGTGCCGCGCATTGGCCGGCTGTTGGAGATGCTCTTAAGCGTCCTCGGTGCACTGCCAATCCATATAGGCTTGTCTAGTCTCTTGCCAACAAAGAAAACAAGAAGAGGTAGCCACTCACCAGCAAGAATGTGCTTCGAATTCAGCTCCTGTTCCGGCAGCCGCATAAAGGACGACTATGGCGGCGAGCGGTCCAGCCATGGCGGCTGTGGCGGCCGTCACCGAAGACGCACAGGGGACCGCAGGAACGGGAATGGCTACAACGGCACCACCGGACACAAGCCGGCGACTAACTACGACCACCAGCCGGCTGTTGATGAGGCGGGGCGCAAGGCCCACCATGACGGCGCGTGGAAAGCGGAGCACCAAGGCGCTGGTGGCCACGGCTATTACATCGCCTACGCGCCTGACAAAGCCCACGAGACGCCGAAGCTTCCTGCGTGGCACAACAAGGTCGGCGACGATGCCGGCTACGCCTACAACACGGCGCGCCTCCATCAGGCTTCTGCTGATGATAAGGAGCACGCCGCCATGGATTACCACCACTACCCAACCACTACTACCACTCTCGCAAGGTACTAGGTCAGGGTGGACACGGCCCGAACCGGTCCGGTCCCGGTCCGAGCTGGCGTTTGGACCGGCCGCCGGCGGTCCGAGCCGGACCGGACCGAGCAGCCGAGCGGTCCTGTTTTCAAGGACCGGACCGGCGGCGACGAAGCCCGGGCTGGACCGAATGAACCGAGCGGACCGGGAACAACCACCAGCGTCGATGTGTGCGAGTGCAGGGGCGAGGTGGGCGATCGTGCGTGAGTGATGTGATGAAGTTGAGGAGCGATACTGAGGAACTGAATCTTCTGAAACCGACGAACTGAATTTTCTGAAAGTTTGACAGCACCTGTGTTTAACTGACGAACCGTGTGCATGTATGAGCACGTCCACGTCTTGACTCAGTTTCAGGTTACTTAGATTAGGCCGTTGTTGGAGGTCGTGGGATAGCACGATTTCTCATGCAGCGGCAACATAGCTGCGTACGGGTGGACGCGAGACGGCACGGCCGCAATACTCGTTCCTGGCTTTTCTTTTGTGCCTTTCAGTTGTAATGTCTTGACCCGCAGCTCGAGTCATGGCATGATTTCAGCTCATGCAGCCGCAATACCCGCAGGAATTGGTGCCACCGTTGGGTTTGAGGCCATGTTCGAGAACTCCAGAACGGCGGCAGTTCACGCACGACCGCGATGGCGACCGGCGGCAAGAGGATACGGCGCATGGGAAGGAGAGGAAGGAAGGGGAGGGGAACCTCGGGGACATGATGGTTCACTGTGGGGCTGCCGGTGGCTGCGACGACGATGAACGGCCACGGCGGTGACTGTGTTTTCTCGGTCCGACCAAGCGGCTCGGTGAAAGCCCAGACCGGACCGACATTTTCTCTGGCCCAATATTGCAGCCCGGACAGACAAGTTTTGCTACCGGTCCTGGACCGTCCGGTCCGGTCCTGAACGGGCTACGAGCGGGCCCAAAAGCCCGCTCGTTCCGTCCAGCCTGAGTACTAGGTACTAAGGTAGCTCTGCTTTTCTACTCTGTTCGGGCTGTGGATTTTGATCAGAGCCTCCACGTATTTGTCGATGGATGTGCGGCACAAGTTCTAGCTCCAGCAGGCTTTTACCACTCTGTTTGTGTAGTTGCTTCTTTTTACTTTAGTTGCGGCTGCTTTCCTCTTGTATCATAGTATAATCAAGTGAAAGAAAACATTTCTGAGATCTGAGATGATTCCCCATTTCTACCCTCGCTATGTGCATGTGTATGGCTTTGCTGCTTTCTTCATTCTGATTGTTCTCATCTCACAGACATTCCGAAGCACTGATACCATATGGAACGGCTTGCAAGAACAGCGAACATCTAATTGTTGCTTGTTGACACCTTCTCTACTGCTTGAAATTTTTTTAAAGGAGGTTAAACCCCGTGCCTCTGCATCAATCGATGCATGCAGCCATTTTTATTAATTATTTCACAAACGTCGGACAAGAACATATATCAATCCATCCGAAACCATCACTCACACCTACAAACTCGATAATATGGAGTGTTCTCACTCCCCATATCTAAAACCGGTGTCGTTCCCGATCCATCCACATAACATATCGAGACCAACATTCGGTGCAGCCTACTAAAGCGCACACCACATGCACACGTTTTAGGAGCCGCCATCATCATCGGACCACTGACCCATCTTCAGAAGAGATCCGCATCATCCCTACCAGTCCGTACATCCATTGACGCCATCACGACGCCTAACGGCACCACCGACCTGCGCTCATCCGTCAAACGCAAAGTCTCTAGAAGATCTGTCGTGTGTAGCACCTGCCAACCAGGCATGACTCAGCGTAGCACCTGCCAGTCAGGCATGACTTGACAGCTCCAGTGAAGCTCCGTGCAAGACAAAGCCGCTCCACCTCCTACCTCTGTCTTCCAGCGCCGCTCCACAAACGATGCCCCCAAGAGAGAAACGGCGTCGTAGTACCGCCATCGTCCGATCTGGAAGACAAGATTCTACGGCTTCCCCCGAAGCAGCACGAGTGGGCCGACAACAGTTACACGATGATGCCTTCATCAAGGTAAAGGCGCAAAGCGCCGCCAACTGCTTGGTTTCACCGGAAACTATGTCTGCCCGACTTGTAGCTGGGACTAGATGACGAATCTCGAGATCCGACCACCCAGCCGCCGGCCGACCACCTCTGGCGGAAGAGATGACCACCACCGCTGCTGCACCGGCCAGAATAGATCTAACAAGAGGTGCCACCGATGCAACCACTAGGCCCTCCACACCGCCGCAGCCGATCCAAAGGTAGATGGCGCGCCGCCGCCGCCGATCAAAAGGCAGATGGCGCGCCGCTGCCGCCGCCCGAACAGGGCTGGTTGTTGCGCCCGCAGCCCGCTCGAGGCGGAGTCGCTGGTCCCGGAGCAGAGGGAGAAGGGGAAGGTGTTCCGCTCCTTCCGCTACCGCCTGATCCAGCCGAGGGCACAGCCATCGGCGCAGCAGGCGCCACCACAGGCGGCGGTGATGGGGATTCCTGCCCCTGGATCCAGGTGGCTTCCAATCGAGATCAAGGAGGACGCGGAGCTCGAGGAGATGGAGGAGGAGGTGGCGGTGCCGCCATGGCGGAGGGCCAGGGTGCCTCCGACCCCGACCTCACTCCCTCTTCGTTCCCCGTGCTTCCAGAGGCACTTGCCTCACCTCGTGGCTCTCTCCCGCCGCCAGTTGGGCGCTCGCCGGATGGCAATCGCTTCTCGTTGCTGGCCGGTGAGGGCTCCAAGGAGGAGGGGGGGAGGGGGAGGCCCTCATCTCTAGTCCAGGTATGTTTCAAGCTGCTAAATATCTGGTATCTACTGCTTCAATTGAGGTAGATGATACTAGTAATGGAAAAATGCTTGGGAAATTTAGGTTTGATAATAGAATTAGAGTTCAAAAAGGATCTAAATCTCAGAAGAATGAGGATTGGGATAGGATCTCTTATGTTGTTACTAGCTCAGAACATAGGGGGGCTGGGGATAAATTTGAGGATATGAGGTTGAGTAATGATACTCAGTGTATTGGTGTAGATGCTAGGACGGTGCAAAAACATATGGGAAAAAATAATATACATCCCATAACCCCTTTATTTGGGGATGAGGAGTTGGATTTTCGGGAAATTGAAATGCAAAAAACCCCAATTGCAACCTATTTGGCTTCAAAAGAGGGAAAATTGGGGGGATTTGATCCTGAGGAAAAGTTGATACCCCTGATCTTTTTTGGGGGCCCGGTTGGGAGAGATTTAAATCTGGATGTGGATGTGGGCCTACCATGGTGGAGGCCTGGTGGTTTGGAGCCCAGCCCAGCCCAAAAAGGGGAGAGGGCACTGGCTGGTATAAAGGAGGGAGTGGAGAGGAGTGGGAAGCAACCCTATCTTTTAGGGTTTCCCCCTCTCCTCCCCTCGCCGCCACAAGAAGAAGCAATGTCAGGAATTTTTGGCAGAGGATTTGGAGCCCTGAGATTCAATCGAGGAGGAGGGAATGGGCACATAGGAGGGAGGTTCAACAATGCTAACAGGGGAGGGGGATGGACTGGAGGCAGACATGCCTTCCCAGGGGGATTTGGTAGTTTTGGGAGAGGAGATGGTCGATTTGGTGCTGGGAATGGAGTGGGCAGAGATTCATAAGAAGAGGACCCTAGGGCTGAGAGGAATGGAGAGAATTTGGTGTGGCAAGCTAAGGCAGGGAAAAAAGATGAAGGGGAAGAGATTGCAAGGAGGGCCAGTGGAGAAGCAGGAGGTGTTGTGCTGGAAAAAGACAGGAACAAAGATTAGATGGCGCAGCCGAATCAGCATCAGCAACAACTGTTGCTGACTTCTCTACTTTCTCAGTTGGTGCAAGGGATGAAAAACAATGAGAAAAATCAGGTTGAAGGGATGCTTGGAAACCAGTCTAGGAAATTGCTTCGGAAAGAGAGCCAAAGAAAAGATGAAATAGGACCTGATGGGCAACAAAGAGTTGACAAGGGGAATGAACAGGGAGCTGGGATGGAAATGAAGAAACAAGGAGGAAGAAGTAGCTGGCAACAAGGTTTTGAGGAGAGCAAGAAAACCTTTGACAGGTTTAGCAAATAGGTGTGTGGTAAGTGCAAAGATCCTAGACACACCACCAAGGAATGCAGGGTGGGACATTGTTTGATGTGTGGCAGAGATAACCATATTACTGGAGAATGCAATTTGCTGAAACAAGTTAAGCCAGTTCCAAAATATGTAGGATATGTTGCTAAAGGACTAGGGATTTTACTGGTGCAGAGTTATAAGGATGTCCTAGTAGCTGAGCACACCAATCATTTGGGGGTGGTGGTCATAAGAGAAGGGAAGATCAATGAGACTGAGCTTGTGAAAGATTTGGGAGAAATGTTTGATTGGAGATGGCAATGGAGAGTGAGGGAGTTTGAAAAAAATGGATACATGATGAGATTTCCCAACAAGGCAAAACTGGTGGAGTTGGCCAAGTTCAATGATTTTAACCTGTTGGGGACAGGGGTGGTAATCAAAGTTCAACCTTGGTCTCTAGATCATCAGGCTTTTGGAAAAATGCACACAATATGGATCAAGCTGGCCAAGGTTCCTGATTGTTTTAGACATTTCTTAGGTATTTGTGAGGTTGCTGCTGCGGTTGGACCTGTCCTAGAGATTGATATGGACACCATAAGTGAGGAAAAAATTAGAGCAAAATGTGGGATTAGGGATGTGGATAAAATACCATCTCAAGTGGAGATTACTTCCCCTGATCTCCTTATGTTCAGAATTGGAATAGAAGCTGAGAAGGTGGTGGAAATTGGTTGGTACAAGGAAGAGAGGAGAAAGAATGACAACAATAATAGCTCAGAAGTGGAAGAGGAAGAGATGGAAAACAGAAAGAGGACTAAGTTGGAAAACACTAAATACAAGGGGGTTTCTCTGGAATGATTATCCCTGAAACAGAGTGAGGAGATAGATGGGAGAATTGAGAGAATGAGATCACAGATGGAAGAAAACATGATGCAATGGCAAAGTGAGATGACTTCAGAGATAAGAAAATGGCAAAAAGAAAGTGAAATCATGCTCGGTAAAATAAAAACCCTGGAGGAAGACAAAGTCAGAAACAATGCACTTTGGGCAAAAAGTGAGAAAAGAATCAAAGAGCTAGAGAATTTTCAGATGGAACTGCAGGAGTTAAGTAGAAAACAACAAGATGAAATTCAGAAGCTAGCACAAGAGGCTGCCAATAGAGAGGAATATGAAATGGAGTTAGCAAACATGGACCTTCAAGACTATGAGAAAGAAACTCAGTAGAAAAAGGAAGACACTGATTCTGGGAAATATAATGAGCCCACTGATTATAATGCTAGTCAATAGTCAATTGAGACATTGGGAGAGAAAATGGCTGTGATACATGGGAGTGAGATCCTACATAAGGAGGGGGAGGAAAAAGATGTTGAGATCAAGAGAAGCCTCCGGAATAAAAGAAAGGAGGACAAGAAAATTGAAGATATGGCGAAAATCAGAGCAGAAGAGAGAGATAATTATGGTAACAATTCTAAGCTGGTAATTGCTGATGCTTCTTTATTGCATATTAGTTCTTTGGTGGGAATTGATTTGGGTTGCTCAATAGAGATGATTGATAAAAACATAGAGATTATTAATAAGATGGAGATAGCTAGAAGAGAGCTATACCTTCAAAATATTAAAAGAGAAAAAAGTGGTAGAAGAGAAGAGGATTGTAAGGAGGAGGGACATAATGAAAAAGAGGTCCCAGTATAAATAAATACTGGAGATATAAACTTAGAAGAACTTTGTTCAGATTTTGAACATTCTGATGCTGATATTGAGGAACAATAGGTTAAGAAACTGAGAGGGATGCTCTCAGGGAAAAAAAGTGGCAAAAAAGGCTCACCAGCACTTGACTGTGTGAAGCAATCAGTTGGGATTGGGGTCCTCCAAAGAAGAAGAAAAGGAAGGAGGACTTAGTAGAGATTTTACTGATTCTTAACTAGGACTAATCTGTCAAAAAGATGAGAGGAGATTTCTAGAATGTAAGGGGTATAGGACAGGATCACAAGAAGAGATACATTAGAGAAATGATTCTAGATCAGAACTAGACTTTATTGGGCTCTTTGAGACCATAAAGCAGGACTTCACAAAAAATGAGCTACACAATCTGTGTGGGTGGGGGAAATTACCAATGGTGGAACCCACCTAGAGGCATGTCTCGTGGGATTCTGGTGGGAATTAATAAAGATGTGTTTGATATTCAGGACATTGAAAAAGGACAATATTTTCTGAGAATGTTGGTGTTTGATAAGAATATTCAAATGCAATGGAACCTAATTACTGTCTATGGGGATGCACAGAAGGAAGGGAAAGCCAGCTTTCTTGCTGAATTGGCAAGATTGTATCATGATAATCCCATGCCTTGCTTGGATGGGGGAGATTTTAACATTATTAGAAATGGGAAGGAGAAAAATAAGCCTATGCTTAATGAACAATGGCCCTTTATGTTTAATGCTATTATTGAACAAGAAGGGCTAAGGGAATTGCCTCTGAATGGGAGGAAATACACTTGGGCTAATAATCAGGAAGACCCTACTTTTGAAAAATTGGACAGCGTGTTGATGTGCCCAGCTTGGGAGGAGAAATATCCACTAACCATATTGCAAGCTTTTGCTAGGGAAATCTCTGATCATACTCCCTTGTTCCTGGATATAGGGGAGGCACATAAACATAAATACATTTTCAGATATGAAAATGCTTGGTTGCTGAGAGAGGGTTTTAGAGAGTTGGTATATAACACCTGGGATGAGAGATATTTTGGGGACATTTTGGATAGATGGCAATCAAGATTAAAAAAACTAAAGGGTGGAATAGAAATATGGATGCCTGGTACTGGACAATAAAAATGGAGATAATAAGGGAGCTTGATGATTTAGACAAGAGAGCTGAGATTATTGGGCTAAGTGCTGTGGACAGAAATGAACAGAAGGAGCCCAGGGCTTAATTGAAAAGAGTAATGTTACAAGAGGAAATGAAATGGTTGCAGAGATATAAAGATACAGAAATTAAAGATGAGGATGGGAACACCAGGTATTATCATGCTAAGGTGAATGGGAGGAGAAGGAAAAATAGAATTGTCTCCCTGGAGCAGGAGGAAGGGATTGTAGAAGGGGATGAGAAGTTATTGGAGTATATAACCAAATTTTATAAAGATTTATTTGGACATCCTGAAGAGTCTAGCATTTCATTGAGAGAGATGGAGATGGACAAAATTGATACACAACAGAAAGAAGAACTTCTGGCACCCTTTTCCCTAACAGAATTACATCAGGTTGTCTTTGGGATGAAAAGAAACAAAAGCCCAGGTCCTGATGGGTTCCCTGCTGATTTCTACCAAGATTTCTGGGAAGTGGTTAAATGGGATCTGAAAGCCCTAGTGGATAGTTTTGCAAAAGGGGAAATTAATATTGCCAGACTTAATTATGGCATACTTACTCTAATTCCAAAAACCAATGGTGCTAAACAAATTCAGAAGTTTAGACCTATCTGTCTGTTAAATGTCAGTTTTAAAATCATTACTAAAATACTGATGAATAGGCTGGCTAAATGTGTGGCCCCTATGATCTCCAGAACCTAAACTACCTTTATTAAGGGCAGATACATAATGGAGGGGGTAGTATTTTTGCATGAGGCCCTGAATTCTTTCCACAAGAATAAAGAAAATGCCCTAATTTTCAAAGTAGATTTTGAGAAGGCGTATGATTAAATAAAATGACCCATTGTGATTCAAATGTTGAAAATGAAAGGATTTCCTGATAAATGGTGTGACTGGGTAATGGAAACTATGAGAGGGCGACATGTTGGAATTAAAGTGAATGATGAAATTGGCCCATATTTTAAAACTTTTAAAGGTTTAAGTCAAGGAGATGCTATGTCACCTTTACTATTTGACATAGCTGCTGATGCCTTAGCCATTTTAATGAGTAATGCCCTGAAGCATGATGTGGTTAAGGGGGTATTATGTAAAAAAGAAGATAAAGGGATTAATATGCTACAATATGCTGATGATACTATATTCTTGATCAAAGATGAGGTGGAAAGTGTGAAAAATCTCAAACTTATTCTAGGGACTTTTGAGCAAATGTCTGGGCTGAAAATCAATTTCCATAAAAGTGAATTGTTGCTATTTGGCAAGGCTAAAGAGAAACAAATGATTTATCAAGAAATTCTGACATGTAAGATGGGGTGTTTACCCATTAAATAATTGGGAATGCCTGTGTCAGAAACCAGAATCAAGAACACACACTGGGATTGTGTGACTGACAAAATTGAAAAAAGATGTGGATGTTGGCAAGGGAAGCTGCTGGGCTCCTTTGCAGGAAGAATCACTCTGGTGCAAGCATGCCTGACCAATATACCTTTATTCATGATGTCCTTTTATGCTGTTCCCAAAGGGGTTGTAAAGAAAGAAGATTTTTTAGGTCCAGGTTGGTATGGCAGGAAGATGAGAATGTTAAAAAATATCACCTAGTGAAATGGAAAGAATGCTGTTTACCTAAAGAAATAGGTGGTTTAGGGATACTGAATCGTGAAATAATGAATATTTCACTTCTTGCTAAATGGTTTTGGAAAATGGAGACTGAGAAAGGTCTTTGGCAAGATATATTGGATAAAAAATATAGAAAAGGTGGTTGTTTGGCTCTAGTGAGCAAGAGGCCTGGGGACTCCCAATTTTTGGCTAACTTGCTGAAAATTAAGGAGATATTCTACAAATTTGTTAGGAAAAAGGTGGGGAATGGGAGAAACACTAGGTTCTAGGAAGATTCTTGGGTTGATGATAAACCTTTAAGAGATGTTTATCCTAGACTATATGATATATGCTTTGACCACAATATTACTGTGGAAGAGGCCATACAGAAAGGATGGATGGGTTCAAGTTTAGAAGGACCTTATATGTGGAGACTCTGGGACTATGGAATTGCCTCAAAAAGAGGTGTGAGGAAATTCAAATGCAGGGAGGGGCAAACAAAATACTCTGGACCCTCACTGCTGATCATAGGTTTTCTGTGGGGTCCCTCTATAGGAAATTGGTTACTGTGGGGGTGAAATTCCCACAGAAATACCTATGGAAATCCAAGGTACCTGCAAAATTGAAAGTATTTTTATGGTTAGTTAATAAAAGAAGTATTCTAACTAGGGATGTGTTGTTAAAAAAAGGTTGGAAGGGAGGAAAGGATTGTGTTCCTTGTGGGAGAGATGAATCGATTGATCATCTGCTTTTTTCTTGTCCTGCTGCTTCTTTGTTATGGAGTTTGGTCAGATGTGTGTGTGGATTTAAAACTGTTCCATCAAATGTAAAAAACTGTTTTGGGGACTGGATTAGGAAATTTAATAAAGAAGATAAGAAAATGGTTCTGGTGGGGATTTCAACCCTGTTTTGGGCAATTTGGAAAAGCAGGAATGCGATTATTTTTGAAAAGAAAAAGATAAATGATCCTTTCTATATTATCAAAATGATGTGCAGGTGGTTAACAGACTGGTCAATTCTGCAGATAAACGAGTCGTAGAAAAATGCTGGAGCTGGGAGCAAGGGTGCTAGAACAGGCAGCAAGTGAGGTGTTCACAGCCAAGCAAGGATGGAAGATCAATGTAGCGAGGCTGGAATGAAGAAACTCTTGTGGTGGTGGACCTGAAGTTTGTTATTCTTGTTGCGGGGCTCCTTCAGCTCCTTTGGCTACTTTTGATGTAATATTGATCGTTGTAGGTGGGATTCTGCCGTAGTTGATGAACTTGTTTTGGGTATTTGTGCGGTTTGGATGGCCTGTGTTGGCCTTCCGGGATGTTGCGACGTTGTGGTGGTAGCATTTTAGTCCTTTCTAGTTTGAATTTGGTTGTGAACTTTGGTGGTTTTCAGTAATGAAAATCGGAAGGGGCAAGCCCTTCTTTGATAAAAAAAAGTCGTGTGTCCAATTTGCTAACACGGGACGCTGCTGCTCTGTTCCTCGCGCAGCTGCTTCACTGGATAAGTGCACCGTCGCCATAGCCTGGAGGAGGCTCAGACGGACCGCACAATCACCATCGAAGGGAGAAACACCAGGTCATGGCCTAATGCGCAACTTATCGTGCAACTTCTTTCGCCACCGTGGGCAACCTAACGTAGCTCTCCACTGCCTAACATCCCCGCAGTAGGTGTTCCAGGTTACTTTTCCCTTCTCTCGATCTCTCTCGATTCCCTCATATTTTCCAGATTTGAAGTGGCCTAAAGAGTAGGAAGGCACTTGCATGACACATGATTTCTCTCTTTCTCTCCATTTATTACACAAACCTTGAAAAATATATTTCTCTTTTTAGTTAACCTGGCTGTTGCACTTGCATACCTGGTCAACATTGGCTAGGTACAAATAAACCAGCACGGGCCACTTCGTAGGTTGTTATATTTGGTCCATTGTGAGATTTGTCATACGTGAGCAGCATGTTAGTTTGACAGGCATAAGCATTAGTGAGATGAAATATATAGAGTTACAAATCAACTCAATTACTAGAACTAGCAAGAACATAGGTATGCTGACGATTGCCACCGTGAGATATGATATATTGTTGGAACCTTGAACTCACGGGATTTGGAAATATGCATACAGCTGAATTGGGCATCAAGATTGCTACCATAACAGTTTCTCCATTCGCCAGTCTAAACTTCATTGGATACATGCAAAGCACATGACGAAACCCGTTCAACCGTCGATCTATGCCGTGATCCGGACACATGTCTTTCACAGGAATTCATTGAAAAATAGATGTAATTTTTTTAATGTGTGGATACGAGATAGTATACATGTTTATTCTATACAAATATGTCCTCCACGGGTACTTCTACGCCTGTGCAACTTTTGTTATGTTTCATCACCACGTTCTGTTCTAACAGTTATTTCAAAATGGTCATCTTCTTCCTCTGTTTGTTGACTTGTTGTCCATTAATGTACCCGTGTTTCCTTTTCAATCTTCTAATCGTCTTCATTCGCTATTGCTTCTTCTTTTATTTCATTTACCTTTTCCCTTTATTTGATATATATACTCATCAGTTCATCCCTTATGTTTTTCCCAAGTTCATCCCATCCTTTTGTGATGAATACTACATAGTGTGTTTTTGATACTGTTTATTGCCCTCGGATGCATGCCATAGTCTGTGAAAAATTATCTTTAAATTAAAGAATGAAATACTTGTACCACCAAATCTGAATTCATGGAACTGTTTGATGACTTCGTTAAATAAGTATTTCTTTACCACATTCCGTTCTTTGAACTGCAATGACTTCCCTAAGCGTTGATTCAAATTGGGCTCCTATGGTTAAGGATGTTTGTTCAATCAAGTTCTTTTAGACGAAACTTAGAGCGCAATATTTTTTTCGTCCCGCATTCAGGAACTTACGGCGACTTCTGCCATGGACATAAGCTTTTATTCATGGGTGCTTCCAACTAGCCACCCCGAGTTACAGAACATTTATTTAGCTAGATAATTTTTTATACGCTATAATGTGCTATTAGAGACGCTATAGCGCATTAATTTTTCAGTGGTAGTCTCCTGCAATTTCAGCATATTAATCTAGGACATACACGCAGTAGTATGTGTCATTATAAAATAGTGAAAAAATTCTATACGTGTCCATATTTTAAGACCTTTAATTGGGGGATCTATGTGTCCACATAGTTTTCTTTCTGCTGGGGCTTAAATACCTTTTGAGAATAAGTGCAGAACTATGTGTAACTAATTAACTGAAAAGGAGCTCAAAGATCCCTAAACTATTTTACATAAGGGACAGATTATTTTTTGAATAATGTTGCAACATTTTCTTTATTTCCCTCAGGCGAACACTACTTGAAGTTCGATCTGATTCCTTTTGGATGGAATATATAACATAAAACTTGATCATGAAAAATGAAAATGTTCAATCTCTATGGGAGATGACCTTATATGCACAGGATTACGAATAAATATCTTGAGCAACCAAACCCGAAATTAACCAATCATTACTACACAATCCATGTCGACCGGCATCAATCTCTAATAATTGGCACTTTCAATGGTCAACCAACTTCACAGATTGAGGCCTAAGCCTGGTTGTGATGAGGAGTATCATATACTAGTATCATGCATATGATACTAGTGTATGATACTACCTCCTTAATGCATAGTATAAGATGTTAGTATCTTATTAGGTTGTCTTATTAATTGTCATGCATGTCACAAAGCAGTACATCATTTAATATGATATTGTATCATGATATGATACCACATCCTCTCTTTCCTCATTTAATTGTTGGTACATGCCGACTCCTGTTTTCCCATGCCAACCCCTGCCGATTCCATCACTGCTACATGAGAGTACACTGAGGAGAGGACAGGATGATCAGTGGATCACAAGTGGCTAAGATTCGGCGCTCGTATTGTCCTTCAGTCCATGGGAGTTCTTCATTGCGTCGGAGTCATGTGTTTGTTCATGTCATGAGCTTCATAATCTCATTGTGTTCTTGCTAACTTCCTGATGCCTCCAACTCCTACATATGATACATATGAGAAGCCAAGTGGACACTCCATCTTGAGATATCTAGCAACTGGTCGACTTTTTTGGTTGATGGATCTGAAAGATTAGAAGTAATAGATATTTTGAACTCCCATCATGTGCTAGAGTATGGTTGTTGGTGATGCTAGCTATGTTCACAAGTGCATTTGTGTGAGATAATAGTAATGACCTAATATGGTAGAGGCGGCGGGGTGAAAGGGGGGCTCCTTTTAATGATGTCATGGATATCAACTAACATGAGCTCCACGATATTAATTGTTTTCGATCCAAACACCTACCTTTATGTTTGCATGATCTGGAAGTGGGTGCACCCATGTGGCATCAATGTAATGAGCAGGCCCCATATGTAAGATATGACGTCTGCCTTGTTCTTTCCAAGACTCGGGAGTAGACGAACCGTACAGCATGGATGCTATTAGTAGAATGGAAAGTGAATTACAAACGAATAAATGCCCCATGCTGGGTTAATTTGTAGGTGATTGGCTCATTTAGGTTGTCTATGTAGTGCCTGATACCTTAACAAAATGTCCCATCCCCATTCCCTTCCCATCACATGCTCCATGAATGTATACTCTCTAATGAAACAAAGAGAAAGAAATGAGGAATAGTTATTTTTTCCCTTTTTGGAAAAATAGGGTGGTTACCCTGTCTCATGGATGGAATCATATGCATTCAAGAAACAACCACTTGTGTCACTAAATATTTCGGTAAGAGCATGTATAGGTTGATTGGTAAATGATCTCTGATCTCTGACATGTAGATCGACCTTCCAAAACATTCCTAACCAAGTCTGTATTCCAAACTGTGTTTTGGATCACGACGGATGCAGTGTTTGCATTTTGAGTGGATTTCGTTGTTGGTTATTCATATTGCTTACTCAGAAAGACTTGGCTGACGACCAAAATTGGTAACAAATTCTATCTCTCCTAAGAAATTGTGTACCAAAATGATCAATTCATCAATGAACATGGAAGAAGAGAGCTGGACAATGGCAACATGCCCAGGACATGGCCCCAGAAAGACGAACCGACCACGCATTGCCAAAACCCACAATTCGCATCCATCCTTACTGGCATCGATCGATGTTGACGCGACATGGCACCACCCGACACAAGGTGTCACTCTTGCAGCACACCACTCAAGCGCTCGGTTGCGCTCTCGCGGGGGCCTGCCTCCGTTCTCTCGAATCACAAGCTGGTTGACTCCACGCGTAGAGTATAGAGTGTAGACGAGGATGAACCTGGTCGATGGGGACCTAAAACAACATCAACAACTATACGGGGGAGACATGGGAAGTGTGAACCTGATTACTCGTTTTTCCTAGGCTTCCGTGACATATATACCACTAGCACTGTCATTTCTTGAAACAACAATACAGTTAGTCCAGCAATCCAACCAGTTTAAGCGTCTATGGTGCGGTACAAATCCAAATAGTCTTGTGTCTCTTGTCTATAGTAGTACAAGCAAGCAAAACAGAGAGGGAACCAGCAAGTCGGGACTTCGTTCCACCCAAGGTAGTTTAGTGTCTCAAAAACATAGTGACGCAAATATTTAGTGGGTATGAAAATGACATAGACTTAAAGTAGACATAAAATTTTCCAACTTTCATAGTTAGATCATATTCATATGATGCCGGGATTAATTACTATGGATCTTACAAAATGCAACTTTCTTTAACAGAAATTCATTTGTATCATGTTAGTCACTTACATGCAAGAAATGAACATGTTAAAGATGATTTACATGGGATGGATGGGCATGGCGTGAAAGTACACATTACGTAGCGCAAAACTCATGTAGGATGCAAATGCCAAGTTTGTATGTTTTAACAGATTCTGTCAGTTATATTATGATGCACTTTTGCCACAAAGTTTTCATCATGCAAATTGATCCTAACATAGATGAAAATACCACCATTGCGTAGAACACGAAAAAATGCATAACATTGATATAATGCACGTTTTCATCGGATGCACGGATTAAAAGTTACAAATGATTTCAATATAAGGTAATGCAGCTCCTTTCAGCTAGGTGCTGCAAAACCAGGAGTGGGGTCTGGCGTGCCACGCTGGCCAGGTGTGTCGCACCTGTAAGTAGGCGCTGCATAGTGTAGTGCAACGCCTACCTGTCAGACGCTACACAAAAGGGTCAGCTGGGTGAAAAAATTTCACCAACGGTTCATTTTGTGAATTCGTTCTGTCCACAGGTCAGATTTGTCGTTTTTGCCAAACCCGGCGCTTCTGCAAAGCTTTTATTGACAATAGGTATCACGCCACCATGGATTACCACAACTACCCAATAGCTACTAGCACTCTCGCAAGGTACTAGCTAGGAGCTAGAAAATTTGCCACTAGCTAGTCCTTAGAATTATTAGCGTGGCAGTTCATCAGTCCCTCCTCCCCTGCTTGAGCACTGCCTCTACTTCTGTTGCTTTGTTTTTCCTCTGTTTTTTTTCCTTTGTCTATGGATTCCGATCAGTATTCTCTGCTGCTGAAACTGAAAGACACCTGGAATAGTGTCTGGAAGGAAGTGGATTTTTTTTCAGAGCCTTTGTCGATGGATGTGCAGAAGACAGAAGGTCCAGCTTCACATGAATGTTTTGATGGCAGATGATTTTATCAGTGGGCCTCCATTGTTGCCTGCTTGTACTTTTGTTTGTTGCTTATGGAGAAAGATTGGAGTGAAGTTTAGTATGCTTTCTAAGATCAGAGGAGGAAAAGAATGAAGGTTTGTAGACAGAAGGTCCACACACATTGTTGCTTTCTTGTATCATACAATCAAGTGAATGAAAGCATTGTGTAATCACAGCTGTCCCATTTCTGCTCATCTTGATATGTGCATGTGTTTGTGTGGCTTTACTGTCTTTTTTTCCAGTCACATTTAGTGCTCAGATGCTCACTTCCCAGTACCAATGGTAGAAGTAGGTGCTCCTGGTTGCCACCTCATCTATTGCTTGGAATAGCTCAACACAACTTTGTATCAAAAGGCTGGATTATCATACTTGCTCAGCATACATTACTAGGTGAGAAATCAGTATAGTCATTGTTTTTTTGTTCACAGAAGGATTTCCACTGGTTTACCTTTCATGTGAAAAGAGGGGGTAATGTAAGAGAGGCCATGTTAAAATTGCTCAGAAAGAGAACCAGAATTTTCTACAAAGGATCCACCAGGAATCTGCGTAACGGTGTGCTTTCTTTACTTTTCTTCGTAACTTGTCTCTGATGACATATTTGTTATTTTTCCTCAAGTTTAATGACGTCATGTCTACATAGAAAGTTAAAATATGAACTTTTGAATGAATTGCGATGTTAAGTAGAAAATATTGGTAAGTCATGGCATGGTCATCCCTGGAAAGTATTTTGAAATGAAGAAACTGTGTTGTCGCAACAAAAATATGTGGACAACTTCTCATGTCACGAGTCATTAAATCTTGTGACTCTATAAATTGTTTGAATAACCAAAGTATTTCCCTGAAAAACACCACGATGAACAAGCAATAAACACAACCTATCATTAGCTGAGTTTGTTAGATTAGACAAAATTAGCCGAAATCATCCTGCGTTACTTCTAAGCAGCCCCAAGACGACTCGTATTGGACCCTGTTTTGGACAGCCACAACCATGACCACAGGCAACCACCACTTCCGACATGACAGTTGGGTCGCAATTGTCCCAATTTATGGTAACTTATGCAAGTTAATTTGTAACTTAATTTGTGGTAAATGCTTCTTCCAACCCAATTACATGATGCCCTAATTTTATCGGACTCAACATTGAACGTCCATTATTGATAAAATTATACCCAAGTAATGTACAATATATTAAAGGACCCCAATAGCCAATGAACATTCCCCAAGAAGGATGTCATTTGCGAACATTTTCCTTGGCATTTTTAGTTATACGGGACCCCATTATCCAACTATCATATCTCCCATGGGAAGTGATCATATTTTTATAGGATTTCAAATCAACATCTTTCACAAACAAACAAAAAAGGAAATTGGTGATAGTTTTTAGATAAACAATTGAGCTTCTTTCAAAGACACAAAACATATATATCATGTGAACACTTGTCCCAGTAAAAAGTGTTCTCAGAGCCAGCACACAATTGCTTAATTAGATGAGTGCCAGTGTTAAAAATGTATTTCTTTTGTCATGTGTACTTGCAAGAGTAGGGGTATACAACAGAACTTCTCATTACTAACTACCATATTATACAGTGAAACGTCGATACACCATCTGGACAGTGTTCAACCATATCCTACTAGCGGTTCGATCGTTTTAATAGTGCTCACATAATTTTTTTTGTACAGACCATCGTAAAATAGCAAAAAAATAAATCAATATGTGTCCTTTTGTGACCTTTGTTTAGGCTATGTACTTATACATAAAGTGTTCATTATGTTGGGGCATAAAAATACTTTTTGAGAATAACTACTAAAGTTTGTGGAGTTAATTAATGGAAGAAGAGTTGAAAAGGCACTACACTATTTTGAAACAGTGTTTTTTTAATGGTAAAGCACTACACTATTTTAAACTAAGGGACAACTACTCTTTTGTAGAATATTTCTCCAAAAGTTTCTAGTGTGGCCCAGCCGATTGCTATTCAAAATTCGATCCTATTCCTGCTACATGGAATATATAAAAGAAATCTCCAACAACAACAACAAAGCCTTTAGTCCCAAACTAGTTGGGGTAGGCTAGAGGTGAAACCCATAAGATCTCGCGACCAAATCATGGCTCTGGTACATGGATAGCAAGCTTCCACGCACCCCTGTCCATAGCTACTTCTTTGGTGATAAAAGGATTACATGTCAAGATTTTGATCAAGTACACCAGAAATTAACTACTTGATACTCCCTCTGTTCCTAAATATTTGTCTTTCTAGAGATTTCAACAAGTGACTACATAAGGAGTAAAATGAGTGGATATGTCTATATACATCCACATGATAGTCTATTTGAAGTCTCTAAAAAGACAAATATTAAGGAACAGAGGGAGTACTACATAATCCATAACAAGTGGCATCTTTCTATAATAGTTCACATTTTCGGTGGACAAGCACCTTCACAGATTGAGATATAGTGAACTTTTTGGTGCATATCCATGTCCATCCTTGCTGACGTGCTGCAATTTGACCCCAATCCAATTATGTTCCCTACGAAGAATATACCCTCCATTTGTTTTCTTCATGTTTAAGCATATTGCTTTGTGGCTACATCGGCACATCGAGTTAGAAGAGGTGCTAGATTAATCCCCGAGCTTGCACTAGTAGAAAAACCCCTATTAGTCCCGGTTGGTGAGGGCCTTTTGTCCCGGTTCTTGAACCGGGACTAAAGGGTCGTTACTAATGCCCTAGATCTTTAGTCCCGGTTCTAACAGGAACCGGGACAGATGGGCCTCCACGTGGCCACTACGAGCAGCCCAGGTAAGGGGGCCTTTGGTCCCGGTTGGTGACATGAACCGGGACCAAAAGGCTTCCACGTGTCAGCAGCTGGCTGGAGTTGAGGTTTTTCTTTTTTTTTAAAAAAAAGTGGCTGGTTTAGGGGTTTTGGGGGTTAATTTTAGGTTCTTATTAACTAGCTAATAGAGAGAAGTGTCCTCTCTTATATCTTCGTCCTTAGTTTACCAACGCTACTGCTATGTTCATTTCACCCGCTGATATATAATAACTCATGCATGCTCGCATCATACATCATCATATATAATAACAAGTCCTACTAATCATGCATCATCATACAACTTCTACTCGTTATTAATAACAAGTCATACGATCATCATCCTCATAGTCATCGAACCCAACCCTACATAATTGTTCTTAGCACATGATCATCGGTATCAGGTAGGACCTAAACACCCTTAAGGTAAAATAGCATATAACAATATAGACCCTTACTCTCCATTATGATGAATGGAGATCATCATGTCTTCAATTCTTGCGCTTCGCCTCCTTTTGCTTCCAAGAAGCTCCTTACGATTGTCCATACATTTTTTCCATTCTTTGATTGTCATGTCTCCACTTCTTTTAGAAATCCGGTATGGACAGTTGAGATTCGTAGGACGACCTGGTTGTATGTCCAAAACATCAAGGCGACCGTGTGTATACATCAGATGAGGCACACAATCATTCGGGATTATCTGTTGAAAAACATAGTAATAACTTCATAGTTAGCAATGATGTACTAGTTTTAGAAGTATGCAAAAAGATGTAGGGATGTCGTAATAGTAAAAAATCTTACTAGGGTATCTCCATGGTAGTTATCGTAGTTCAACACATGCACTAGTGACACGTATTGACCATAATGTTGAGGAGTTCGATTGTAGACATTGTAATTCTCAAGATCGATACAAAATGCGATCAGATGATTTTTCTCCTTATAAGTTAATTCGGAGCCATCGGTGTAGTGGGTTTTGTCGACCATCTTCCGCACATTCTTTGAAGAATGAAAATAAGCTGTCAACTATTTTGAAATAAACAATATAAATTACTTAATAACTATGTTAAGCTCACATGGGGGAATAATTGGAGGTGTATCCACAAGGACGCAAATGTCCATATTGTCTTGCTTGATTGTAGGATCACCAAGATCCATGGTGACAAGCATACCCTCATCAAAACCATACATCTTGCAAAGCACTTCCCAATTTTTGCAACAAAAATGGGTTACACTCTCAGCATTGTACAACTTTACTTTAAAATCCACACCATGATGGGTCCTTAGGAGAATTTTTTTGGTTTCCATACTTTCATGGTCTTCAAAACCCATCCTCTCCAAGACAAAGCGTCTTGCATAGCATGGGATAAGCTAGTCGAATTTGAAAAGATGAAAAATACACGTTAAAATAGTTGAAGTCATGCTTAATTACGAAAAAAAACTATTGTCATCGTTGCGTACCGTATGAACATCGAAGGTCTCCTCGAGCTTAATGCTGAAGCGCCGATCTTCGTCCAACTCAATGAACCTGTCGCACATACCTCGGTCATCGTGGCACCAGTCGCACTCCCCCGGACGGTTTTCGTCGTCCGAGTACGACATTTCCGGCCTAAATTCATAATTCAAATATTAAACTTGTACAATTATATATATGTACTAAAAAACTAAATTAGATCATTATTATTAATCATGGGTTGACTATCGGTGATGGTACGTAGCTCCTCCTTTCATTCCCGAGTGCATTATTACACCAAATTTTCTAGCACACGGGAATGAACGGGAAGCTACCCCCACGACGGCGTGGATGATGGAGGGGGCTCCTTGATTTCTGCATAGAGAAATCTAGCTAGCTAATCACAATAAGGAATCATATTAATTAGTGGCCCCGACGCTGCTTCTCTAGGGTTTGGGGTGGCCTCGACAATGCTTCAAGGGGGTAATATCGACAACGATGATATACATACACGGGAAAATAATGTTATCGGGGAGGGGGTATATCGACCCCCCCACGTGTTGAAGTTATCGGGAGGGGGTATATCAACCCCCCCCCCCCCACGTGTTGAAGTTATCGGGAGGGGTTTATATCGACAACGACGACATACGTACATGGGAAAATAATATTATCGGGGAGGGGGTATATCGACCTCCCCCACGTGTTGAAGTTATCGGGAGGGGTTTATATCGACAACGACGGCATATGTACATGGGAAAATAATAGTAACGGGGAGGGGGTATATCGACCCCCCATGTGTTGAAGTTATCGGGAGGGGGTATATCGATCGACCCCCCCCCCTACCTGTTGAAGTTATCGGGAGTTTATATCGACCAGATAAAACATAAGAAAACGAAGAAGAAATAAAAAGAGGAGAAGAAGAAAGGAATAGAGGAGAAGAACGAAGAAAAAAAAAGAAAAAAAATAGGAGAAGAAGAAAGGAATAGAGGAGAAGAAGAAAAAATAGAAATAAGAAAGGAGTAGAGGAGAAAAAGGAAAAATAGAAAAAAATTCTATTTTTTCTTCTTCTCCACTATTCCTTTCTTCTTCTCCTCTTCCTTTTCTTCCTCTCCTCTTCTTCTCCTCTTCCTTTTCTTCCTCTCCTCTTATTCTCCTTTTTCCTCTTCTTATTTTCCTTTTTCCTCTCCGAAATATATAAAACTTTAGTAAAAATGAAACTAACCTAAAATGTACTAAATCAGAGAACATATATAGATAATCGTTTTCTAAATATATATATCTAACTTTTGCATATATGAACATATATACACAGAGAACATACAAACATATATACATTTTTATAAAAAAGCAAAATACAAATCATCATATATATGAAAAAAAATCATATAGTGACATATATACATATATATATATATATATATAATCTGAAAAAAAACTAGCATGTAATATAAGAAAAAAAACAGGGGAGAGGCGCCGGCCGGACCAACGGAGGGGCAGGGTCGCGGGTTCGGCGGCGAGGACGACAACGGGGCAGCGGGCGCGCGTTCGGCGGCGAGGACGGCGACGGGGCAGGGGAGACGGCCGGCGAGGAAGGGGGCGGGGCAGGACGACGACGACGACAGGGGCGAGCCGGGGCGCGCGACGCGCGTCGGGGCAGGGCAACGAGCGGCGACAGCGTCGGGCGAGGGCACGGGCGACAGCGACCTCGGGCGGCTAGCGGAGGCGACGGCGATGTCGGGGCAGGGGCCGGTGTCGAGGAGCAGCGCAGCAACCTAGCGGCATTGGAGAGAAGAATGGCGGGTGGGGGGAAATTTCCCAGGTGTTTGGTTATATAGGAAAGGCTTTGGTCCCGGTTCGTGGCACAAACCGGGACCAATACCCCCTTTAGTCCCGGTTGGTGCCACCAACCGGGACCAAAGGCCAGTTTTCGGCAGCCCAAAGGGCGGGAAGCGGCGGCCATTGGTCCCGGTTGGTGGGACCAATCGGGACTAAAGGGGGGGCATTGGTACCGATTGGTAGCACCAACCAGGACTAATGCACCCCTTTAGTCCCGGTTGGTGTTGTTGGAAATATGCCCAAGAGGCAATAATAAAATGGTTATTATTATATTTCTTTGTTCATGATAATAGTCTATTATTCATGCTATAATTGTGTTATCCGGAAATCGTAATACACGTGTGAATACATAGACCACAATGTGTCCCTGCTGAGCCTCTAGTTGACTAGCTCGTTGATCAATAGATAGTCATGGTTTCCTGACTATGGACATTGGATGTTATTGATAACGGGATCACATCATTGGGAGAATGATGTGATGGACAAGACCCAATCCTAAGCATAGCTCAAAGACCGTGTAGTTCGATTAGCTAGAGATTTTCCAAATGTCAAGTATCATTTCCTTAGACCATGAGATTGTGCAACTCCTGGATACCGTAGGAGTGCTTTGGGTGTGCCAAACATCACAACGTAACTGGGTGACTATAAAGGTACACTACGGGTATCTCCGAAAGTGTCTGTGGGTTTGGCACGAATCAAGACTAGGATTTGTCACTCCGTAT
The DNA here is from genome assembly GCF_018294505.1 of Triticum aestivum. Taxonomy (NCBI): domain Eukaryota; kingdom Viridiplantae; phylum Streptophyta; class Magnoliopsida; order Poales; family Poaceae; genus Triticum; species Triticum aestivum. The sequence goes on along the minus strand of NC_057801.1, from coordinate 42,272,436 downwards.
GACGGAGAGGTATCTCTGGGCCAACTCGGTAATGCATCATCATAATGAGCTCAATGTGACCAAGTGTCTGGTCATGGGATCATGCATTACGGTACAAGTAAAGTGACTTGCCGGTAACGAGATTAAACAAGGTATTGGGATACCGACGATCGAATCTCGGGCAAGTAACGTACCGATTGACAAAGGGAATTGTATACGGGGTTGCTTGAATCCTCGACATCGTGGTTCATCCAATGAGATCATCGAGGAGCATGTGGGAGCCAACATGGGTATCCAGATCCTGTTGTTGGTTATTCACCGGAGAGGCGTCTCGGTCATGTCTGCATGTCTCCCGAACCCGTAGGGTCTACACACTTAAGGTTCGGTGACGCTAGGGTTGTATAGATATGAGTATGCAGTAACCCGAAAGTTGTTCGGAGTCCCGGATGAGATCCCGGACGTCACGAGGAGTTCCGGAATGGTCCGGAGGTAAAGAATTATATATAGGAAGTCAGGTTTCAGCCATCGGGAAAGTTTCGGGGGTCACCGGTAACACCAGAAGGGTCCCGGGGGTCCACCGGGTGGGGCCACCTATCCCGGAGGGCTCCATGGGCTGAAGTGGGAGGGGAACCAGACCCTGGTGGGCTGGTGCGCCCACCCTTGGGCCCCCCTGCGTCTAGGGTTGGGAACCTTAGGGGTGGGGGCGCCTCCACCTGGCTTGGGGGGCAAGCCACCCCCCTGGCCGCCGCCCCCCTTGGAGATCCCATCTCCTAGGGCCAGCGCCCCCCTAGGGTGCCTATATAAAGAGGGGGGAGGGAGGGCAGCCGCACCCATGCTCTTAGCGCCTCCCTCTCCCCTTGCTACACCTCTCCCTCTCGCAGAAGCTTGGCGAAGCCCTGCCGAGATCGCTGCTGCATCCACCACCACGCCGTCGTGCTGATGGATCTTCATCAACCTCTCCTTCCCCCTTGCGTGTGTTGAACATGGAGGTGCCGTCCGTTCAGCACTAGGATCATTGGTGATTTGGATCACGACGAGTACGACTCCCTCAACCCCGTTCTCTTGAACGCTTCCGCTCGTGATCTACAAGGGTATGTAGATGCACTCCTCTCGCTCGTTGCTAGATGAACTCATAGATTGATTTTGGTGAAAGCATAGAATTTTTTATTTTCTGCAACGTTCCCCAACAGTGGCATCATGAGCTAGGTCTATGCATAGTTCTCTTTGCATGAGTAGAACACAATTTGTTGTGGGCGTAGATGTTGTCAACTTTCTTGCCACTACTAGTCTTATTTTGCTTCAGCGGTATCGTGGGATGAAGCGGCCCGGACTGACCTTACACGTACGCTTACGTGAGACAGGTTCCACCGACTGACATGCACTAGTTGCATAAGGTGGCTAGCGGGTGTCTGTCTCTCCCACTTTAGTTGGAGCGGATTTGATGAAAAGGGTCCTTTTGAAGGGTAAATAGAAGTTGGCAAATCACATTGTGGCTTTCACATAGGTATCAAAACGTTCTTGCTAGAAACCTATTGCAGCCACGTAAAACATGCAACAACAATTAGAGGACATCTAACTTATTTTTGCAGCATATGATTGTGATGTGATATGGCCAAAAGTTGTGATTAATGATGAATGATATATATGTGATGTATGAGATCATGTTCTTGTAATAGGAATCACGACTTTCATGCCGATGAGTATGACAACCGGCAGGAGCCATAGGAGTTGTCTTAATTATTGTATGACCTGCGTGTCAATGATTCAACGCCATGTAATTACTTTACTTTATTGCTAAACTGTTAGCCATAGTAGTAGAAGTAATAGTTGGCGAGCAACTTCATGGAGACACGATGATGGAGATCATGATGATGGAGATCATGGTGTCATGCCAGTGACGAAGAAGATCATGGAGCCCCGGAGATGGAGATCAAAGGAGCTATATGATATTGTCCATATCATGTCACTATTTGTTTGCATGTGATGTTTATCATGTTTTTGCATCTTGTTTACTTAGAACGACGGTAGTAAATAAGATGATCCCTCATAATAATTTCAAGAAACTGTTCCCCCTAACTGTGCGCCGTTGCAAAAGTTCGTTGCTTCGAAGCACCATGTGATGATCGGGTGTGATAGATTCTAACGTTCACATACAACGGGTGTAAGACTGATTTACACATGCATAAACACTTAGGTTAACTTGACGAGCCTAGCATGTACAGACATGGCCTCGGAACACAAGAGACTGAAAGGTCGAACATGAGTCGTATGGAAGATACGATCAACATGGAGATGTTCACCGATGATGACTAGTCCGTCTCACGTGATGATCGGACACGGCCTAGTCGACTCAGATCATGTATCACTTAGATGACTATAGGGATGTCTAATCTAAGTGGGAGTTCATTAAATAATTTGATTAGATGAACTTAATTATCATGAACTTAGTCTAAAATCTTTACAAAAATGTCTTGTAGATCAAATGGCCAACGCTCATGTCCACCTCAACTTCAATGCGTTCCTAGAGAAAACCAAGATGAAAGATGATGGCAGCAACTATACGGACTGGGTCCGGAACCTGAGGATCATCCTCATAGCTGCAAAGAAAGATTATGTCCTAGAAGCACCGCTAGGTGAAGCTTACATCCCAGAGAACCAAGACGTTATGAATGCTTGGCAGTCTCGTGCTGATGATTACTCCCTCATTCAGTGTGGCATGCTTTACAGTTTTGAACCGGGGCTCCAAAAGTGTTTTGAGCAACACGGAGAATATGAGATGTTTGAAGAGCTGAAAATGGTTTTCCAAGCTCATGCCCGGGTCGAGAGATATGAAGTCTCCAATAAGTTCTTCAGTTGTAAGATGGAGGAAAATAGTTCTGCCAGTGAGCACATACTCAAAATGTCTGGGTTGCACAACCGCTTAACTCAGCTTGGAGGTAATCTCCCGGATGACGCGGTTATTGACAGAATCCTTCAGTCGCTTCCACCGAGCTACAAGAGCTTTGTGATGAACTTCAATATGCAGGAGATGAAAAAGACCATTCCTGAGGTATATTCAATGTTGAAATCAGCGGAGGTAGAGATCAAGAAGGAACATCAAGTGTTGATGGTGAATAAAACCACTAAGTTCTAGAAAGGCAAGGGTAAGAAGAACTTCAAGAAGGACGGCAAGGGAGTTGCCGCGCCCGGTAAGACAGTTGCCGGGAAGAAGTCAAATAATGGACCCAAGCCTGAGACTGAGTGCTTTTACTGCAAGGGAAGCGGACACTGGAAGCGGAACTGCCCCAAATACTTAGCAGATAAGAAGGCCGGCAACACTAAAGGTATATGTGATATACATGTAATTGATGTGTACCTTACTAGTACTCGTAGTAGCTCCTGGGTATTTGATACCGGTGCCGTTGCTCATATTTGTAACTCAAAGCAGGAGCTGCAGAATAAGCGGAGACTGGCAAAGGACGAGGTGACGATGCGCGTCGGGAATGGTTTCAAGGTCGATGTGATCGCCGTCGGCACGCTACCTCTACATTTACCTACGGGATTAGTTTTAAACCTCAATAATTGTTATTTAGCACCAGCTTTGAGCATGAACATTGTATCTGGATCTCGTTTAATACGAGATGGCTACTCATTTAAATCCAAGAATAATGGTTGCTCTATTTCTATGAGAGATATGTTTTATGGTCATGCCCCGATGGTCAATGGTTTATTCTTAATGAATCTCGAACGTGATGTCACACATATTCATAGTATGAATACCAAAAGATGTAAAGTTGATAACGATAGTCCCACATACTTGTGGCACTGCCGCCTTGGTCACATTGGTGTCAAGCGCATGAAGAAGCTCCATGCTGATGGACTTTTAGAGTCTCTCGATTATGAATCATTTGACACAAGCGAACCATGCCTCATGGGCAAAATGACCAAGACTCCGTTCTCCGGAACAATGGAGCGAGCAACCAACTTATTGGAAATCATACATACTGATGTGTGCGGTCCAATGAGCATTGAGGCTCGCGAGGATATCGTTATGTTCTCACTCACACTGATGACTTGAGTAGATATGGATATGTCTACTTGATGAAACACAAGTCTGAGACCTTTGAAAAGTTCAAGGAATTTCAGAATGAGGTAGAGAATCAACGTGACTAAAATATAAAGTTCTTACGATCAGATCATGGAGGAGAATACTTAAGTCACGAATTTGGTACGCACTTAAGGAAATGTGGAATCGTTTCACAACTCACGCCGCCTGGAACACCTCAGCGTAACGGTGTGTCCGAACATCGTAATCGCACTTTATTGGATATGGTGCGATCTATGATGTCTCTTACCGATTTACCGCTATCATTTTGGGGATACGCTCTAGAGACAGCTACATTCACTTTAAATAGGGCACCGTCTAAATCCGTTGAGACGACACCGTATGAATTATGGTTTGGGAAGAAACCTAAGCTGTCGTTTCTAAAAGTTTGGGGATGTGATGCTTATGTCAAGAAACTTCAACCTGAAAAGCTTGAACCCAAGTCGGAAAAATGCGTCTTCATAGGATACCCTAAGGAAACCATTGGGTATACCTTCTACCTCAGATCCGAAGGCAAGATCTTTGTTCCCAAGAACGGGTCCTTTCTGGAGAAAGAGTTTCTCTCGAGAGAAGTAAGTGGGAGGAAAGTGGACCTTGATGAAGTACTACCTCTTAAACCGGTGAGTAGTGCAACTCAGGAAGATGTTCCTGTGGTGCCAGCACCAACTGAAGAGGAAGTTAATGATGATGATCAAGGTACTTCGGATCAAGTTACTATTGAACTTCGTAGGTCCATGAGGACACGTTCCACACAAGAGTGGTATGGCAACCCAGTCCTGGAAATCATGTTGTTAGACAACGGTGAACCTTCGAACTATGAAGAAGCGATGGCGGGCCCAGATTCCAACAAATGGCTTGAAGCCATGCAATCCGAGATAGGATCCATGTATGAAAACGAAGTATGGACTTTGACAGACTTGCCCAATGATCGGCGAGCGATAGAAAACAAATGGATCTTTAAGAAGAAGACGGACGCAGATGGTAATGTTACCATCTATAAAGCTCGACTTGTCGCTAAGGGTTATCGACAAGTTCAAGGGGTTGACTACGATGAGACATTCTCTCCCGTAGCGAAGCTAAAGTCCATCCGAATCATGTTAGCAATTGCCGCATACTATGATTATGAGATATGGCAAATGGACGTCAAAACGGCATTCCTTAACGGCCATCTTAAGGAAGAACTGTATATGATGCAGCCGGAAGGTTTTGTCGACCCTGAGAATGCTAACAAGGTATGCAAGCTTCAGCGATCCATTTATGGGCTGGTGCAAGCATCTCGGAGTTGGAACATTCGCTTTGATGAGATGATCAAAGCGTTTTTGTTTATGCAGACTTATGGAGAATCCTGCGTTTACAAGAAAGTGAGTGGGAACTCTGTAGCATTTCTCATATTATATGTAGATGACATACTTTTGATAGGAAATGATATAGAACTTTTGGACAGCATAAAGGCCTACTTGAATAAGTGTTTTTCAATGAAGGACCTTGGAGAAGCTGCTTACATACTAGGCATCAAGATCTATACGGATAGATCGAGACACCTTATAGGTCTTTCACAAAGCACATACCTTGATAAGATATTGAAGAAGTCAATATGGATCAGTCTAAGACGGGGTTCTTGCCTGTGTTGCAAGGTGTGAAATTGAGCTCAACTCAATGCCCGACCACGACACAAGATAGAGAAAAGATGAGTGTCATCCCCTATGCCTCAGCTATAGGGTCTATTATGTATGCCATGCTGTGTACCAGACCTGATGTAAACCTTGCCGTAAGTTTGGTAGGAAGGTACCAAAGTAATCCCAACATGGAACACTGGACAACGCTCAAGAACATCCTAAAGTACCTGAAAAGGACTAAGGATATGTTTCTCGTTTATGGAGGTGACAAAGAGCTTGTCGTAAAGGGTTACATCGATGCTAGCTTCGACGCAGATCTGGATGACTCCAAGTCACAAACCGGATACGTGTATATTTTGAATGGTGGGGCATTAAGCTGGTGCAATTGCAAGCAAAGTGTCGTGGCGGGATCTACATGTGAAGCAGAGTACATGGCATCCTCGGAGGCAGCGCATGAAGCAATCTGGGTGAAGGAGTTCATCACCGACCTAGGAGTCATACCCAATGCGTCGGGGCCGATCGCACTCTTTTGTGACAACACTGGAGCTATTACACTTGCCAAGGAGCCCAGGTTTCACAAGAAGACCAGGCACATCAAGCGTCGCTTCAACTCCATTCGTGAAAATGTTCAAGATGGAGACATAGATATTTGTAAAGTACATACGGACCTGAATGTAGCAGATCCGTTGACTAAACCTCTCCCTAGGGCAAAACATGATCAACACCAGAACTCTATGGGTGTTCGATTCATCACAATGTAACTAGATGATTGACACTAGTGCAAGTGGGAGACTGTTGGAAATATGCCCTAGAGGCAATAATAAAATGGTTATTATTATATTTCTTTGTTCATGATAATAGTCTATTATTAATGCTATAATTGTGTTATCCGGAAATCGTAATACACGTGTGAATACATAGACCACAACATGTCCCTGGTGAGCCTCTAGTTGACTAGCTCGTTGATCAACAGATAGTCATGGTTTCCTTACTATGGACATTGGATGTCATTGATAATGGGATCACATCATTGGGAGAATGATGTGATGGAGAAGACCCAATCCTAAGCATAGCTCAAAGACCGTGTAGTTCGTTTAGCTAGAGCTTTTCCAAATGTCAAGTATCATTTCCTTAGACCATGAGATTGTGCAACTCCCGGCTACCGCAGGAGTGCTTTGGGTGTGCCAAACGTCACAACGTAACTGGGTGACTATAAAGGTACACTACGGGTATCTCCGAAAGTCTCTGTTGGGTTGGCACGAATCGAGACTGGGATTTGTCACTCCGTATGACGGAGAGGTATCTTTGGGCCCACTCGGTAATGCATCATCATAGTGAGCTCAATGTGACCAAGTGTCTGGTCACGGGATCATGCATTACGGTACGAGTAAATTGACTTGCCGGTAACAAGATTAAACGAGGTATTGGGATATCGATGATCGAATCTCGGGCAAGTAACGTACCGATTGACAAAGGGAATTATATACGGGGTTGCTTGAATCCTCGACATCGTGGTTCATCCGATGAGATCATCGAGGAGCATGTGGGAGCCAACATGGGTATCCAGATCCCGCTGTTGGTTATTGACCGGAGAGGCGTCTCGGGCATGTCTGCATGTCTCCCGAACCCGTAGGGTCTACACACTTAAGGTTCGGCAACGCTAGGGTTGTATAGATAAGAGTATGCAGTAACCCGAAAGTTGTTCGGAGTCCCGGATGAGATCCCGGACGTCACGAGGAGTTCCGGAATGGTCTGGAGTTAAAGAATTATATATAGCAAGTCAGGTTTCGGCCATCGGGAAAGTTTTGGGGGTCACCGGTATTTTACCGGGACCACCAGAAAGGTCCCGGGGGTCCACCGGGTGGGGCCACCTATCCCGGAGGGCCCCATGGGCTGAAGTGGGAGGGGAACCAGCCCCTAGTGGGCTGGTGCGCCCCCCCTTGGCCTCTCCTGCGTCTAGGGTTGGGAAACCCTAGGGGTGGGGCCGCCTCCACCTGGCTTGGGGGGCAAGCCACCCCCTGGCCGCCCCCCCCCCCCCCTTGGAGATCCCATCTCCTAGGGCCGGCGCCCCCCTAGGGGCCCTATATAAAGAGGGGGGAGGGAGGGCAGCCGCACCCATGCTCTTGGCGCCTCCCTCTCCCCTTGCTACACCTCTCCCTCTCGCAGAAGCTTGGCGAAGCCCTGCCGAGATCGGTGCTGCATCCACCACCACGCCGTCGTGCTGATGGATCTTCATCAACCTCTCCTTCCCCCTTTCTGGATCAAGAAGGAGGAGACGTCTTCCTCAACCGTACGTGTGTTGAACGCGGAGGTGCTGTCCGTTCAGCACTAGGATCATCGGTGATTTGGATCACGACGAGTACGACTCCCTTAGCCCCGTTCTCTTGAGCGCTTCCGCTCGCGATCTACAAGGGTATGTAGATGCACTCCTCTCTCTCGTTGCTAGATGAACTCATAGATTGATCTTGGTGAAAGTGTAGAATTTTTTTATTTTCTGCAACGTTGCCCAACAGGTGTCACCAACCGGGACCAATGGGGCTTGCACAACGGCGTGGTGGTGGGAGTTTAGTCCCGCCTCGCTAGCTGAGAGAGAGACGCACCTGTTTATAAGGTGCGATGCGCCAACCCTCTCGAGCTCCTCTCTAAAGCAGGCTTTCGGGCCTAATCTGTCTCTATGTGCCTGTGGGCCTACTGGGCTTACTACGGGCCTGAATCCTGGCCCATTGTTGGGTTTCTAGTCGTATTCAGGCCGTGGGGGCCCAGTAGGAGGCACTTTTTTGTTTTTTTGTTTTCTTTACTTATTGTTGCTATTTTTATTTTTTTTCCAGTTTTTTTGTTTTGTTTTCTGCATTATTTATTTTCTTTTGTTTTTTGCTTTATTTTTTATTTTTTTTTCTTTTAGTTTTAGAAAAATTATAAACTTTTTGTTAGTGCCATTAGTTTTCAAATTTGGTCCCTTTTTTGTTTTCTTTCTTGCTTTATTTATTTTATTTTGTTTCTACTTACAACAAAATACTTATTGTTGCTATTTTTAGTTTTTTCCATTTTTTTGTTTTGTTTTCTGCATTATTTATTTTCTTTTGTTTCTTGCTTTATTTTTTAATTCTTTTTGCTTTTAGTTTTAGAAAAATTATAAACTTTCTGTTAGTGCCATTAGTTTTCAAATTTGAAAATACTTTTTTTGTTTTTTTGTTTTCGTTCTTGCTTTATTTATTTTATTTTGTTTCTACTTACAACAAAATACTTATTGTTGCTATTTTTATTATTTTTTTCTAGTTTTTTTGTTTTGTTTTCTGCATTATTAATTTTTTTTTGCTTTATTTTTTAATTCTTTTTTGCTTTCAGTTTTAGAATAATTATAAACTTTCTATTAGTGCCAAAATAAAAGAGAGGCGCAATGCTCACCTGCATGTTGCTTAGCTTCAAGCCAACGTGCAGGTGAGCACTCCGCTTCTCCCTTCATCGTCTCTACACTCAGGGCTTATGAACCGCTGCGAGTGCCTCTCGCTTGGCTAGGTGGAACTAAAAAACAGCTGCAGAAAGAATCAACTAAAAAACTATTTTACCGGTTCATGCCATGAACCGGTACTAAAAGGTGTTCGTGGGGCCCCAGCCTTAAAACATGTACGAAATAAAATGCCTTTGTAACAGCCTTAGAACTGGTACTAAAGGAATCAACTAAAAAGCTTTTATAAACCTCTAGTATTATTGAAACTAAAATTATATAGAATTTTGTTACAAACATTAATAGCAAAAAGAATTATCATAAAAGAAAATAAATAAGTAAGTAGAATTTAGTTCAAAACATTAAAAGCAAAAAGAATTATCATAAAAGAAAATAAATAAGTAATTAAAATTTTGTTACAAACTTTTATAGCAAAAAGAATTATCATAAAAGAAAATAAATAAGTAATTAGAATTTTGTTCAAAACATTAAAAGCAAAAAGAATTATGATAAAAGAAAATAAATAAGTAATTAGAAGTTTGTTACAAGCTTTAATAGCAAAAAGAATTATCATAAAAGAAAATAAATAAGTACTTAGTGTTGCTATTTTTATTTTTTTCCAGTTTTTTTGTTTTGTTTTCTGCATTATTTATTTTCTTTTGTTTTTTCCTTTTAGTTTTAGAAAAATTATAAACTTTCTGTTAGTGCCATTAGTTTTCAAATTTGAAAACACTTTTTTTGTTTTTTTGTTTTCTTTCTTGCTTTATTTATTTTATTTTGTTTCTACTTACAACAAAATACTTATTGTTGCTATTTTTATATTTTTTCCAGTTTTTTTGTTTTGTTTTCTGCATTATTTAGCCGTTGGTCCTGGTCCGAGCCACCAACCGGGACCGATGGTGGTGGGCCAGGAGCGAGGCCCATTGGTCCCGGTTCGTCCCACCAACCGGGACCAAAAGGTCCAGACGAATAGGGACCAATGGCCCACGTGGCCCGGCCGGCCCCTGGGGCTCACGAACCGGGTCCAATGCCCCCATGGGTCCCGGTTCTGGACTGAACCGGGACTAATGGGCTGACCCGGCCTGGACCTTTGCCCCCTTTTCTACTAGTGTTGATAGAGCTCCGCCTCCTCCTCCTCCTCCTCCAAGAAAGAAAGTTAGGGTTCGTACCTCTCGCCGGCGCCGGCGCAGGTCTGCCTCATCTCCGGTGGCCCTAGGGCCATGGAGGCGCGGTGGATCCTAGCAAGGGCCGGCGGGAGGGCTCCGTTTTTAGTCATTTTTTTCAATCTTGTTAGGGTTTGTGTCCTACTCAAGAAGGCGAGACGGCGGCGACTCCCTAGAAATGGAATAAAGGTCTCCCCGCCTAGCCCCTGTTCCGGTGGTGCGTCTAGCATCGTTGGTGGGCGTGTGGAGGTGTGTCTCCGGCAGATCTATCTTTGGTGGATTTGCTCGGATGTCGTCGTTGTTCGTCTACATTCGTGTGCCTTCGGTTTGGATCCTTCCGATCTACGTTATTTTTCGTCGGCAGCGGTTGCTGTTCTGGGGTGTTGGTCCTATGGGGCCTTAGCACGACGACTTCCCGACTGTCTACTACAACAAGTTGTGCCCGGCTCCGGCGATGGAGGGGCGATGATGGCGGCGCGCCTTCGGCTCGCTTCGGTGCTTGTAGTCGTCGCTAGGTGGTCTACGATTCTGGATGTAATTTTTATTTCTGATATTCGTTGTACTGCCATGATTGAAGATGAATAGATTGGAAGTTTTCCGGAAAAAAGAGAGGAGGAAGAGCATCAGATTCCACTAGGCTTAAGCAGCTGCATATGGAAGGTAGAAGCAAAGGACAGGTTATTTTCCATTTGTTATTCGATATATGTAATGCACTAATATACGCCTAGGTGCCAAATGATGTGCTTTCTTTTCTATTTCATGGCAGGTGACTCTTATGTTTCTGACGTCAAATTTGTTTATTTTTCTGGAGTTTGGTGATGTGATTTCCCCCTTCGACTTTAAGATGAGTTAATTGAATTTTTAAGTAAACAAAATTGGGTGTGATGGTCAGTGTTAATTAAAGTGTTAAATAAACTAGAAGTAAGGCATGGCCCTGAATATTAGAGAGTATTATCTTAAAGACTTTGAAACTAGTCCCAGTCCAGGTCAATGGTCTTGCATGAAAAAAAGTTTGTTCAAATTAATGAACAAAGTGTAGACGCGTAAATTTTCTGACTCTAGCATTCCACGACTCATGACCCAGTCCAGTGTTCATGAACTGATTGATTATTCTGAGAACCAAAATATTCCCCTAAAGAATAATGAAGCGTGAATAAGAGCAATGAACCCCAAGTAGATGGGCCACGCAGTCCATCATGCATTGGACAGAAGTTTGGTAGCAAGCATCTTCAGTATCTGGACTGTGCTTGGCCTGAAATGAAATTCGGGCTAAAGAATTTGTGTTCACGATGAACCATGCTAGTCTGTCTGCTTGGCAAGTACTCCCTTCGTCCCAAAATATGTATCTCAAGTTAATACAATTCTTTATACTAAGGTTAATACAAAGTTAAGAAACTTATTTTAGAATGAAGGGAGTATATTTGGCAGAACCAGAAATTACATAACCAAATTCTACTTTGTCTTGAAAACCTGCGTTCGGGCAAGACAGTGGGTATCATGAACATGGTGGGAGCATCGGCAACGGTGAGTCTGTCGTCGTTTTCAACGTTAGGACAAAATTCTACCTGGCTTTGACAAAGCCGTGTTCCAAGATGAATGAACACGGAGGGAGAGAGAGCATGGACAACAGTAAGGTCTTGCCGTTCATGAGGCAACAGGCCTAAGACAGAACCCCACCAAGATGCCACGCATTTCCAAACCCAAACAGTACCGCCTGCGACATCTTGGCCTGCCTCCGGAATCGCTCGTCGATGCTGCCGCGGCGCCGCACCGCCCGCCACGATGCGTCGCGCTCGCCGCCCACCCTGCAAGCGTTCCTCTCCCCGATTCCCCGATTTGACTGTTAGCAAGCTGAGACTCATGACCCGAAGGTGCGATGCGGGTTCGCCCGGTAAAGACGCGCTTCAGGTGGAGTTGGACGAACCAGGCTAGGGAGTAGGGAGAGAAGTGTGAAACCGGACTCCGCTTTTCCCAGGCCAAGGCCTCCTCAGTCCTCACACGTCGCGTCCAGCACGTGCTCATCCTCTGCGCACCCGGAGCATATATACCGGTACCACTACCACCACCACTACTCGAGTAATCCAGCCAGTTAAGCTTCCTCCTCGGTGCACCTCCAATCCAGATTGTCTTGTCTAGTCTAGTGCAAGTGCAAACAAAGAAAACAGATAGAGGTAGCCAGAAGTCGAGTCACCAGCAAGAATGTGCTTCGAGTTCAGCTCCTGTTTCGGCGGCGGCATAAAGGACGACTACGGCGGCGAGCGGTCCAACCATGGCGGCTGTGGCGGTCGTCGCCGCGGCCGTGGCCGCAGGAACGACGCCTCCTACAACGGCGAAGCCGACCACAAGCCGGCGCCGGCCTACAACCACCAGCCGGCCATCGACGAGGCTGGTCGCAAGGCCCACCATGATGGCGGGCGGAAAGCTGACCACGCCTCCGTGGTCGCCGGCGCCGGTGGCCACGGCTATTACGCCGCCTACGCGCCAGACAAGGCCCACGAGGCGCCGAAGCTTCCTGCGTGGCACAACAAGGTCGGGGACGACGCCGGCTATGCCTACAACACGGCGCGCCTCCGCCACCAGGCTGCTCCTGTTCATAGGGAGCACGCCGCCATGGATTACCACCACTACCCAACCACTACTACCAATCTCGTAAGGTACTAGGTACTACTAGTCGTTAGGATTAGCTAGCATGGCAGTTCATCAATCCCTCCCTCCTCCTAAACACTGCCTCTGCTTCTGTTAATAAGTTTTGTTCCGTGGCTCTGCTTTTCTACTCTGTTTTTCCTTTGTCGTCTACTGAAACTGAAAGGCACCTGTAGTAGTGTGTGAGAGCCAGGAACCAGATTGTTGTGGATTTTGATCAGAGCCTCCACGTATTTGTCGATGGATGTGCGGCACAAATTACAGCACCTGGGATATTTTACAACTCATGTGTGTGTAGTTGCTTGTTTTTACTGTAGTTGTGGCTGCTTTCTTCTTGTATAATAAATCAAGTAAAAGAAAGCATTTCTGAGATCAAAGATGTTTCCTCATTCTCTACGGTTGGTATGTGCATGTGTGTGGCTTGGTTGTGTAATTTTCATTCACTCAGTTCCAGGGCTTGAACTTGGTGCTACTGCCAGGATTTAAATTAGTTGCCAATTCGCATGTCAACTACTGAACCCTCATGAATATTCATCCATTCTGGTAGTTCTCATCTCACAGCCATTCTGAAGCACTCGAACCGCAATGTCTTGAAATAGCCCACCACAGTTTGTTTTAAAAAAAATGTTCGTTGGCACCTCATCTACTGCTTGAAAGAGCCCACCCATAATTCGTATTAAGCCTGAACCATCATACCTGCTCAACATATGATCAGGTCTAAAATCTGCATACTGTTTCTGTTTTTGTTTTTCTTTGGCATAGAAAGGTTCACCCACATTTCCATTAGGAGAAACCAGGACTTGCTACAAAGTCTCGAATACTAATCTTTATAAAACTTGCTTTCGTTTCTATATTTCCTGACAGGTGGCACATATGTTTCAGACGCCATATTTGTTGGTTTTTTCTAGAGGGTGATGATGTCATATCTCCACCATAGATTAAAATAACGGAAGTTTAAAAAAGATGAAAGGAGATGTCTTGACTAATTACAATGTTTACATAAAAAGGAATAGTAAGACGTGTCATGGTCTTCCCGGAAAAGAATGGCCACATAAGGAAGTGTGAAAAAGAGCTATCATTAGCTTATAGTTTGCTAAACTACATAGCCGCCCAAGGTGAGCCCAAACCAACATAGGTAAGCTCTAAGCAGCCTCACTATGATTTGAACTGGACCTTCTTCCGTACATCCACCACTATCACCTTTGGCAACCGAGAAAGATCTTTTTGCCAACCTAAAAGCTAGGTGGGTGAAGGTCCCGTATGCATCGTTGCACCATAAGTTTAAAAAAAAGGTGAAAATCCAGATTGTCAGTGTGTTAGAATTTGGAAGGCCAAAACTGATCCACCATGATGTCTAAAGCTCACTAATTCCGCAAATGTCACGTACCACAGAACAGTCTGTAATCGATGGTTCATTATTGATGGATGGTCAAAATACTTAGTGATAGGACTTGCCAACTTGAGAGATTTGGCCAAGCCCTCCGCCTTCGTTGACCCTGATTACAATGGACGGACCGAGAGAGGCCATGGGTGGGTACTGAGCTGCCATGCGACCAAGCTGACATGAACCTGTTTCGAGCATGCACAACCATCACTTTGGAAAACGGCCGCAAGGCACTTTTTAGGCATGACAACTGGAGTGGAAGGGGCCCTCTAACGCTACTTATGCCGGAGCTTTACAAAATCGCTTCAAGAAAAAGTAGGACGGTGCATCATGAGTTGACAAATGATAACTGAATCAGAGCAGTCGCTAGCCTTCGATCCCTGCAACAACTGGGGGAGTTTGTCAATCTGTGGGGATGGATCGGTCAGACAGCTCCGTTGCCATATCAGGACGACACAATCTCCTGGAACTTGACCACTAACGAAGCCTACTCTTCCACATTGGCCTCTGCAACGCAGTTCTTTGCCTCACACTCACACCCGAGATTTGACTCTTCAAAGGTCTAGTCCACTTATGCTGAGCCCAAGTGCAAATTCTTCGTGTGGCTAGTTCCGCATGGTAGAATCCTCACCGAAGATATGTTGGCTATTCGTGGCTGGCCACCTGACCCAAGGTGTCAGCTATGTCTTCAGCAGCCGGAAACGGTGAGCCACCTTTGCAAGGATTGTCCCTTCACAGTCGTTGTTTGGAACCAGGTAAAGACCTGGACAAACGAGGGCATTGTTGTGTCGGGTTTCTTTCTTGAGCCAGACATTGTTTCTGACTGGTGGGACAAGATATGTTAATAAACGAGCCATCCCAAGTGCGGCATCGACGGAGGGGTAGGATCATCTACACACTTTGGGCTATATGGAAAGAGAGGAACAGACGTGTTTTCACGGGTCAGTGGATGACTCATCGCGAGGTTGCTTTACTGGCTTTCGAGGCCATTAAGAAAAGTGGTCTGGCATTCATTGGGGCCTTGCCATATGTCGGTATAGGCTGAGTATGTACTGGCTTTTCCTGGTTCTTTTGGGGTTTTGCCACGTTCCCTAAAAACATGCGCCCCCTGTAAATTGTGTTTCTGGTCTTCTTCTATAAGAAAAGGCAGTGCTCCCGCCGGTTCCACAAGAAAATAAATGGAGGTTTAAAACTGGTATCTTATTATCATATAGATTCTATGGTTGCAAAGGTCATGCACTCTACCCAATACTGTCATCTAACCCACCAGCTCGTCCTCGTCATATAAAACATGTCCTAACACTAAATCTCATCCACACCCCCAACCCCATGCCCATCACCCACCCTTCATGTCGTACACGTAGATCTCCCACCCTTCGTTTCGCCAAACACCACCACCTATCTTTTTTGTCAAAAGCCACTGTATGGTACGTGGGGATTGAAATCCATATCAGTTTTACTGATCTTCCCGGTGCATCAGTCATAGCATACTAATTTGAAAAGCTCAATGAAATGCCAAGTTCATTTATTTTTCATAGGAGTAAGAGGCATGGGGAAGTTTGCACCATCAATGATGGGTAAACCATGAGCAACATAAACATGTACTCATGCAAAAAATAGATATTATGTGGCAGAGCCACCAAACTAGGTTACGTGCTTAATTTTTGTTGCTAACACCCTACATGTTTCCTTTTTTGGCTAATAATTCTACTTTTAAAAAATAATTGGTCAACTGAGAAATTATCATTGCTAGTTCTTTATGAACTAATAAAAGAAATTAGTATGTCATTTAGTCACGGTTAGTAGGTCACCCTTCTAGGGGTGCCAATTCACTAATTTTACCCTACCATACCGCTAATAAAATAAAAATAGTTTATCAAACAAACTAATTATAATATAATTACGAAAACATAGGTATTCAGACCTAGAAAGAAGCAATCTTTGGCAAATTTTTAAGTTGCATAACGATAAGCTATAGCAAAAATGAGTCATTAGCGTAAACATAAACCATGCAACTGCCCTTTCTGACGCTTTATTAATATGTTGGTCCAATGAAACATAAAAGTTATAATAGATATGTTTAGAATGTATCAGCATGAGCTGCGTAGACGAGGTGGTAGCGACATGCATTCGATTGATGTCCTTACAATGTAGTCTTTTATTCCTCCCATGTTCTTGTGGCAAAGATAATGCACGTATGTGCGATCTGGAGTCTTACAATGCGACTAGCTATGGACAAAAGGGTAAATTACTAAATTATAATTGTAGTACTACAAATGACAAAGGACATATATGTGCTATGATTTGGTAGTGATCGGCTAATTAGTTTGGCTCATTGATGACATGATATATAGGTGATGATTTCGTGAGGTTTACTCTCTATCTAAAAAAGGGAGAAAATGGTGGTTACAGTAGAAGATTTATTTTGAAGAGATAGCCCAGTCATGCTTCCTCTAATTTAATAAAAAAACAACCAATCTAGAGCGGAAGGCTTTTGTAAGTTTCCGACAAGAATGTCGATCAATATATCTTAAATGTAGCTAGTTGTCTTGCATGTAGTCAGGTAAAGAAGCATTGCGGCCACATAGCGCAAGATCAACTGGTGTTTATGTGTAGTCGTCAGAGATTAACCAGTCACCACCAATTGCTAGTGTGTCAAATTTCCACGATAAGAACATGTGGCTGGTTATTTTCTGTACAGAGTGAGAGCATGAAGTCTTCACGATCTTGTTGAATTCCTGGTGCCTCCGACTCCTAGGCATGGAGTCCAAGATGAAAATACATCATAGTATTTCAAGCAAATGGAATACTATTTCTCGGTAGATTTATTAGAAATATTAGAAGAATTATCAATATTTGAATTTTTTTGTTATGCATCAGAGTATGCGTGTTGTGTTCTGGTGGTTTGAGAGAAGAGTGGAAACCTGAAAAGAAACGTGATGACTGGCTATTTCTTTTATAAACGGTGGAAGTAGCGATTCATAGGAACTATTGAATATGACTCCCTCCGTCCCATAATATAAGACTTTTTTTATACTAGTGTAGTGTCAAAAAACGTCTTTTATGGGACAGAGGGAGTAGATACGTTTCCGGCCGGTCTCCTGACCTGGATAGCTGGACCCATGTGCCACCAATGTTATGAGAAAAAGGCATGTATGTTGAAAGGGATAAATGCCACATCTATGGGTTAAAATGTAGGTGATCCGCTCATTAATTCGGTCCACACAGTCAATGTAGCTCATGATTCATGAGATCCTCCGAATATACTCTCTTAATGTAATGAAGAGAGCGAAACGAATGCTAGTTCATTTTCCTATAAAAGAATGTGTGGCTACTATTCTTGAAGGATGGAGATAATTTGGCAAGAGTGTAAATTTGGAGTTAGACAAGCATGTATAGATCCGTGTATGAGATTTGAAAGGTAGCTTGATTGACCAATCCAACATGAGTATTATTAATGTTATGGTAGCAAAGAAGAAGCAGATCAAGGCTTTGTAATCATGGAAACATGCCTTAAGGTCACATGTCCTAGGAGTGGCTAGTGTCTACATGCAGCAATCAGGGGTTAGCGACCCACCACGACACCACCATTCACCATCGCCTTGGTCACCATTTCTACTGGTGTAGCGATCCCATCGACACGTAAAACATGCAAAGGTTTATTAGAAGAATAGTGTCGAGGTATCCAAACCGTATAAGTTCCTACCACTAAATTCCTATATTCACTCACCTAACCACATACGGCAAAGTCTTACACGGACACATCTCTACTAGTACACGGCTGAAAGTAATACTCTAAACCGATTAGGAGATTACTACTAGGACACATCACGTTGCACTTTTACAAGCACATGTGGTACTAACTAAGAATTTAAAATTATGTTTGACAATCTCTTTTTGATCTTGACATTATGTCTTCTCTGCTCTTTCTGAATCTTCGCTCGTTGATAATTTATCCCTTGTCGACTCATCCGCTATCACCACGACGAGTTAAGTTGTTGGCTAGATTATTGGCAACAATTTCCCCAACAACTTGGACTTGGCGAATTTACAGATCACCTTAAATATGCCTTGAATTATCAAGCCTCACTAGCAACTTGTGGAACACACCATCCGGTGGACTAAACCATCCATCCTAGCTAGATATCTGATCAAAAACATCAAATCACACCGAACACACGCACATAAAAAACTTTGGACAAGGGCACACGTTGTGTCCTTCCTTTTCTCCTCTCTTTATTTACTTTCTCTTTTTCTCCCTACCCCAATACAACATTTGCAGCCCTTATGCGCGTGTATATATATACATGCATCCACGGCCAGCAACAAAAATCCTAATTTGACACGAATAAAACCTGAGCCGACATATATAACCACAAGCTAACCTACACACGTATTCTACTATCGGACACATCTAGAACAAGTAGTACTAGACTACCAATCCTACACGTTACACAACCTAGCTAATCAAGATTACACAACATCTAGATGGACGTGTTAGTACTTCACTAACACATAGACTACAAACTCAAGATTACTACTAACAATCTGTCCTTAATCTTGAAGATTTGTCTTCCATGCTACTCCGATCTTGATTCATTGACAATGCATCCATTGTCAACTCATCCATCTCGCAGCACGACAAGTGAAATTGTTGGTTGGATTATGTGCAACATACTCGTCTCAAAAATATGTGTCCCGACAAGTAAGTGGGCATCATGAACATGTATGGAGCATGAGGACCAACTAGTCTATGGCCGTCCGTGATGCAATAGCTGAACACAACAAGGCACAAAAACAAATATGCTAGAGTTCTAGTTAAGAAGAGTTCGGCAAGTGGACCTATAGATCAGTATATTTTTAGTTGAAAGGTACGTAGCTCGATAACCAAACAACACGATCATCATATAGTGAAGAAGCAACACACGCTTGCAAATAGCAAGTCACCACCAATTGCTAGTGTGTCAAATTTTCAATGATGAGAGCATGTGGGTAGTGATTTTCTGCACATAGCTGGTGAATGAACTTTATTTTTTGAACCATCCAGAAGAATTGCATGTATTTATAATAAAGTTACAACAAAATGTGAACGATCACAATACACCAAAAAAGGAACAAAACCACAAACAACCACACAAGATACAAAAAGACCAGTACTACCACATGGCAACCCAAGAAATGAACTATCTAATGCAACTAGAAGTGAATCCTGGTCGCTAGCATCATCTTCAACTTGCTCGATGCTTCAGAGTATAGGTGCTTTGAATGTTGTCCGAGTATATTAGTCTGAGAGAAGAGTGTATACTTGAGTAGAAACATGATGAATGGGTCTTCTTTTATTGATGGTGGAAGTTGCGATTCACATGAAGTCCCCAATATTAGCTACATTACTGACGAGGATGCCTTCCTTGATACTCTTGTGACATGGGGTAGCTGGACCCATGTGGCATCAATGTCAAGAGCAAAAAGTCAAACACGTTAAAAGGACAAAAAGGAACAAGTGCGACATAAATAGGTAAATTGTAGGTGGGAAGCTCATTAATTTGGTTCATGCAAGGATTGTAGCTCATTATTCATGAGATCCAATTAGCTATACTCTCTAAGTTGATCATTATGGAGTGCGTTGCAAAGCCCGTTTATTTTGGAGTTGATTAATAGGAGTTTTAATAAGTACTAGAAGATACCCTGCGCGTTGTTACGAGATGTTTGGTTAGAGAATGCATCAAGGTTAAATGAGATTACTATGTCACATTTGAATAGCTCGTTAGCTTGAGCAACCAAAAAAATAAGCTATGACTCGTCGACAATCAACTTTTTTAGTTTACCTTGTTCAAAATAATAGTTTGCATCTATAATGAAGAATTCAAGAAGGTTTGTTTGTTCTCTATTTTTTCTCCTTTGAAATATATGTGAACCAAATCCATACATAATATCACTGGTTGAAAATTGTGTCTTGTCTATCTGGTTGTGGCTCAAAAATATAGTACAACATCTTAATAAATAATGAAGGACATGGCCGATATGCTTGTTTCTGCATGCACTCAAATAAGTTGATTATCTTCACAATTAACATGAATACAGGAAGAAAAGAATAGTTAAGGACAAACATAGCGTGCAAGTTTGGAAACAAACAACACATGAAGTGATAAAATATGTGCACTTTCAAATATGAAGTGACACTATAGAACAAAGTAGTATGCCACTCTCACCACAGAACTACCTACAAACATTTGCATGAAGTGACTAAGACAACATTAGAACAACTGTAGTATAAATCTATTAGCTTCAATAATATCCACGTGTGAATCCCACAATCAAAATGTTTTCCTTTGGTCATGTGTGCTTGCATAAGTGATTCATATATATGCTTGAACAAACATAGATACCCCACCTTATGAGTGATCACCCGTATCGAACTTGCGGTTCCCCTTTATAAAAAAACTAGCAGCTCCTAATTTTAAAGTGCTCACATGCTTTTTAGATACAAATCAATGTAATATATTGAGAATTCCAATATGACCTTTAATTAGGTGGTATAATTTTCCACAAAGCTTGTGTGCTTTATAGTGGCTTTAAAAATAATCTGAGAATGACTACAAACATATGTGTAATTAATTAACTAAAGAACAACCCAAAAAGCACTACACTATTTAAAAGAAGGGACAACTTCCCTTTTGTAGAATATAACAATGTAATTCTAGTTATTCTTGGGCAAGCACTATGTGATGTTTAATCCGATTCCTCCTGCACAGAATATACAATGCAATATTCATCTTCAACGGTCCAACTGTTTGATTTCTTAGGGAGATGAACTTAATTTCATATGATTACCAATCATTCAAACAAGAAATTAACCACTTGATAATAGATAATCCATAACAACGTGCATCTTACTCCTATAATTAGGACTTTTGGTGGACAATCACCTTAACACATACTGATATGTAATTAACTTTCCCTGCATATCTAAGTCCATCCTTGTTGGCGCTATGTAGTTTTTCCCCAATCCAATTCACGTTCCCGCCTTTCTATGAAGAATGTAACCTGACTTTAGTTTCTCTGTATTTAAGCATATGGTTATGTGGCTGAGCAATCATTTCACTGTACCCAATCAAAATAGGAAAGATAGCAACAAATTATTCCACCGCTTTTGTAGGAGAATA
Organism: Triticum aestivum; assembly: GCF_018294505.1. Taxonomy (NCBI): domain Eukaryota; kingdom Viridiplantae; phylum Streptophyta; class Magnoliopsida; order Poales; family Poaceae; genus Triticum; species Triticum aestivum. The sequence continues at coordinate 42,250,959 of NC_057801.1, read as the reverse complement.
AGGCGGCTGCGCATGGGATGATGCGTCAAAGGAATTGTAATCATCCATTTGTTTATCCACATACCTAGTAATGCAAGCATATCAGCCCTCCTGCAAAATGATTTGCTTTCTTTCCTAGCTAGGTGCTCATACATTTGTGATGTCAAATTTATTGCTTCCCTTGGAGGTCGATGATGTCATTTCCCACATGGGCAAGTTGCGGCTCATCAATCCTTTCTCTCCCGCCCAGAACACTGCCCCTACTTCTGTTCTTCCTGGTTGCTCTGCTTTTCGTTTCTATGTGGATTTCAAACAGTCTTCTCAGCTATTGAAACAGAAAGCCATTTGTGATAGTGTGTGAGAGGACGTCGATTTGATTAGAGCATCCACGTATTTGTTGATGGACGTGCGATAGGAAGAAGGTCCTAGTTCTCCATGAAGCTTTGACTGCAGATGCTTTCATTAGTTGGTCTCCATAGCTGCTTGCTTGTACTTTTGCTGTACCTGCTTTCTTCTTGTGTCATACAATCAAGTGACAGAAAGTATTATGAAACCACAACCGAGTCCCCATTTCTTCTCATCTTGTTATGTGGATGTGTGTGGCTTCACTTTCTTTTTTCTTGTCACACTCAGTCCTCCTTGTCTCAAGACTTGAAGTTTGTGTTGTTGATGAGTGCTCACTTATTAATTTTAGTTATTCGGATGTCAGGATGTGCTTTAATTTCTTTTGCTGACAAGTGGCACATATATTTGTGATGTCATATTTGTTGCTTTTCCTGGAGGTTAATAACGTCATGTACATACGATGAAATAAATAAATAATTTTAAAAGAAGATAATTTTTTTGAATGAATTACAGTGTTCTGTAAAAAATGGTGATGCATGTCATGGTCTTCCCTAGAGAGCATGTTCAATGAATAAACTGTGGCCACAGATGTTTCCTATCTTACGTTCTCATTTCATGAGCCATTACCAAATCTTGTGGACTGATAGACATATTTATTTCCTAGAAAATCATTGGGATGGACGCGCAATAAACGCAACCTACTAGTAGTTGAATTTGCTCGGTTAGACAAAACTAGCCAAAATCATCCCGAGTGAGCTCTTAACAACCCTAAGTTGACTCGTAATAGACCTAGTTTCATACATCCATGATCATGACTCATGACCATGGGAGAATACAAAGGTACTCCGTTGCGGCTCAACTGTTGGGTGAACAATTGTCCCCATCCGCACCCATGACCATTAATTTTTTTTAATGTCACGTGAAAGACTAGATTGTTTGGCATATAGACGACGAAAACTAGTCCACCACGGTGTCCAAAGCTAATTCATTTCATGAAGGTCCACTACTTTAGAATAGTCTATCTATGGGGGTCCATCGGATGACTAAAACATTAGTGATAATACTCAACAAAAAAGGAGATGTCTTATGGGTGATTTTGGTACATTCATTTGTGGAAGATACTTCTTCCATCCTAATCCATCTGGCGTTCTCATTTTCTAGGATTCAACTTTGAACATCAATTATAGATATAAATAATATCAAAGTAATGTGCATTATATTGAAATGTGTGGCTTAACTGCCACAAAAATTACACCATTGAATTTGTAGTTGAAAACTGGTTTATGTTTTGTAGAACATAATATATCTTTAGTTCGTCAAACTGATGGTCAAAGTATGGGGTGAAGGTGGCCCCAGGGAACATGTCATAGAGCCAGTAGCCCCGTGGTAGGAGAAAATAAACAACGACAGAGGGACCATGGTGGGCGAGAGGGAGCACTTGTGGGAGGAAGATGAGAAAAAAAGGAAAGAGAGCACCCCACCGTCACCGGCCACCGCCATCAAATAGCTCCTCCAGCGGCGGCATGGGAATTGGGTTGCGGTAGACGGCATATTTTGGGTGGTTGTGGGGACACCTCCAGATTCACCTGCCGCATGCTTTGGAGAATGTCTTAGATATGTTGTTTCCACTTTGCCACATGGTTTTATGTATATTTCAAAAAAATGTGAAAGCATGAATCTTTCTATATGTATTCATCTCTTACAAGCTTTAATTAGGTGATATAGGTTTTCACAGATTACACTTTAAGATAGAACTAATAGTTTCTCCTAAAGAATAATGGTTAGAACATGTAGAAATTAACCAACTAGGAAATATATAAAAAACACTAGCTATTTTAAGGAAATCATAGGGCTGAGTTTGATTCAATTTTAGAAAACTGAAAGGAAATCTCCATTAAGAAATCGAGCCGCTTGATTTTTCCTAGTGAAATGATCATATTTCCGTAGGTTTTCTACTCGATATCTTGCACAAAAAACTAAAATTGAACTTGGATATAGTTTTGTGAATTAAATCACTGATTGAGCTTCTTTCAAATACAGAAAGCATATACATCCTGTGAACAGTTTGTCTACTTAATTAGATGAGTGCGTGCATTAAAAGTATTTTCCTTTTGTCATGTGTGCTGGCAAAAGTACATGTGTAGAACTAATGAACTTCTCAGTACTAACCATCAGATCATATAGAAAAACATAGATACTCCATCAGAACAGTGATCACCCTTATCGCAGTAGTGCTAGTGGTTCCATCATTTTAATAGTCCTCACATGCTTCTTTTGTGACAGTTAATTTGGTGATATACCTATCAATAAAGTGTGCATTATGTTGGTGCAAAAAGAAAAAAACTCATTGGGGAACAACTGCACAAGTTAGTGAAGGAAATATGCCCTAGAGGCAATAATAAAGTTATTATTTATTTCCTTATTTCATGATAAATGTTTATTATTCATGCTAGAATTTTATTAACCGGAAACAAGATACATGTGTGAATACATAGACAAACTAAGTGTCACTAGTATGCCTATACTTGACTAGCTCATTAATAAAAGATGGTTATGTTTCCTAGCCATGGACAAAGAGTTGTCATTTGATTAACGGGATCACATCATTAGGAGAATGATGTGATTGACTTGACCCATTTCGTTAGCTTAGCACTTGATCATTTAGTATGTTGCTATTGCTTTCTTCAAGACTTATACATGTTCCTATGACTATGAGATTATGCAACTCCCGTTTACCAGAGGAACACTTTGTGTGCTACCAAACGTCACAACGTAACTGGGTGATTATAAAGGTGCTCTACAGGTGTCTCCGGAGGTACATGTTGGGTTTGCGTATTTCGAGATTAGGATTTGTCACTCCGATTGTCGGAGAGGTATCTCTGGGCCCTCTCGGTAATGCACATCACTATAAGCCTTGCAAGCAATGTAACTAATGAGTTAGTTACAGGATGATGCATTACATAACGAGTAAAGAGACTTTCCGGTAACGAGATTGAACTAGGTATTGAGATACCCACGATCAAATCTCGGGCAAGTAACATACCGATGACAAAGGGAACAACGTATGTTGTTATGCGGTTTGACCGATAAAGATCTTCGTAGAATATGTAGGAGCCAATATGAGCATCCAGGTTCCGCTATTGGTTATTGACCGGAGATGTGTCTCGGTCATGTCTACATAGTTCTCAAACCCGTAGGGTCTGCACGCTTAAAGTTTCAATGACAATTATATTATGAGTTTATGAGTTTTGATGTACCGAAGGTTGTTCGGAGTCCCGGATATGATCACGGACATGACGAGGAGTCTCGAAATGGTTGAGACATGAAGATTGATATATTGGAAGCCTATATTTGGATATCGGAAGTGTTCCGGGTGAAATCAAGATTTTACCGGAGTACCAAGAGGTTACAGGACCCCCCCTGGTGGCTTAATGGGCCATAGTGGGCCTTAGTGGAGAAGAGGAGAGGAGGCAAGGGCAGGGCCGCGCACCCCTCCCCCCTAGTCCGAATAGGACAAGGAGAGGGGGCGGCGCCCCCCCCCCTTTCCTTCCTCTCTCTCCCTCCTCTTTCCCCACTTCTCCTAATCCAACAAGGAAGGAGGGAGTCCTACTCCTGGTGGGAGTAAGACTCCCCTTGGCGCGCCTCCTCCCTGGCCGGCCGCCCCCTCTCCCCTTGCTCCTTTATATACGGGGGCAGGGGGCACCTCTAGAAACAACAACAGATCATTGATCTCTTAGCCGTGTGCGGTGCCCCCTACACCATAGTCCTCCTCGATAATATTGTAGCGGTGCTTAGGTGAAGCCCTGCGACGATAGAACATCATAATTGTCACCATGCCGTCATGCTGATGGAACTCTCCCTCGACACTCGGCTGGATCAGAGCTCGAGGGACGTCATCGAGCTGAACGTGTGCTAGAACTCGGAGGTGCCGTGTTTTCGGTGCTTGATCGGTCGGGCCATGAAGACGTACGACTATATCAACAACGCTGTTCTAACGCTTCCGCTTTCGGTCTACGAGGGTACGTGGACAACACTCTCCCCTCTCGTTGCTATGCATCACCATGATCCACTAGTAGAAAAGGGGGCAATGGCCCAGGCCAGTTCAGCCCATTAGTCCCGGTTCAATCCAGAACCGGGACCAATGGAGCTATTTGCCCCGGTTCGTGAGCCCAGGGGGCCGGCCGGGCCACGTGGGCCATTCGTCCCGGTTCGTCCGGACCTTTTGGTCCCGGTTGGTGGGACGAACCGGGACCAATGGTCCTGGCTCCTGGCCCACCACTATTGGTCCCGGTTGGTGGCATGAACCGGGACCAAAGGGTTCCCTTTAGTCCTGGTTCATGCCACCAACCGGGTCTAATGGTGCTGCCTATATATAGCCCCTCGCGCAAGAGCAGAGCACACTGCTCTGTTTTTTCTGGCCGAGGGGGAGAGAGCTTGGTGGTGCTCTAGATCACCTCCTATGCACACAAGGTGTTCGATGGAATGCCCGAGCCACACTACTTAAGGTTTCTCCTCTCCAAGCTCGACCGCCAAGCTCCATTTTCCTTAATATTTATCTAGGTTTAGCGGTCCGTCACGCCCCGTCCCCGTCTTCATCGCCGTCGATCACCCGCGCCGATCTCATCGCCGGCACCACCGTGGTGAGCCTCTTGTTCTTATCTTCTTTTTGAAAGGAAAAATATTATTACTTGTTTGTTTAGATAGATACTTGTATTATTTTCTTACTTTTATTATTGCATCTTATATAGTGCGATGGTTTTGGTATCCGCCCCCGTCGGCCCTCGTCCTGTCTATGATTCAGATGTGGTATATATTATCTTTTCATAACTATTGGTTCATTTATTGTTTATGAAAATTATGCTGACCAACGTGACATAGATTTTATTTATCTAGGAGGTTGTTGAACCGGAAATTCCAACCAACCCTATTGTCGAGAGGTTAAATTTAGTTGAAGAAGAAAACAATTTCTTGAAGGGAAAAATAAAAAAAAACTTGAGGAGGAGAAGATGATATTGGAGTTGCATGTTGCGGATGTCGTCGATGATCACAAGATCAAGATGGATGCAATGCGCTTGAAGATGAGAAAGATTAGAAAATATGCCATTCATACCGAGGCTTGGTATCATTATGCCGTTGGATCAGTTGTTACCTTGGCTGCGATTATGATCGCATTTGTTTTCGCATTGAAATGTTTTACATAGTTTCAATGTATGGTTTAATTAATTTAGATGCTCTGCAGAGCTTTATGTTGTTAGATGAGAACTATCTATGTACTTTGGTTTTTATGTGATGATGAACTTCTATTAATTTGGTCACTTAATTATCTATTCATGATGTTCTGTAATGATTTTTGACACACTTAATTATATATAATGCACGCAGATGAACCGGCAATGGATGTACGGTGACAGACACACCTCCGAGTACATTAAGGGCATGCATGATTTTCTCGAAGTGGCTGAGGCAAACAAGCAGAATGGTTTTATGTGTTGTCCATGCCCTATATGTGGGAATACGAAGTCCTACTCTGACCGGAAAATCCTTCACACCCACCTGCTTTACAAGGGTTTCATGCCACACTATAATGTTTGGACGAGGCATGGAGAAATAGGGGTTAAGATGGAAGACGGCGAGGAAGAAGAGTACGATGACAACTATGTGCCCCCTGAATACGGTGATGCTACTGAACATCAAGATGCACCAGACGATGTGCGCGATGGTGCTGCAACGGGCGAAGCTGCTGAAGATCAAGAGGAACCAGACAATGTGCCCGATGATGATGATCACCACCGGGTCATTGTCGATGCAAGGACACAATGCAAAAGTCAAAGGAGAAGCTGAAGTTCAATCACATGTTAGAGGATCACAAAAAGGGGTTGTACCCCAATTGCAAAGATGGCAACACAAAGCTCGGTACCATACTCGAATTGCTGGAGTGGAAGGCAGAGAATGTTGTGCCTGATAAAGGATTTGAGAAGCTACTGAAAATAATGAAGAAGAAGCTTCCAAAGGATAACGAATTGCCCGATAGTACATACGCAGCAAATAAGGTCGTATGCCCTCTAGGATTGGAGGTGGAGAAGATACATGCATGCCCTAATGACTGCATCCTCTACCGTGGTGCCTACAAGGATCTGAACGCATGCCCGGTATGCGGTGCATTGCGGTATAAGATCAGACGAGATGACCCTGGTGATGTTGACGGTGAGCCTCCCAAGAAGAGGGTTCCTGTGAAAGTGATGTGGTATGCTCCTATAATACCACGGTTGAAACGTCTGTTCAGAAACGGAGAGCATGCCAAGTTGATGCGATGGCATAGTGAGGACCGTAAGAAAGACGAGAAGTTGAGAGCACCCGCTGACGGGAAGTTGAAAGTACTGGGATGAGTTTGCAAAGGACCCAAGGAACATATGGTTTGCTTTAAGCGCGGATGGCATTAATCCTTTCGGGGAGCAGAGCAGCAATCACAGCACCTGGTCCGTGACTCTATGTATGTATAACCTTCCTCCTTGGATGTCCATGAAGCGGAAGTTCATTATGATGCCAGTTCTCATCCAAGGCCCTAAGCAACCCGACAACGACATTGATGTGTACCTAAGGCCATTAGTTGAAGAACTTTTACAGCTGTGGAATGGAAACGGTGTACGTACGTGGGATGAGGACAAAAAGGAGGAATTTGACCTAAAGGCGCTGCTGTTCATGACCATCAATGATTGGCCCGCTCTCAGTAACCTTTCAGGACAGACAAACAAGGGATACCACGCATGCACGCACTGTTTACTTGACACCGATAGTATATACCTGGGAAGCTGCAGGAAGAATGTGTACCTGGGCCATCGTCAATTTCTTCCGACCAACCATCAATGTCGAAACAAAAGCAAGCATTTCAAAGGCGAGGCAGATCACCGGAAGAAGCCCGCCATGCGTACCGGTGATCACGTACTTGCTATGGTCAATGATTTACACGTAATCTTTGGAAAGGGTTCCGGCGGACTAGCTGTTCCGAATGACGCTGAGAATCACGCACCCATGTGGAAGAAGAAATCTATATTTTGGGACCTACCCTACTGGAAAGACCTAGAGGTCCGCTCTTCGATCGACGTGATGCACGTGACGAAGAACCTTTGCGTGAACCTGCTAGGCTTCTTGGGCGTGTATGGGAAGACAAAAGATACACCTGAGGCACGAGAGGACCTGCAACGCTTGCACGAAAAAGAGGGCATGCCTCCGAAGCAGTATGAAGGTCCTGCCAGCTACGCTCTTACGAAAGAAGAGAAAGAAATATTCTTTCAATGCCTGCTCAGTATGAAGGTCCCTACTGGATTCTCGTCGAATATAAAGGGAATAATAAATATGCCAGAGAAAAATTTCCAGAACCTAAAGTCTCATGACTGCCACGTGATTATGACGCAACTGCTTCCGGTTGCATTGAGGGGGCTTCTACCGGAAAACGTCCGATTAGCCATTGTGAAGCTATGTGCATTCCTCAATGCAATATCTCAGAAGGTGATCGATCCAAAAATCGTACCAACGCTAAGGAGTGATGTGGCGCAATGTCTTGTCATTTTCGAGCTGGTGTTCCCACCATCCTTCTTGATTATCATGACGCACGTCCTAGTTCATCTAGTCGACGAGATTGTCATTCTGGGGCCCGTATTTCTACACAATATGTACCCCTTTGAGAGGTTCATGGGAGTCCTAAAGAAATATGTTCGTAACCGCGCTAGGCCAGAAGGAAGCATCTCCATGGGCCATCAAACAGAGGATGTCATCGGGTTTTGTGTTGACTTCATTCCTGGCCTTAAGAAGATAGGTCTCCCTAAATCGCGGTATGAGGGGAGACTGACTGGAAAAGGCACGCTTGGAAGGGACTCAATAATATGCAGGGAAGGATATTCTTGGTCTCAAGCACACTACACAGTTCTACAGAACTCTACCTTGGTGACCCCATATGTCGATGAACACAAGAATAGTCTGCGCTCCAAACACCTGGAGCAGTGCGACGAATGGATTACATGTGAACACATCAGGACTTTCAGCAGTTGGTTGGAAACACGTCTCAGAGGTGACAGCACTGTTTGTGATGAGCTGTACTTGTTGTCCAGGGGACCATCTTTGACTGTAATGATTTGGAAAGGATACGAGATAAATGGGAATACATTTTACACGATTGACCAAGATGAAAAGAGCACCAACCAAAACAGCGGTGTCCGCTTTGATGCAGCAACCGACAATGGAAATAACACATATTATGGTTACATAGTAGACATATGGGAACTTGACTACGGAGTAGATTTTAAGGTCCTTTGTTTAAGTGCAAGTGGGTCAATCTGTCAGGAGGTGGGGTACAGGTAGACCCACAGTACGGAATGACAACACTGGATCTGAAAAATCTTGGGTACACTGACGAATCGTTCGTCCTAGACAATGATGTGGCACAGGTTATCTATGTGAAGGACATGTCTACCAGACCGAGGAAAAGAAAAGATAAGGAAGCAAATACATCATACAATGAACCAAAGCGCCACATAGTTCTTTCAGGAGAAAGGGACATCCTGGGAGTGGAGGGCAAGACAGACATGTCTGAAGAGTATGAAAAGTTTCATGAAATTCCCCCCTTCAAATTCAAGGCTGACCCAAGCATCCTGATAAACGATGAAGATTATCCATGGTTACGGCGCAATAAGCTAACGACACAAGCGAAGAAAAAGTGAAGACTTTCTCCCGCAACTATTATATATGATGATACCATGCCAACTTTGTAACAGACGAGTATGATACCATTGTCCGTTTTGTACATGCACATGCTATGCCAACTTTTTCAGAGTTCATTTGAAAACTATGAATTTGAAAACCTCGCCAACTGAAGGGCGCTCACACCGGTTTATAAGCCCGTCCCTCTACACGCCTTGTTGAGCTCACAAACTTGTGATTCACACAAATTTCAAAGAAAACTAATGGCACAAACAGAAAGTTTATAATTTTGCTGACCTAAAAGCAAAAATAATTAAAAAAATAAAGCAAAAAACCAAAAGAAAATAATTGATGCAGAAAACAAAACAAAAAAACTGGAAAAAAATAAAAATAGCAACAATAAGTATTTTATTGTAAGTAGAAACAAAATAAAATGAATAAAGCAACAAAGAAAACAAAAAAAGTGTTTTCAAATTTGAAAACTAATGGCACTAACAGAAAGTTTATAATTTTTCTAAAACTAAAAGCAAAAAGAATTAAAAAATAAAGCAAAAAACAAAAGAAAATAAATAATGTAGAAAACAAAACAAAAAAACTTGAAAAAAAAATTAAAAATAGCAACAATAAGTATTTTGTTGTAAGTAGAAACAAAATAAAATGAATAAAGCAACAAAGAAAACAAAAACAGTGTTTTCAAATTTGAAAACTAATGGCACTAACAGAAAGTTTATAATTTTTCTAAAACTAAACGCAAAAAGAATTAAAAAAATAAAGAAAAAAACAAAAGAAAATAAATAATGCAGAAAACAAAACAAAAAACTGAAGAAAAAAAAGTGCCACCTACTGGGCCCTCACGGCCTGAATACGACTAGAAACCCTACCATGGGCCAGGATTCAGGCCCGCAGGAGGCCCAGTAGGCCCACAGGCACAGATTGCAGGGTTAGGCCCGAAAGCCTGCATAAGAGAGGAGCTCGAGAGGGAAGGCGCACCGCACCTTATAAACAGGTGCGCCTCCCTCTCAACTAGCGAGGTGGGACTAAATATTAGGTTCGGGGCAGCACAGGCCTTTGGTCCCGGTTGGTGGCACCAACCGGGGCTAAAGGGGTGCATTAGTCCCGGTTGGTGCCACGACCCGGGACTAATGCCCCCCTTTAGTCCCGGTTGGTGCCACCAACCGGTACCAAAGGCCGCCGCTTCCCGCCCTTTGGGCTGCTGAAAATTGGCCATTGGTCCCGGTTGGTGGCACCAATCGGGACTAAAGGGGGGCATTAGTCCCGGGTCGTGGCACGAACTGGGACTAATGCCCTTGCTATATAAGAAAACACTTGGGAAATTTAGGATTTCCCTCGCCAGTTTCCCCCGACGACGCCGAGCACATCAACGCCGCCAGGCTGCCCTGACGCCGCTCGTCGCCCCCGCCGTCGCCGTCGCCTCGCCCGTGCCCGTCGTCGCCGTCGCCCGCACCCTCGCTGTCGCCCGCGCCCCTGCCCCGACGCGCGCCGCCCCTGCCTGCCCCTGCCCCGACGCGCTCCGCCCCGGCCCACCAGCGTCGCCATCGCCCGCGCCCCTGCCCCGACGCGCGCCGCCCCGGCCCGCCCTCGCCGCCATCCTCGCCGCATCTTGGTCCGGCCACCGGCGCCCTCCTTTTTCATTTTTTTTCATATATATATGCTTGTTTTATATATTTTTTTGTATGAATGTATGTATTTTTTCAATTGTAATATGCATGGTGTTTTCAATTGTTCTCTGATTTAGTACATTAATTTTAGGTTAGTTTCATTTTTAGAAAAGTTTTATATATTTAGGACGAAGGAAGAGAAGGAAGAAGGAAGAAGAAGAAAAAAGTTTTATATATGCAAAAGTTACATTTTTAGAAAAGTTTTATATATCTAGCTAGAAAGAAGGAAGAAGAAGAAAAAGAAGGAGAGGAAAAAGGAAAATAAGAAGAGGAAGAAAGGAGAAGAAGAGGAGAGGAAGAAGAGGAGAAATAAATAAGAAGAGGAAAAAAGAAGAAAAAGAAGAGGAGAAGAAGAAAGAAATAGAGGAGAAGAAGAAAAAAATAGAAAATATTCTATTTTTTCTTCTTCTCCTCTATTCCTTTCTTCTTCTCCTCTTTTTTTCTTCTTTTTTTTCTTCGATCTTCTCCTCTGTCATCGTCGATATACACCTCCCGATAACTTCAACATGAGGGGGGGGGGGGTCCATATACCCCCTCCCGATAAATTCAATACGTGGGGGGGTCGATATACCCCCTCCCCGATAACATTAATTTCTCCCGTGTATGTATCTCGTCGTTGTCGATATTACCCCCTTGAAGCGTTGTCGATATTATCCCGGGTTGAGGGTTCTAGGGTCGAGGGATCGAGGGTTCCAGGATCGCCTAGGGGTCGAGGGTTCCAGGGTCGTCGAGGGTTCAAGGGGTCGAGGATCGCCGAGAGGTCGAGAGGGTTCCTATAGTGTCAAAGTATTGAAGAAATCCATGGCTTCATCATTAGCCGGAAGTAACCATGGCATGATGGTACGAAGTCCTCCAAAGTTATTCTGGAATGGAGTCCCGGATAGGATAATTTGCCTTTTTGTACGAATTTCAGCAAAGGCCTTCCAAATAACGATATTCGGAAGGTTCTTGCTGAACTTTGTACCAAAAAGCGAATTATCCTATCTGGGACTCCGTTCCAAAGTAACTTTGGAGAGCTTCGTACCATCATGCACCTGTTACTTTCGCCTAATGATGAAGACATGGTTTTGTTGAATCCTTTGACACTAGGCAACCTCCTGACCCCTCGGCGATCCTCGACCCCTTGACCCTCGACCGCTCGGCGATCCACGACCCTCTACCCTACCGCGGGCGTCGATGCCCACGTCACTTGTGGGACATAGATGTAGTGTTCAACGCCGACCCCCTCCCGATAGCTTCAACACGTGGGGGGGGGGGTCGATATTACCCCCTCCTAGCTTGAAGCATTCTCGAGGCCACCCCCTAACCCTTGAAGCATTGTCGTGGCCACCCCAAACCCTAGAGAAGCAGCATCGAGGCCACTAATATGATTCCTTATTGTGATTAGCTAGCTAGTTCTACGTTTGCCACTAATATATCCATATCTGTCATGTTTGAATAATAATTTCCATGTTGTAAATATTTGTAGAAACTATGGACACCCCCCCGAGACGAAGCACAAGAAGTGTTGTTGAGGGACATAATCGCACAAGGAAGTGATGCCGTCTCCTCGTTGATGTTTCTCAACGACAACGATGGTCTGGAAGGAGAGGGTGAAGAAGCAGCTGGCTATGATTTACATGGCTCCGATGACCCAATGCCGGTGCAAGAAGGAGAGGGTGAAGAAGTAGACCGTGAGGACGGCTCCAGTGATCACCAAACCGAGTCCGGCCAGGTATATATATTAGTTAAGCCTGTGCTGACTAGCTAATTGATGCATTCATTGTTTTGGTATGTACACATATTAATTAACCCTCGTCTCTGTTCTTTTTTCTAGCCCTCCGGATCGAGCACAACTTCGGTAAAGAGACGAGGCCCGAAGAAAAAGTTGAGCTCGGATGAAAAGTTTGAGATCATACAAATCGCGCGCGACGGCCAACCGATTGAACCCTACCGGACAAAGAAGGCATTTGTTGCTCAGTGCGGGGTTCTGGTTAGGGACAAGATCCCGATTAGCATCCAGCAATGGTATAAGCCTAAGAACGAAGACCCTGAGGTGTCTTATGTCAATGAGATGAAGAAAAAGAATCTTTGGACTGAGCTGAAGTCAAATTTCACCCTACTGCCGGAGGATGATCCGGAGAAGCCAGTTATAGAGCCATTAATCAAGTCTTTTGCTCTGAGGAAGATGGCAGACCTATTCAGGAATTGGAAGAAAGACCTCAATAGGTATGTCGAAAAAAATGAGACGCCAGAATTCATTGGCAAATATGAGAAGATCAGAGATGACTGGCCCGCATTTGTGGCCCACAAGACATCGGAAAAGAGTAAAAAGATGTCGGCGACAAAAAAGAGAAATGCTGAGAAGAAAAAGCTTCACCATCGCACGGGGTCAGGTGGCTACCTCGTAGCCCGGCCTAAGTGGGCCAAGGCTGAGAATGATTTGCTTGATAAAGGGATCGAACCAGAGACAATGAACTGGCCAGAACGTTGCCGGACTTGGTTCTTTGGGGCCGGCGGATCCTTGGACCCTATAACAGGGAAGTGCATTTGGACGGACGAACAATTGGACATACCAGTCAAGAGGCTTCAACAATATATCGAAGCAGCGCAGCAAGGGACGTTCGTTCCAGACAGGGAGAAGGACGAGCTCACAATGGCCCTCGGCAATCCTGAGCACCCTGGACGGACACGAGGCACGCCAGGCTCCATTTCGTGGAAGGCTGGATTTCCGGACGCAGGGGGTTACAAAACCCAGGAGAGGAGGAAGAAACTGGAGCAGAGCCAACTGCAGGCGCTGCACGAAAGGGTAATGGGGCTAGAGGAACGAGAAGCAGATTGCAGCAAACGACCTGCCGGAGCTTCCCCCGAAGCTACCCCGCCATCTCAGCGGAGAAGCAGCGTGGCTTCCACGGAGCTGCTTCAGCCAGAGCATGCCTTGACGGCTCCTGCTAGCTATCCCGTGGATGCTATCACGGATGCTGAAAATTGCCACCTTATGGCGCAATGGAGCAATTTGAAGGTCAAGGCGGCTGTTGGCTCTGTTTATCCTACTAAACCCGACTCAACTTTTCACTGCCGGCCGATTCCAGAAGGATATGCTAAGGTGATGGTCGATGAAATAACGGAGGGATTTGAGGACCTCCGGCTTGACCACCCTACCGGTGAAGGGGAATATCGGTTGGGTTCTGCTCTGAAGACTCCATGCCTATGGTGGAAGGATCTCATCAACCTTCCGAACTGGACGCCTCCGCCTCCTCCTCCTCCTCCGGCGAGTCAGGGCACTCCGCCTCCTCCACCGCCTCCTCCTCCGGCGAGTGACGATCAGGGAACTCGGCCGGCTCCTTCTCCGGCGCGTGGCGGCACTCCGCCTTCTTCTCCGCCTGCGCCGGCGCGCCCGAGCAGCCAGCCTCCTCCTTCTCCGCCTTGTCAGCAAGGGCGGAAGAGACCCGCCGCCACTCCGGCTGCTCCGGCGCGTCGCAGTCCTTCTCCCCCGCCTCGTAAGCAAGGAAAGAAGACATCCGCTCCGTCTACTCTGCCGGTGTCTAGCAGTACAGCCAAAGGCGGGAGGAGATACAGATTCGGTCCTTCTTTGAAGACTCCAGAGAAGTTACCGTACGAGAGGAGCGAGGGGGAAAATGCGAAGATCGCGTAGACCGAAGTGGATGACTGGTTTCAAGGGTTGAAAGCAAAGAGACATCCACCTCCGGAGGAGAAGGTAGATCCGGTGAAAGCGAAGCGCACTCTGGCTGCCCTGACAAAACCACCCAAGTCTCCGCCGAAAGGCAACTATGAGCGCATTATTGGAAAGGCATTTGCCGAAGCGGAGAGGTCGGGAAGTACTAAAAGTGATCAAAGGATGAACGAACGACGAGCTGGGAAACAAATTGCCCAGCTCGGCGAACAAGCGAAGCAATCGTGCCCCCCGCTCAAGGTGCCTGCTAGCGACATCGCCGATCCGAGGATGGTGCCCGGTTATGGCAATCCTGCAGATTACCTGCCCGACGATGTACATTATGATATCTTGGAGGTGCAGATACAAAGATACGAGTACGGGAAGCCCCTCGTCAAAGATGAAAGTTCTCTATCAACGATGATGCAAAGATTGCATGATTGGTACATGAAAACCTGCAAAGAGTCTGAGGGGAGGAGTACTTTGTATGTGAGAGTTAAAAAGGAGTATGACCTCCTTGGAATTGAACTGTTGCCTATTCCATTTGAGGAGTTCTATCAGTTTTTCAATCAATTGGCCATCGATAAAGCAACGCTCACCTCCTACTGTCTGTAAGTAGTACTACTTCTGTCATTAAGTCTCTCTATATAACTTAGCCCTTTCATTGCAAGTATTTATAATTATCCTCACTATATTATGCAGATTGAAGATCGCCGAATTGAAGAAAAGACAAGTGGGAGATATTGGGTTCATTAACACGTATCTCATAGATGCAACTGAGGTTCAATATCGTGCCCAAGAAACCGAGGCCAACTTGCTACGATCACTGGAAATAAATGAACACAAAGATATAATACTCTTTCCTTACAACTTCAAGTGAGTGTTACTGTCTTGTGGCATATTCGGTTTCCTTATTAGTCCAGGTTATAGTAATGTAATTTTGATGAGTTATGCATGTGTGCGCAGCTACCACTATATTCTCCTAGAGATTAAGCTTGAGAAGGAAGTAGTAACTGTCTTAGACTCCAAGCGAAAAGATCCCAAGGAGTATGCGGACATGACTGAAATGCTCGAGAAGTAAGTTAAATCGATCATTATCCACCATATCAGCAACTTTGTTCATTTCTGATATCAAGTAATTGTTTTCTTTGTATGGCAGGGCTTGGAGAAAATTCACCAAAAAAGCTCCGGGACTACCGAAGAAGCTGCAATTTAGGCACCCGAAAGTAAGTACTATATAGTAGCATATTCCAGGCATCTCCTAGTGATTCAAGCACTAGTTTCATCAATACCATTTAGCATGCTTGCTAATTATCAGTTTGATTGACCTCTATTTCTTGTAAAGTGGTTGTGGCAGGAACAAGGGAATGATTTCTGTGGATACTACATTTGCGAGTCCATCCGCCACACGACTTGTGAGCGGGGCTACTCCGACAAACAATATGAAGTGCGTAATTAACAATATTCACAATTTTATTTTATTACAATCATTTGTGTTGAGTTTCATTCATTCATATATATATATGTATTGACCCCCTGCTTAAAATTAGATGTTTCGGATGCGGGATGAACTCCTAGCACCAGATCGCATGCGAGCAATTCAAGAGGAATTGGCGGCATTCTTTCTTGACCACGTGATCGCTGAAGACAGAGAATACTATGTGGACCACGCGTCCGTATTTTAGGAGATTATATATTTGTAAAAGATAATTATTGTATATATGTGCCACCAACCGGGACCAAAGGCCCTCCAGCCTGGGCTCAGCGGACAGGCCACGTGGAGGCCCATCTGTCCCGGTTCTGGATTGAACCGGGACTAAAGGGTCAGGGCAGTAGTACCGACCCTTTAGTCCCGGTTCATGAACCGGGACTAAAGGCCCTCACCAACCGGGACTACAGGCCCTTTTTCTACTAGTGATCTTGCATGTGCATAGGATTTTTTTGAAATTACTACGTTCCCCAACAGTTAGTGTGGTTAATTAAAGAAAGAAGAGCTCGAAAAGCACTACACTATTTAAACTAAGGGACAACTTCCCTTTTGCAGAATATTACTCCAAACTTTTCTAGTGTGGCCCGGTCGATTGCTACTCAAATTCGATCCTATTCCTCGTGCACAAAATATACAAAGGAAATCTACATCATGGAAAATCCAATTGTTCCATCTCACACAAACATGATCTTATTTACATGGGATTACTGGTCAAGATCTTGAGCGAGTACTCGAGAAATAAACTACTTGATACTACATAATTCATGACAAGTGGCATCAGTCTCCAATAATTCGAACTTTCGGTGGACAAGCACCTTCACAGATTGATATCTAGTTAACTTGTTGGTGCATACCCATACATCCATCCTTGTTGGCACCCTGCAATTTGTCTCCAGTCCAATTCTGGTCCCCTACCAAGAATCTACCTTCCCATTGATTTCTTCTTGTTTAAGCATATATCGGGTGGTTGGTCAATCATTTCGCCACATCCAGTTAGAAGAGGACGGAGAGTAGCAGATTCCACTAGGCTTATAAGAGAATAAAGGCAGCGGCATATGGAGTGCAGTAGCAATGGATAGGTTATTATCCGTTTGCTTTTCCATATATACCTACTAATGCACTCATATACGCCCACCTGACAAATGATGTGCTTTCATTTCTATTTCCTGCCAAGTGGTTCATACATTTATGCCATCAAATTTGTATATTGTGTTGAATTTTCACGACGTCATCTCCGAGTTGAACTTTAAGATTAGTTAATTAAAGTGTTAATTAAACACAATTTTTTGGGGGAAACTAAGTTCTTTACTTACACAAAGTTCCTAGACATTTCCGAGGATATAATCTGTAAAATACAATCCGGTGGAGCACTGTCCGAAACTAAACTAGCATCAACACAGAGTCCCTCACTTGCCAGATAGTTAGAAGCACTATTAGCTGATCCCTAACCCAGCTCACCTAAGCTTCCTAAAACTTCCTAATCATCCATACAATTCGGGAGGCATGCTGCACCAAAGATCATTTGCAATGTCTCGTTAGCATGATGCAACTGAAATGTGAATACTAGTAACTAATGACCATTCAAATGAAACTCACCGTGTTCGCTATACCAATCTGGGGCATCGTTGGAGGGGTCTATCCATTTTTCTCGCACACGGGCTGCACATTTTGTTTTCACGAGCTAGTCATATTAGTTAGTAATGAAACGAACATTACGTGCATGATTTGGCCAATATGAAGGAGAAACTTACCACGAGGAGCTCATATAGGGCCCGGTGAGACGCGTCATGCCAGTTCCTCTCCGCCTCCAACAGACTTGCCGTCCTCTCCTCCAAGTCCCTCTCCCTCTGCGCCGCTTGCCCGTTTGCCTCCGCTAGAAGCTCCTGGGCCCTAGACTCGATGGCGAGCTCCATTAGCCGTGGACGAGGCCTTATCTCAGGATCGGAGCTCGTCTGGCGCTTCTTGACCTACGGGAGAGTTCTAGGACAAAGTATGAGTCCATCTCCAATGGCTACTGAGCCATGGTACCTCCCGTTACCAGATAGCATCATGATCTCTGGATCAAAAGGACTCTGGTTCAGGTTGAAGTCCCCCCCGTTCCTCATCTTCCCAACGTCTCTGTACCTGGCGAGCTTGTTGTGGGAGGAGATGTTGGTGAAGCTCTCTGGATGATCGAGGTCATCCTCAGAGAATGACTTGGCCTTCTGGTACGAGGCAATTTGGGCCATGGCATAAAGGTCCTACAGCGGTGCCACGTCATTCTTGTTGTGTCGTGCCTAAAAGAGAGGAACAAAATATTAGTTAAGGGCTCAAGCTAGCATGAAGAATGAAATTGCATGAATCGTGAAGCAAACCACATACCTAGTGATCCCCGTACTCAAACAGGTTGGAGGTCCCTTGATGGTGTGGCACACCTTCCATTTGGGCATGCTTATCCCTGGCCTTGTTGTGGATGGCTAGCCATTGGGGAGAGCACCACTCATTCAACAACGCCTCCCAACAGTCCATCCTATCCGCACACCATCTCGGGGGCACCTAAGTTAGCCAAAAAGAAAGTTTAGTGCTACGCCTACGAATCAAATCAAGGAAACTAAGTACAAGGCCTTAAGAATAGGTTGGCGCGACACTTCTTCGGGAGGCGTAGTAGTCTGGAACAGCCTCTGGAAGGCCGAAGAGCACCTTTTCCGGGAGGTGTCGGGGGTAGGGGTGTCGTGTCGGGGGTCGGGGTGTCGGTGCTGTCGTGTCGGCGTCTGGGTGCTGTGTCGGGGTCGGGGGTGCCGTGTCGGGGTTGGGGTGCTTTGTCGGGGTCGCAGTGTCGGGGTGTCGTGTCGGGGTCGGGGTGTCGGGGTGTCGTTTCGGGGTCGGGGTGTCGGGATCTCGTGTCGGGGTCGGGGTGTCGGGGTGTCGTGTCGGGGTCGGGGTGTCGGGGTCAGGGGGTCGGGATGGTAAATCCTCGACCCCTTTTCCCCTCGACCCTCGATCCCTTGACACCTCGATCCTCGACCCCTAGACCATCGACTCCTTTTCCCCTCGATCCTCGACCCCATCGACCACTCGGCTACCCTCGACCCCTTGGCGACCCTCGACCATTGGCGACCCTCTTTTTCTACTTTTCCTACTTCTTTTTTCATCTTCTACGTCTACCTCTACTTCTTTTTTTCATCATTATCATCTTCTTCTTCTTCTTCTTCTTCTTCTTCTTCTTCTTCTTCTTCTTCTTCTTCTTCTTCTTCTTCTGCTTCTTCTTCTTCTACTTATTGTTCTTTTTTTATCTTCTTATTCTTACTCTTCTTCTTCTTCCTCTTCTTCTTTTACTTCTTTTTTTCATCTTTCTTATTTATTCTTAAAAACAAAAAAACCCTAAAGTAAACTATAAACTAAATTAATCTAAACTAAACTAAATTAACCTAAACTAACCTAAACTAAATTCGGCGACCCCTCGACCCCTTGGCCATCCTCGCTCCTCGACCCCTCGACCATTGACCCCTTTTCGTATCGAACCTCGACCATCAGTCATGTCGGGGTCGGGATTCATCATTTTCTTCTACTTTTTTTTCATCTTCTTTCTTCTTCTTCTTCTTCTTCTTCTTCTTCTTCTTCTTCTTCTTCTTCTTCTTCTTCTTCTTCTTCTTCTTCTTCTTCTTCTTCTTCTTATTCTTCTTCTTCTTCTTATTCTTCTTCTTCTTCTTCTTCTTCTTTTTCCTCTTCTTCTACTTATTGTTCTTTTTCTCCTTCCTCTTCTTCCTTTTTTCCTTTTTCCTGTTCTTCTACTTATTCTTCTTTTTTTCAACTTTCTTATTATAATAATCCAAACCTAAACTAGCATTAACGTAAATCAACTAATTAACCTAAATAAACTAATCAACCTAAATCAACTAATTAACCTACATCAACTAAAATCTACTAACCTAAAATCAACTAAAATCTACTAACCTAAAATATGACTAAATATAAAAAAAACTAACCTACAATCTCAATCAACTAATTAACCTAAATCAATCTAAATCAACTAATCAACACAAATCAACTAATTAACCGAAATCAAAAAACAGCAAGAAAATAGAAGGGAAGAAGCTCATCAGGTGGCGGCTGGACGGAGCGGCACTGGGCGGCAGGGGGCGGCTGGACAGAGAGGCTCCGGGCTGCGGGGGGCGAGGCAGCTGGGCGGCGGGCGACCTTGGGTGTCGGGGGAGTGGGGGTCGGGGGCGGTGGGGGTCAGGGGCGGCGGGGGGCGGTGGGGGTCAAGGGCGGCGGGAGCGGTGGGGTTGGCGGCGGGGGCGGCGGGCACGGGGACGGCGGGCACGAGGACGGCTGGCATGGGGGTGGCGCGGTTGAGGTGAGGGGACAGAGAGGGGTGGGGCACGGGGCCGACCGTTTTGCTAGCAGACGGCAAAGAAAGTGGCCGTTAGGTGGTTCTCATTAGTGGGCGACCCTCCCTCTTTGCCGTCTGCTAGCAGACCACAAAGCTTTTATGTCATCTGCTAGCAGACGACAAAGAGCTGGCTGACGGTAAACATTATCTTTGCCGTCAACTCTTTCTTTGTCGTCAGTTTTCTTTATGCTGATGGCAAAGACCTTCTTTGCCGTCAGCTAGCAGACGGCAAAGAGCTGGCTGACGGCAAAGATCCTAATTCCAGTAGTGATATGTACATATATTTTGCTACCTACATGTTGATATGACCGTATGCAGATGACCTATTTGCAGTCAATACTCAGTAGCAAGTATGTACTGTAGTCTGTAGCCACCATTTATTTCATCAATGTTACATACAGATGTGCATGTATGTTCATAACAAAAGTCTGTGTATTTGCTTTCATTCTAGTACATACGTAATTGTATGTAAAAATAGTAGAACCTCCAGTAGTCCAAAAGTGTTAAACTTGTGACTTATCAAACAACAGTAAAAAGACATTCATCCAATCAAAAATAAATTTATTGTAAAGTCATGTTTTCTAAGCTATCTTCCATGTAAAATAAAAATTTACAATGATGAAAGTTAACAACCTCTTCATTTGGGTGGAAATCCAAGCATATATCATGCATTGCAAATATTCATGGACTCTATCAAAGAGGAAATGATAGAAATCAATGTTACCATGTCAAAGCTATTCTTCTTCCCTGAAAAACCTTCACGTAAGAAATCAGTGGAAGTGAGCCTGTTCCTACAATTCAACACATTATTTCATTTTCAGTACGAATCAACACAATGAGAAAACCTTATATAAGTTACTAATAATAGTTAAGGTCACTAAATTACCTCTAACATGGTCAATAGGGAAAAACATGATGTCAAACACACGTGCTATACCCCGGGACATTTATGTTCCCTTGTTTTGAACGCTTGTCGTATACCTCAATTTGGAAGAAGAATCTATGTTTTAACCCCGAAGAACCAGTCCAAACATATCGGAGCAATGTGTTCAACAAGGTAACAACATAAAAACATCGTCATTGCCATGTATAATCAACTCAGGTCAGACCTAGGCTTTCACCCCCAGAGCTTGAGACCGGGTTCTTGAGTAGGACCATCATCAATGTGAATCATGTGTTGTCGCCACCACTTTTCCGCGATCCACGCTGCAACATGCAATCTGCCGCCGCCGCACAACCACCCATCTGCGTCAAGCCATCGTACATACTTTGTATCTCACCATGAAGTCAACCAGCAGATCTAGCGGAAGGAATACTCATGAAGACCTTTCGGTGGCCACCATCCACCGCCAGTCCGACATGGAGCATCACAATGGGTGCTAGCAGCACCACCTACACACTGGTCAGGGGAAACTATGGATTGCACTCCTTTCAATCGGAGGGGCGAGATTGTCCTTGTAAAATGGCCGTCCTAGCATCATCCACCCCATCTTAGGCCAGCGAGTAGATGAATGGCGGCGGATGAGTAGTGCTCGGTGGTGCCACATCTGGCTAGTGTTGAAGAAGCTTTAGGGGGAGGGGTGGCGGACGAAGACGACAACTGTCGCACGGGGCTTTGCCTGGCTGGTGGTGGCCGGGAAGAGGAATGTGGAGGAGGTTGTCTGGCGACTGAAGATGGAGCCGCCGCCCGTGTCGCACAGGAACAGTAATGCGGGGTCCTTTGGGTGTTTTCTTATGATACAAGTGCATGTATAGATCCACATCTGAGATTGAAATGTAGAGCTCCAAAGCCTTCAACTCTCTTGGGGTGCCTGCTTCCCTCTATTCCCAATTCATATGATTGCTTTTGTTGGTGGCACCAGCCCAACGCATAAATTAATACTGCCGCCACAATTGTGTGTCGAAGTTGAAACTCGGGAACTGTCTTCTAGCCCAAATGGTTATACACATGTGTCAATAGTGGGGCATACCTAATTTATCTGGACCTAAACAGCAACATCGATCGTGTAGGGAAGTTACATGTTATTTCATGTCTTGATGAACATCATCTGGAGCTCTTCTTGCTAATTTCCCGGTGCCTTTGACTCCTACTTATGAGGCCAGGAAGAAATTACATCTCAATATTTCTTGAAATTATACCACTGATTAATTAAAAGACTATAAGTTCTAGATATTCCCATCCGATCTCATACCAAAAGCACTTGAGAAACCATAGTCCGGTGCATAGCTAGTGGTAGAGAACTCCCATCATGCATTAGAATATGGTTTTTGTTGATGTTGTGTTGAAAGTGTATTTATGTGAGACAAGAGCGGAGACTTGTGAGGGGAAGGGGTTGAGAAGTGCTCCTTTTAACGACAACTGAGGTAGCAATTAAAATGAGGTCCCAAATGTTAGGTATAATGACTGCTTTGTTGTTTGCATGACCTATTGCTAGATTACCCATGGTGCATGGATGCTATGAGTAGAAGGACAAGCGCATTCCAAAATGTTAAATGCCACCTGCATGGGTGAATTCGAGGGTGGTTAGCATAGTAACTTTCTTTGTATAGGACATTATAACTTATAAAAAGGCCCCCTCCCGGACAACAAAAATACACTCTCTAATCCAACAAACATAAATAAACGAATATGCTCAAAAGATAAACAAATACTTGTTTATTTTTTACAAAAATAGTTGGTTACCATGTTTCATGGACAAAATCATATGTATTATGGAAATAGCCACATATGCCAATAAATAGTTGACAACAACATTGTATAGCTTGATTGCTAAATGAATTTTGACAACATACCTTGACCCTGTAAAACATCATAAGCCATACCGCCATATTTTTATTAGAAGTATTGAAAACAGACTAGTCGGTCATTGTTTAATAACTTCCAAAAGGTGGAGTATGTAGGCTACAACGGCATTTCTTTAGAATACACTCGTGCGAGGTGTCCTTGCACAGGTTAATTTTACAGACACGAGGACATACTTGGTGACCTTATGGCCTAGAACGACTAGAGCATGCCTACAATCTCCACCGCCTTGCGTCATCTACTTTGTCACCATGTATATGTGCTTACCGATCCTGCCTGCACATAAAACTTCTCATGGTCTATGAGAAGAGAGTGTCATAAAAAATAAACTAGATATAGAAAGAACACACTGCAGGAGATCGCCATAAGGGCAATCACAAGTAAATCAATCTTATCATTCAACAAAGTTGATACAACCGAACAAGAATTGAATCTCTAGCTTTTGCATACGAGAATTCACACAACCAAAAGCATACAAATTTCATTGCAAAACTATAATTAGCCAATAAAACAAGTGAGAATGGGACAAAACACTAGGGTAGGGAAGTGTCGGCTCTAAGGTGTGAACTCTATCCTTGCTAGATAATCAACTCCCATGCCACAAGAGAACCGGAAATCAAAATTGTCTATTTAAATCATGAGTGTGGCGCTATACTTGCATTCGATAGGCTTATGGCAATATCGATTGCTTACTCAGGTTGTTTGCGATGACAAGACTAGACCAAACTCTACCTGTCCTGAAAAATTCGTTAACAAAATCAATGTACACGGAGGTAGAGACTGGCTTGGCAGAGAGCATCCGCAGCAATTGGTCTTGCCTGTCCATGAGGCAACAGGATTAGCAGCTGGGCCCCCTCACAGTTGAGATCAGAGCTGGAGGAGAGAATTTGGGACGGTTACCTTGCTGTCATTTCGAGGCATCAACAACACAACTAGTCCAGTAAGGAAAATCCGGCTTAATTAGGTGTCTCTCTTGTAAAAAAATAGACACTAATGCGTCAGGAAAATCCGGTTTATATTTCCAAGCATCTAATATTGTACAAGGCCTAATCCAGCAACTACGAACCAGATAGTTTAGTGTATACCTACTATTAAAAGGAGGTGGTATTCTTGCTTTGGTTTTTTTATTCGGTCTGTGGTAAAATATTTAGGTGCGTCCCTCGCACGTACGCATCGCAAGCGGCTCCTCCAATTCACGCACGCACGAGCAGCACCCGGTTTTTTTTTTTTTTGAGGACAGCACCCGTTTTGCTTTTTTTTTTTTGAGGGGTATCACCAAGCTTTATTGAACAAACTCCACATGAATTGGCATTACAATGGGGTCGTGAGGTTGCATCAACCACACATGTCTACCCTGATCTAAAGAGTTTGAGAACTTGGCTAACCTATCGGCGTCACGGTTAACCGCTCTGCCTTCGAAAGTAAAACTGCAATTAAACAAAAGAGACCTATTCCTTATCTCTGATAAAATCGCTCCGTAAACTCCATTAGAGCCATTGTTGATCTCACTCACAATCTGCTTCGAGTCGGACGCCACAATGAAGCTATGTAACATCAGATCATCCGCTAGGGAGAGAGCCTCCCTACACGCAACAGCTTCCATCGTTGCCGCGCTACTTACTCCCTCAATAACCAACGACGAGCTTCCCACATAATTGCCATGCGCATCTCTGCATACAGCCGAGGCCGCCCCTCTACTCTGATTTCTTGCAATACTCGCATCGACGTGGATTTTCATAAAACCCGGTGGAGGGGCTTTTGGCCGAGGCTCATTAGCCGTAATGACTCTCTGCGGTTTGACCTTTTTAACAGACAGGACTTCAAGTTCTCTGATGAAGTTACATATGAATTGATAAGTAGCAGCCGGACTCTGGAATACCTCGTCATGTATTGCTTTCCTCCTCGCCCACCAAATTGCCCACAGGGTGACTGATAGCTTTACGAAGGCTGCATGCGATAATGTGTCTATCATGGAGAATAGCCACTGCTTAGCGCTCGGCTCCGTCGTTTCGCACAGGTGTTCCGCCAGTTCCCCATCAACCAATGCCCAAACGCATCTTGCCATCGAGCACTCGAGAAGCGAGTGCCGCCAGGAATCCTCCGCCCCACACAGACTGCACAGGCTTGTAGTGGCCATATTTCTCTTTGCCCTGACGTCTTCAGTTGGGATGGAGTGACAAGCTAATCTCCACATAAACATATGTATTTTCCCAGGAATTTTTGTGCCCCACAGAAGTTTCCAAGATTGCTCGTCTCTTTCAGTACTTGAGGAACCGGCCCTCCCATCTATCCAGATGCCTCTTCTATATTTGGTTTTTATCATCATTCTATATGCCGACCTTACTGAAAAAATTCCACTTCTCTCAAAATTCCAAGCCCAACTGTCCTGTATATTTGATGTACAAACTGGTATTTGGACTATTGCCTGAATATCGATCGGGAGGCATACCTCTTCCAGCCTCGTTCGGTCCCAAGTAGCTGTTGTGTTATCGATCAGATATGAGACCAATTCAGGGGAGTTAGCAGATCTCCTCCCATACGGCCTCATCATCACATCCCTGGGAATCCAGTTGTCCTCCCAAATTTTGGTTGTCTCCCCATTTCCTATGCGTCTGATCAGGCCCAGTTTTAGTATATCTCGTCCCTCTATAATAGAGCGCCAGATTTGGCTGGGGTAACTTCCAAGTTCAGCTGATAAAATGCATCCATTGGGAAAGTAAACACTCCTCAGAATTCTTGCGCTCAAGGCTTCCGGCGTTTGTAAAATACGCCAAGCTTGTTTCGCTAGCAGAGCAAGATTGAATAACTCGAAGTCCTTAAAACCCAGACCGCCCATACCCTTGGGTTTAGTCATCGTTTCCCAAGAGACCCAATTGGGCTTTCTCTTTCCATCCTTGCTCCCCCACCAGAATTTCCTTATCAACATGTCCAAATGCTCACACAAACCCCTTGGTAACTTGAAGCATGACATAGAGTATACTGGAACCGCTTGGGCTACCGCCTTGATCAAAACTTCTTTCCCAGCACTTGACATGGTTTGTTCAATCCATCCTTGGACCTTGCTCCACAAATAGTCCTTCAAGTATTTGAAAGCTCCATTTTTTGAGCTTCCCACTGCAGTGGGCATACCCAAATATTTGGCATTAAGAGTTTCATTTGGCACATTCAGCAGCATCTTTACTTCCTCTTTAGTGCTCTCAGGGCACCCTTTACTGAAGAAAATTGCAGATTTCTCATGGTTGATTCGCTGTCCTGACGCTTGACAATATATGGTCAACAACTGGTTAATCTCCTGTGCCCCATCAGCACTCGCCTTGAAAAATAGCAGGCTGTCATCTGCAAATAATAAGTGATTTACCGGTGGCGCCGAGGGAGCCACTTTTAGACCACTCACGTTAGATGACTCGTCAACAGATTTTAGGAGGCACGAAAGGCCCTCTGCTACTATCAAGAAAAGGTACGGGGAAATTGGATCACCCTGTCGTATTCCACGCGTAGGTTGGATCACCCGTTTTGCTAGCGTGGCTATTTTTAATTTTATGGCACAGATCGTCTCAATCGCATCTCAGCCCATGGACCAAGACTGATGGGCCTGGAAACAATATCCGCTCATTCTCTGGCTCACATCTATCTCTCCTCTCCTTTCTCAAAAAAAAAAAATCTATCTCTCCTCTCGATCTTCTAAAAAAATAATATAAATCTCTCCTCTCGCTATTCTTTCTCAACAAAAAAGAAAAAATTGCCTCCCGGTGCCATCTCCTCCACGAGCACGGTGCCCCGCCTCTGGGCTCCAATGGCCGGAACTGCACCACTGCCGCCCATCCCCACACTCCACACAGCCATTCTCGGCTCCATCATCGCTTGCGCGGTCGTGCCTGCCCTCATCGTACAAAGCCGCAACATTGTTGGCTTCAGAGACCACGACACCCAAGCTGAGACGCGGGCATGCTTAGCACTGGCTGGAAGGGGACCGACGCAGGCGTCCTGCTCCTCCCGGCCGAGCACCTCACAGTACCGGCGGTACGACTGATGCCTACTTTGCCGCCGGCTGGAAGGGGACGCACGGACGTCCTAATCCTCTCGGCAAATCTGCTCCATGGCGCCTGTGCGGCGACCCAGGCCTGCTTGGCCCCAGGCTGAATGGGGACTCGATGGGTGAGTAACTGAGGACAAAGGGAGCTCGACAGGCAAGGAATGATGGAGCCCTATTATAAAGAAAATGAGACTCGGAGATAAAAGAATTATGGGTTTTTCTGAATTTCTGATGGATAGTAGCAGGGACGGTGAAAATAAATCTGCCCCATGTCCTTTTGAGGGCTACATGAAGGAGCTGAAAACCCCGTTCAAAAAGGGAAGGAACTGAAAACTCCAGCCTGGTCCATCTATGCGATAGAGGGAAACCAACTTTGGCAGTTCTTGTGAATAGTATATCCACTCAAGGTGAGTGTAAGATGTTGCAACACCATATTGATATTTGGTATTCAGTCTAGTAAAAAAAAAACAGTGAGGCACCCGATGAGAATGTGCTTCGAAGACAAGGCCCACGAGACAAGGCCGGAATAGTCTTGTCTAGTACAAACAAGTTGAGGCTCATGATACGCCAAAGCTACCTGCTTGGCACAATAAGGCCGGCAATGACCCTGGTTACAAGGCTACACCTACACCCTGCGCTTCCGCGAAGCTGATGCTGATCATCGGGAGCACGCTGCCGTGCATTACCACCACTGCCCAACCACTGTCCACCGACACCACACTGGTAAGGTATTAGCTACTATCTCTTCACTTCTAAATATAAAGTCTTTTTAGAGATTTCACTATAGACCACATATGGATGTATATAGAATTATAGATGCATTTTATAGTATGGATCCACTCATTTTGCTACAAAGATTTAAATTTAGAAACGGAGGGAGTTGTCGTTTAGGATTAGCCAGCATGGGAGCTCATTAATCCCTCCTCCCCCAGTCTGAGCACTGCCTCTAATTCTATTGCTCTGATTTTCCTCGGTTTTTCCCTTTGTCTATGGGTTTCAATCAGTCCTCTCTGCTGCTGAAACTGAAAGGCACCTGGAATAGTGTGTGAGACGAGGAAATGGATTAGTTTCAGAGCCTCCATGTCTTTCCCGTGGATGCGCATTAGACAGAAGGTCCAGCTCCAGGAAGCTTTTGATGGCAGGTGCTTTTATCAGTCAGCCTGCATTGTTGATTGCTTGTATTTTTGCTGTAGCCGCTTTGTGTTAGAATTAATCCGCGGTGCCACTATTGATCATCCTAGGACCAGGCAATCACACGAACACAACGCCGAGGTTTGTTAACGTGGTTCATCGATATGACTACATTTTCAGGGCTGACTATGGGCGTTCCTTCCCGTGTTACCATCAAAATATGGCACCCTTGACCGCCTGGGTGCCGGCACACGCCGCTGGCTCTCCTTGGATACCTGTGTTATTATGTTGGCATAGATTACATCTTGTGTCTACCCTCACAGGATACAAGAGTCCTACGAGGACACTACTTATCATGTTGCACACTGTACGACTCCAAGTCCAACTATAACCTACCTTGCACAGTAATATTTGACACAACTCTAAAAAACTCCACCTTGGCGAATATTCTTCACCATCTTGGACTCATCCATGCATCGAACCTCCATGTACATTGGACATGAGAGACGCCATAGGTACCGCTGCTACTCCTAGAGTCCATGTGACTTCACCTGCAACTGTAGTCCCTTCTTGTCTTCATAGTCAACACTCGAGGCAAAATTAACCACTCTTTACTCTAGGTTGCACTCCCAATTTCTGGAGTATTCATGCAACGGCATCACACACCGATCATATAGTCACCATATTTGACAACAACGATGTATCCACATCCTGGTAGCCCATGATCTGCATGAAAGTGAACAACTCACATATTGAACGTCACATATAAGAGTTCCCTGAACTCAATATCCTAGCTCTCTTTGACCGACTTTCTGAAACTTGAAGGAATTTCATCATTGCCTTGTGTCACTCTGAGTCCAATTTGCAGTTCTCTCACCCTTTTCCTGGATACTCTCTGACATGTCCCACCGATCTAGCACTCCGCCTTCTTCCGTACGTATCATCCGTTCTTTGCCATGTGCACCAAACACCACAGTATATACGGTCATGTACTATGTCAGTCAGACTTTCCATCACTTTCTCTGATTTCGTATGGTCTCCATCTGACATGTCAAACTCGATAGATCTAGTAGGCAACGCGAACCTGGTACTCGCCAACACTGCTTCAACACCCTTTCCATGTTGCTGTCGTTGCTTTGTGGATCTCTTCGAGTCTGATCGCTAAGACTTCCAACGTTATGCGGCTGACAAATGGCTTCCGTTCTGATCCGCTGAAACAAAACTGCGACCGTTACCTCTCGAATGCCCTTTATCCAATCTTGCTCCATCGCTCCCGACGACTACCGTAGAAAAAAAAATCTTTCAATCAATCTGCATGCTATCTCCACACGATTCACGAAGATTCATCCTCTAGATCAGTAGTCGCAGCCTCCTCAAAACCTTGCTCATTATACCACCTGTAAGAATTAGTCTGAGGCGCCACTGTAGATTGTCCAAGGACCAAGAGATCACACCAGTACGACACCGAGGTTTGTTAACGAGGTTCACCGATATGGTTGCATCCCCGGGGCCTGACTACGGTCTCTCTTTCCCATGACACCATCACAATAACCCACCCCGGCCACCCGGCCGCCGGCACACGCCGCCGGGTCCCCCTGTGTGTCGGTGCTATTGTTTTGGTATAGATACATCGTGTGTCTACCCTCGCATTAGATGATAGGTATAGGATACAAGGGTCCTACTAGGACAGTACATATCATGTCACATACTGTACGACTCCAAGTCCAACTGTAACCTACCTTCTACAATAATACTCGACACAACTCTAACACTTTCTTCTTGTATCATAGAGCCAAGTAAATGAAAGCATTGTGAAACCACAGTCGAGTCCCAATTTTTGGTCATCTTGATATGTGCATGTGTGTGGCTTTAGTTTCTTTTCTAGTCACACTTAATGCTCAACTGCTCACTTGGCTTGGAGTTGGTGCTGTTGCTGAGTGCTCACTTACTAATTTTAGTTATTCGCATCTCACAACCATTATGAAACTGTAAGCATCTTTTCGTCTTGGTTGCCACCAAAGTTTTGAGAATCACTATGCAAGTCTTAGAATCTTACGAGTCTTGACAAAATATTGTGAATCCAAAAATTGTTTGAATAACCAAATTATTCCCCTGAAAAACCCCCACTATGAACAAGCAATAAACACAACCTATCATTAGCTGAGTTTGTTCGGTTAGACAATACTAGTGAAAATCATCCCGAGTGACCTCCAAGCAGCCCTGGGGCGACTCATACTAGACCTTGTTTCGGATAGCCACGGTCATGACCACAGGCAACCACTGAGGACGTCCTGGATTAGGGGGTCCTCGGACGTCCGGGCTATGTGACGTGGGCCGGACTCGTGGGCGTGAAGATTCAAGATGGAAGGGGTTCGCCCGTGTCCGGATGGGACTCCCATTGGCGTGGAAGGCAAGCTTGTCATTCGGATATGAAGATTCCTTTCTCTGTAAACAGATTCTGTACAACCCTAGCCCCCTCCAGTGTCTATATAAAGTAGAGGGTTTAGTCCGTAGGGGCAATCATAATTATACAGGCTAGACATCTAGGGTTTAACCATTACGATCTCGAGGTAGATCAACTATTGTAACCTCTATACTCATCAAAGTCAATCAAGCAGGAAGCATGGTATTACCTCCATTAAGAGGGCCCGAACCTGGGTAAACATCATGTCCCTGTCTCCTGTTACCTTCGATCCTAAGACGCACAGTTCGGGACCCCCTTCTCGAGGTCTGCCGGTTTTGACACCGACATTGGTGCTTTCATTGAGAGTTCCACTGTGCCGTCGTCGAAAGGCTCGATAGCTCCATCGATCATCAACAATAATGCTGCCGTGAAGGAGATTTTTCTCCCCGACCAAATCTTTGTATTCGGCGCCTGCGCCCTATGGGCCAACTCGCTTGGCCACCTAGAGCAGATCGACAACTACACCTTCGTCATCAGATCAGTTTTGGAAATCTGAACTACATCGTGGACATCCGAGGAGAGTTGATCTTCCAAGGGTTCGCGGCCCCAACCACCGCTCTGACCTTAGATTCGGAGCACGTCACCATGTCCAAAAACGGGAGTTTTAAGCCCGCCGGACTCTTTGCAGCCATGGAGATCGATTCTGGAAAACCGGAGGGGATAGCATCACCGGCAGGCCCGGAGTTACATCAGGCCCCTTCTAACATCATAAAGCCGGACTCCTCTCCAGACACTATCTCCGAATCCTCAAAATCTGCATCATGTGAGCTCAACAAGGGAACTTTTGTCCCGCCCAACTCCACGGACCCTTGCTTCCCCACCCAAACCTCGCTCTTAAACGAGGCTTTGGACCTAATGCGATTCCTCGCTATCATAGAGTAATCGCTTCCGAATTGCGCCCAGCCCGGACTAGGGGCTGATGGCAGGGAATCTTTGCTTCCCACCCAAGACCGACTTCGTAGCCACTTTCGAGGATTTAAACAACATGCTCGATTACGCCTCCGAAGACATCGGCTATATGGATGACGATGCCGAAGAGGAGCATGACCAAAACCCGCCATTCATTGGACGTTGGACGGCCACTTCCTCATATGACGTGTAAATGGTGGACACACACAAAGAAGGCGACGGCGACGATGAAAAGGATCTAGTTGAGGATGAACCTCTTCAAATGCCACCAAAGCGTCGACGTCAGCGGTGCCACTCTAAATCGCATCGTGGAAAAGATAATAATACCTGAACTGGAGACGATAATACTCCGGAGAATGCCGAAGACCCTGAAGCCCCCGTAGAGCCAACATCCGAATATGATGCAGGTAAACCCCGACGATCCTGTCGGGAACGGAGATTCGGAGGACAATAACTACTTACCGATCTCGAAAGAGGATACGAGCCTTGATGACGAAGATTTTATCATGCCAGAGGAACCCCTTGAACAAGAGCTCTTTAAGCATCGGCTAATAGCCACCGCAAGAAGCCTGAAAAAGAAACAGCAACTGCTTCAAGCTGATCAAGATCTGCTCAATGACAGATGGATTAATGTCCTGGCAGTCGAGGAATACGGCCTCGAACGCCCAACTAAGAGTGACCCAAAGTGCAAGCTACTACCCCAATTCGACGATGAGGCGCTAGAGCCCATATCGCCAACGCTTGATGCTGTTGACAGACAGGACCGACCACCATGTGGCCCGGACAGGGTGTCAACTCAAGCCCGCACCGCCTCGCCGCAGAGGCAGAGAAACAACGGCTCCAGAATACACCTATGACCTATGAAAGGACCTGGACAATAGAGTCGGTCAAACTAGATCAATCTACGGATCAAGGGGTCGGGCCCTAGCACCATAAGATGGCCATCTGGCGCGACAATCGCAACCTCACCCGGGCAGCAAAACCGCATATGTACCTCATTCGCACTGTGTCGAGACGTTGCCCGATACAGAGGCGCCACACACCCCCTATGCTTCACCGATGAGGTAATGGAGCACCAACTCCCAGAAGGGTTTAAACCCGTGAACATCGAATCATACAATGGTATGATGGACCCTGCAGTATGGATTGAAGATTTCCTTCTCCACATTCACATGGATCGCGGCGATGATCTATATGCCATTAAATATTTGCCCCTCATGCTTAAGGGACCGGCACGACACTGGCTAAGCATCCTGCCAGAAAACTCCATCGGTAGCTGGGAGGATTTGGAAGATGCCTTTAGGGACAACTTCCAAGGTACCTATGTACGGTCCCCAGACGTCGATGACCTCAGTCACATAGTCCAACAACCCGGAGAGTCAGCCCGGAAATGCTGGAGCAGGTTCTTAATTAAAAAGAATCAAATTATAGACTGTCCGGACGCTGAAGCCCTTGCATCCTTAAAACACAGCGTCCAGGACGAATGGCTCTCCAGACACCTCGGCCAAGAAAAGCCAAAGTTCATGGCAGCCCTTACCGCACTCATGACCCGCTTTTGCACGGGAGAAGATAGCTGGCTAGCCCGTAGAAGCAATAGCACCAGCGACCCTGGCACCTTCGAAGCCAGGGACGGCAATGGCAAGCCACGACGCAACAAGCACAAGTGTCGAGTCAATAATGATAGTGCCGAAGATACATCAGTCAACGCCGGATTCAGTAGTCCTAATGAAGGAAATATGCCGTAGAGGCAATAATAAAATTGTTATTTATATATCCCTATATCATGATAAATGTTTATTATTAATGCTAGAATTGTATTAACCAGAAACTTAGTACATGTGTTAATACATAAAGAAACAAAGTGTCACTAGTATGCCTCTACTTGACTAGCTCGTTAATCAAAGATGGTTAAGTTTCCTAGCCGTGGACAAAGAGTTGTCATTTGATGAATGGGATCACATCATTAGAGAATGATGTGATTGACTTGACCCATCCGTTAGCTTAGCACTATGACCGTTTAGTTTATTGCTATTGCTTTCTTCATAACTTATACATGTTCCTCTGACTAGGAGATTATGCAACTCCCGAATACCGCAGGTACACTTAGTGTGCTATCAAACGTCACAACGTAACTGGGTGACTATAAAGATGCTCTACAGGTGTCTCTGATAGTGTTTGTTGAGTTGGCATAGATCGAGATTAGGATTTGTCACTCCGATTGTTGGAGAGGTATCTCTGGGCCCTCTCGGTATTGCACATCACTATAAGCCTTGCAAGTAATGTGACTAATGAGTTAGTTATGGGATGATGTATTATGGAACGAGTAAAGAGACTTGCTGTTAACAAGATTGAACTAGGTATTGAGATACCGACGATCGAATCTCGGGCAAGTAACATACCAATGACAAAGGGAACAACGTATGTTGTTATGCGGTTTGCCCGATAAAGATCTTCGTAGAATATGTAGGAACCAATATGAGCATCCAGGTTCCACTATTGGTTATGGACCGGAAGTGAGTCTCGGTTATGTCTACATAGTTCTCGAACCCGTAGGATCCGCATGCTTAACGTTCGGTGATGATCGGTATTATGAGTTTATGTGTTTTGATGTAATGATGGTAGTTAGGAGTCCCGAATGTGACCACGGACATGCCTAGGAGTCTCGAAATGGTCGAGACATAAAGATCGATATATTGGAAGGCTATGTTTGGACATTGTAAGGGTTCCGAATGAGTTCGGGCACTTATAGGAGTACCGAAGGGTTACTAGAACCCCCCGGAGAGTCAATGGGCCTTATTGGGCCTTAGAGGGAGAGAGGAGGAGGCGGCCAGGTGGAGGGCGCCCCTCCCCCCAAGGCCAATATGAATTGGGTGGGCCCCCCCTTTCCTTCCCTCTCTCTCCCTCTTCCTTCTTCTCCTACTCCAACTAGGGAAGGGGGGATTCCTACTCCCACGGGGAGTAGGACTCCCCCCTTGGGCGCGCCAGGAGAGGGATGGCCCTCCCCTCCTCCGCTCCATTATATACGGGGGAGGGGGCACCCCATAGACACACAAGTTGATTGTTTAGCCATGTGCGGTGATGTCTACTACACAACCTTATTCTTGTAGACGTTGTTGGGCCTCCAAGTGCAGAGGTTTGTAGGACAGAAGCAAATTTCCCTCAAGTGGATGACCTAAGGTTTATCAATCCGTGGGAGGCTTAGGTTGAAGATGGTCTCTCTCAAGCAACCCTGCAACCAAATAACAAAGAATCTCTTGTGTCCCCAACACACCCAATACAATGGTAAATTGTATAGGTGCACTAGTTCGTCGAAGAGATGTTGATACAAGTGCAATATGGATGGTAGATATAGGTATTTGTAATCTGAAAATATAAAAACAGCAAGGTAGCAAGAGGTAAAAGTGAGCGTAAACGGTATTGCAATGCTAGGAAACAAGGCCTAGGGTTCATACTTTCACTAGTGAAAGTTCTCTCAACAATAATAACATAATTGGATCATATAACTATCCCTCAACATGGAACAAAGAGTCACTCCAAAGTCACTAATAGCGGAGAACAAACGAACAGTAAAATAACACAAAGCTATTATTTCGGTTCGATCTATCCTAGAGTTCGTACTTGAATAACACCTTAAGACACATATCAACCAAAACCCTAATGTCACCTAGATACTCCAATGTCACCTCAAGTATCGATGGGTATGATTATACGATATGCGTCACACAATCTCAGTTTAATCCATTCAACCAACACAAAGGACTTCAAAGAGTGCCCCAAAGTTTCTACCGGCTAGTCAAGACGAAAATGTGTGCCAACCCCTATGCATAAGTTCACAATGTTACGGAACCCACAAGTTGATCACCAAGACATACATCAAGTGGATCACGTGAATATCCCATTGTCACCACAGATAAACACATGCAAGACATACATCAAGTGTTCTCAACGATCCGATAAGATACCTTCAAAGGGAAAACTCAATCCATTACAAGAGAGTAAAGGGGGAGAAACATCATAAGATCCAACTATAATAGCAATGCTCGCGATACGTCAAGATCGTGCCAAATCAAGAACACGAGAGAGAGAGAACAGACACATAGCTACTGGTACATACCCTCAGCCCCGAGGGTGAACTACTCCCTCCTCGTCATGGAGAGCGCCGGGATGATGCAGATGGCCACCGGAGAGGGATTTCCCCCTCCGGCAGGGTGCCGGAACGGGTCTAGATTGATTTTCGGTGGCTACAGAGGCTTGCAGTGGCGGAACTTCCGATCTAGGTTATGTTCTGGGAGTTTGGGGATTTATAGAAGAAGTTGGCATAGGGAAAAGTCAAGGGGGCTCACAGGGAGTCCACGAGGCAGGGGGTTGCGCCCTCCACCCTCGTGGAGCCCACGGGACTCCCCTCTGGTAACTCTTCGTTCCAGTATTTTTTATATTTTCCAGAAAAAATCTCCGTTGATTTTCAGCGCATTCCGAGAACTTTTATTTCTGCGCAAAAACAACACCATGGTAGTTTTGCTGAAAACAGCGTTAGTCCGGGTTAGTTCTAACCAAATCATACCAAAATCATGTAGAAATAATATAAACATGGCAAGAATACATCAAATATTATAGATACGTTGGAGACGTATCATGCGGTAACCCCCTCCACAGATTTCCACCTCTGTCATAAGGCTTCCGCTTCCGGTCTACGAGGGTACGTGTACAACACTCTCCCCTCTCATTGCTATGCATCACCTAGATGGATCTTGCGTATGCATAGGCAATTTTTTTGAAATTACTGCGTTCCCTAACAGTGGCATCTGAGCCAGGTTTATGCATAGATGTTGTATGCATGAATAGAATACAATGAGTTGTGGGCGATAATAGTCATACTACTTACCAGCATGTCCTACTTTGATTCGGCGGTATTGTTGGATGAAGCGGCCAAGACCGACATTACATGACCGTGCTCATGAGACTGGTTCTATCGTCGTGCTTCGCACATAGGTGGCTAGTGGGTGTCTGTTTCTCCAGCTTTAATTGAATCGAGTTTGACTACGCCCGGTCCTTGTTGAAGGTTAAAACAGCACACTTGATGAAAAATCATTGTGGTTTTGATGCGTAGGTAAGAACGGTTCTTGCTAGAAGCCCGTAGCAGCCACGTAGAACTTACAACAACAAAGTAGAGGACGCCTAACTTGTTTTTCCTGGGCTTGTTGTGATGTGATATGGTCAAGGCGCGATGAGATATAAATTGTTGTATGAGATGATCATGTTTTGTTAAAGTTAGCGGCAACTGGCAGGAGCCTTATGATTGTCTCTTTATTGCATAAGATGCAAGCGCCATATAATTGCTTTACTTTATCACTATGCGATAGCAATAGTTGCAAAAGTAATAGTTGGTGAGATGACCATGTGACAACACGTTGATAGAGATCAAGATGATGGAGATCATGGTGTCATGCCGGTGACAATGGAGATCATGATGGTGCTTTCGAGATGGAGATCGAAGGCACAAGATGATGATGGCCATATCATGTCACATATTTTGATTGCATGTGATGTTTATCTTTTATGAATCTTATTTTTCTTAGTAAGACGGTGGCATTATTATGAGATGATCCCTTAATAAAATTTCAAGGTATAAGTGTTCTCCCTGAGTATGCACCGTTGCGACAGTTCTTCGTGATGAGACACCATGTGATGATCGGGTGTGATAAGCTCTACGTTCACATACAATGGGTGCAAGCCGGGTTTGCACATGCAGAATACTTGGGTTAAACTTAACGAGCCTAGCATATGCATATATGGCCTCGGAACACTGAGACTGAAAGGTCAAACGTGAATATTATAGTAGATATGATCAACATAGTGATGTTCACCATTGAAAGCTACTCCATCTCACATGATGATCGGACATGGTTTAGTTGATATGGATCACGTGATCATTTAGATGACTAGAGGGATGTCTATCTAAGTGGGAGTTCTTAAGTAATATGATTAATTGAACTTTAATTTAGCATGAACTTAGTACCTGATAGTATTTGCATATCTATGTTGTAGATCAATAGTTCGTGTTGTAGCTCCCCTATGTTTTTAATATGTTCCTAGAGAAAACTAAGTTGAAAGATGATAGTAGCAATGATGCGTATTGGATCCGTGATCTGAGGATTATCCTCATTGCTACATAGAAGAATTATGTCCTTGATGCACCGCTAGGTGATAGAACTATTGCAGGAGCAAATAATGCAGACGTTATGAATGTTTGACAAGCTCGGTGTGGTGACTACTTGATAGTTTACTACACCATGGTTGAAGGCTTAGAACCGAGACTTAAAAAACGTTTTGAACGCCACGGAGCATATGAGATGTTCCAAGAAATGAAATTGGTATTTCAGTCGCATGCATGTGTCGAGAGGTATTTGACCTCTGACAAGTACTTTGCCTACAAGATGGAGGAGAATAGCTTAGCTAGCTAGTGATGATGTGCTCAAAATGTCTGAGTAATAGAATCACTTGAATCAATTGGGAGTTAATCTTCCAGATAAGATAGTGATTAACATAGTTCTCTAGTCACTATCACCAAGTTACTAGAACTTCATGATGAACTATAATATGCAAGGGATAACGGAAATGATTGCCGAGCTCTTCGCGATGCTGAATATCGGCGAAGGTAGAAATCAAGAAAAGCATCAAGTGTTGATGGTTGACAAGACCACTAGTTTCAAGTAAAAGGGCAAGGGAAAGAAAGGGAACTTCAAGAAGAATGGAAAACAAGTTGTCACTCCCATCAGAAACCCAAAGCTAGACCCAAGCCTGAAACTGAGTGCTTCTACTGCAAAGGAAACGGTCATTGGAAGTGGAACTTGTGCCACTGCCGTTTAGGTCATATTGGTGTAAAGCGCATGAAGAAACTCCATACAGATGGACTTCTGGAATCACTTGATTATGAATCATTAGATGCTTGCGAACCATGCCTCATTGGCAAGATGACTAAGACTCCGTTCTCCGGAAGAACGGAGCGAGCCATTGACTTATTGAAAATAATACATACCGATGTATGTAGTCCGATGAGTGTTGAGGCTCGCGGCGGGTATCGTTATTTTCTAAACGTTCACAGATGATTTGAGCAGATATGGGTATATCTTCTAAATGAAACACAAGTCTGAAACATTTGAAAAAGTTCAATGAATTTCAGAGTGAAGTAGAGAATTATCGTAACAAGAAAATAAAGTTTCTATGATCTGATTGCGGAGGAAAATATTTGAGTTACAAGTTTGGCCTTCATTTAGAAAAAAATGTGAAATAGTTTCACAACTCACGCCACCTGGAACACCACAGCGTAATGGTGTGTCCGAACATCATAACTGTACTTGATTGGATATGGTGCAATCTATGATGTCTCTTACCGATCTACCATTATTGTTTTGGGGTTATGCATTAAAGACAGCTGCATTCACGTTAAATAGGGCACCATCTAAATCCGTTGAAGCAACACCGTATGAACTATGGTTTGGCAAGAAACCTAAGCTGTCGTTTCTTGAAGTTTGGGGTTGCGATGCTTATGTGAAGAGTTTCAACCTGATAAGCTCGAACCCAAATCGGAGAAGTGCGTCTTCATAGGATACCCAAAATAAAATGTTGGGTACACCTTCTATCACAGATCTGAAGGCAAGACATTCCTTGCTAAGAATGCATCCTTTCTAGAGATGGAGTTTCTCTCGAAAGAAGTGAGTGGGAGGAAAGTAGAACTTGATGAGGTAATTGTACCTGCTCCCGAATTGGAAAGAAGTTCATCACAGAAATCAGTTCTAGTGATGCCTGCACCAATTATTGAGGAAGTTAATGATGATGATCATGAAACTTTAGATCAAGTTACTACCAAACCTTGTAGGTCAGCAAGAGTAAGGTCCGCACCAGAGTGGTAGGTAATGTTGTTCTGGAGGTGATTTTACTTGACCATTATGAACCTATGAATTATGAGGAAGTGATGATGAGCCCAGATTCCACGAAATGGCTTGAGGCCATGAAATCTGAGATGGGATCCATGTATGAGAATAAAGTGTGGACTTTGGTTGACTTGCCTGATGATCGACAAGCCATTGAGAATAAATGGATCTTCAAGAGGAAGACAGACACTGATAGTAGTGTTACTATCTACAAAGCTCGACTTGTCAAAAAGGATTTTTGACAAGTTCAAGATGTTGACTGATACGTCTCCAACATATCTGTAATTTTTGATTGTTCCATGCTATTATATTATCTGTTTTGGATGTTTAATGGGCTTTAATATGCTCTTTTGTATTATTTTTGGGACTAACCTATTAACCGAAGGCCCAGTGCCAGTTTCTGTTTTTTTTACCTATTTCACTGTTTTGTAGAAAAGGAATACCAAACGGAATCCAAACGGAATGAAACCTTCGCTACGATCTTTCTTGGAACAAACGCAATCCAGAAGACTTAGAGTTGAAGTCCGGAACTCCGCGAGTTAGCCACGAGGCAGGAGGGCGCGCCCAGGGGGGTAGGCGTGCCCCCACCCTTGTGGGCCCCACGGAGCTCCACCGCCGTACTTATTTCGCCTATATATACTCTTATACCCTAAAAACACCAGGGGGAGCCACAAAATCAGTTTTCCACCGCCGCAACCTTCTGTACCCGTGAAACCCCATATTGGGTCCTTTTCTGGTGATCTAGCGGAGGGGGAATCGATGACAGAGGGCTTCTACATCAACACCATAGCCTCTCCGATGAAGCGCGAGTAGTTTACCACAGACCTTCGGGTCCATAGTTATTAGCTAGATGGCTTCTTCTCTCTCTTTGGTTCTCAATACAAAGTTCTCCTCGATGTTCTTGGATATCTATTTGATGTAATATTCTTTTGAAGTGTGTTTGCCGAGATCCGATGAATTGTGGATTTATGAACTTGAATATCTTAGAATATTATTTAGTTCTTCTCTGAATTCTTATATGCATGATTTGATATCTTTGCAAGTCTCTTTGAATTACGGTTTAGTTTTGCCTACTAGATTGATCTTTCTGGCAATGGGAGAAGTGCTTAGCTTTGGGTTCAATCTTGCGGTGTACTTTCCCAGTGACAATAGGGGCAGCAAGGCATGTATTGTGTTGTTTCCATCGAGGATAAAAAGACAGGGTTTATCTTATATTTCTTGAGTTTATCCCTCTACATCATGTCATCTTGCTTAATGCGTTACTCCGTTCTTATGAACTTAATACCCTAGATGCATACTGGATAGCGGTCCATCTGTGGAGTAATAGTAGTAGATACATAATCATTTCGGTCTACTTGACACGGACGTGATGGCTATGTTCATGATCATTGCCTTAGATATCTTCATAACTATGCGCTTTTCTATCAATTGCTCGACAATAATTTGTTCACCCACCATAATACATGCTATCTTGAGAGAAGCCACTAGTGAAACCTATGGCCCCCAGGTCTATATCTTATTATATTGCACCTCTTTTATTTACATCGCATCTCGTTTAAAAATATTTATCTTACTATATTTATCAGATCTCACTTTTGCGAGTGGTCGTGAAGGGATATACAACCCCTTTGTCGCATTGGTTGCAAGGTTCTTGATTGTTTGTGCAGGTACTAGGTGACTTGTGCGTTGTCTCCTACTGGATTGATACCTTGGTTCTCAAAAACTGAGGGAAATACTTACGCTACTTTGCTGCATCACCCTTTCCTCTTTAAAGGAAAGCCAACACATGCTCAAGAGGTAGCATTGACTACGATGAGATTTTCTTACTCGTACCGATGCTTAAGTTTGTCCGAATCATGTTAGCAATTATCGCATTTTATGAAATCTGGCAAATGGATATGAAAACTACATTCCTTAATGGATTTATTTAAAAATAGTTGTATATGATGCAACCAGAAGGTTTTGTCAATTCTAAAGGTGCTAACAAAGTATGCAAGCTCCAGGCGATCCATTTATGGACTGGTGCAAGCATCTCGGAGTTGGAATATACGCTCTGATGAGTTGATCAAAGCATTTGGTTTTATACAGACTTGTGGTGAAGCCTGTATTTACAAGAAAGTGAGAGGGAGCAATACATCATTTCTAAAAAATATATGTGAATGACATATTGTTGATCGGAAATAATGTAGAATTTTTCTGGAAAGCATAAAGGAGTGTTTGAAAGGAGTTTTTCAAAG
Organism: Triticum aestivum; assembly: GCF_018294505.1. NCBI lineage: Eukaryota > Viridiplantae > Streptophyta > Magnoliopsida > Poales > Poaceae > Triticum > Triticum aestivum. Next base: position 42,209,241 of record NC_057801.1, on the reverse strand, counting down.
AAAGACCTCGGTGAAGCTGCTTGTATATTGAGCATCAAGATCTATAGAGATAGAACAAGATGCTTGATAAGTTTTTTCAATAAGTACATACCTTGACAAGATTTTGAAGTAGTTCAAAATGGAACAGTCAAAGAAGGAGTTTTTGCCTGTGTTGCAAGGTGTAAAGTTGAATGTAACATCCCAATTTTCAATTTGGATGTTATACGTAGGTCATCATATGCATATCATATTTTCCTTGCATTTTGGTTGTGATCCTAGAAATCTTAAGAAACTCAAGGACCCAAGGAGAGAGTTGGAGATTTCATTTATTTTCATATTTGAATTTTCTCAAATTTGAAAAAGAGTACCATTTTGATTTTAATATTTTTCTCTCCAATTATTTCCAATAATAAAAATAAAGGAGAGAAGATAAAATGACTTCTTCAAAAGAGTGGAATATTGGAGAAGAAATTTTAAAATCAGATCATTATTTTTATTTGCATTTTATTTTCTATTTTATTTGAATTAGAAAAATTATGCATTTTTTAAAATTGCATTTTTAGGCCAGAGAAATGTTCACTTTGTTCTAAATATTAGGTTTGTACGGTGAAAATTATTTCTGGTATTTTTAGAATTTTTTTATATTTGAGTAGGATTTTTTTGGGCGAATTTAAAAGAAAACTTGTCGCCCGACTGGGCCAAAGGCCCAGCCAAGCCGGCCAAGCAGCCCGCGCCACGCCCCCGCCTTCTTCCGTGGGAGGAGTCCCGCCGCCGCATGCTGCCGGAGTCCAAGCAGGACTCTGGGTTCGCCGCTGCTTGCCCCGTCGGCCCCCAGCCCCCTTTACAAGCCGACCCGCCCGCTCCTCGTGACCCCTCCATCGCAGCCGTCGCCGCCTCCTTGCTGCCGCAGCCGCACCGCTGCCGCGCCGCCTCCCGCCGCCGCCTGCTGCTGCTGTTGCTGCGCGCCCCGCCTTGTCCCGCCGATGCCGTTGGATCCCGCCACCCCGCCGTTGACCTCGCCACCGTGATTGACCTGTAAAAACTGCTTGGTTTTTCCCTGGTTTTCTTTCTATTTTTTGGGTTAGGGTTTTTTTTCTCTGTTTTTTGATCGGATCTAATTAGCGGACGTTCATCCGTTAACCTGTGGTAGCGAACGATTTTCGTTTGTTAGTTTTTGTTAGCGAACGTTCGTTCGTTAGATTTTTTCTTTTGCTGTTTATTTTCGGCCAGGGACCTATCCACGAATACTTTTATCACATATTAGTCCTAGATCTTTAAACTCTCGCTACTTTTTGCTCGTTTGTCCAAATCCAATGAAACCAACGTCAAAATCTTCATCTTGTTCCCCTCTTTCAAGATAACCAACTTGAACATGGATTTTTACAAATTAAAATTTGGTTTCAAGCAGATTTGTATTCATACTTCGTTTGATTGTAGTTTTAGTTTCGTAACTCCGATTCGATTGTTTATTTTTGCAAATCAAAGATCTTCAGTTGAACTTTTAATTTGGATATTTTCTTTTGAGTTTTATCCTTGCATCTTATGCTTGTGTGCTCATTTATATGCTATTGTTTGTTCATGTAGAGTTTCCGGAGTGCGAGGCTTGCTACTACGAGTCACTAGGGTTTTCAGATCATCAGCAAGGCACGCAACACTTTGATCATACCCTTTTTACTATCCAGTTTTTATGCATTAGTTTCAATCCTCAAACACTGCATGGTTAGGATCTGATTTATCATGTGGGTATTGGGAAGTAGTTGATGAGTTACTATGTTATGCCTCTATTGCTGTGCTATGCTCTTAGACGTGGTTTGGTTCGAGAGATCCATGACAGATGTGAGAGTTCTAATTAATGGTTAACTTAAGGTGGCTACTTTAATACACATATGGGTGGATTGGTTGTGGCACTGTGGAGCACCCAGTGGTTGTCTGGGCACCTGGAGTAATCCACTGTTATCCTGGGATATCCCGTAGTACCCGTGTGATCATCCTATGGTTCGCCACCCAGGCTCAAAGGGATCATAAGATTATTCATGCTAGAAACTTCCATGTGCAGCCACAAGCCATTATGGGCTCTGACATAGTTGAGTAAGTTGTAAGAATCCTTTCCATGATGGGCTAGCAGATGTAGGGTATTGTATGTGTACCTGCCTATCTATCAGTTAAGGGGACCTCTTCGGAAAGACTGTGTCTCGGTCATCCATTTCTCAAACATCATGGAGTGCGAGAAATACAATGGAGGAGATCGAGTCTTGTGGGGAAAAGTGCGCAAACCTCTGCAGAGTGTATAAACTAATCATGGATAGCTGTGTCCCCGGTTATGGACATCTTGAGTATCTGGTACTTGAATTATTGATTTGATGTCATCACTTTACTTAATTAATTTGTTGGGTTATAATTATTATTTTGGAATTCAGTTGGAGGAACCTTCTCAATGTTTTCAACAAACTTTGTTGTTAGATAAAATATATTCCTTTGTTGTAGGGGAAAACTAGCTTTATGGAAATGATAACCATAGAGCCTCCACCAACCAAATATGCATATAGTTATAGTTGTTCCATGTTCATTGCTCTATAGTGTTATTTTGCTAGCATATTCCATGTGCTGACCTACACAGGCTCCAACGTATTATGTTGCAGAGTTTTCAGACGAAGAGTAAGGTGCGCTAAGTCGTTGTCGTGCACTTAGCTATGCCGTTGGAGTTGATGGACTCTAATACCTTCGATGCTTCCTCAGTTATCTTATTTAGATTGCTTTAAGCCATATTATTGTAATAACTTCTCTTTTGAGACATTCGATGTACCAAGTGTGTGATTGAACTCTGTAATATATCCTCGAGTACTGTGTGTGTCAGCATTACCAATCCAGGGATGACACTTATGCACAGAGATTTGACCGTTTGAGGTCGGGTCGCTACAAGATGGTTTCTGAGCACACGATGACTATAGGACGCGACCACTAAGATAAGCCATAGGACACTCTTCTCTACTCATTTTTGACTCTTCTCCATTTTCTACTCTATAGATGGCGGACCCAAGGAACAAGTTTGCTCAACCTGATGAAGACACACCTTTTAGATGACACTTGAAGGAAGCGACTAGGTACATGAACATCGGAATACCAAGTTTCACTAGAACCTAGACCACCACTTTACCAGAAGAAGAGCGCTGGATGATCCGAGTTCATGTTCTAGGAAGGACGTTCTCACCAGTTACTGAGCCCATAGAGTTTTCCTTTGATGCCCCAATGTGGAGTCTAGGAAAGAGCATGGCAGCCCACATCGCCATGGGACGTATCAGCGAAGTATACCACAAGGATCTTAAGGACACCATCTACCAGATATGTGCATGCCGAGATGAGCAATGGGAGATGATTTGCACCAGGAAGGACAAGTCCGTTGCAGCCTACATTCAGGAGTTAAAACCAACACATTCACCGTCAGGAAAGCCAGATGTGCGCCAGCATGATAGACATGAAGAAGGTGATGACCAAGAACATGGAGCTAGAAGAGGAACTCAAGTCTACACGCTATGGATATGAAGAAGAAATTGTAGTACTACTAGAGAAGAATGAAGACCTGAAGAAGAAGCTAGGAATATTCATACAAGAGCACGCACGAGAGGAATACAACCACCCAGAGGACCACATCATCATCGATGACACTGACTCTGACCCCGATAGCGATGATGATCATGAAGACGAAGCTGGAGAAGATATCACGGAATCTTCCACCGATTAAAATTTCTAGTCGACCACCAGATTATCAGTAGTATTCCCCCATGTATATAGATTTAGTCCGAGTATTTTGTGACTGTAGTTAGATCGATTGTATGCCCTTGATTGAATTGAGTGGTGTGATATAAATGTGTTTGTCTCATGTGCATATGGGTAGTGATTTCTCTTTAGACCTCACTCTATTCTAATCTCTCCCCTCTAAATCCATCAGATGCCTTCGAGACGTGACCCCGGATTTGTCTTCCCACCGAAGCTCACTCAGTTGATCTAACAGCAGAACGCGTTGATGCAGTTGCTAGTCCAGAACCAAGACAACAACAACAACAACAACAACCCACCTCCACCACCCCAGTTGACAACTTAGCTCGTTTTCTGAGATCAAATCTGCCGGTGTTTTCAAGTAGCTCCGAGCCGATTGTTGCTGATGACTGGCTCCACAAGATTGGAAGGGAGCTGACCACCGCAGGTTGCACAGATGCTGAGAAGGTGTGTTTTGCCGCACACCAACTGGATGGACCCACAACCTCTTGGTGGGAGAATTACACAACCACTTTCCCCATAGCAAATGTCACATGGGATCAGTTTCAGCAAGTTTTCTGCATAGCCCATGTCTCAACTAGAGCGATGAGTATGAAGAAGCGTGAGTTTCACAACTTACGCCAGGGGAATCGTACAATGGGGTAGTACGTGGATGTGTTCGGTAAGTTAGCTCGTTATGCCCCAGATGATGTGGCCACGGATGCCACAAAGCTGGAGAAGTTTATGGAAGGGCTGAATGATGAGCTGAGTATGCAGTTGATGGTTGCCACATTCACTAACTACCAGGAGTTGGTAGATAGGGCTCTTATGGTAGAAGGCAAGCAGCAGTAGATAGAGAGCCACAAAAGGAAGTACGAACATGGAAAGTACAATTCAGGAGCTCAGAAGAAGCCTCGTTTTACCCCGAACTCAGGAGGACATACCCATCATAACCATGGAGGCCATACCCAAAATGGAGGAAGCTCAAACAACCACCACTAGCCCTAAGAATGGTAATGGGAGTGGAGGACAACGGACATAACCGTTCCAACCCCACTACACCCGCCAAGAAGGATCTAAGTCACATTACTTGTTTCAAGTGCGTGAAGACTGGACACTACGCCACTGAATGTCCTAAAGCAAATAATGGAAATGGCAATGGAAGTTCTGGGAAGAAGCCCAACTGACGGTGTCCTGGATTAGGGGGTACTCAACACGTCGTCCACCGATCAGTTGGATTGGGCCGAGGACCCCCATGGCCGTATACTCATGGGCCAGTCCGGACAGCTGCCGCAAACAAGGAACAATCCACAAGACTTGGCGTTCAAGAGAAGGACTCCTCCCCCACCGGCGTATTCGGCTAGGAATCTTGTTATCCTAGGCCTCTGGTGCATTATATAAACCAGGGCCAGGCTAGTCGATAGACATATAACAACAATCATACCATAGGCTAGCTTCTAGGGTTTAGCCTCTCTGATCTCGTGGTAGATCAACTCTTGTACTACCCATATCATCAATATTAATCAAGCAGGAGTAGGGTTTTACCTCCATCGAGAGGGCCCGAACCTTGGTAAAAACATCATGTCCCTTGTCTCCTGTTACCATTGATCCTAAGACACACTGCTTGGGACCCCCTACCCGAGACCCGCCGGTTTTGATTGCGATGTCGGCTTCTTCGTCACCAGCTCGACTGGTCACCTTGGCTTGACCGAGGACTGCGCCCTACCTCCAATCATCATCTTCGGATGAGGGCCTTCATCAACACCAACTCTGATCTCTATCAAGATCATGGAGGAGTCATCCATGGAACAGTCAAAGAAGGAGTTTTTGCCTGTGTTGCAAGGTGTAAAGTTGAATGTAACATCCCAATTTTCAATTTGGATGTTATACGTAGGTCATCATATGCATATCATATTTTCCTTGCATTTTGGTTGTGATCCTAGAAATCTTAAGCAACTCAAGGACCCAACGAGAGAGTTGGAGATTTCATTTATTTTCATATTTGAATTTTCTCAAATTTGAAAAAGAGTACCATTTTGATTTTAATATTTTTCTCTCCAATTATTTCCAATAATAAAAATAAAGGAGAGAAGATAAAATGACTTCTTCAAAAGAGTGGAATATTGGAGAAGAAATTTTAAAATCAGATCATTATTTTTATTTGCATTTTATTTGAATTAGAAAAATTATGCATTTTTTAAAATTGCATTTTTAGGCCAGAGAAATGTTCACTTTGTTCTAAATATTAGGTTTGTACGGTGAAAATTATTTCTGGTATTTTTAGAATTTTTTTATATTTGAGTAGGATTTTTTTGGGCGAATTTAAAAGAAAACTTGTCGCCCGACTGGGCCAAAGGCCCAGCCAAGCCGGCCAAGCAGCCCGCGCCACGCCCCCGCCTTCTTCCGTGGGAGGAGTCCCGCCGCCGCATGCTGCCGGAGTCCAAGCAGGACTCTGGGTTCGCCGCTGCTTGCCCCGTCGGCCCCCAGCCCCCTTTACAAGCCGACCCGCCCGCTCCTCGTGACCCCTCCATCGCAGCCGTCGCCGCCTCCTCGCTGCCACAGCCGCACCGCTGCCGCGCCGCCTCCCGCCGCCGCCTGCTGCTGCTGTTGCTGCGCGCCCCGCCTTGTCCCGCCGATGCCGTTGGATCCCGCCACCCCGCCGTTGACCTCGCCACCGTGATTGACCTGTAAAAACTGCTTGGTTTTTCCCTGGTTTTCTTTCTATTTTTTGGGTTAGGGTTTTTTTTTCTCTGTTTTTTGATCGGATCTAATTAGCGGACGTTCATCCGTTAACCTGTGGTAGCGAACGATTTTCGTTTGTTAGTTTTTGTTAGCGAACGTTCGTTCGTTAGATTTTTTCTTTTGCTGTTTATTTTCGGCCAGGGACCTATCCACGAATACTTTTATCACATATTAGTCCTAGATCTTTAAACTCTCGCTACTTTTTGCTCGTTTGTCCAAATCCAATGAAACCAACGTCAAAATCTTCATCTTGTTCCCCTCTTTCAAGATAACCAACTTGAACATGGATTTTTACAAATTAAAATTTGGTTTCAAGCAGATTTGTATTCATACTTCGTTTGATTGTAGTTTTAGTTTCGTAACTCCGATTCGATTGTTTATTTTTGCAAATCAAAGATCTTCAGTTGAACTTTTAATTTGGATATTTTCTTTTGAGTTTTATCCTTGCATCTTATGCTTGTGTGCTCATTTATATGCTATTGTTTGTTCATGTAGAGTTTCCGGAGTGCGAGGCTTGCTACTACGAGTCACTAGGGTTTTCAGATCATCAGCAAGGCACGTAACACTTTGATCATACCCTTTTTACTATCCAGTTTTTATGCATTAGTTTCAATCCTCAAACACTGCATGGTTAGGATCTGATTTATCATGTGGGTATTGGGAAGTAGTTGATGAGTTACTATGTTATGCCTCTATTGCTGTGCTATGCTCTTAGACGTGGTTTGGTTCGAGAGATCCATGACAGATGTGAGAGTTCTAATTAATGGTTAACTTAAGGTGGCTACTTTAATACACATATGGGTGGATTGGTTGTGGCACTGTGGAGCACCCAGTGGTTGTCTGGGCACCTGGAGTAATCCACTGTTATCCTGGGATATCCCGTAGTACCCGTGTGATCATCCTATGGTTCGCCACCCAGGCTCAAAGGGATCATAAGATTATTCATGCTAGAAACTTCCATGTGCAGCCACAAGCCATTATGGGCTCTGACATAGTTGAGTAAGTTGTAAGAATCCTTTCCATGATGGGCTAGCAGATGTAGGGTATTGTATGTGTACCTGCCTATCTATCAGTTAAGGGGACCTCTTCGGAAAGACTGTGTCTCGGTCATCCATTTCTCAAACATCATGGAGTGCGAGAAATACAATGGAGGAGATCGAGTCTTGTGGGGAAAAGTGCGCAAACCTCTGCAGAGTGTATAAACTAATCATGGATAGCTGTGTCCCCGGTTATGGACATCTTGAGTATCTGGTACTTGAATTATTGATTTGATGTCATCACTTTACTTAATTAATTTGTTGGGTTATAATTATTATTTTGGAATTCAGTTGGAGGAACCTTCTCAATGTTTTCAACAAACTTTGTTGTTAGATAAAATATATTCCTTTGTTGTAGGGGAAAACTAGCTTTATGGAAATGATAACCATAGAGCCTCCACCAACCAAATATGCATATAGTTATAGTTGTTCCATGTTCATTGCTCTATAGTGTTATTTTGCTAGCATATTCCATGTGCTGACCTACACAGGCTCCAACGTATTATGTTGCAGAGTTTTCAGACGAAGAGTAAGGTGCGCTAAGTCGTTGTCGTGCACTTAGCTATGCCGTTGGAGTTGATGGACTCTAATACCTTCGATGCTTCCTCAGTTATCTTATTTAGATTGCTTTAAGCCATATTATTGTAATAACTTCTCTTTTGAGACATTCGATGTACCAAGTGTGTGATTGAACTCTGTAATATATCCTCGAGTACTGTGTGTGTCAGCATTACCAATCCAGGGATGACACTTATGCACAGAGATTTGACCGTTTGAGGTCGGGTCGCTACAAGATGGTTTCTGAGCACACGATGACTATAGGACGCGACCACTAAGATAAGCCATAGGACACTCTTCTCTACTCATTTTTGACTCTTCTCCATTTTCTACTCTATAGATGGCGGACCCAAGGAACAAGTTTGCTCAACCTGATGAAGACACACCTTTTAGATGACACTTGAAGGAAGCGACTAGGTACATGAACATCGGAATACCAAGTTTCACTAGAACCTAGACCACCACTTTACCAGAAGAAGAGCGCTGGATTATCCGAGTTCATGTTCTAGGAAGGACGTTCTCACCAGTTACTGAGCCCATAGAGTTTTCCTTTGATGCCCCAATGTGGAGTCTAGGAAAGAGCATGGCAGCCCACATCGCCATGGGACGTATCAGCGAAGTATACCACAAGGATCTTAAGGACACCATCTACCAGATATGTGCATGCCGAGATGAGCAATGGGAGATGATTTGCACCAGGAAGGACAAGTCCGTTGCAGCCTACATTCAGGAGTTAAAACCAACACATTCACCGTCAGGAAAGCCAGATGTGCGCCAGCATGATAGACATGAAGAAGGTGATGACCAAGAACATGGAGCTAGAAGAGGAACTCAAGTCTACACGCTATGGATATGAAGAAGAAATTGTAGTACTACTAGAGAAGAATGAAGACCTGAAGAAGAAGCTAGGAATATTCATACAAGATCACGCACGAGAGGAATACAACCACCCAGAGGACCACATCATCATCGATGACACTGACTCTGACCCCGATAGCGATGATGATCATGAAGACGAAGCTGGAGAAGATATCACGGAATCTTCCACCGATTAAAATTTCTAGTCGACCACCAGATTATCAGTAGTATTCCCCCATGTATATAGATTTAGTCCGAGTATTTTGTGACTGTAGTTAGATCGATTGTATGCCCTTGATTGAATTGAGTGGTGTGATATAAATGTGTTTGTCTCATGTGCATATGGGTAGTGATTTCTCTTTAGACCTCACTCTATTCTAATCTCTCCCCTCTAAATCCATCAGATGCCTTCGAGACGTGACCCCGGATTTGTCTTCCCACCGAAGCTCACTCAGTTGATCTAACAGCAGAACGCGTTGATGCAGTTGCTAGTCCAGAACCAAGACAACAACAACAACAACAACAACCCACCTCCACCACCCCAGTTGACAACTTAGCTCGTTTTCTGAGATCAAATCTGCCGGTGTTTTCAAGTAGCTCCGAGCCGATTGTTGCTGATGACTGGCTCCACAAGATTGGAAGGGAGCTGACCACCGCAGGTTGCACAGATGCTGAGAAGGTGTGTTTTGCCGCACACCAACTGGATGGACCCACAACCTCTTGGTGGGAGAATTACACAACCACTTTCCCCATAGCAAATGTCACATGGGATCAGTTTCAGCAAGCTTTCTGCATAGCCCATGTCTCAACTAGAGCGATGAGTATGAAGAAGCGTGAGTTTCACAACTTACGCCAGGGGAATCGTACAATGGGGTAGTACGTGGATGTGTTCGGTAAGTTAGCTCGTTATGCCCCAAATGATGTGGCCACGGATGCCACAAAGCTGGAGAAGTTTATGGAAGGGCTGAATGATGAGCTGAGTATGCAGTTGATGGTTGCCACATTCACTAACTACCAGGAGTTGGTAGATAGGGCTCTTATGGTAGAAGGCAAGCAGCAGTAGATAGAGAGCCACAAAAGGAAGTACGAACATGGAAAGTACAATTCAGGAGCTCAGAAGAAGCCTCGTTTTACCCCGAACTCAGGAGGACATACCCATCATAACCATGGAGGCCATACCCAAAATGGAGGAAGCTCAAACAACCACCACTAGCCCTAAGAATGGTAATGGGAGTGGAGGACAACGGACATAACCGTTCCAACCCCACTACACCCGCCAAGAAGGATCTAAGTCACATTACTTGTTTCAAGTGCGTGAAGACTGGACACTACGCCACTGAATGTCCTAAAGCAAATAATGGAAATGGCAATGAAAGTTCTGGGAAGAAGCCCAACTGACGGTGTCCTGGATTAGGGGGTACTCAACACGTCGTCCACCGATCAGTTGGATTGGGCCGAGGACCCCCATGGCCGTATACTCATGGGCCAGTCCGGACAGCTGCCGCAAACAAGGAACAATCCACAAGACTTGGCGTTCAAGAGAAGGACTCCTCCCCCACCGGCGTATTCGGCTAGGAATCTTGTTATCCTAGGCCTCTGGTGCATTATATAAACCAGGGCCAGGCTAGTCGATAGACATATAACAACAATCATACCATAGGCTAGCTTCTAGGGTTTAGCCTCTCTGATCTCGTGGTAGATCAACTCTTGTACTACCCATATCATCAATATTAATCAAGCAGGAGTAGGGTTTTACCTCCATCGAGAGGGCCCGAACCTTGGTAAAAACATCATGTCCCTTGTCTCCTGTTACCATTGATCCTAAGACACACTGCTTGGGACCCCCTACCCGAGACCTGCCGGTTTTGACTGCGATGTCGGCTTCTTCGTCACCAGCTCGATTGGTCACCTTGGCTTGACCGAGGACTGCGCCCTACCTCCAATCATCATCTTCGGATGAGGGCCTTCATCAACACCAACTCTGATCTCTATCAAGATCATGGAGGAGTCATCCATGGAGCTCGGGGGCTCTACGTCAACATTGCCCTCCGGCGACCGTGCTATTTTTCTGGACGGCAAACTTGTATCCGCTGCCACCGCCTCCTCGAGTGTCTCCTAAACGATTACTTCGGTGGAATTATGCGAAATTAAGTCTACAACAACCCTGCAAAAAATTCGTCGAGTTCTGATGGAGGAATCTCCGGCAATCTCCGATATACCGGAGCCCTGTTGAATCTGGACGAGAATCCGGATGATTTTAGGGCTTGGTATCCAGCATCTAGCTCGGGTGTCCTTTGGATGATCCAACCGTTAATTTGCTGTGGAATTCCCATACCTACCACCTGCCATAAATTCAGCTCGATCCGACCGTCCAAACTCCGGGAAACTTGCAATTAGTGCATCACTTTTTGGATCTGTTTTCTGCGCCAGAACGAATCCGACCCGAATTCATCTTCTTTATGAACGGGATCTCGGACATCCTTTTTGAAGGAAGTTTCCGTATGGGGTGTTGTGTTTTATTCTCAAACACATCCCAGTAGTATTAAAAGTATTCTTGCAATACGAACTTCACCGTCGCGCTAGTGTCAAACCCGCCCGACAACATCACTCCATGGCGGCCGACCTGCGTTAGACACGTCGTCGCTTTGTTGAGCCGAGCTCAACTTCTTCGGATCATCATCTCGGCAAGAGAAAAAAGAGTCCGGCATAGCGAAGGATAAAACATCACCAACATCGACGCCCCACGGATTACACGGAGCGGGCACACCTGCATTGCCGCACGGTCACTTCATCAAGCCGGCATCGACCACGTCATGACCTGCATCGGCAGGGCTGCACTGTTGCTTTTTCAAGCTGGTGTCCATCACGCCGACCTACTTCAACTCATCGGCGGACACCGAGGCTTCATCATGTTAGCTGGACTGGGGGCTTCATCATCTCTTCATCAACCCACTCCGGAGACTTCGGCGTCGCTGGCCAACCAGCTCCGTCACGTTAGCTGGACCGAGGGCTTTGCCTCGGCGAGCCAACCTTTGCCAGCATCACCATGCCGTTGGTTTATCGCCCATCAGGCGATAGGTGTGTGGATCGAGTCCCAATTTTGGGAATCACCTTTCTTCGGATTGCTACAACAAATAAGCCAGGTGCTATTAATCCTAGTATTTTTTGCTTGTTAGGGTTCATTCTTCCCAACGAGTTATTACTCTGGTTGGTCCATCGTATGTACGCAGGTCTATCAAATGGTGGCCGCATTAACGACTGTCGCATGGTGGTTCGGTCAGTTTCCGTACATAGTCCGGCGAACGCCGCATCCGAAACTCGACCCGACCTACGAATTCAGGCCTTGCCATGCCTTTACCGCATCACGTCGCCGCCCTGCATCGACATTGACTTCGGTGCCAGGCCATATTTCTTTTATTACTTAGTTTGCATAAATTATTTGTTATGCAACGATTTTTTTAATTATTATTACTATTATCTCCGGTTTGCACTATTTTTTGTGCACAGGAAAATGATCCAGCCGGACTATATCCTTTGGCGTCACCTCGGCTAGACGGGGGGCTTCGTCAACACTTCATTACCCCATGCCGGGGACTTCGGCATCACCCTGCCGTCCTGTATTGACCGTGCTATGTCACCACTTCGGAGTGCCGAGCTCTCTGCTCCGCCACCTCGTGACCGGCTTGGGGGGATGGAACCTTGTCCCGCATCAAGCTCGGACCATGTCATCAATACCAGCTAAGTTGTCTTCATGCTCAATGTTTTAAATTTTTAACTTGTGTTTGGCTCGACCAAGCATTATACTTTTTTGGAAAAATGATGCTTGTAAAAAAATTTCTTGTCCAAACTTTGTTTGTGACGCGCAAATTCAAATACCCAATTCATTTGGGCGCTTCCTTCATGAAGCTTTTCCTCTTGCATATGATTATACTTGTACGGCTTCGTTCCTTGTTCGTGTATTATGCCACAATATGCACCATATTGACTTAAGCGATTTGCAAGCTGGGTTGCCTCTCTCCTGTGTTTACCCCTACGTTCCCGATTGTTCGGCTAGGGAGTAAAGGGAGCACCTCTGCGATTGTCACGATCGGGTCATCCGAGCCGGATCTCAGACTAGGTGAAGCCGAAAGCTAGCGCTCTTATAGTTTTCAATGATGGTCGGCACACAACGGAACTTATGAGTACAAAAAATCTATTGCACAAGTCTCATAATAACAATGAGCACCTAAGAAAGGTATCGGTGGGGGTACTATTTTCTTCGAAGCTGCTTCTTACACTTCGCAGTAATATAGCATAAGTTCCCTGAGCGTGCTTTGTCTGTTACAGCCTTATGGCCTGATTGCCTGGTTATTGGAAACACCGTCGATATTCTCGATGGATGGAGTACATAACACTTTTCGGTCCTTGACCGAAGAGGGAGAAGCCGACGGTCGGTTAAGACGCGTTTAAAGTTCGCTTGAACATAGACATGATATTGTTGGGGAACGTAGTAATTTCAAAAAAAAATCCTACGTACACGCAAGATCATGGTGATGGCATAGCAACGAGAGGGGAGAGTGTTGTCCACGTACCCTCGTAGACCGTAAGCGGAAGCGTTATGACAACGTGGTTGATGTAGTCGTACGTCTTCACGATCCGACCGATCCAAGTACTGAACGTACGACACCTTCGAGTTCAGCACACGTTCAGCTCGATGATGATCCCCGGACTCCAATCCAGCAAAGTGTCGGGGACGAGTTCCGTCAGCACGACGGCGTGGTGACGATGATGATGCTCTACAGGCGCAGGGCTTCGCCTAAACTCCGCGACGATATGACCGAGGTGGAATATGGTGGACGGGGGCACCGCACACGGCTATGGAACGATCCGTAGATCAACTTGTGTGTCTAGGGTGCCCCCTTCCCCCGTATATAAAGGAGCAAGGGGGGTGCGGCCGTCCCTAGGAGGAGGCGCGCCAGAGGAGTCCTACTCCAACCGGGAGTAGGACTCCCCCCCTTCCCTAGTTGGACTAGGACTTGGGGGGAAGGAGGAGAGGGGGAAAGGAAAGGGGGGGTGCCGCCGCCCTCCTTGTCCTATTCAGACTTGGGGGGGGGGAGGGGCGCGCGGCTGCCCCTTGGCCCCTTCTCCTCTTCCTCCACTAGGCCCAGTAAGGCCCATTAGGTCACCGGGGGGTTCCGGTAACCTCCCGGTACTCCGGTAAAATGCCGATTTCACCCGGAACACTTCCGATGTCCAAACATAGGCTTCCAATATATCAATCTTTATTTCTCGACCATTTCGAGACTCCTCGTCATGTCCGTGATCACATCCGGGACTCCAAACAAACTTCGGTACATCAAACTCATAATAAAACTGTCATCGTAACATTAAGCGTGCGGACCCTACGGGTTCGAGAACTATGTAGACATGACCTAGGACTATTCTCGGTCAATAACCAATAGCGGAACCTGGATGCTCATATTGGCTCCTACATATTCTACGAAGATCTTTATCGGTCAAACCGCATAACAACATACATTGTTCCCTTTGTCATCGGTATGTTACTTGCCCGAGATTCGATCATCGGTATCCAATACCTAGTTCAATCTCGTTACCGGCAAGTCTCTTTACTCGTTCCGTAATACATCGTCCCGCAACTAACTCATTAGCTACATTGCTTGCAAGGCTTATAGTGATGTGCATTACCGAGAGGGCCCAGAGATACCTCTCCGACAATCGGAGTGACAAAACCTAATCTCGAAATACGCCAACCGAACATGTACCTTCGGAGACAGCTGTAGTACTCCTTTATAATCACCCAGTTATGTTGTGACGTTTGGTAGCACCCAAAGTGTTCCTCCGGTAAACGGGAGTTGCATAATCTCATAGTTACAGGAACATGTATAAGTCATGAAGAAAGCAATAGCAATATACTAAACGATCAAGTGCTAGGCTAACGGAATGGGTCATGTCAATCACATCATTCTACTAATGATGTGATCCCATTAATCAAATGACAACACATGTCTATCGTTAGGAAACATAACCATCTTTGATTAATGAGCTAGTCAAGTGGAGGCATACTACTCACGTTATGTTGGTCTATGTATTCACACATGTATAATGTTTCCGGTTAATACAATTCTAGCATGAATAATAAACATTTATCATGATATAAGGAAATAAATAATAACTTTATTATTGCTTCTAGGGCATATTTCCTTCAGTCTCCCACTTGCACTAGAGTCAATAATCTAGTTCACATCGCCATGTGATTAACACCCATAGTTCACATCGTCATGTGACCTACACCCAAAGGGTTTACTAGAGTCAGTAATCTAGTTCACATCGCTTATGTGATTAACACCCAAAGAGTACTAAGGTGTGATCATGTTTTGCTTGTGAGATAATTTTAGTCAACGGGTCTGTCACATACAGATCCGTAAGTATTTTGCGAATTCTATATCTACAATGCTCTGCACAGAGCTACTATAGGTAATTGCTCCTACTTTCAATATGTATCTAGATCGATACTTAGAGTCATCCAGATCTGTGTCAAAACTTGAATCGACGTAACTTTTTACGACGAACCTTTTGTCACCTCCATAATCGAGAAATATTCCCTTATTCCACTAAGGATAATTTTGACCGCTGTCCAGTGATCTACTCATAGATCACTTTTGTACTCCCTTGCTTAACACAGTGTAGGGTTACAATAGAACTGGTACACAGCATGGCATACTTTATAGAACCTATGGCTGAGGCATAGGGAATGACTTTCATTCTCTTTCTATCTTCTGTCGTGGTCGAGTTTTGAGTCTTACTAAATTTCACATCTTGTAACACAGGCAAGAACTCTTTCTTTGACTGTTCCATTTTGAGCTACTTCAAAATCTTGTCAAGGTATGTACTTATTGAAAAACTTATCAAGCGTCTTGATCTATCTCTATAGATCTTGATGCTCAATATGTAAGCAACTTCTCCGAGGTCTTTCTTTGAAAAAACTCCTTTCAAACACTCCTTTATGCTTTGCAGAATAATTCTACATTATTTCTGATCAACAATATGTCATTCACATATACTTATCAGAAATGTTGTAGTGCTATCACTCACTTTCTTGTAAATACAAGCTTCACCGCAAGTCTGTATAAAACTATATGCTTTGATCAACTCATCAAAGCATATATTCCAACTCCGAGATGCTTGCACCAGTCCATAGATGGATCGCTGGAGCTTGTACATTTTGTTAACACCTTTAGGATTGACAAAACCTTCTGGCTGCATCATATATAACTCTTTTTTAATAAATCCATTAAGGATTTCAGTTTTGTTATCCATTTGCCAGATTTCATAAAATGTGGCAATTGCTAACATGATTCGGACAGACTTTAAGCATCGATACGAGTGAGAAAATCTCATCGTAGTCAACACCTTGAACTTTGTCAAAAACCTTTTTCGACAAGTCTAGCTTTGTAGATAGTAACACTACTATCAGCGTCTGTCTTCCTCTTAAAAATCCATTTAATCTCAATGGCTTGCCGATCATCGGGCAAGTCAACCAAAGTCCATACTTTGTTCTCATACATGGATCCCATCTCAGATTTCATGGCCTCAAGCCATTTTGCGGAATCTGGGCTCACCATCGCTTCTTCATAGTTCGTACGTTCATCATGATCTAGTAGCATGACTTCCAGAACAGGATTGCCGTACCACTCTATTGCGGATCTTACTCTGGTTTACCTACGAGATTCGGTAGTAACTTTATCTGAAGATACATGATCATCATCATTAGCTTCCTCACTAATTGGTGTAGTAGTCACAGGAACAGATTTCTGTGATGAACTACTTTCCAATAAGGGAGAAGGTACAATTACCTTATCAAGTTCTACTTTCCTCCCACTCACTTCTTTCGAGAGAAACTCCTTCTCTAGAAAGGATCCATTCTTAGCAACGAATGTCTTGCCTTCAGATCTGTGATAGAAGGTGTACCCAACTTTCTCCTTTGGGTATCCTATGAAGACACATTTCTTCGATTTGGGTTTGAGCTTATCAGGATGAAACTTTTTCACATAAGCATCGCAACCCCAAACTTTAAGAAATGACAACTTTGGTTTCTTACCAAACCACAGTTCATATTGTGTCGTCTCAACGGACTTAGGTGGTGCCCCTTTTTAATGTGAATGCAGCTGTCTTTAAGGCATGACCCCAAAACGATAGTGGTAAATCGGTAAGAAACATCATAGATTGTACAATATCCAATAAAGTACGGTTATGACGTTCGGACACACCATTACACTGTGGTGTTCCGGGTGGCGTGAGTTGCGAAACTATTCCGCATTGTTTCAAATGTAGACCAAACTTGTAACTCAAATATTCTCCTCCATGATCAGATCATAGAAATTTTATTTTCTTGTTACGATGATTTTCAACTTCACTCTAAAATTCTTTGAACTTTTCAAACATTTCAGACTTATGTTTCATTAAGTAGATATACCCATATCTGCTCAAATCATCTGTGAAGGTCAAAAAATAATGATACTTGCCGCGAGCCTCAACACTCATCGGATTGCATACGTCAGTATGTATTATTTCCAATAAGTCAGTTGCTCGCTCTACTGTTCCGGAGAATGGAGTCTTTAGTCATCTTGCCCATAAGGCATGGTTCGCAAGCATCAAGTGATTCATGATCCAATGATTCCAAAATCCCATCAGCATGGAGTTTCTTCATGCGCTTTACACCAATATGACCTAAACTGCAGTGCCACAAATAAGTTGCACTATCATTATTAACTTTGCATCTTTTGGTTTGAATATTATGAATATGTGTATCACTACGATCGAGATCCAACGAACCATTTTCATTGGGTGTGTAACCATATAAGGTTTTATTCGTATAAACAGAACAACAATTTATTCTCTTACTTAATTGAATAACCTTATTGCAATAAACATGATCAAATCATATTCATGCTCAACGCAAACACCAAATAACACTTATTTAGTTTCAACACTAATCCCGAAAGTATAGGGAGTGTGCGATGATGATCATATCAATCTTGGAACTACTTCCAACACACATCGTCACCTCGCCTTTTTACTATTTTCTGTTTATTCTGCAACTCCCGTTTCGTGGTACTACTCTTAGCAACTGAACCAGTATCAAAATGCCGAGGGGTTGCTATAAACACTAGTAAAGTACACATCTATAACATGTATATCCAATATACCTTTGTTCACTTTTGCCATCCTTCTTATCCGCCAAATACTTGGTGCAGTTCCACTTCAAGTGACTAGTCCCTTTGCAGTAGAAGCACTTAGTCTCAGGCTTAGGACCAGACTTGGGCTTCTTCACTTGAGAAGCAACTTGCTTGCCGTTCTTCTTGAAGTTCCACTTCTTCCCTTTGCCCTTTTCTTGAAACTAGTGGTCTTGTCAATCATCAACACTTGATGCTTTTCTTGATTTCTACCTTCATCGATTTCAGCATCACGAAGAGCTTGCGAATCGTTTTCATCATCCCTTGCGTACTATAGTTCATCACGAAGTTCTACTAACTTGGTGATGGTGACTAGAGAATTCTGTCAATCACTATCTTATCTGGAAGATTAACTCCCACTTGATTCAAGCGATTGTAGGACCCAGACAATCTGAGCACATGCTCACTAGTTGAGCGATTCTCCTCCATCTTTTAGCTATAGAACTTGTTGGAGACTTCATATCTCTCAACTCGGGTATTTGCTTGAAATATTAACTTCAACTCCTGGAACATCTCATATGGTCCATGATGTTCAAAACGTCTTTGAAGTCATGATTCTAAGTCGTTAAGCATGGTGCACTAAACTATCAAGTAGTCATCATATTGAGCTAGCCAAACGTTCATAACGTCTGTATCTGCTCCTGCAATAGGTCTGTCACCTAGCAGTGCATCAAGAACATAATTCTTCCGTGCAGCAATGAGGATAAACCTCAGATCACGGATCCAATCCGCATCATTGCTACTAACATCTTTCAACATAGTTTTCTCTAGGAACACATATAAAAATAAACATATGAAAGCAACAACGCGAGGTATTGATCTACAACATAATTTGCAAAATACTACCAGGACTAAGTTCATGATAAATTAAAGTTCAATTAATCATATTACTTAAGAACTCCCACTTAGAAAGACATCCCTCTAATCTTCTAAGTGATCACGTGATCCAAATCAACTAAACCATAACCAATCATCACGTGAGATGGAGTAGTTTTCAATGGTGAACATCACTATGTTGATCATATCTACTATATGATTCACGCTCGACCTTTCGGTCTCCGTGTTCCGAGGCCATATCTGCATATGCTAGGCTCGTCAAGTTTAACCTGAGTATTCTACGTGTGCAAAACTGGCTTGCACCCGTTGTAGATGGACGTAGAGCTTATCACACCCGATCATCACCTGGTGTCTGGGCACGACGAACTTTGGCAACGGTGCATACTCAGGGAGAACACTTCTTGATAATTTTTAGTGAGAGATCATCTTAAAATGCTACCATCAATCAAAGCAAGATAAGATGCATAAAGGATAAACATCACATGCAATCAATATAAGTGATATGATATGGCCATCATCATCTTGTGCTTGTGATCTCCATCTCCGAAGCACCGTCGTGATCACCATCGTCACCGGCGCGACACCTTGATCTCCATCGTAGCATCATTGTCGTTTACGCCATCTATTGCTTCTACACTATCGCTACCGCTTAGTGATAAAGTAAAGCAATTACAGGGCATTTGCATTTCATACAATAAAGCGACAACCATATGGTTCTTGCCAGTTGCCGATAACTTCGGTTACAAAACATGATCATCTCATACAATAAAATATAGCATCACGTCTTGACCATATCACATCACAACATGCCCTGCAAAAACAAGTTAGACTCCTCTACTTTGTTGTTGCAAGTTTTACGTGGCTGCTATGGGCTTAGCAAGAACCGTTCTTACCTACGCATCAAAACCACAACGATAGTTCGTCAAGTTAGTGTTGTTTTAACCTTCGCAAGGACCGGGCGTAGCCACACTCGATTCAGCTAAAGTGAGAGAGATAGACACCCGCCAGCCACCTTTAAGCACGAGTACTCGTAACGGTGAAACCAGTCTCGCGTAAGCATACGCGTAATGTCGGTCCGGGCTGCTTCATCTCACAATACCGCCGAACCAAAGTATGACATGCTGGTAAGCAGTATGACTTGTATCACCGACAACTCACTTGTGTTCTACTCGTGCATATGACATCTACGCATAAAACCAGGCTCCGATACCACTGTTGTGGAACATAGTAATTTCAAAAAAATTCCTACGTACACGCAAGATCATGGTGATGGCATAACAACGAGAGGGGAGAGTGTTGTCCACGTACCCTCGTAGACCGTAAGCGGAAGCGTTATAACAACACGGTTGATGTAGTCGTACGTCTTCACGATCCGACCGATCCAAGTACCGAACGTACTGCACGTCCGAGTTCAGCACACGTTCAGCTCGATGATGATCCCTGGACTCCGATCCAGCAAAGTGTCGGGGATGAGTTCCGTCAGCACGACGGCATGGTGACGATGATGATGCTCTACCGGCGTAGGGCTTCGCCTAAACTCCGCGACGATATGACCGTGGTGGAATATGGTGGAGGGGGGCACCGCACACGGCTAAGGAACGATCCGTAGATCCACTTGTGTGTCTAGGGTGCCCCCTGCCCCCGTATATAAAGGAGCGAGGGGGGGTGTGGCCGGCCCTAGGAGGAGGCGCGCCGGAGGAGTCCTACTCCCACCGGGAGTAGGACTCCCCCCCTTCCCTAGTTGGACTAGGACTTGGGGGGAAGGAGGAGAGGGGGGAAAGGAAAGGGGGGGGGCGCCGCCCCCCCTCCTTGTCCTATTCGGACTTGGGGGGGGGGGGAGGGCGCGCGGCTGCCCCTTGGCCCCTTCTCCTCTTCCTCCACTAGGCCCACTAAGGCCCATTATGTCACTGGGGGGTTCCAGTAACCTCCCGGTACTCCGGTAAAATGTCGATTTCACCCGGAACACTTCCGATGTCCAAACATAGGCTTCCAATATATCAATCTTTATGTCTCGATCATTTCGAGACTCCTCGTCATGTCCGTGATCACATCCGGGACTCCGAACAAAGTTCGGTACATCAAAACTTATAAACTCATAGTAAAATTGTCATCGTAGCGTTAAGCGTGCGGACCCTACGGGTTCAAGAACTATGTAGACATGACCTAGAACTATTCTCGGTCAATAACCAATAGCGGAACCTGGATGCTCATATTGGCTCCTACATATTCTACGAAGATCTTTATCGGTCAAACCGCATAACAACATACGTTGTTCCCTTTGTCATCAGTATGTTACTTGCCCAAGATTCGATCGTCGGTATCCAATACCTAGTTCAATCTTGTTACCGACAAGTCTCTTTACTTGTTCCGTAATACATCATCCCGCAACTAACTCATTAGCTACATTGCTTGCAAGGCTTATAGTGATGTGCATTACCGAGAGGGCCCAGAGATACCTCTCCAACAATCGGAGTGACAAAACCTAATCTCGAAATACACCAACCCAACATGTACCTTCGGAGACACCTGTAGTACTCCTTTATAATCACCCAGTTACGTTGTGACGTTTGGTAGCACCCAAAGTGTTCCTCCGGTAAACCGGAGTTGCATAATCTCATAGTTACAGGAACATGTATAAGTCATGAAGAAAGCAATAGCAATATACTAAACGATCAAGTGCTAGGCTAACGGAATGGGTCATGTCAATCACATCATTCTACTAATGATGTGATCCCATTAATCAAATGACAACACATGTCTATGGTTAGGAAACATAACCATCTTTGATTAATGAGCTAGTCAAGTAGAGAAATACTAGTGACGTTATGTTGGTCTATGTATTCACACATGTATAATGTTTCCGGTTAATACAATTCTAGCATGAATAATAAACATTTATCATGATATAAGGAAATAAAGAATAACTTTATTATTGCTTCTAGGGCATATTTCCTTCAGATATAAGTACTTCGGTACATGCAATCATTCTTTTACCCAAGTCACTTGGGGGCTCTTAAATTTATATGAGCCGTTTTATGATAAGTGTTCTTCTTCTTAGTTGTTGCAAAGTTTTATTATTATTATTATTATCTATCACTCCTTTTTTTGACACGAGCGTGTGGTCACTAGCCGGGTAGCCTAATTTCTCTCTCAAAGCCGCTAGAGTTTCTTTGCTAAACTGGCCTAATGAGAAGTACTCCGCCCTCGGGATAGGAGGTTGAAGCCGTAGGCTGACCCGCTTGAATTCTTGAGATAGGATGTATCATGTTAAAACACGACAGAAGCACTTCTTTTGCTAAGGCCAATTTTCGGATTGGCACCGAACACTTGATCTCGTTCGGACGTCAAGTTTTTTACTGACGTTTTTCTTGGTTTTCCAAGCGTATGGCACTTTTAAACTATTTCTGTGTTTTTAGCACAAGTCTAGCAGTGCAATGCCGGACACCTTTAGAGATTCGGCAAAAACATTCTCGGATATTGCTATATATGCATCGGTTTCGAATTGTGTCTTTGGTCAATAGTTGGGTTGCCCGGCTCCTGCGCTTGCCTCCTATGTTCTGCTTTGTTCGGCTAGGTGTGCAAAGGGAGAACCACTGCGATTGTGCTTCCAGCTCACATGGTTAAGCACCTCAGTGGAGAAAGCCGAAAACTGACTAGCACAATAAGCGTAAACAGGTCAGCAATCCGATGACGGTGTTAAAGACGGGACATTCATAACAATGGCCGAAGTGTTTACGGCTTGACCTCGACTATCGCCGAACACTACCGGGGGCTATTAACTGGCCTCCCAAACAAAATCCTCGATATGTTTGCTGAGGTTTCATGATCATGCTTAGCATGACATCCCAAAGAAAGGAACCAATAGCGGGACTATTTTCTTTGGAAGACATTTCTTCTGTTAAACAGTAATATAACATGTCTCTCCGCGTACCTTTGTTTATAAAACCGTATGGACAGATTGCCTTGTTTGTTGTAAATCTTCGCCCTCATAAAGGATTTATAAAGCAGGACAAACACTCCTCGGCTATTGGCCGAGGAGGTGGAAGCCGATGGTCGGTCAACAAAGTTTTGTACAATGCGGATCCGAGCATTAATGACGTAAAGTACTTGGATACATAGAGTCATTACACATAATTTGTGATTTTACTATGGATATCGATCCTTAATTCGGCCTCCTGTACCCGCATTAAGGCTCGAGGGCTACTGGGCTTCGGGCTTATTATTTACAGATATTCAAGGGGCACATCGATCCCCTGATCTGGTGCTGCCACCCGACCAGTGTCTCGGGGGCTACTGCATTGCCTGTCCTATGCAGAAAATTTTAAGTGCAATACAGTTTCCGAGGAGATTTTGATCCTCAGGTTGGTCGGCCGCACCCAACCTTAGTCTCGAGGACTAAGCATGCCGCTTTTTGTGTCCGGAAGTATTCGGCCGAGCTAGGACTTGATCCTCAGGCCGATTTTGCAAATCAACCTGAGTCTCAGCGGTTACTGGGATCAGTGGTCTTATGTCATCCTTCAGGTGCATCACGGGTTTTAGACAGGTACACACCTTGAGGGCTACTGGCTATATATCTCGTCAGAGAATAAATTGCATCAATAAAAAACATTGACCAAAATCAGCCCATGACCGAGGTGCTTAACCACCTTGGAAGCAGTTCGGCATATAGCTCGGAAGCAAGCGGCTGGCTCCTTAGAGGGCATTTCCGCCATTAAGCTCGGCTAAACTCCTTCAACTTTTTTTGGACCAAGATGATCTATGACATCTTGGATATGGTCCAGCGTTGGAGCTTGGACACAGTCCGGCGTTGGAGTTCGGATACATTTCGGCGTTGGAGCTCGAAAGCAGTCTGCATTGGTTCTCGGCTGCAAGAGATACCTAGAATGCAGTCCGGCGTTAGAGCTCGGACGCAAGAGGACACTGCCTCCCGGGAACAACTTCCAACCCGAGGTGTGGCATAAAAATAACAAGGCATTGATAAACGCCGGAAACTTAAAAGGGCTCCTCGGATACCTGACGTGTAAACTCGTCGAATGCATTTCGGCGATCCTCAAGATAGAAGATGAGAAGATTTGCTGAACCAGTTTTCAAGACCGGCAATCGAAGATGAAGAACAATTCGGAAGAACCGGGGAGCGTCCCTAACTTGAAGACCGGTTCAGGGGGCTACTGACGGTGTCCTGGATTAGGGGGTACTCAACACGTCGTCTCCCGATCAGTTGGATTGGGCCGAGGACCCCCATGGCCGTATACTCATGGGCCAGTCCGGATAGCTGCCGCATACAAGGAAGAATCCACAAGACTTGGCTATCAAGACAAGGACTCCTCCCCCACCGGCGTATTCGGCTAGGACTCTTGTTATCCTAGGCCTCTGGTGCATTATATAAACCGGGGCCAGGCTAGTCGATAGACATATAACAACAATCATACCATAGACTAGCTTCTAGGGTTTAGCCTCTCTGATCTCGTGGTAGATCAACTCTTGTACTACCCATATCATCAATATTAATCAAGCAGGAGTAGGGTTTTACCTCCATCGAGAGGGCCCAAACCTGGGTAAAAACATTGTGTCCCTTGTCTCCTGTTACCATTGATCCTTAGACGCACTGCTTGGGACCCCTACCCGAGATCCGACGGTTTTGACACCGACACCAACCCTTTCAACAGAGGACATGTGAACCATGTTAACGTGGAAGAGGTTGAGGAACAGCCATATGCAGTTATAGGTAAGTTTTTCATTAAGTGATTTACTGCAATTGTTCTTTTTGATACTGGTGCATCACATTCATACATATCGAGGTGGTTTGTGGATAAGTATAAGTTGCCCACCAAAGTCTTAAGACAACTATGTTCGTAAGCTTGCCAGGAGCGGAGCATATGGCAAGCAGAGGATGTTTTCAGATGCCATTGACCATAGGTAGGCATGTTTTCCCCTCAGACATGATAATTTTGGAGTCACAAGGAGTAGATGTGATACTAGGCATGGATTGGCTATTGATGTATGGAGGAAACATCAACTGTGCTAGCAAGTCAATTTTACTCACCACCCCGGAGGGTAAATGTATCAAGTATGTGTCCCGGCATGCGCCAATGAGGACTCAAGTAAATCCACTCACAAGAGTTGTTCAGGAAGAAGTGGCTGTTGTGAAGGATTACCCAGATGTATTTCCAGAGGAGCTACCAGGCATGCCGCCAGATCGAGACATAGAATTTTTTATAGAGCTATTGCCAGGCACTGGACCAATATCGAAGAGACCGTATCGGATGCCCGCAAATGATCTGGACAAAATTAAGAAGCAGATTAAAGAGTTATTGGAGAAAGGGTATATTCGACTAAGTTCATCACCTTGGGGAGCCCCAGTGCTCTTAGTTGAGAAGAAGGATGGATCGTTGAGAATGGTTGTTGATTATCGAGCTTTGAATGAAGTGACGATCAAGAACAAGTACCCAATACCGATGATCAATGATTTGTTTGACCAGCTGCAAAGAGCCAAAGTATTCTCCAAGATCAATCTTCGATCAGGATACTACCAATTGAAGGTCCGAGAACAGGATATACCCAAGACAGCTTTTACCACAGAGTCAATTACACCATTGGTGCTAGAACTTGGCGTGGATGGTCACTTTAGTGCTACAAGTTGTGGTGTACATTGAAGTGGTGCAGAAACTTGTCTCACGGTGCAAATATGGTGTAGAACTCATTTTTATACGTCCACGGTGCTGATGAGGCATCACAACATGGCATGAGGCCGCTGTCAGTACAGGATGGACAGGGCGTGTGACCTGCTCTTTCTGTAAAAAAAAATCTCAGCTTTCATATATTTTTTTTGCACAAAAATAACGCTGGGATCACGGGGTTTCGGACCTAGTAGAAAGGTAGTATGCGCGCGCACGTAACCAAAACGGCCAATGTGACATTACTTGCACAAGTATGAGAGGTGCTTTCTATGTCTTTTGCTAACAACATAAATTAATTTTTTTTAACTCATCAAATGAAAAAGGTACCCATGGGACTCAAACCAGCGACCTGAAGATCTTTATCTTTATTAGTATAAGAAACAATATAGGGAAGTGTTGTAAAGAATGTATTTTGTTGACTTCTAAGTGGTGCACATGATTTTTCGTAAATCATAAGTATTTTTTTCCTAAAGTTCATAAACATTTTCGAAAACGTGAAAACGTTTATATGCTACATGACTATTTTATTAAAAGCATAAATATATAAAATTATACAAATACTTATCTACATATATATAAATAAATGTTCATGTAATTTAAAAAATAAGAATTTAGTTTTAAAACATTAATATTTTATTAACAATGCCGCGGGTAACCTCTGGTATGATCTTTATCTTTATTAGTATTCTTGCTCCTTGGACAACTTATTGTCATTTATTGTTTTCTATATATTTAAGCTTTTGTAAATACACTAATATTTATATAATTTTATGAATATTTGGTTAAATATGTTTACCTTGGTCAAATATATTTAAATAAATGTAGATATAATTTGAATTAATGTTTTTAATAAACTATTAATGCAATATATAAGTTTTTCATGCTTTTGGAATTTTTTATGTAAATTTAGGAAGCAAAATATTTATGCTTCATGAAAAATCATGTGCACATTTATAAGTAAAATATAAGAGAACCATTAGCCTATATATATTTTGTTTTGAGCAAAATTAGCCTATGTATAAGAAACAATCTTCAGTCGGGATAGGAGGTTGCTGGTTTGACTGCTGGACCTTTTTCATTCATAGTTTAGAGTTTTAATTTATGCTGTTAGGCCAAACTGGTACAGAAATATTTATTCTTGTGGAGCGCTAAATGTCATCAGGCCTGGTGGTTAATCGCCAATTGAGTCCCACCTTTTTCATTTGTGTTCAAAAATAATAATTTTCTCTGTTAATCTAAAGAATGTATAACTTACAGATCCCCACTTAAACACCAAATGTCGTCGGTTGTTTTGGTAAGGCGTGCTTCAAAATATTTGACTGTTTTTCCTCCTAATGGGATTTGTGCTGTTTTTGGCAGGTGGACCTCCGAGTCTTATTTTGTGCGAAAAAAACTTATTATTATTTTTTGGCAAGAAGAGCAGGCCACACAACGTGTCCCTAGCGTCTGGTCACTGACAGTGGCCCCATGCCTGCTGGCATGCATAGTCTGTTGGGGAACACTACAAAAAAAATACACTTCCGTGATGATACGTGTTTGTCACAGTAGGTCGCATTTTTTGTCATGCATGTACATCCATCACAAATTTATGACAGAATCAAGATAGTCATACTTGTGCTGTCGTAGAAGTGTTCCATGACATTACCAAAATTATCATCACGGAAGTGTCCACTTCCATGATGATAAATCGCGCGTCACAGAAGTGATTTCGTCAAGGGTGACCGACACGTGGCATCCACCGTAATGGAACGCCGTTAAGCTATCGGGTCGGGTTTTGGATCCGATAACCCATTAACAGCCCCGACCAATGGGAAATTTCTACGTGTAAAATTCTTATTGGCCGGACAAAACACGTGTCAGCTCGTCACTGGGTCAGATAGGCGCCTATGATATGTCGACACGTGCCACAGCCCACCACTGGCCCATTTAGCTTACAAAGCCGGCCCGTTCGACTTGGTCAAAAGTTAACGGGCTGGCCCATGAAAAGTCTGTTAACGGTCTCTTCGCAAATAGCCCATTTTATGGCCCATTAGGCACTAAAGGAAATCAGCCCAACAACGTCATGTGGCCTGTCGAATATAACACCAGCCCATTTCACTTTTGGCCCATGTATAGCCCACGACGTCTTTGGCCCATGTGAGGCCTTCGTATCTTTCGGCCCTTTACAGGCCCACGGTGACTCTAGCCCATAATGAACAGTGATTTTCTTTGTACCCGTTAACGGCCCGTGATTTACATGGGCCGTTTCCAGCCCGTGTTAGCTTTCGGCCTATTGACGGCCCATACGTTCTTGGGCTCCTTTTCGGCCCTCGATTACTTCCGCCCCGTTACTGGCCTTTTACCCTAATGGGCCAAATTCGGCCCATGGCAAGAGTCGGCCCATTACTGGCATGTTTCCCAAATGGTCCAAATTTGGCCGATGGCAAGAGTCGGCCCGTTACTGGCCTGTTACCCTAATGGGCCAAATTCGGCCCATGGCAAGAGTCGGCTTGTTTCTGGCCAGCCCATCCTATATTCTGGCCCATTAACGACCTGTTATGCCTGTGACAGAATTGAGCTTTTGTAGTCCTACGGCCTGTTAACGGCCCGTTACCGTGCTGGGCCGATACCAATTACGCCCAATTACCGCCCATGTAGACCCATTTATCCGACGGCCCGAGGCCCATTTATCGACGGCCCGAGGCCCATCGATTATAGGCCCATTTATCGACGGCCCATAGGAGACCCATGGATCCTACGGCCCGTATATGGCCCATGGGTAGTTGCGGCCACTAGCAAACCAGGGAAAAAGAAGACTAGGAAATAAATAAGGCCCAAACTAACGCTAGGCTATTAGGGCGATTGCACAGATTACATCCACTCGGCATCAAAGATCGCCACCAGTGCAAATATAGGGAACACCCTACACTATACAAAAATGGCTTGCTGTTTTCTTTAGCCGGTGGCTGCACGTTAAGAATAAATTTTGTATCGCACCAAAACAAATTACAACTATATAACAAAAGGAAGGTTGGCATAAAACTTAACAGTCTAGCAGATAAATGCACCACCAGAAGTTCAGAAGCTCGGTTCATTTGACCTGACTGTTAAGTTTTCATGCTGTATTGTCCGATGGAACACCATTACCCTCGCCTTCATTTCCCCTAGGCTCCTGAACAACATAGCAAATGTCTGATAGTCTGGTTTCAAAACCATGCATATCTTGATGACATTGAGCAATGATTCTCCTTGTTTCACAAAGGGCCTCTGTTAGGGAATGGACTTGTGTCTGGAGCGCAGATACAACATTGCTTTGAGCTTGCATATCTTGATCATGAGGCAATTTGGACGATATTGCCTTAACAACCAACCCAGTATTACGCAGGAACGTGCTTTTGGCACTGTTAGTGGACAGGTACTGACCCACTGCAGCAAGAGCTGACATTGCGGTTATATTTGCCTCGCCACCTTCAGAAGGTGGCGGTTCCACCATTTTTTCTATAGCTCGCTGAAAAGTTGAGGTTTTACATTAGTAGTACCAGAACAGAAGATATTAAGGAGGCAGCAAAACCAAACAAAATAGTTTTGGTCTATATACAGAACTTATTCTGGTGAACCCATGTAAAATATTAGTTGTATTTTATTGCAAAGTACATAATAAAACCAGGTTCCAAACATATGACCATGTACCATCGCTAATGTATTGTCTATTTCTTCACATTGTATTGAGGGCTAAGGATAAAGAGACGAAGTTTATAATACGGTAAGCATAGTATGACAACATTCATATCACAAAACAACTGAGAACAGACAAACAGGCAATTGTAAGATTGTGTGGGCAAGTCCAGCACGGAACTAGATTACGGGTCATGATCAAAGGAACATCACTCCTCCCTTTTAAACCTTGTAAGGTGCAATGATACGCTAAAACAATTGCATATAAAATTGAAAAGAGTAATAGACATTGGCTACAAACCATGCAGTTCAAGGCACAAGTGAGAGTAAGTAGTAGTTAAAAGGCATGACGATTAAGGACTTACAACAGCAGCTTTGACTGGTGTAGTCATGCCCTTCTTCTTGCTGGTGTGACAGTCCTTGAAGATTCCCACAGCATTTGGTTCAGGTACTTTTTGGTCCTTGCGGGCTTTCCTGTGCATTTCGAACAAGTTGATATAGATCTGATAATATGGTACAGCGAAAAGAGTGAAATAGCAGCTAATTACCAGAGCCTCGCAGTGTGCAATATAGCTACGAGATCCTATCGTCTGTTGGAATTTCACTTTCGTACGGTTGGACTTGTTCTTTGAACAGTTCACCTACAAGAAGATAGATTTGTGTGGCACATGCGTCAATAGGACTTCAACATGTGATCTGATCACATATATATAATGTATCTTATACTTCGGATCAGACCAGTGTTTAACAAGGCCCCTATAGTCTTCATCTGATATATTTTCCAATGGAGATGTTTGGGAAAGTTCACTGTTAGCCTTAACTTCAAAGTGAGCTTTCCTCAAGTTATACCGATACTGTCGCAGAGCAGACTTGAAAACATGGGTGCAAGCTTGTCTGGTTGCATCATCTTGGCTATCCAACTTGAACCTCATCTGTTGAAAATTATGGGAGTCTCATTATCAGCAACCTAGAAAGTATGGGACGAGCAAGACGATATTACTAGTTTCCATACATAACCATACTTACAGATAAATGGTCGAGGAAGGTGTTGAATTGGGTTTCGTCTTTGTCATTCCTGTACTAAATCCATGTTGGGAGGATACGTACATGACACCTAACGGCAACCGCTACCTCTGATACTTACTTGGCTGACTCTATAGCATCACGTGGCCTTTTTAAACCTAGCTCAAAACGGATCTCCATTCTTCCTCCTCTAGATTTAGTTAACCTATCGAGCATTATCCCTGATGTTTGTTTCCTCTTGCGCCTAGGTGCTAGTCCAACAACAAACACAGGAAGTGTTAGTGTACATCAAACTGTGAGACTACATATAAAGAAGCATGCAACTGTAACTTGACTCCAGCAACTACCTTCTTGTTGTTGAAGCTCACAAGGTTCATCTGATATTGCCAACTCGTCTTGTGTCAAGAGTGCTTAGGAAGTAGTGTCAGGTGGCAAGGGAGA
Organism: Triticum aestivum; assembly: GCF_018294505.1. Classification (NCBI taxonomy): domain Eukaryota; kingdom Viridiplantae; phylum Streptophyta; class Magnoliopsida; order Poales; family Poaceae; genus Triticum; species Triticum aestivum. The sequence continues at coordinate 42,178,449 of NC_057801.1, read as the reverse complement.
TTGGGAACGTGCTGCTAGCTCAGTTGACGCATGAGTATGTCGTGCAGCTGGTAGTACTGTGGTAGGTGTTGCAAGAACTAGGGTTGTCTCTGCTTGTTTGGTGGTGGATATTTGTTTCTGTTTGGCTTTTTTGCAGTTCGTGTAGCATGGGATGCCGTGTTTGTAGAATTTTCCGCTGGACTTTCACCTTCTATTGCACCATCAGTACCAGCAGAATCTGCAGGATTCATCCTCTTCTCATTCCCTGCCATTCTCTGTTTCTTCCTCTTTCTCTGTGCCATGTTAAGTCAAGCCGACAAGAAAAACGAATAAAATTTAGTTCTTCAGAACAAATTGATGTGTGATGCAGACGAATAAAACTTTGATGTTAGACAACCACATGATAGGAGGATGTAATACGTATGAAAAACAGGACGGAAGAGATAACCAGAACTATGATGTGTAAACTAAGAAGAAGACATTTCACCAAATTAGGAGCAATGCAATGGAAGGTAGACACCATATGAAAGATGCTACAAATATCGCTCTGCCAAGTTAACAGTGTCTCGGCATAAATGGCGTTTAAACAAATGTGAAGCAGTACAAGAAATAAATCATATGCAAGATGCAAACAACATCACACTACCATGTTAGAGGTCTCTCGTCATTAGTGCCATTGCATATTCACAACATTGCATATTCACAGCTTATAATGTGTAAACTAAGGAGAAGGCATTTCAACAAATTAGAAGCAATGGAAGCTAGACACCATATGAAAGATGCAAATAATATCACTCTACCAACTTAAAACTGCCTCGTCATAAGTGCCATTTCAACAAATTAGTAGTACAAGCTAGAAAAGAATGTGAGATGTAACCTATATCACACTCTGAAGTCAAACGTGTCTTACGATAAGTGATTATTGCAGGTTACACAACAGTAGTAATTTGATGTAAGAACATGGTGTGATAGACAGATATTGGATGTTCTAGAAACAGGAACACGTGTCTTATTCAAGTATAATGTGTAAAGTAAGCAAATGGAATTCAACAAAATTAGAAGCAATCCAAGCTAGACATCACACATAACATGCAACCACATATAACAGTGCCAAGTTAGAGGGAGCACCAGTGATGCTGCACTAGGGGAGACGTGCTCGTCATAAACACAGCTTTGTTGAGTGTCTATGCATTTGTTGTCTTGGAAATCATCTTGGGGGTGTGTAGGAGTAGAATCTGTAGAGGCCCTCCTTTTGGAAGGAGCACCTTTATCCGTTGCCTTGCTAACTTCCTTCCGCTTTATTGATTTTGAATTGTCAAGTAAAACCGACAAGAAAAAGCAATAAAATTCTCTCTTCAGAACTCATTCATGCATGATACTGACAATCACTACTTTGATGTAAGGAAACACATGATACCAGGATGGAATATGTACGAAAAATAGGACGGCATGACATGTTCACAACTGTTTGTGTAAACTAAGCAGAAACCATTCTAGCAAATAAGAAGCAATGCAAGCTAGACACCACATGAAAGATGCAACCAATATGACTGCCAAGTTAAAAGCGTCCAATCATAAATGGAATTTCAACAAATTAGAAGCAGCGCATGCTATAAATCATATGAAAGATGCAACTAATATCGCACTACATATACTAAAGGTGTCTCGTCATATTGATTCATGCGGGATACAAAAAACAATAGTTTTATGTAAGGACATGCTTAATAGACAGATGTACTATGTACTAAATACAGGAAGGCATGTCACATTAACAGGTATAATGTCATATTTATGGGAGTATAAGCTAAGCAGACTAGCACATGCAGTTTAACCAGATTGGAAGAATTACAATCTAGACACCATATGCAACATGCAACCACATATCACACTACCAAGTTAGACCAAGCACCTGCAATGCTAGTGTAGGGGAAATGCTGTAATCAACTACAGAGCTACGTTCACTATCTTCATCTAGCATTTCTGTTTCTTGAGAATCTTGTCGGGAGGGTGACACTGCATTCTTTAAATGAGGAGTAGTCCCCTTGCCTGCCTGCCTCGTCATAAGTGATTGATGAGGGACCCACAAGAACATTAGTTTGATGTAAGAACATGGTTAATACACAGATGTACTAGTATGTACCAAAACCAGAAAGGCATGTCATATTCAAAGGTATAATGTGTAAGCTAAGCATATGCAATTTAACCAAATTGGAAGCAATACAAGCTAGACATCTGGCTGGAGTGGTGAACATGATCATCTAGGACCTGAGAGCCTGGTGGGAGGCAAGCTGCTTCGCCACCATCGCGGCTTTTTAGTTGGCTTCCAGGTGATGCCTGTCTTTGCTGGGCTTGTCACTGGCTCGGCTAGTGTCCTGACTAGCTATTTGTCTTGTGGTGCTCACGGGATGGTGGTTCATGTAAAAAATATCTTTCCTTATCTTAATAAAGACCGACTTCGGCCTTTCGAATACAAGCTAGACACCAACATGCAACCACATATGACACCGCGAAGTTAAAGAAAGCACCTGGGATGGTGGTTCATTGCGAGCGAGGTCATCAACTACAAAGCTACATTTACCGTCTCCATCTGCTGACACTGCACCCTTTATAGCGTTGTAATGTTTCTTGCATACCCGTATACCAAGCTGGAGCGACTTCTCTCTTTTCGGGTTTGTATTTATGTATGGCCAGTATCATCTACTATGTGGAAAAAATCCCGCCCTTTCCTGTTTAATCGGGTTTGTATTGATGGATCGTGCGAAACAACAAAACTATAGTACTATACAGTACAAGTGACAGTTCACTGTGCCGTCGTGTCGTCTACTCCTCCATCGTAAGAGTGGAGCGCTCGCTTTCATAAATCTTCTAGTCCCTTTCACCGACATGTTGGACATCAAGCTACCGGGTCCATGTGCCATACCAGAATACAGTGCAGAGCAGCCGGGGTGAAGCACCCCAGTCATGGCGCCGGCGTAGTAATGAGCAATGAGGCGTCAAATCACAAAGCTGCACCTTTCCCGCAGGTAAGTTGGAGGGACGAAGTAATAATGCTAAAAAAAGAAGTTGGAGGGACGAAGCAACCATCATTTCACTCGTTGCTGAATCCGCTTCTCCCTCATCTTCTTCAACATAACCACGTGTTGCTTCTGCCGTTGTTCTGCCTCATGTGGGACGCGGATCAGCTTTTTCGCTTCTCCCTCATCTTCTTCAAGTTAACCACGTGTTGCTTCTGCCGTTGTTCTGCCTCATGTGGGACGCGGATCAGCTTGGTAAAGCACTGCCACGTGGGACTGCATGTTAGCAAACCGCCAGGATAACATCCTCCGAAAATAAGAAACCTGCCCCGCCATCCACGAGGCAAAATCACCTCCTTTTTACTAATCTTTGATTCTATAATATTTTAGATCAATATAATTGAGATTTGTATAGATAGAACACAGGAGCAAAACCAAGTGGTACGGTTAAGGGCATCCACGATGTGTAGCCAAATGTGAAAATAGCTTTTGGCATCGTGGGAACCATTGTGGACGGCGTTGCCAAAGCCAAAATGATGGAATGGAAGCTCCCTGATTGATTGATTGAAGGAACAGAAAAATGCAACGTCTCTCCTCTTTCTCCCATGCTTGGACGCATGTAGGAGTAATACGGTATAGAGCACAGAGTCTACTCCCCTGTCCCTTCTATCACAAATCACAAAGCAGTGAGGCATCAAATCACAAAGCACGGACGAAGCAACTATCATTTCACTCTTCGCTGACTCCGCTTCTCCATCGTCTTCTTCGAGAAACCATCTCACCGCACTAGTACTCCTAGTAGTAGTACTAGTAAAGGACTTCCTGGATGCGAATAAGGTGGTTGTCTTGGCTTGCAGGCGGCACTTGCAAACGACTTACTGTGGTCTCCCTCAATGGTGTTCTCCGTCGAACGCACTTCACCAAACCACAAAAAAAAGTCGTCGACGTCCCCCAATGGGCAAGGAATTCAAATATAGTTACTACCTCCATTTCTTTGTACACAAGGCCAGTATATCAAAATTACAATTTGCAAAGGGCCACTAACACTAGTACTCCTAGTACGTACTACATCCGTCCTGGTTTCACTAACAAAATGTTAATGCATGTCAAGAAAAATTATCTCATTGGATTCGTATTTGAACATAGTTTTGGAAAATATAATGTTTGGTGACATGCGTGAACATTTTTTTAGTTTAATCTATGGTCAAAATTTGGCATGAAATACAATGGGGACCAATAAACCCGGACAGAGGTAGTACGTACTTATCCTGTTTGGGTCTAGGCCTTGCATTGCCAAACTTTGCCACACATTTTTGTCAGGCTTGCCTAAAGTTTTCAAAATGAGAAGGAGTTACACTTGCGCACGGCTGTCACGGTCGCACTGCACCCTCACACGGTCGCTCCTGCACGCCGCGGTCGCACCGCACCCTCACACATCGCTCCTGCACGCCGCAAACCCAACCAAGGGAACACACCCTCACTGACACGTGTTGTCGCATGTGAACAAACCAAACTCAGCCGTCCTAGCGCTGACATATAATTTTCATTCATAGAGTATGTTTATCCAACCGGAGTATCCGTACGGCCCGTGCGGTGGTCTGTTGGGGAAGAAGAAGAGGTGAGGAAGAAGAAAAGAAGGGTTAGGAGACATAGGATATTCATCCAACCGCCTGAAATGGTAGACTCAGGCGACTTGCATAACAAATAGTATGTTTTTACATAGCAAAAGATCCATAATAATAAAAACAACAACATAAAGAAAAACTAACTATCACTGCTCGCGGAAAGAGACGGCCTTGTCGTCCTTGGTTGCCGGCGCGAACCAGCCGTCGCTGCCGATGTGCGTCTCCGCACCGTGGTTGTCCTCGGCCTCTAGCTACTTGTTCAAGCAGAGCGTGCGGGCGCTCTACACGGACGAGAGCACAGCCCGGTTCAAGTCGAGGACGTCTGGTTCCGCCTGCAGGAGGGCCTCGATGGCAGCGGCATCCGCGCGCTCCACATCGAGTCGAGCCTCTGCCGCCCGGTCTAAGTCCAGGACTTCTGGTTCGGCCTGCAGGAGGGCGTCGATGAGAGCGGCATCCGCGCGCTCCGCGTCGAGTCGAGCCTCTGCCGCCCGGTTCAAGTCCAAGACTTCCGGTTCCGCCCGCAGGAGGGCGTCGATGAGAGCGGCTTCCGCGCCCTCTGCGTCGAGTCGAGCCTCTGCCGCCCGGTTCATGTCCAGGACATCCGGTTCCGCCTGCAGGAGGGCCTCGATGGCAGCGGCATGCGCGCGCTCCGCCTTAAGTTGAGCCTCCGCCGCCCGGTTCACATCAACGACATCCAGTTCCGCCTGCAGGCGAGCCTCGATGGCAGCGGCATGCGCGCGCTCCGCGTCGAGTTGAGCCTCTGCCTCCCGGTCCTCCTTTAATATCGCCATGTTGAACTGCTGCTCTGCTTGCACCATGGAGGACTCCAACTCCGGCACGAAGTCGACGTCCATCGTCTCATATCCATCGGGGGCCTTCTGCGCCGCGACCTCCGCAGTGAACATTGGATCGGCTTCCTCCTCCTCGTAGCTTGGCTCCAGAGAACTCGGGGATTGTCCCGCCGCAAAGCGAGCTTGGGAACGGAGGTCTGTGGCGCCGACCGCCGCCGTGATTTCTGCGTGGCGCTCCGGAGTCAGCATCTTCTAGTAAATGATCTTGCGGTGCACCATGGCTTTCCGGCGAACTAGGGGACGCTTGATGTGGGCTAGGGGATCGAAAGGTGGGGGAATGGGCTGGAAATTTGGTGTGGTTTTAGGGCAGTGGCTGGCGTAGGCCGAGCAGCGAAGGTTCAGGTGTGAATAGTGGTTCCGGTGACGACCGGTCAATTGGTTTTGACTGTACATCTCTCTTGTCGCGTTCGTGTTGCAGCCCGGCACGCTGGACCCTCCACATCGCTCACCGAATGGAACGCGCTTCGTCTTGCGTTTTTGCTCGCTTGTGGGACCGCAATTGAGAGCAAACCGACGTCCCTCCCCCTCCCCCGCCCGCGTCATTTATTATACCACTAGTCCCTCCGTTTTATGCGGAGTAAATAAAAACAGAGGGAGTATACTACAGATGAGGATCCCCTGACGTGGCTGAACCCATTGAGTAACTGACATGCAGGGCCTAGCAAGTATGGGGTCTGCCAGTAAGTGACCGAAAGGGAGGGTAAGGCAGGTATACCTACGTCAGAGGATCCACTTCCACTATACTACTTTGACCAAATGTTAGAGTAATAATATATGACATGCAACTTACACAAATGTTAGAGTAATAATATATGACATGCAATTTACACAAAGCATATAGGGTCTAATGCATTTTTCGAGGCTAACTTTGACCAAATGTTAGAGTAATAATATATGACATGCAACTTACACAAAGCATATGGTCAATTTCGTATGTGAAAGGAGTTTCCAATGATATAATTTTCACATTATACATCTCATGTACTCCCTCGGTCTAGGTGTGTAAGTCATCTTACGAAGACCAAATAATCCCAAAACACGTAGGCGCGGTGCATTAACTTCTACCTCGTTTCTTGTTTCTTGACATATGAACCAATAAGAGATGAGGGTGTGCATGCTTTTAATAACCTGAGACTATCAAACATGACATGCAGTGGTTAGTTCATTGCATGCAATACTATTAATTAGCAAATAAACATTAATTTCTCTCATTTTCCCCTCCTCCTTGGTCACGGTGCACAACCTAAGATGACTTACTCACCTATGTGAAAGGAGTACTATTAATCTTTTCAATAGTCAAATTGGAAACCATCTCGAGTAAAAATCTAGGAGTACGTACAAATCTAACAATATTGATTGGGCATTGTTGAATGTTGATACCTTTTTTATCATAGTAGAGATACTTTGACTACACGTAAAACTTATATGTAAGGTAGAAAGGATAGGAGGGAGTATATTGTACGTTCAAAAGCAAAACAAACATTGAATACCCTTTATATATGATTTGCGGATGCTATGATCACCGGTTCAAAATTTTGGATCCGCCTTAGGTATCACGTGCCCCCAGTCGTTCCCTCTCAATTTCATCTCGGGGTCCGGAGATCTATTGAAAGAGGACTAGGGTGGTTACATGCGAATGATACTAGGCGGAATGTTCAAATGAGGCATGCGGGAGGATGGACTCGACTCGAGGGCGACATGATCGATGGAGAAGAGGGTTGGAGAGGAATGAGAAATAAGAAAATGCCACATGATTACACTTAAACGGCTCAAATAAACAATAAGTTGTCTCACTTGGCCTACATACTGAAAGGCCTAATGCGCAACACGGAGCACTCACGCTCGAATATGGCCGCGAAAACAGGGAAACCGACATGTGGGGCACACCCGTCGGGACGACGTAGCGAGGACTAGTCCAATGGAGGAGCTGGCCCACGACCTCCTCGCCACCGACAACCGTTCATGTGGGTCTATGGGGCCAACAATGGGGTGCAGCTCCAGCACCGCCTTTGGACACGGCGACCGCAGCGAGCGACACGCTCATCTCGTTGATAGACATGGCCGGTTTCAGTGCGCCGAGGGTGGCGTTTGTGTTGTGGCACGACCAACGGTATGTTTGGTTTGTGCCCAAGGTTGCCCCATCAAAGCATTGGGTAGCCAAAATTTTGGTTCGGGGATAGGTTGCCCATGATTTGGCCGACATTGGCAAGAAAAATGAACTAGAGTTGGCTAGAGTTCATTGGCATGCCAAAGAAATGGCAACCATCCAAACAAAGACCAATCTTTGGGTCATGACCAAAATTTTGGTAAGGTGCACTTTGGCCACAATCCAACACACCCCAACACCCGGCTCATCGCGGATGAACGGGGCGCCGCGACACGTCCGCGGAGTGGTGTAGCGTGGCCAACTGCATCCTCTGGACCTGAGACCATGGTGGGTCGTCTTGCTTTTTCAATGACATGCAGGGATCGCATTTGAGAAAAGGGCATCTCCAACGTTGCCACGACCGCAACTGACTACCCTGGAACACCAAAGCCCTCGTCCCTCATGCCATTGCACGGTGCGTTCCCAGCCGGCGCCAGCTGCCCGCATTCATGTCATTCGTTCGTATGTTGTCGTTAAGAGGCTCGGTGCCCGAGGAACCAACTCCGGCGACTTAATGACGCACCCGGACGCTTGGCCTCACCGGAATGCGCTACTTAAAGCGGCAACGCCCAGCTAACCTCCACACCATACCACATCGTACTCCTACCTGACACCACATCCGCCATGACCGCAAGTGCGAACGCTCTGCGGGAGAGCTTGTCTCTGGGGATGAAGCTCGAGGTCACCGCCCTCGCGCAAGTCGCCTCTCGCGACGCAATAGCGGCGTAGCCGGACGCGGATGTGACCGTACAAGCGGTGGCCACGCTGGCGGCCGACGGCGGGAGCACCGTCAGCCACGCGTCCTACTTGCCGCCGTCCAACGTCCGGCACCGCCGAGGTCGGGGACTCCTTCGAGGATGAGTAGGACATGGGAGGCGGCAGGCATGGTGTGCCAACTGGCCGATCCGTATCCCGTGTTCTACTCTTCCTCGCCAGAGACCGCACCTTCACTTCACTGGTCTTGAACCCCGCCCCCGTACATAGAGATCACAGATGGAGGACGTCGGTCGCCGCCGTAGAATAGGTTTAGGGTCGGGTTTCTTTTATTTTTCTGTCTTATAAAAGTTCGAAATGTAATGAAAATCTGCCGTGTTTCCATTAATCTCGGCCGGTGTATATGAACTTTCACAATAATATACATATTGTAGGAGTACTAGTGCACGGAAGATCAATATCTTGTGGGAGAAAAGGATGAACGAGGGAAAGCCTTATCTTCAAATGTGGAGAGGAGTGCGGGTAAATTGTCATAGTTTCCTTCCTATCCGTTAGATATAGATCGGACGACCTATATTGCAGGATGACAGGCACACCATCATCACCAACACTGCTTTTTATTGAACCGAGACAAATCTAAAAAACCCAACTAAGCCAACCACCCAGCATATCGCGCGGGAAAAGACCCATCCGCGCCGTTTTAGTCGGGATTACCGGATTACTAGTAGTAGTATCAATGGATCGCACGAAGGAACATTTTTTTTGAGGGGGCGAAGCACCTAATTTAAAAGGAAAAAAGGAGGTACACTCAGAGCACTCCTGTCGCGGTCGCATTGCACCCCACACATGTTCGGTCCTTCATACGGTTCACGCAAACGGAACGCGCTTCGGCTTGCCTCTTCACTGACACGTGGGACTGCACTTGGAGAAACCGACCATGTGCCAAACTCCCCCCGCCCACCGCGCGAAAATCCTCCCCCCCCCCCACACAAAAATTCCCCCAAAAAAATTCGATTCAACTGCCCTTCGGCCAAATATTCCCCAAACCCCCCTCCCCCCCGTCCCCCCTCCACTCCATTCGCTCCGCCAAAGCCGCCCTTCGGCCAAATTTGTATGTCTAACAGATGGACAGGATTTGGATAACTTATGCTCGAAGATTCTCCGCTGCATATGTAAAGGGGGTTGAAAACTTCATGAACTTTATCAGAGCTGAGTATGGTGGTCCGAAATCAGATGTGCTCTGCCCATGTAGTAGTTGTATGAATTCAGTTACAAGACCCCAGTCAACTGTGCAAAATCATCTACACTTGTATGGGATGTCGGTCACATATACTAGGTGGGTTCATCATGGTGAAGCTGTGAACGTCAATGTTATTGACTAAGTGGAAGCAGCAGATCACCATCTTTATCTTCCTGATGCTCAGGTGGAAGAAGAGGAGGAGGAGGAGGTGTTGGTAGAGCCAGTGAGTTTGACCAACATTGAAACAATGCTATGAAATGTTCGTGCATTCCGTGAACCTTCACCTGTAGAAGAAAAACGGTGGGCCCGCATGTTGGAACAATGCAACATTGCTGTCACCCCAGGAAATAAGCTGTCAGTATTCTCAGCTATGGTCACCTTTCTTCAGGTGAAGACATCTGAGCGGATGACCAACAAATCATTCGATGCGATGTTGGCTGCTTTCCACAAATCTTTCCCAGATGCATCTGAGCTGCCACACACCTACAGTAAAGTGAAGAATTTCCTTCGTGCAGTTGGAATTGGATATGACATGATCTATGTTTGTAAAAATAATTGTGTTCTGTTCCGGAAGGATTATGCCAACTTAAGTGAATGCCCGAAATGCAAATCATCAAGATGGAAAGATGGCGATGCTATGAAGAGGGTTCCTCATAATGTTCTGAGACATTTTCCAATTACACCAAGATTGCAGAGGTTGTTTCATGATGCTGAAACAAGAGAGGATTTACTGTGGCATTCTAGGAACCAGGAGTACAGAGATCAGAATGTAATGAGCCATCCATCTCATGGTAGTGAGTGGAAAAGCTTCAATGATAAACACAAAGAGATTGCTGCTGACCCGAGAAACATTAGACTTGGCTTAGCTCCAGATGGATTTAACCCATTTGGCCACCAGAGCGCCACATATAGCATGTGGCCAGTGCTTGTTATCCCTTACAACATGCCTCCAAATGTCTGCACCAAAGAATCAAACTACATGATGGCCTTGGTCATCCCAGGCCCAAAAAGTCCTGGAAAGGATTTTGATTTGTTCATGGAGCCTCTTGTGGAGGAACTTCAACAGCTATGGAAGGGTGTTCTCACTCGAGACCTATATAGCAGCGCACCAGCTGATTTCTTTCTACGTGCTGTTGTAATTTGGTGCATCCATGATTATCCGGCTTTGGGCACTATGTCAGGGCGAACGACACATGGTTACAATGAAGGTTGTCAGAATCGTGATCCTGAATCGGATCGGAGCTCCGATGGTAGGATCGCAAATCGTAGAATCTTCACTATCAGGATCTTAGAAACGTAGATTCTAGAGACCAAAATCGTAGAATCAAAGAGGTTAGTTTGGATCGTAAAGTCATAGAATCGTACGATAGAATCGCGATTCTGACAACCTTGGTTACAATGCATGTGTTCCTTGTGACAGGAATCCGCTGTCATACGCAATACTTAGTAAGATCTGTTACATTGGACACCGTCGTTTCCTTGCCAAGGACAAGCTGCATCCTAGAAAATACCGAAGACATGTGTTCAATGCAAAGCATGAAAACCGTGATGCGCCAAAGAGGCTCACCGCTGATGAGTTGCAAGTGGAATTAGAGAAGGTCAGGCATATTACACCAGGAAACCATCCTGGTAATGGTAGCGGGAAAAGGAAGCGTAGCACGGTACAAGAGAGATTATTGTTTACCCGCCAGTCCACTTTGTGGGACTTGGAGTATTGGAAAGATTTGAATCTGCGGCATAATCTTGATGTGATGCACATCGAGAAAAATATATGTGATAGCATTATCGGCACACTTCTTAACATGGAAGCCAAGACGAAAGATACCTTAAAATCAAGGATTGATTTGACACACCTGGGTATCAGAAAGGATTTGCGGGTGCAAGATGAAGGTAAACCACGGGATATTGCACCAGCTGTGTACATCTTGGACAAGGTAAAAAGAAAATAATTCTGCAAGGTCCTGTCACATGTGAGATTCCCACATGGATTTGCTTCCAACCCTGAAAGGAGAGTCAGTGCAGATGGAAACAAGGTACAAGGGTTGAAAACTCATGACTGCCTCATTAGAGGATTGGGCCGCCATGACTTATACAGAGCAGTTGCAGAGTTGGGACAATTCTTCAGGGAACTCCGCAGTAGAAATATCAGGATAGATGCTTTGGAGTGTCTTAGAGACACGATACCAACTATCCTATGCAACCTTGAGAAGATATATCCTCCAACCTTGTTTGATGTGATGGTGCATTTGGCTGTTCATCTACCTGATGAGGCACTACTTAGAGGTCCGGTACAGTATGGCTGGATGTACCCTATTGAAAGGTGGCTAGGCACTTTCAAGGGCTATGTTAGGAACAGAGCTAGACCCGAGGGTTCCATTGAAGAGGCCTACATTGCTACAGAAGCGTTGACATTCTGCTCAAAATACATTGAAACAGCTGATCAACTTAGCAAAGAGGTGGGTGAAGACAATCGTGGGCTCAATGTTTTCGATTATTCTGTTCGAGATACAGGGAAGAGTCGACAAGAGGACAAACCTAAAGATTTGGACAAAATGGTTTGGTATGTGTTGAATAACTGTCCTGAGATACTGCCTTATATGAAGTAAGTGCAGTACTGTAGCTTATACATCATAATCTACTAAACTTGCAACACATTCTTATATATTTAGATGTTTGACGCGATCACTATGTTGTGCAGCATGTACAAAGAGGAGTTACTGCCGCAAAATCCAAGAAACATTGAAAAACTGGTTATGGCAGGATTTGCGAAATGGTTCAAGAACCATGTAAGCTTTCGAAGTGCACTGTCAGTTTTTTAATATATTGAGTACATAAGATGATCAGCTTGTCTGTTTTCTAACCATAGGTTAAGAAGATGCACTAGTAGAAAAGGGGGCAATGGTCCAGGCCGGGTCAGCCCATTAGTCCCGGTTCAATCCAGAACCGGGACCAATGGGGGCATTGGACCCGGTTCGTGAGCCCTGGGGGCCGGTCGGGCCACGTGGGCCATTGTTCCCGGTTCGGCTGGACCTATTGGTTCCGGTTGGTGGGACGAACCGGGACCTATGCGCCTCGCTCCTAGCCCACAACCATTTGTCCCGGTTGGTGGACTGAACCGGGACCAAAGGCTGCCCTTTAGTCCCGGTTCGTGGCATGAACCGGGACCAACTAGTTGCCTATATCTACCCCTCGCCCGCGAGCAGAGCACTCCCAGTGCTCTACTTTTCGTGGCCGGCGAGGGGAGAGCTTTGTGGTGCTCTAGCTCACCTCCTATGCAGACGAGGTGTTCGATGGAATGCCCGAGCCACACTACTTAAGATTTCTCCTCTCCAAGCTCGACCTCCAAGCTCCATTTTCCTCAATATTTGTCTAAGTTTAGCGGTCCGTCACGTCCCGTCCCTGTCTTCACCGCCGTCGATCCCCCGTGCCGATCTCGTCGCCGGCACCACCGTGGTGAGCCTCTTGTTCTTATCTTCCTTCTGAAAGGAAAAAAATCTTACTTGTATATTTATGTAGATACTTGTATAATTTTCTTACTTTTATTATTGCATCTTATATAGTGCGATGGTTTTGGTATCCGCCCCCGTCGGCCCTCGTCCTGTCTATGATTCAGATGTGGTATATATTATCTTTTCATAACTATTGGTTCATTTATTGTTTATGACAATTATGCCGACCAATGTGACATAGATTTTATTTATCTAGGAGGTTGTTGAACCGGAAATTCCAACCGACCCTATTGTCGAGAGGTTAAATTTAGTTGAAGAAGATAACAATTTGTTGAAGGAAAAAATTAGAAAAATTGAGGAGGAGAAGATGATATTGGAGTTGCATGTTGCGGATGTCTTCGATGATCACAAGATCAAGATGGATGCAATGCGCTAGAAGATTAGAAAGATTAAATAAATATGCCATTCATACCGAGGCTTGGTATCATTATGCCGTTGGATCAGTTGTTACATTGGTTGCGATTATGATCGCATTTGTTTTCGCATTGAAATGTTTTACATAGTTTCAGTGTATGGTTTAATTAATTTAGATGCTCTGCAGAGCTTTATGTTGTTAGATGATAACTATGTATGTACTTTGGTTTTAATGTGATGATGAACTTCTATTAATTTGGTCATTTAATTATCTATTCATGATGTTTTGTAATGATTTTTGACACACTTAATTATATATAATGCACGCAGATGAACCGGCAATGGATGTACAGTTCAAAACACACCTCCGAGTACATTAAGGGTGTGCATGATTTTCTCGAAGTGGCTGAGGCAAACAAGCAGAATGGTTTTATGTGTTGTCCATGCCCTATATGTGGGAATACGAAGTCTTACTCTGACCGGAAAATCCTCCACACCCACCTGCTTTACAAGGGTTTCATGCCACACTATAATGTTTGGACGAGGCACGGAGAAATAGGGGTTATGATGGAAGACGGCGAAGAAGAAGAGTACGATGACAACTATGTGCCCCCTGAATACGGTGATGCTCCTGAACATCAAGAGGAACCAGACGATGTGCACGATGATGCTGCAACGGGCGAAGCTGCTGAAGATCAAGAGGAACCAGACGATGTGCCCGATGATGATGATCTCCGCCGGGTCATTGTCGATGCAAGGACGCAATGGGAAAGTCAAAAGGAGAAGCTGAAGTTCGATCGCATGTTAGAGGACAACAAAAAAGGGTTGTACCCCAATTGCGAAGATGGCAACACAAAGCTCGGTACCGTACTGGAATTGCTGCAGTGGAAGGCAGAGAATGTTGTGCCTGACAAAGGATTTGAGAAGCTACTGAAAATATTGAAGAAGAAGCTTCCAAAGGATAACGAATTGCCCGACAGTACATACGCAGCAAAGAAGGTTGTATGCCCTCTAGGATTGGAGGTGCAGAAGATACATGCATGCCCTAATCACTGCATCCTCTTCCACGGTGCGTACAAGGATCTGAACGCATGCCCGGTATGCGGTGCATTACGGTATAAGATCAGACGAGATGACCCTGGTGATGTTGACGGCGAGCCCCCCAGGAAGAGGGTTCCTGCGAAGGTGATGTGGTATGCTCCTATAATACCACGGTTGAAACGTCTGTTCAGAAACAAAGAGCATGACAAGTTAATGCGATGGCATAGTGAGGACCGTAAGAAAGACGGGAAGTTGATAGCACCCGCTGACGGGTCGCAGTGGAGAAAAATCGAGAGAATGTACTGGGATGAGTTTGCAAGTGAGCCAAGGAACGTATGGTTTGCTTTAAGCGCAGATGGCATTAATCCTTTCGGGGAACAGAGCAGCAATCACAGCACCTGGCCCGTGACTCTATGTATGTATAACCTTCCTCCTTGGATGTGCATGAAGCGGAAGTTCATTATGATGCCAGTTCTCATCCAAGGCCCTAAGCAACCCGGCAACGACATTGATGTGTACCTAAGGCCATTAGTTGAAGAACTTTTACAGTTGTGGAATGGAAATGGTGTACGTACGTGGGATGAGCACAAACAGGAGGAATTTAACCTAAAGGCGTTGCTGTTCGTGACCATCAACGATTGGCCCGCTCTCAATAACCTTTCAGGACAGACAAACAAGGGATACCACGCATGCACGCACTGTTTACTTGACACCGATAGTATATACCTGGCAAGCTGCAGGAAGAATGTGTACCTGGGCCATCGTCGATTTCTTCCGACCAACCATCAATGTCGAAAGAAAGGCAAGCATTTCAAAGGCAAGGCAGATCACCGGAAGAAGCCCGCCATGCGTACCGGTGATCACGTACTTGCTATGGTCAATGATTTACACGTAATCTTTGGAAAGGGTCCCAGCGCACTAGCTGTTCCGAGTGACGCTGGGGGACACGCACCCATGTGGAAGAAGAAATCTATATTTTGGGACCTACCCTACTGGAAAGACCTAGAGGTCCGCTCTTCGATCGACGTGATGCACGTTACAAAGAACCTTTGCGTGAACCTGCTAGGCTTCTTGGGCGTGTATGGGAAGACAAAAGATACAGCTGAGGCATGGGAGGACCTACAACGTTTGCACGAAAAAGACAGCATGCCTCCAAAGCAGTATGAAGGTCCTGCCAGCTATGCTCCTACCAAAGAAGAGAAGGAAATCTTCTTGGAATGCCTGCTTAGTATGAAGGTCCCGACTGGCTTCTCGTCTAATATAAAAGGAATAATAAATATGGGAGAGAAAAAGTTTCAGAACCTTAAGTCTCATGACTGCCACATGATTATGACGCAACAGCTTCCGGTTGCATTGAGGGGGCTTCTACCGAAAAACGTCCGATTAGCCATTGTGAAGCTATGTGCATTCCTCAATGCAATCTCTCAGAAGGTGATCGATCCAGAAATCATACCAAGGCTAAGGAGTGATGTGGTGCAATGTCTTGTCAGTTTCGAGCTGGTGTTCCCACCATCCTTCTTCAATATCATGACGCACGTCCTAGTTCATCTAGTTGACGAGATTGTCATTCTGGGCCCCATATTTCTACACAATATGTACCCCTTTGAGAGGTTCATGGGAGTCCTAAAGAAATATGTCCGTAACCATGCTAGGCCAGAAGGAAGCATCTCCATGGGCCATCAAACAGAGGATGTCATCGGGTTTTGTGTTGACTTCACTCTTGGCCTTAAGAAGACAGGTCTCCCTAAATCGCGGTATGAGGGGAGACTGACTGGAAAAGGCACGCTTGGAAGGGACTCAATAATATGAAGGGATGGATATTCTTGGTCTCAAGCACACTACACAGTTCTACAGAACTCTACCTTGGTGACCCCGTATGTCGATGAACACAAGAACAGTCTGCTCTCCAAATACCCGGAGCAGTGCGACGACTGGATTACATGTGAACACATCAGGACTTTCAGCAGTTGGTTGGAAGCACGTATCAGAGGTGACAACACTGTTTGTGATGAGTTGTACTTGTTGTCCAGGGGACCATCTTTGACTGTATTGATTTGGAAAGGATACGAGATAAAGGGGAATACATTTTACACGATTGACCAAGATCAAAAGAGCACCAACCAAAACAGCGGTGTCCGCTTTGATGCAACAACCGAGAGGGAAAGGACACATATTATGGTTACATAGTGGACATATGGGAACTTGACTACAGACATGATTTTAAGGTACCTTTGTTTAAGTGCAAATGGGTCAATCTGTCAAGAGGCGGGGTACAGGTAGACCCATAGTACGGAATGACAATAGTGGATCTGAAAAATCTTGGGTACACTGACGAACCGTTCGTCCTAGCCAATGATGTGGCACAAGTTATCTATGTGAAGGACATGTCTACCAGACCGAGAAAGAGAAAAGATAAGGAAGCGAATACATCATACGATGAGCCAAAGTGCCACATAGTTCTTTCAGGAAAAAGGGACATCGTGGGAGTGGAGGACAAGACAGACATGTCTGAAGATTATGAAAAGTTTCATGAAATTCCTCCCTTCAAAGTCAAGGCTGACCCCAGCATCCTGATAAACGATGAATATTATCCATGGTTACGGCGCGATAAGCAAATGACAGAAGCGAAGAAAAAGTGAAGACTTTCTCCCGCAACTATTATGATGATACCATGCCAACTTTGTAACTGACGAGTATGATACCATTGTCCGTTTTGTACATGCACATGCTATGTGGGTCAATTTATGATACCATGCCAACTTTCAACTTTTTTAGAGTTCATTTGAAATGCTTTAATGTCTTATGGTTCGGCCCTCATAATAATTAAAAATAGCAACAATAAGTATTTTGTTGTAAGTAGAAACAAAATAAAATAAATAAAGCAAGAAAGAAAACAAAAAAGCAAAAGAAGTGTTTTCAAATTTGAAAACTAATGGCACCAACAAGTTTATAATTTTCATAAAACTAAAAGCAAAAACAATTAAAAAATTAAGCGAAAAACAAAAAATAATAAATAATGCAGAAAACAAAACAAAAAAACAACAATAAGTATTTTGTTGCAAGTAGAAACAAAATAAAATAAATAAAGCAAGAAAGAAAACAAAAAAACAAAAAAAGTTTTCAAATTTGAAAACTAATGGCACTAATAGAAAGTTTATATTTTTCCTAAAACTAACAGCAAAAACAATTAAAAATAAAACAAAAAACAAAAGAAAATAAATAATGCAGAAAACAAAACAAAAAAACTGGAAAAAAATAAATATAGCAACAATAAGTAAAGAAAACAAAAAAACAAAAAAAATGCCTCCTACTGGGCCCCCACGGCCTGAATACGACATGAAACCCTACTATGGGCCAAGATTCTGGCTTGCAGTAGGCCTAGAAGGCCCATCAGGCAAAGCAATAGCAAGTAGGCCCGAAAGCCTGCGGTGGAGAGGAGCTCGAGAGGGGTGCGGCAGTGGGGCTTATAAACCACTGCGCGCCCCTGTCAACTAGCGAGGTGGGACTAAACTTTGGCCCCGAGGCGGGCAGCACAGGGGCCTTTGGTCCCGGTTGGTGGCACCAACCGGGACAAAAGGGGGAGGCATTAGTCCCGGTTGGTGCCACCAACCGGTACCAAAGGCCGCCGGTTCCCGCCCTTTGGGCTGTCGAAAAAGAGGCCTTTAGTCCCGGTTGGTGGCACCAACCGGGATTAAAGGGTGCATTAGTCCCGGTTGGTGCCACCAATCGGGACTAAAGGGTTTGCTATATAAGCAACACTTAGCAGTTTCCGGCCAAATCGCCCACTTCTCCCCCGGCGCCCCCTGCTCCTCCTCGTCGCCGTTGCCGCCCGACGCCCCTGCTCCACCTTGTCGTCGCCGCCGCCACCGACGCCATCAGGCTGCTCGCCTGCGCCGTCGCCGCCGCCACCTGTGAGCACAGCCTGCTCCCGCGCCCCTCCCGTCCCGCGCCCCTGCGTGGCCACCGCGCGCCGCCCCTGTCCCTGCGCGGCCGCCGCGCGCCGCCTCGCCGCCCGTGCAATTTCCATAGCAATTTTTTGCATTTTTTTGTGTATATGTGTTTGTATGTGTATATATATATGTGTACATGTTCATAGTATTTTTTTTCATAAGTGTATTTTTTTGTTCATTGAACTTTTTTCATAGATATAATGTATATATGTATGTGGTAGCTATATATATGATGAATGGATGTGGCTATATATATGTATGTATGAATATAATGTTCATAGCATTTTTTGTTTTTATATGTTTTTTCATATATGTATTAATTTTTTATTTAGGTTGTTAGCAGATATCGATTTTAGGTTAGTGCATTTTAGGTTAGTGTAGAGGAGAAAGTAAAATAAGGAAAAGGAAGAAAAGAGGAAGAAGGAAGAAGGAAGAAAGAAGAAGAAAAAGAATGAGAGGAAAAAGGAAAATAAGAAGAGGAAGAAGAGGAGTGGAAGAAGAGGAGAAATAAATAAGAAGAGGAAAAAAGAAGAAAAAGAAGAGGAGAAGAAGAAAGGAATAGAGGAGAAGAAAAAAAATAGAAAAAAAATTCTATTTTTTCTTCTTCTCCTCTATTCCTTTCTTCTTCTCCTCTTTTTTTTCTTGTTCTTCTTCCTTCTTCCTTCTTCCTCTTTTCTTCCTTTTCCTTAATTATTTTCCTTTCTCGTCGTTGTCGATATAACCCCCTCGAGATAACTTCGACATGAGGGGCGGTCGATATATATACCCCCCTCGGCCTTCTCGCTCGACCAAAACTCTCGAGGACACCCAAACTCTAGAGAGAAAACAATGTTGGTCTCCTACCCCCTCCCGCCGCGCCCCTACCCGACAAATTAACTATCTCGAGGCCACCCAAATTTACCAAGTTAAAAGAGTGTTGTCGTCGAGGCCACCCCAAACCTTTGAAGCGTTGTTGTGTCGAGGCGACCCGAAACCCTAGAGAAGTAGCGTCGAGGCCACTAACATGATTCCTTATTGTGATTAGCTAGCTAGTTCTACGTTTGCCACTAATATATATATATATATATATATATATATATATATATATCCATCTGTACCATGTTTGAATAATAATTGACATGTTGTCAATATTTGCAGAATCTATGGAGCACTGCCGAGACGAAGAAACAGAAGCGATATTGAGGGACATAATCGCAAATGGAAGGGATGAAGTTGCGTCATTTCTCGGCGACACCGTTGGTCAGCTGGAAGAACTGGGTGAAGAAGAGGGCTATGTTCATGATGGCTTCGGCCCATTAATGCCGGTACAAGAAGATGACTATGTTCATGATGGCTCCGGTGACACAATGGAGGTACAAGAAGGAGACCGTGCTGACTGCTGCCGTGACCGAACCGAGCCCGGCCAGGTATATATATATTAGTTAAGCCCGTGCTGACTAGTTAATTGATGCTTCCATTGTTTTGGTATATGTACACATATTAATTACTCTCGTCTTTCTTCCTTATAATTTCTAGCCCTCCGGATCGAGCACAACTTCGGTAAGGAGACGAGGCCCAAAGAAAAAGTTGAGCTCGGATGAAAAGTTTGAGATCATAGAAATCGCGCTCGACGGCGAACCGATTGAACCCATCCGGACAAGGAAGGCATTTTCTGCTCAATGCGGGGTTCTTGTTAGGGAAAAGATCCCGATCAGCATCCAGCAATGGTATAAGCCTAAGGAGGAAGACCCTAAGGTGTCTTATGTCAATGATATGCAGAAAGAATATCTTTGGACTGAGCTGAAGGCAAATTTCACCCTACCGCCAGAGGAGGATCCGGAGAAGCCAGTTAAAGAGCAATTAATCAAGTCTTGTGCTCTTAAGAAGATGGCAACCCTAATGAGGAGGTGGAGGAAACAGCTGAACCAGTTTGTCGAAAAAAATGACACCAGAATTAATCGGCAAATATGAGAAGGTCAAAGATCACTGGACCGCATTTGTGGCCGACAAGACATTGGAAAAGAGTAAGAAGATGTCGGAGACAAACAAGAAAAATGCTGTGAAGAAGAAGCTTCACCATCGGACGGTGTCAGGTGGCTACCTGCAAGCCCGTCCTAAGTGGTCCAAGGCTGAGAATGATCTGCTTGAAAAAGGGATCGAACCAGAGACAATGAGATGGCCAGACCGTTGCCAGACTTGGTTCTTCGGGTCTGGCGGAACCTTGGACCCTGTAACAGGGTTTTGCCAGTGGACGGACGAGCAACTAGAAATACCAGTCAAGAACCTTCGACACTATATCGATGCAGCGCAGCGAGGGACGTTCCTTCCAAACAGGGAGAAGGACGAGCTCACGATGGCCCTTGGGAATCCTGAGCACCCTGGACGGACACGAGGCACGCCAGGCTCCATTCCGTGGAAGGTTGGTTTTCCGGACGCAGGGGGTTACAAAACCCACGAGAGGAGGAAGAAATTGGAGCGGGACCAACTGTAGGCGCTGCACGAAAGGGTAATGGGGCTAGAGGATCGAGAAGAGGAACAAGAAGCAGCAGATCGCAGCAAACGACCTGCCGAAGCTTCCCCGAAGCTACCCCGCCATCTCAGCAGAGAAGCAGCGTGGCTTCCACCGAGCTGCTTCAGCCGGAGCATGTCTTGACGGCAACTGCCAGCTATCCCATGGATGGTATCACAGAGTCTCAAAATTGCCACATTATGGCGCGATCGATGAATTTGAAGGTCAAGGCGGCTGTTGGCCAAGTTTATCCTAGTGGACCCGACACAACTTATCACTGCCAGCCGATTCCAGAAGAATATGCTAAGGTGATGGTGGATGAAATAACGGAGGGAATTGAGGACCTCCCTCTTGAGCACCCTACCGGTGAAGGGGAGACTAGGCTGGGTTGTGCTCTGAAGACTCCATGCCTATGGAGGAAGGAGCTCATCAACCTTCTGAACTGGACGCCTCCGCCTCCTCCTCCTCCTCCGGCGAGTCAGGGCACTCCGCCTCCTCCACCGCCTCCTCCTCCGGCGAGTGACGACCAGGGCACGCGTGGCGGCACTCCGCCTCCTTCTCTAGCGCGTGGCGGCACTCCGCGTCCTTCTCCAGCGCATGGCGGCACTCCGCCTCCTTCTCCGCCGGCGCTCCCGAGCAGCCAGCAGCCTCCTCCTTCTCTGCCTCGCCAGCAAGGGCGGAAGAGACCCGCCGCCGCCCCGGCTGCTCCGGCGCGTGGTACTCCTTCTCCTCCGCCTCGTAAGGAAGCATGAAAGAAGACAGACGCCGCAGCCGCTCCGTCTGCTCTGGCGTCTAGCAGCTCAACCAGAGGCGGGAGGCAATACAAATACGGTCCATCGTCTCTCAAGCCTCTAGAGAATTTACCGTACGACAGGTCCGAGGAGGAAAACGGTACGATTGTGCGAACCCACGTGAAGGAGTTCTTTGAAGGGGTGAAAGCAAAGAGACATCGACCTCCGGAGGAGAAGGTAGATCCGGTGAAAGCAAAGTGCACTATCGATGCCCTGAGGAAACCACCAAAGTCTCTGCCGAGAACCAACTATAAGCGCATTACTGAACAAACATATCTCCAAGCCCAGCGGTCAGGAACTACTGTCAGTGCTAAAAGGTCAAAAGAACGAGCAAAGGGGAAAAAAATTGCCCAGCTCGGCGAACAAGCACAACAATCGTGCCCCTCGCTCAATGTGTCTAATGCTCCGGGGATGGTGGCCGGTTATGGCAATCTTGAAGATTACCTGCCTGACGATGCACTTCCTGATTTCTTGGAGGTGTACGAACACAAATACGAGTACGAGAAGCCTCTCATCAAAGATGAAAAATCTCTGACAACAATGATGCGAAGATTCCATAATTGGTACATGGAAACCTACAGAGATTCTGAGGGTACGAATGCTTTGTATCTGCATATTAAAGAGGAGCACGATCTTGTTGCAAATGATCTGTTGACTGTTCCATTTGATGAGTTCTTCGCGTTCTTCAATCAAAAGGCCCTCGATAAACTAATGGTCTTTTGCTACTATTTGTAAGTACTATTTCTGTCATTAAGTCTCTATATATAGCTCGGCTCTTTCATTTCATGTATTTATAATTAATTATCCTCAATATATTATGCAGATTGAAGATCATCGAGTGCAAAAAACAAGAAATTTATGATATTGGGTTCATTAACACAAATATCATAGATGAATTTCTGGTTAAAAAGGACATCAAAGAGGCCGAGGACAACGTGCTACAATCGTTGATCAAAAATCCAAACAAAGATACCATACTCTTTCCTTACAACGGCAAGTGACTGTTACTGTCGTGTGCATATTCGGTTTCCCTTATTACTCGAGCGAGGTTATAGTAATGTAATTGATGAGTTATGCATGCGTGCGCAGGTACCACTATATTCTTCTGGAGATTAAGCTTGAGCGTGGACTAGTAACCGTCTTAGACTCGAGACGGAAAGATCGCAAATCCTATGCGGACATGACTGAAATGCTCAGCAGGTAAGTTCAATCGATCATTATCGCACCATATCGGCAACTTTTTGTTCATTTCCTGATATCTCAAGTAATAATAATTATTTTCTTTGTCTTGCAGGGTTTGGAAACAGTTCACCACACAAGCTCTGGGACTGCCGAAGGAGCTGCGATATACATACCCGAAAGTAAGTACTACTGGCTAGCTAGTTGCGCGCATCTCCCATTGATTCTATATAGCTATACTTTCATCAATGTCATTTATAATGCTTCATTATCAGTTTGATTGACCTCTATTTCTCGTAAAGTGCTTGTGGCAGGAAGAAGGGAATGATTTCTGTGGATACTACGTGTGCGAGTTCATCCACAACGCGACTTTGAAAAACAAGTGGGGCTACTCTCAAAGACAATATGAAGTGCGTAAGCAATAATATTCACAATTTCATTTTATTACACCATCATTTCTGTTGAGTTTCATTCATATATATGTATTAATTAACCCCCTTCTTCAAATTAGACATGGCAGATGCGGAATGAACTCCTAGAACCAGATCGCATGAAAGGAATTCAAGAGGAATTGGAGGGATTCTTTCTTGACCACGTCATCAATAAAGCCGGAGAATACCATGTGGAAATTGATTTCAATTGCTAGTATATTGTAATTAAGGGATCTTACATATTGTACATGTATGTAGCCAGTAGCATCGGATACATGATACGAAAACTTGTTGTTCTACCAATCTCTCCGAGAAGGAGAGGTCGATCGATCACTTCTCTCGGTATGCATGACGAACTTCTGTACTCAATGGTTCTCTCGATCACTTATGTATATAGTACGTAGCGTCGACCAAGCACGGACATAAGAGAGGACACTTCTCTCTATTATTTAGCTAGCTAACACAATATATGAAACACCTAAATTAACCCCCCAAAACCCCCAACCCCCCACCCCTTCAAAAAAAACAAAAACCCCAGCCACTGGAATGCTGACGCGTGGATGCCTTTTGGTCCCGGTTGGTGCCACCAACCGGGACCAAAGGCCCCCGTGACTGGGCTCGGTGCACAGGCCACGTGTAGGCACATTGGTCCCGGTTCGTGTTTGAACCGGGACTAATGGGTGGAGGTATTAGTGACGACCCATTAGTCCCGGTTCATGAACCGGGACTAAAGGCCCTTACGAACCGGGACTATTAGGTGTTTTTCTACTAGTGATGCGGGGGGATGGGCAGGCAGTTGATGATGCCATTTACTCACTAGCGATGGGTCCTGATACTCGTGTAAGACATTATGAATCTTGCGTTGTTGGAGATATGCGCTACAACACCCTTGCACGAGACGAAGGCAGGAGGACACAAAACAGTGCCATCATGAGCACGAATACGTATGACAAAGAGACAACTGAAATGCATGTTAACATAACAGACATTGTTCAGTTGCAGTATATCTCCAGTTTTGAGGATCATCGGTGTGTGGTTCTGTTGTGCTGTCGTTGGTATAACCCGTTTTCTAGGATCGCAAAACCCAGAGCTGATGATTATTTCAAATCCATCAATGTCAAGGCGGTGTACCAGACCAACGAGCCTTTTATTTTGGCAAATCAAGCAACACAGATATTTTTCTTGGAAGACACATTTGCACGTAGCGATGACTCGAGAGTAGTGCAAAGGTTTGAGCAGAGGAATTCGTTTAATGAAGTTGCACAACAAGATGATGCTTACACTGCTCCTGATGTACAAGATAACACAGATGTTCCTAATATCTTTGAGAACCATCACGTCAATGATGCCGGCGAAAAGATTGCCTGTCGTGCTGTGGACATACAAGAGTTGATCAAGAAGAAGCCAACATTCGAGGACGTTGAGGACGAAGAAGAAGATGACACCGCGGGGATTTATGATTCAGACTGATACACATGGCGAAGATGTTGACGCTGCTGCTGCGGATGATGATTACATTGCTTTTGTCGTATTTGCCTGTCAGAAGAAGTTTTTTTATCTACTATGTGAAATTGTGTTTGCTATGACAACTGAAACCTGATGAACATGTTGTTTAGCATTTTGCTGTGAGAACATCACTTGTTATGTATGCTGATTTGTGTTTGGTGATTGTATGACACCTAAAACATGATGACATCATTGTTTAGTTGTACTCATATTTGGCTGTGAAACTTGAATTTGATGACATAGTTTGCTGTTGGACTACAATTTGCTTGATGCCTTCGAATGAGAACAAAGCTGACCCGACAGGGCCTCTGCTATCTATTTATTTATATGAGGAAAAGGGGATACCCCCTGATTTCCGTTAATAGAAATCATTAGATGTTCACAACACTACGCCCAGCCTGCTACACAGGTTTCATTCATTACTAGTTTCAGCAAAGTGCTCATGTCGTAGCCACTGAATACATCACGAGTGCTACATACACTACATACACTGAATACATCACGAGTGCTACATACACTGCAAATAAAGAGACAATCATCCTACAGAGCACATCGATTTTGCCCATTATCTTCACAAGCTCTTTCATCTCCTCGTTGCTGTCAGGACCGTTCAGTAGCTGTTGCTTGGCCATGATCAGAGGAATTGCGTCTTTAACCTTCTGCTCTGCATCTTCCTCTTCTGCCATTCCTTCAGTTACTTGTCCAACACCCCAACTTGCTGGTATTGGGATTCCTGGGCTAACCAAATAATCAGAGTAGTTGCATTCCCCCACATCAGCAACTTCCTAAAAATACAAATCACACGAATCTTCCCTTTTCTGCACGAACCAAATTGGAAGATCATCAACCAAACTATTAAAAAAATCAGCAACTGAAAGCAGCATAACAACACTTAAACATATTATTACCCCATGATTCGGGCATTTGTAGAATACTCGGCCAGGGTTACGGATTGTGGTTGAGACGCGACGGATGACTCTGCGTGAATTGCAGCAGTGGCACCACACCAACGGTAGCGGGTTGCTATGAGCAATCGGCTGCGGTGCGCGTCCCGGATGGGGTGTGATGAGACCCACAAGCGATGGTACGGGTGGCGACTTGGCGCATATCTGGTTGTTGCCTGCTGAAGAGTGGGTGGACGAGCAGCCAGCGGACATGGTTGCTGCGGCCAGAGCTTCTGATGCTAGGCAGAGTAAGTAGTGAAGAGGAGAAGCGAACATTGGATATGTCAGTTTCATTACTTGCAGAGTAGCATAGCACCATATATAGTCATAGTCTAGGTTTGGATTCGAACCAACTACAGGAGCACGTCTTTCTTTTTTCTAAAACTCGGCAACGTCTCTTTACTAGTACACTAGCTTGTTCTGTACGCCTTCCCAAGTCTTTGATTTTCTTTCCCTTTTTTTCGAGGAAGGAAGGAGGACAAAATTGAGAGTTCCTCGGACTCGAACCCAAGACCTCTCGGTTGAAAACCAAGGGTGCTAGTGACTTATGTGACGAACGTTCCCTGTGAGGAGGACGGCAGACGAATGCATTTTCCTCGCAGATTTTTTCCTATATATAAAAAAGTATGCTACTTGGTGTCCGCTTAGTCAAAAAACGATTGTGCCAACCTTGACCGTTCGATTGACATTCAACGTCTGTCGCGTTTCTTCAGTCTCTTCTTCCTCGAGCTGCCAAAGCCAAACCAGCGCCAGCGGGACCGCCTGCTCCCGCCTCCCACGGCCGGCTGTGATCTTCCCGGGCTCCTGTTCGTTCCCGTCCGAGGCCTCACCATTGTCCTCCGCGCTCGCTGCGGCGCCGCCCTCCGGTGTTGTCAACATGGTCAATAACCGAGAGGAATAAGGAGATGACTATACATGGTGAGGATGACAGTAGGGACCCAGCAGCGCGCGCAGTAATTTTGTTTTTTCGGGACGGAGAAGGGTATCAACTGGATTGTGTGGGGCCCGTGGCCCGTCTAGCCCAGGCTTTTATTTCATATGTTGAGCACATGACCAGCCCAGTTTGTTTTTTCCTTTATGAAAAATGGCTAGCCAGCTATTTTGTTTTTTGTAGAATAACCAACATAGGCCTACTTGCTTTTCTACGCCCTGCTGGGCCGAAAATCTTTCAAGACGAGGAGGGATGCATTTTGCCCAGAAAATGGGCTATAAGTAATAAGAAATGGTCTATAAGTAATAATAAATGGGCTGTAAAATGAAAAAATACAGCAAACAAGCAATTAGTTCCCAAATACTGTTTTCTTTCGGATTTTGATATTTTAAATTTCATTGTTTTTGTGCGAGTAAAATTTCATTGAATTTAAATTAAGGTATATTCAGATTTAAAATTAATTTCAATCCGGCTAGAAATTTCGGGCTGTATGCGTTTTGGGACAGATTTGGAGGCTGACTTGTGGGTCTACTAGGTTGACGTGTACTTTGGCTTTGTCAACTTAGTCCACAAACGATTCTAGCAGCAGTGACCGTTGGATGTTAATACAACGGCCGTGCTGCTTCTTCAATATCTGATCTTCTTGCTCCAGCCGCCCAAACCAGCTCCGGTGGGACTGCCTACTCCCGCCTCCCGTGGACGGCTGTGCTGCCGCACAGGCCGCATCGCCCCACCCTACTTCATTGCTGGCCAGGCCATTCCTCTACTCACCCACACCTCCTGTTATTTTCCGGCGACCGTAGCCGGACCAGTAAACCTCGTACTCCCCACCGTGTGGGCAACCATTGCCGAATCTTCCCCGGCTCCGGGTCGTTCCCTTCCTAGGCCTCGCCGTCGTCCACCGCCATGGTGCTCTCGGCGCGGCCTGGTCAACGTGGTTAACGAACGACATCCATCGGCCGTGGACCGTACGCGCAAAATAATGATTCCTCCACCTGACAGCTAGGACCCACCGGAAGGGCCTCTGTATTTCATGAAAAAAATGTTCCCCCCGCTGACATGTCGGACCCACCAGCTATATCTTCGCACACAAGGAAGTGCCTCCTTATTACGCACAAAAATATGAATACCGACCCTACTAGATGGGAACCACCATAGTGGGAGGATGACTTGTGGGCCAACTAAGTTGACGGGGACGGAGGGCTTTGTCAACTTAGTCAATATGAACGATTCTAGCTCCAGCGACCGTACAATGTCCATCCAACGGCCATAGTGCTTCTTCAACCTCTGGTCTTCTTGCTCCAGCCGCCCAAAGGAGCGCCGGTCGTGTCGCGTGCTCCTGCCTCTCGTGGTCGGCTGTGATGCCGCGGAGGCCTCACTACCCCCTACTACTCCCACCGCTGGCCCAGGGTATCCCTCTACTCACCCACACCCCCTGTTATTCTGCGGCGACAGCAGCCTCATGCTGCAGCCGAACCAGTCAACCCTCGTACTCCTCTCCGCGCGGGCTACCGCTGCTGCGTCTTCCCCGGCTCCGCGTCGTCCTCTTCCTAGGCCTCGCCATCATCTAGACCGCTACCCTGGTGCTCTCGACGTGGCGTGGTTAACGACCGACTTCCATCGGAAG
The DNA here is from genome assembly GCF_018294505.1 of Triticum aestivum. Lineage (NCBI taxonomy): Eukaryota > Viridiplantae > Streptophyta > Magnoliopsida > Poales > Poaceae > Triticum > Triticum aestivum. Next base: position 42,150,129 of record NC_057801.1, on the reverse strand, counting down.
AGTACTGTACGTGGAGAGGCTGATAGCTGGGTCCAGGCGGCCGCAAGGAAGTGCCTCCTTATTACGCGCAAAATAAGTATTCCTCCACCTGACAGCAGGGACCCACCGGACGGGCCACCTTATTTCGCCAAAAAAACGTTTCCCCCCTGACTGCTGGGACCCACCGGACGAGCCAGCATATTTCGCGAAAAAACGGTCATCGCGTTGTCAGCTCGGACCCACCGGAAGTGCCTCCTTATTACGCACAAAAAAATGAATACTCCCCTTGCTAGCTGTGACCCAACATGGTGGGAGGCTGACTTGTGGGCCTACTAAGTTGACTGGGATGGGGGCCTTTGTCAACTTTAGTCAATATGAACGATTCTAGCTCCAGTGACCGTACAATGTCCATCCAACGGCGGTGTGCTTCTTCAACCTCTAGTCTTCTTGCTCCAGCTGCCCAAAGCAGCGCCGGTCGTGCTGCATGCTCCTACCTCCCGTGGCCGGCTATGCTGCCGTGGAGGCCTCACCGCACCTACTATTCCCACCGCTGGCCAGGCCCTGCGGCGACGGCAGCCTCACACCGCAGCTGAACCAGTGAACCCTCGTACTCCTCTCCGCGCGGGCTTCCACTGCCGCGTCTTCCCCGGCTCCCCGTCGTCCCCTTCCTAGGCCTCGCCGTCGTCCACCGCCCTGATGCTCTCGGCACAGCATGGTCAACATGGTCAAGGAACGATTTCCATCGGACGTGGACTGTACGTGGAGAGGCTGACAGCTGGGTCCACAGCCGCAGCAAGGAAGTGCCTCCTTATTAAGCGGAAAATAATGATTCCTCCACCTGGCAGCTGGGACCCACCGGACGGGCCACTGTTTTTGTGAAAAAAATGTTTCCCCCTGACTGCTACATCTTCGCATGCAAGGAAGTGTGTCCGGGCAAAAAAAACCAAAACGATTCGCCTCCCTGACTGCTGGGACCCACCAGCTACATCTTCGCACGCAAGGAAGTGCCTGACAGTCGGGACCCACCTGGTCGAAGCGTACATAGCATTGTCATTCGGGTCGTGAACGTGTACGTACATACTGGTCGTAGTAGCGGCGCGCACGTACACATACGTACAACGGCGAGGGTGTAAGAAAGAAAATACGACCATGTACGTACATACGGGCAGGGTCTCGAACGCCTACTCGCGCATACGTACATGGCTGGGTCGGAGCAGAGAAACAACATCGTCATCGTGTTCACGGGGAGGCAAGGGAATGCGTCGTGTTCATTGAGAGGCAACAGAACTCTGGGAGCCAACCGACTATGTCGAAGCGGAATGTGTGGCCGTGTTCATCGGGAGGGCTTGGACGGAATAGGTGATGGAAACGAGGCCTGGCGTACCGCACAACGGAGGAAATGGCCTTGTGTTCGACCAGCCACATTCGAAACGGGATCCTATTCATCGGGAGGGGTCTGGCGTACCGCAAAATGGAGGAAACGGACCTCCTACGGTCGAAACGGGGTCCTGTTGATAGGGAGGGGCCTGGCATACCACAAAACGGAGGAAACAAACCTCCTACGGTCGAAACGGGGGTCCTGTTGATCGGGAGGGGTGTGGCGTACCGCAAAACAGACGAAACGGACTTGTGTTGGAGCGCCACGGTCGAAACCGGGGTCATGTTCATCGGGAGGGATGTGGCGAACCGCAAAATGGATGAAACGAACTTGTGTTGGAGCGCTACGGTCGAAACGGGGGGGGGTGGGGTGGGGTGGGGTGCGGTGTGGCGTACCGCAAAAATGGACTCCACGGGATACTGCTCATCTCCACCATCGACCTCCTCCAGCCTCCACGGGCTACCGTCGACCTCCTCCAGCTTCCACGAGCTCCTATTGATCCAGCCTCCACCGCGCGCTACACCACCGACTACTGTTCAACCACCCCTCCACGGGCACCCCTCCACCGTCTACTGTTCATCCAACCCTCCACACCACGGGGTCATGTTCAACCACCCCTCCACGGCCACCCCTCCACCGTGTACTGTTCATCCAGCCCTCCACACCACGGGTTCCTGTTCATCCAGAGGCAATGCCACCGCTCACTGTTCATCCACCCCCCTGCAACGCTAAGTGTTCATTCCAGAGGCAGCATCGCTCGGCTTCAGTTAGCAGCAGTAGCGAAGGAATCGCTCCATCGGGTTCAGTTAACAGTCATCGATCGATCGCTCGGGTTCAGTAACGCGTAGCCTGCAGTGCAATCGCTCGGGTTCAGTTAGAGCCCAACGCCTCGCTCAGCTTCGGTTAGAGCCAATGCCTCGCACACACACGCGTACGTACGAGAGAAACGTGCATCGCTCCGCCCCCGACCTCCCACCGTAACAGGCAACTCCCCGAAATTTTCCTCCCCCTCGCTTCTACCACGGTTTGTTCCGTCATGGACAGCCCAAAGAATGTCATGCAGTTGCGTCTCCGGCCCGCCCAGGACGAAAAGCCCATTTTCTGTCATGATTTTTTGTCATAGAAGTAGGAGCCCACCACATCTATGATGATACCGGGTTTTGTCACAATTATCGTCATAGAAGTGTCATATGTATGACAAAAAAAAAATTTTGGCCCAAAATGTCACGGATGTGTCTTTTTTTTGTAGTGGAACATACCAATAATTCAAAATTTTCTACGCATCACCAAGATCAATTTATCAAGATTCTAGCAACAAGAGAGGGAGAGGATGAGCATCATCATACCTTTGAAGATCTCTAAGCGGAAGCATCGCTAGAACGCGGATGAGGGAGTCGTACTCGCGGCGATTTAAATCGCGGAAGATCCAATCTAACGCCGAACAGACGGTGCCTTCGCGTTTAACACACGTACAGCCTGGGGACATCTCCTCCTTCTCGATCCAGCAAGGGGAGAGGAGAAGTTGAGGGAGAGCTCCGGCAACATGACGGCATGGTGGTGGAGCTCGATGGGGCCTTCGAAACCCCTTTCAGGCACACTGGTCATCACCCGGTACCCCCGGAACAATTCCAGACTACAATACCCTTTGTCCAATATAACGATCTCCACCTCTGGACCATTCCAGAGTTCCTCGTCACGTCCGGGATCTCATCCGGGACTCCGAACAACCTTCGGTAACCACATACTATTTCCCATAACAACTCTAGCGTCACCGAACCTTAAGTGTGTAGATCCCCTACGGGTTCAGGAACCATGCAGACATGACCGAGACGTTCTCCGGCCAATAACCAACAATAGGATCTGGATACCCATGTTGGCTCCCACATGTTCCACGATGATCTCACCGAATGAACCATGATGTCGGGGATTCAATCAATCATGTATACAATTCCCTTTGTCAATCGATACGTTACTTGCTTGAGATTCGATAGTCGGTATCCCAATACCTCGTTCAATCTCGTTACCGGCAAGTCTCTTTGCTCGTTCCATAACGCATGATCCCATGACTAACTCCTTAGTCACATTGAGCTCATTATGATGATGCATTACCGAGTGGGCCCAGAGATACCTCTCCGTCATACAGAGTGACAAATCTAGTCTCGATTCGTGCCAACCCAACAGACGCTTTCGGAGATACCTGTAGTGCACCTTTATAGCCACCCAGTTACATTGTGACGTTTGGTACACCCAAAGCATTCCTACGGTATCTAGGAGTTGCACAATCCCATGGTCTAAGGAAATGATACTTGACATTAGAAAAGCTCTTAGCAAACGAACTACAGGATCTTGTGCTATGCTTAGGATTGGGTCTTGTCCATCACATCATTCTCCTAATGATGTGATCCCGTTATCAATGACATCCAATGTCCATGGTCAGGAAACCATAACCATCTATTGATCAACGAGCTAGTCAACTAGAGGCTTACTAGGGGCATGTTGTGGTCTATGTATTCACACACATATTACGGTTTCCAGTTAATACAATTATAGCATGAACAATAGAAAATTATCATGAACAAGGAAATATAATAATAACCATTTTATTATTGCATCTAGGGCATATTTCCAACAATCTCCTACTTGCACTAGAGTCAATAATCTAGTTCACATCACTTTGTGATTGTAATGAATTCAACACCCATGGGGTTTGATCATATCTCGCTTGTCAGAGAGGTTATTAGTCAACGGGTATGAACCTTTCAGATCCGTGTGTGCTTTTCAAATCTCTACGCCATCTTGTAGATGCAGCTACCACGCGCTATTTGGAACTATTCCAAATAACTTCTCTACTATATGAATCCGGTTTACTACTCAGAGTCATCCGGATTAGTGTCAAAGTTTGCATCAGCGTAACCCTTTACGACGAACTCTTTTACTACCTCCATAATCGAGAAAAGTTCCTTAGTCCACTAATTACTAAGGATAACTTTGACCGCTATCCTGTGATCCATTCCTGGATCACTCTTGTACCCCTTGACTGACTCATGGCAAGGCACACATCAGGTGCGGTACACAGCACAACATACTGTAGAGCCTACATCTAAAGCATAGGGTATGACCTTCGTCCTTTCTCTCTCTTCTACTGTGATAGGTCCTGAGTCTTACTCAATACTCACACCTTATAACACAGCCAAGAACTCCTTCTTTGGCGATCTATTTTGAACTCCTTCAAAATCTTGTCACGGTATGTGCTCATTTGAAAGTACTATTAAGCGTTTTTGATCTATCCTTATAGATCTTGATGCTCAATGTTCAAGTAGCTTGATCCAGGTTTTCCATTGAAAAATACTTTTCAAACAACCCTATTTGCTTCCAGAAATTCTACATCATTTCTGATCAACAATATGTCAATAACATATTCTCATCACAAACTATATAGTGCTCCCACTCACTTCTTTGGAAATACAAGTTTCTCATAAACTTTGTATAAACCCAAAATATTTTATCATCTCATCAAAATGTATATTCCAACTCCAAGATGCTTACTCCAGTCCTTAGAAGGATCACTGGAGCTTTGCATACATGTTAGCATATTTTAGGATTTACAAAACCTTCTGGTTGTATCACATAGAACCTTTCCTCAAGAAAATTGTCGAGGAAACAATGTATTGACATCCTATCTGCAAGATTTCATAAATAATGCAGTAAATACTAATATAATTCCAACAGACTCTCAGCATCGCTATGAGTGAGAAATTCTCATCGTAGTCAACTCCTTGAACTTGTCAAAAAACATCTTAGTGACAAGTCGATCTTTCTTAATGGTGACAAATACCATCATTGTCTGTCTTCCCTTTTAGAATCCATCTGTACCCAACAGCCTTACGACCATCAAGTAGTTCTTCCAAAGTATACACTTTGTTTTCATACATGGTTCCTCTCTCGGATTTTATGGCCTTGAGCCATTTGTCAGAATCTGGGCCCACCATCGCTTCTCCATAGCTTGTAGGTTCATTGTTGTCTAGCAACATGACCTCCAAGACAGGATTACGTACCACTCTAAAGTAGTACGCATCCTTGTCGACCTACGAGGTTTGGTAGTGACTTGATCCGAAGTTTCAAGATCACTATCATCAGCTTCCACTTCAATTGGTGTAGGCACTATAGGAACAACTTCCTATGCCCTGCTACACATTGGTTGAAGTGATGGTTCAATAACCTCATCAAGTCTCCACCATCCTCCCACTCAATTCTTTCGAGAGAAACTTTTCCTCGAGAAAGGACCCGTTTATAGAAACAATCACTTTTGCTTCCGGATCTGAAATAGGAGGTATACCCAACTGTTTTGGGTGTCCTATGAAGATGCATTTATCCGCTTTGGGTTCGAGCTTATCAGGCTAAAACTTTTTCACATAAGCGTCGCAACCCCAAACTTTTAAGAAATGACAGCTTAGGTTTCTCTAAACCATAGTTCATATGGTATCATCTCAAAGGAATTACGTGGTGCCCTATTTAAAGTGAATGCGGTTGTCTCTAATGCCTAACCCATAAACGATAGTGGTAATTCGATAACAGACATCATGGTATGCACCATATCCAATAGGGTGCAGCTATGATGTTCGGACCCACCATCACACTACGATGTTCCAGGCGGTATTAGTTGTGAAACAATTTCCACAATGTCTTAATTGTGTACCAAACTCGTAACTCAGATATTTATCTCTATGATCATATCATAGACATTTTATCCTCTTGTCACGTCAATCTTCAAATTCACTCTGAAATTACTGAACCTTTCAATATTTCAGACTTGTGTTTCATCAAGTAAATATACTTAGCATCTACTCAAATCATTTGTGAAGTAAGAACATAACGATATCCACTGCGTGCCTCAACACTCATTGGACTGCACACATGAAAATGTATTACTTCCAACAAGTTGCTTTCTTGTTCCATCTAACTGAAAAACGAGGCCTTTCAGTTATCTTGCCCATGTGGTATGAGTTGCATGTCTCAAGTGATTCAAAATAAAGTGAGTCCAAACGATCCATCTGCATGGAGTTTCTTCATGCGTATACACCAATAGACATGGTTCGCATGTCTCAATCTTTTCAAAAACGAGTGAGTCCAAATATCCGTCAACAGGGAACTTCTTCATGCGTTTTATACCAATATGACTCAAATGGCAATGCCACAAGTATGTGGTACTATCATTACTATCTTATATCTTTTGTCATGAACATGTGTATCACTACGATCGAGATTCAATAAACCATTCATTTTAGGTGCAAGACCATTGAAGGTATTATTCAAATAAACAGAGTAACCATTATTCTCCTTAAATAAATAATCGTATTGCGATAAACAGAATCCAATCATGTCTATGCTCAACGCAAACACCAAATGCAAATTATTTAGGTTTAACACCAATCCCGATGGTAGAGGGAGCATGCGATGTTTGATCACATCAACCTTGGAAACACTTCCAACACATATCGTCATCTCACCTTTAGCTAGTCTCCGTTTATTCCGTAGCTTTTTATTTCGAGTTGCTAACTCTTAGCAACCGAAGCGGTATCTAATACCCTGGTGCTACTAGGAGTACTAGTAAAGTACACATTAATATAATGTATATCCAATATACTTCTGTCGACCTTGCCAGCCTTCTCATCTACCAAGTATCTAGGGTAGTTCTGCTTCATTGACCGTTCCCCTCATTACAGAAGCACTTAGTCTCGGCTTTGGGTTCAACCTTGTGTTTCTTCACTAGAGCAGCAACTGATTTGTCGTTTTTTGAAGTATCCCTTCTTGCCCTTGCCCTTCTTGAAACTAGTGGTTTTACTAACCATCAACAATTGATGCTCCTATTTTATTTCAACTTTCGCGGTGTCATGAATAGCTCAAGGATCATCATATCTATTCCTGATATGTTATAGTTCATCACGAAGCTCTAGTAGCTGGGTGGCAGTGGCTTTGGAGAACCATCACTATCTCATGTGGAAGATTAACTCCCACTCGATTCAAGCGATTGTAGTACTCAGACAATCTGAGCACATGCTCAACGATTGAGCTTTTCTCCCTTAGTTTGTAGGCTTAAGAAACTTGTCAGAGGTCTCATACCTCTTGACGTGGGCACTAGCCTGAAATCCCAATTTCAGTCCTTGGAACATCTCATATGTTCTGCGACGTTTCAAAAACGTCTTTGGCCCCTCAATTCTAAATTGTTTATCATTATGCACTGAACTATCATGTAGTCATCAAAATGTGTATGTCAGATGTTCGCAACATCCACAAACGACACTGGAGATTCAGCACACTGAGCAGTGCATTAAGGACATAATCCTTCTACGCAGCAATGAGGACAATCCTCAGTTTACGGACCCAGTCCGCATAATTGCTACTGTCAACTCTCAACTAAGTTTGTTCTAGGAACATATCTAAAACAGTAGAACCAAAGCGTGAGCTACGACATAATTTGCAGAGACCTTCTGACTATGTTCATGATAATTAAGTTCATATAATCAAATTATTTAATGAACTCCCACTCAGATAGACATCCCTCTAGTCATCTAAGTGAAACATGATCCAAGTCAACTAGGCCGTGTCCGATCATCACGTGAGACGGATTAGTCATCATCGGTGAACATCTTCATGTTGATCGTATCCACTATACGACTCATGTTCGACCTTTCGGTCTCTTGTGTTCCGAGGCCATGTCTGTACATGCTAGCCTCGTCAAGTCAACCTAAGTGTTTTTGCATGTGTAAATCTAGCTTACACCCATTGTATGCGAATGTTAGAATCTATCACACCCTATCATCACGTGGTGCTTCCAAACAACGAACTTTGGCAACGGTGCACAGTTAGGGTGAACACTTTCTTGAAATTTTAGTGAGGGATCATCTTATTTATGCTACCATTGTTCTAAGCACATAAGATGTAAACATGACAAACATCACATGCAAGTCATAAAGTGACATGATATGGCCAATATCATCTTGCGCCTTTGATCTCCATCTTTGAGGCGCGGCATGATCACCTTCTTCACCGGCATGACACCATGATCTCCATCATCGTGTCTTCATGAAGTTGTCTCGCCAACTATTACTTCTACTACTATGGCTAACGGTTAGCAATAAAGTGAAATTACATGGCGTTTTCAATGACACGCAGGTCATACAATAAATTAAGACAACTCCTATGGCTCCTGCCGGTTGTCATACTCATCGACATGCAAGTTGTGATTCCTATTAAGGAACATGATCAATTTCATACATCACATATATCATTCATCACATCCTTTTGGCCATATCACATCACATAGCATACCCTGCAAAAACAAGTTAGACATCCTGTAATTGTTGTTGCATGTTTTACGTGGCAGCTAGGGTTTCTAGCAAGAACGTTTCTTACCTATGAAAATGCCACGACGGTGATATGCCAATTGCTATTTACCCTTCATAAGGACCCTTTTCATCAAATCCGATCTGACTAAAGTGGGAGAGACAGACACCCGCTATAGCCACCTTATGCAACAAGTGCATGTCAATCAGTGGAACCTGTCTCACGTAAGCGTATGTGTAAGGTCGGTCCGGGCCGCTTCATCCCAAAATGCCGCCGAATCAAGATAAGACTAGTAACAGTAAGCAAATTGTACAAACCATCACCCACAACTACTTGTGTTCTACTCGTGCATAGAATCTACGTATAGACCTAGCTCATGATGCCACTGTTGGGGAACGTAACAGTAATTCAAAAATTTCTACGCATCACCAAGATCAGTCTATGGAGATTCTAGAAACAAGAGAGGGAGAGGATAAGCATCTTCATACCTTTGAAGATCTCTAAGCGGAAGCGTCACTAGAATGCGGATGAGGGAGTCGTACTCGTGGCGATTCAAATCGTGGAAGATCCGATCTAACACACGTACAGCCCGGGGACGTCTCCTCCTTCTTGATCCAGCAAGGGGAGAGGATAAGTTGAGGGTGAGCTCCAGCAGCATGACGGCGTGGTGGTGGAGCTTGCAGTTCTCCGGCAGGGCTTCGCCAAGCACTACTGAGGGGGAGGTGGAGTTGGAGAGGGGGAGGGCTGCGCCAGGGGCAGGGTGCGGCTGCCCTCTCTCTCCCTCACTATATATAGGGGGAAAGGGGGAGGAGGAGGCGCCCTAGGGTTTCCCTAGGGGAGGGGCGGCGGCCAAAGTGGAAACCCTAGATGGGTATGGGCGCCACCACCCCTAGGAAACTTGCCCCCCAAGCCGGGAGGGGTGGCTGCCCTAGGGGAGGCGCCCCCACCTCTCCAAGTTGCATGAGATGGGGTGGGATGGGCGCTTAGCCCCTTAGTGGGCTGATGTGCCCCTCCCCTTGGCTCATAAGGCCCCCCAACACTTGCCAAGGACTCCGAAACCCCTTTCGGACACGCTGGTCGTCACCCCGTACCCCCGGAACAATTCTGGACTACAATATCCTTCGTCCAATATACTGATCTTCACCTCCGGACCATTCTGGAGTTCCTCGTCATGTCCGGGATCTCATCCGGGACTCCGAACAACCTTCAGTAACCACATACTATTTCCCATAACAACTCTAGTGTCACCGAACCTTAAGTGTGTAGACCCTACGGGTTCGGGAACCATGCAGACATGACCGAGACATTCTCCGGCCAATAACAAACAGCGGGATCTGGATACCCATGTTGGCTCCCACATGTTCCACGTTGATCTCGTCGGATGAACCACGATGTTGGGGATTCAATCAATCCCGTATACAATTCCCTTTGTCAATCGGTATGTTACTTGCCCGAGATTCGATCGTCGGTATCCCAATACCTCGTTCAATCTCGTTACCAGCAAGTCTCTTTACTCGTTCCGTAATAAATGATCTCGTGACTAACTCCTTAATCACATTGATCTCATTATGATGATGCATTATTGAGTGGGCCTAGAGATACCTCTCTATCATATGGAGTGACAAATCCCAGTCTCGATTCGTGCCAACCCAACAAACGCTTTCGGATATACCTGTAGTGCAACTTTATAGCCACCTAGTTATGTTGTGACGTTTGGTACACCCAAAGCATTACTACGGTATCCGGGAGTTGCACAATCCCATGTTCTAAGGAAATGATACTTGACATTAGAAAGGCTCTTAGCAAACGAACTACACGATCTTGTGCTATGCTTAGGATTGAGTCTTGTCCATCACATCATTCTCCTAATGATGTGATCCCGTTATCAATGACATCCAATGTCCATGGTCAGGAAACCATAACCATCTATTGATCAACGAGCTAGTCAACTAGAGGCTTACTAGGGACATGTTGTGGTCTATGTATTCACACATGTATTACGGTTTCCAGTTAATACAATTATAGCATGAACAATAGACAATTATCATGAACAAGGAAATATAATAATAACCATTTTGTTATTGCATCTAGGGCATATTTCCAACATATTCAACGCCAAGGATGTATAAATACGAGTTTTGCACTTTATTTGCGCCACAAAGCAGAGTTTTTACACCACTTCAATGTACACCACAACTTGTAGCACTAAAGTGACTATTCACGCCATGTTCTAGCACCGGTGATGTAATTGACTCTTTACCATAAGGTATGGGCTATATGAGTACACGATCATGTCATTTGGGTTGACTAACGCCCCTGCCTATTTTATGAGCATGATGAACAAGGTGTTCATTGAGTTTTTGGATAAGTTTGTTGTGGTGTTCATTGATGATATATTGGTGTACTCGAAGAATGAAGAGGAACACAAGGAATATTTGCGACTAGTTCACGAGAAGCTCAGGGAACATCAGCTATACGCCAAGTTCAGCAAATGTGAGTTTTGGTTGAAGGAAGTTGGATTTCTTGGATTGTAAGTGCATCTAGTGCCCCTTAGTGATTTTGGTGTATTGAAGACTTATAGGTTAAGGGACAGATGCGTTTATGAGTGTACACAGGTCTATAAGTCTATGAGGAGTTTGATATATACAGAGAAAGTCGACCCCTAAAAATGAAGTTCTTCATCTGAAGACTTTGTATTTCTGAAGACTTTCTGAAGACTTTGAAAGTGAAGAAATTGGTGTGACCTTGAAGACTTGGTAATCATTTGAGGAACATGAAGCGTGAAGACTCTTGTTTTACTATTTCATTTTCCCTTTCTTGAGTCATAGGAAACACCGTACTGTTAAAGGGGTTCAAGGAAATACTATGGAAAAATTTCCATGTGATGCTCAACTCAAAATCCTACACCTACAAATCCATTCGTGTGAAGCCATTGGAAATCTCGCACAGTTCAGTCATATTCTTCAGTGACAGAGACAAAGTTCTTCTGGTCTCTGAGGAATTTGTTCTGACTAAGGAGTTAGGAATTCGCCAGTGCGGATTGCCTACAAAGTGAGGAACATGATAGCCCTGAGGTATTTGAGAGTCCAATATTCCGACCGTTGGTGTGCTACGCGCCAGCTATCCTAAAATATCTACCCACCTAATGGTCATATCATTGAAGGGCATTTATGTCTTATCATGTCGGGCTGCTCCCTAGGCCATAAATAGCCTCCCCCTACAACCACTAGTTGGTTGGCTGCTCCGAGAGAAACTGATACTTGTCATTTGAGAGAAACCCATCCTCCGAGGACTTTGAGTGAAAATCATCAAGTGAGGAAATCCCAAACCCAAACCTACAAACCCCAAAGTGATTGAGCATCACTGAAGAGATTGATCATGTGTGGATCCGACGCTTGTTGCCTTTGAAGACTGGGCTTCTTCAAGATGGTTAGGCGTCAAGGTCTAGAGCATCCAAGAGGAATTGTGGATCGCCGAGTGACCGAGTTTGTGAAGGTTCGGAAGTCACCTGAAGACTTACAACGGGTGATTGGGTGAGGTCTGTGTGACTTTAGCTCAAGGAGAATACGGTGAGGACTGTGTGTCCGGGACTGGGTGTCCTCGAGTTTAAATACTTAGCCGCTCCAACCAGATGTACAACTGAGATAACAGTTGGAACTGGTCTACCAAATCATTGTCTTCACCAAGCCTACTGGTTTTATTTCTTCAACTCTTTCATTTCCTCATCTCTGTTGTTGTGTGCTTGTTAATATCTGTTTGAAGACTTTGACTGAAGACTTTCTAAATTTCCTTAGTTCAATTTCTTTTTTCTGTCCGTCTTCATCTTGGGTTATCCTGTGTTTGCGCTTTCTTTACTCTGTGATTGTCTTTGTTTCATCATGATGACTATGCGTGTGTTCTACTATGTGTACTTTTGAGTACTTATTCTGCTGCAGGTAGTTCTTCATTTAGGAATTTCCTCACTAGCAAATTCCTCAGTGAAGAATTCATTAAAATCGCCTATTCACCCCACCTCTAGTCGATATAACACACTTTCAATTGGTATCAGAGCAAGGTACTCCCTTGTTCTATGTGATTTTGATTTAACCACCTGGAGTTCTAGTTAAGTCGACCGCAGGTATGATCAAGGTCTCTGCTGGGTGTCCTACCTTCGATGACACGAACTACCCTTACTGGAAGAATAAGATGTGAATGCATCTTGAGGCAATTGATAACGATCTCTGGTTTGTTTTAAAAAATGGAGTTCCCTCAGTCACACCTTCCCTAAATGCTGCTGATGTGAAGAGATTCAAGCAACTCGACTCTCAAGCGAAGAATATCATATGTGGCCATCTGAGTAAAGGGCGGTATGGTAGAGTGAGTGCTTTGGAAACTGCTAAGCTTATCTGGGATAGGCTCTCCAAAGTAAATGAAGGAGTCTCAACTCAACGTCACTCTCATGTCGACGTTCTTCGAAATCCTCTTCAACCGCTTCAAAAGGCTTGACAATGAAAATGTTCAGCAAACCTTCGATCGCCTCACTGATATCTCAAATGAGCTTCAAGCGCTTGGCGCCACTGACATCACCGACCATGAGGTGGTAAAGAAATTGTTGAGATCTCTCGATTCTTCATTTGACGCTCTAGCACTGATGATTCAAGAGCGTGCTGATTACAAGTCACTTGATCCCGCTGATATACTCGAGAGGCTAAACACTCATGAGTTTCAGCTTGCTGAGAAGAGAGATCTGTATGGTTCGAGCTATGGCAAACCACGTGCTCTGAAGGACAAGGCAGTCTCTGAGTCTGAACAAGAGGACTCTACCAGCAGCCTTGGTGATCCTGAAGAACTGAGCCAGGAACTAGCATTGCTCGTGAAGAAATTTCAGAATTTCTCAAGACGTGGTCGCTTTGGAAAATCCTCAAGGAGCAACGATTCCCCTTCTAGCGACTACAAGAAAAGGTTGTGCCTCAAATGCAAGAATCATGGTCACTACATTCAAGATTGTCCTCAGTGGGACAAGGAATTAAAGAAGAAGAAATACAAAGATTACAGTTCTGATGATGCCAAGAATAAGAAGAAATCTTCAAAGTCTTCATAATCAAAATCCTCGAAGTCTTCATCTCTCAAAAAGAGCAGCTCCAAGAAGGCTCGGGCATTCATTGGCAAGGGAATGGATTCTCAGGCAGAATCTTAGGATCATGAAGAAGAGGAGGCATCCAAGGAGTCCGAGTCTTGTGTGGCAAGCCTAGCTCTTGCTACCACATTCTTCAGCAAGTCTATCTTCAACTCTAAAGAAAATGGCAACACCAACAATGCTGATGAAGGCAATGATGACTACGCTCCCACCTATTGCTTCATGGCAAAAGGTGCTAAGGTAACTAAATACTCCTCCTCTGAATCTAGTGAGGATGAATTTGATGAAAATCTTAAGCTTAGCTACTCTAAACTTGTAAGTTTGCTGAGAAACAACAAAAGGCCATTGAAAAGCTTCAAAACATGCTAGACAAAAGTGATGATATGTTGGGTGAAGAAATGGATCGCACTAAAGACTTAACTGAAAATCTTCAGAGACTTCAGTCTAAGTTTGACAATCTTCAAAGTCATCATAACACTCTCTTATCTGCTCACGAGAAGTTTTCTTATGAATTTATTCAAAGAAAGCAAGATCTTGAGAAGCTAAGAGTGAGTTATGAAGATCTTCAGAAGGAGCGGGATTCATTACTTGCTCAACAAATCAGCGCTACTCAGGAAGAATTTGTTCCTCCATGTGTTAAGTGCATTGAACGTGAATCTACTAATTCGTCACCTGAATGTTCAAATGCTTCAAATGTTACAAATTCTTCACCTGTCTTTGCTATCAGTAATTCCTCAACTGAGGATATTGCAAGTACTACTAATGATGCAGGGCTGAAGGAGTTGTACACGACAGGCATGTACAAAAGCCTCAAAGGGCATCAGACTCTCTGTGATGTGCTCAAAAAGCAAATCCTCAATAGGAACCCTGGGAAAGAGGGTATTGCCTTTGAGAGGAAACTCAATGCTGATGGAACATATTGGAAGTCTGAGCAGTACCTTAAAACCTCATGGGTTGCTGCAAAGGGACCTCCAGTTGATCCATCCAATTTATCTGGATTTACATGTGAATCTCCTCATTCTTCTGATGAGTCATTTGACTCCAACTATAAACTGTTCAAAAATCAGAATGGTGAAGTATTTGCTAGATATGTTGGCACTAATTGCAGGAACGATTCGCCTATGAAGAAAATCTGGGTTCCCAAAAGTTTTCTTGAAAGTCTTCAGGTGAATGTCCTCATGACTCCACCAGTGAAGAACAGGAACCCCAGATCCAATTCTTCATATGGACCTAATTCTTCACATGGATCAAATTCCTCAAAAGGATCAAAATCCTCATATGATCATCATCGTGCTAACCCTTCTGTTTCGAAGGGTAGAGATAAGGGCTATGAGTATGAGCGTTATTCTTCAAATCATTATGTTCTTAAGTCCTCGAAGAATTTCTCTGCTTATTCATATGCTTAACCTAACCCCTCTTATGTGAAACGAAGTGGACTGGCTTCTATGCCACCTTTCTCATATGGTGCTCGTAGAGTGATGAATTCTTTGCCACCCCTTAAGATGTGGGTAGTGAACAAAAAGAACTAATCACTTATGCAGGGTCAGGTCTCCAGACGTGCTCAAAACGTCTGAAGAATTTGCTAGAGACCTGAATGTGCCTGAAAGGACACAGACTAATCATAAAGAAATGAATTTTCGTTTCGCACGTCCTCATGCTAATTTATCTGTGCTGTTACTTGATGAAATTGATCTGATGATATTGATGTCATATTCTTCACTGATGAAGTATATGAGTTCGTAAGTTGCACTAATTCATCTGCAAGATGATCAACCCAAAGCAAACAAGTGGGTCCTCGATAGTGGATGTACGAATCAAACGACTGGTGACAATAATCTATAGATGGATGCTCCTTTATCACCGTTACATCTGAAGCATATCATCTTCGCAGACAAAGGCAAAAGTCAGATATTGGGTCAAGGTAAGGTTGCGATCTCAAAGGATCGACACATGGACAAAGTCATGCTTGTCGAGTCCTTAGGATACAACCTCATGTCTGTCTCAATGCTTTGTGATCTCGATATGGTTGTTGTCTTTGGAAGATATCATTGTGTTGTGATCATGGAAGGTGACCATTCCAAAGTCTTCGAAGGCTTTAGGAGAGGATATTTGTATATTGTTGATTTCTCTACAGGACCACAACCAGCCGTATGCTTACTTGCGAAAGCTTCAGAAGGCTGGCTATGGCATCGACGACTTGGTCATGCTGGCATGAGGAATCTGCACATGCTTGCAAAGAAGAAGCATGTCATTGGCATTGAGAATGTCAAATTCCTCAAGGATCAATTATGCGGAGCTTGTGAAGCTGGAAAGATGACAAAGGCGAAGCATCCAACGAAGACTGTCATGACCACCACTCGACCATTTGAATTGCTTCACATGGATCTCTTTGGTCCTAACCATTATTCTGCAATTTTAAATGATGCATCTCATTATGGCTTTGTTATTGTTGATGATTATTCTCGTTACACATGGGTGCACATTGTCACATACAAACATGAAGTGCAGGAAGTCTTCAAACGATTTTCCTCGAGGGCTTCAACCAACTTTGGTGTGAAGATCAAGCACATCAGAACTGACAATGGGACCGAGTTCAAGAATTCCGGTCTAGATGGCTATCTTGATGAACTTGGTATTACTCATGAGTTATCTGCTCCTTACACTCCTCAACAGAATGGTGTCGTGGAGCGCAAGAACAGAACCCTCGCTGAAATGGCTCGCACTATGCTTGTGAATACAAGACGCCTCGTCGCTTCTGGATTGAGGCAATTGATACTGCGTGCCACATCATCAACAGGGTATATCTTCACAAATTCTTCAAGAAAGCTATGTATGAACTCCTAACTGACAAAAAGGCCAATGTGAGTTATTTCAAAGTCTTCGGTGCAAAATGTTGGATTAGAGATCCTCATCACACTTGCAAATTCTCACCAAAAGCACATGAAGGTTTTATGCTTGGTTATGGAAAGGACTCGCACACCTACAAAGTCTTCAATAGCGTTCTTCACAAAGTTGTTGAAACTGTAGATGTGCGGTTCGATGAAACTAATGGCTCGCAAAGAGAGCACCTACCTTCTGTGATAGATGAACCAGCACTTGAGGATTCTATCAAGTTCAAGGCTACTGAGGATGTCATTCCTACCAAAGAATCTGCTGAAGAATTCATTCCAGATAGTGATGATCACCGGGCTGGCGCACCTGAAGAAAATGGTGCTGAAGAAAATTCTCCTGAAGGGAATGCTGATCAAATTCCTCGAAGACAACCCACTCATCCTCGCATTGCTAACGAAGTGCAAATTGAGAAGATCATTGATGACATTCAAGCACCAGGTCCTCGCACACACTCAAAATCTTCAGATTTATCTAACTTTTGTGGGCACTTTGCTTTTGTATCTATCTCAGAGCCCACTAAGGTAGATGAAGCATTTCTGGAGCCTGACTGGATTCAGGCTATGCAAGAAGAATTACATTAGTTCGAGCTCAACAACATCTGGGAACAGGTCAATCGTCCAGATCCTTGCAAGCAGAACATCACTGGCACAAAATGGATCTCCGCAACAAGAAAGATGAAAATGGCCTTGTTGTGAGATATAAGGCATGGCTTGTAGCTCAAGGCTACACACAGGTTGAGGGAATTGATTTCGATGAAACTTTTGCACCTGTTGCTAGACTTGAGGATATTCACATATTACTTGCTTATGCTAACCATCATGATATCATGTTACAACAAATGGATGTGAAAAGTGCATTCCTCAATGGTAAGCTTGAGGAAGAAGTATATGTTGCTCAACCCCCAGGTTTTGAAGATCCAAAGAATCCCGACAAAGTCTTCAGACTCAACAAGGCCGTGTATGGCCTCAAGCAAGCCCCTCGGGCGTGGTATGATACTTTGAAGGAATTCCTCATGAAGAAAGGCTTCAAACCTGGTTCACTCGACCCAACTCTTTTCACAAAATCTTATGATGATGAATTGTGTGTGTGCCAAATATATGTTGATGATATTATCTTTAGCTGTACTGACCAACGTTATAGTGATGAATTTGCCTATATGATGAGTGAAGAATATCACATGTCTATGATGGGAGAATTGAAATTCTTTTTAGGTCTTCAAATTCGTCAACAGCGTAATGGCATATTCATATCTCAGGAGAAATACCTCAAAGATGTATTGAGGAAATTCGGCATGCAAGACTGCAAAGGGGTCAAAATTCCAATGCCCACAAATGGCCATCTATGTACTGATCAAAATGGTCAAGACTTCGATCAAAAGGTATACCGCTCCATGATTGGCTCTTTATTGTACATATGTGCATCTAGGACAGATATTATGCTTAGTGTTTGCATGTGTGCCCGATTTCAAGCTACACGGAAGGAATCACACCATAAGGCCGTCAAGCATATTCTTCGATATCTAGCTCACACACCAACACTTGGATTATGGTATCCCAAGGGCTCTTCATTTGATATCATTGGATATTTAGACTCTGACTATGTTAGCGATCGCGTGGACCGCAAGTCAACGTCAGGCACATGCCATTTCCTTGGACGATCTTCGGTCTATTAGTCCTCGAAGAAATAGAATTGTGTATCACTTTCCATTGCAGAAGCTGAGTACATTGCTGCTGGATCGTGTTGTGCTCAATTACTATGGATGAACCAAACACTCAAGGACTATGGCATCAACGTGAAGACTGCGCCTCTCTACTGTGACAATGAGAGCGCTATCAAGATTCCTCATAACCTAGTTTAGCACTCGAAGACAAAGCACATCCTGATTCGTCATCATTTTATTCATGATCATGTGTTGAAGGCCGATATCTCCATCGACCACGTATGCAGTGAAGATCAGCTGGCCGATATTTTCACTAAGCCCTTGGATGAGAAGAGATTTAGCAAGTTGCGGTGTGAGTTAAATATCCTAGAATCTTCGAATGTTCTCTGAAATGGACACTCATCCTAACACTTATGCTGACTTGATGACTTAGATGCGCAACACACGAAGTTACATTTTTCTTCAAATCAATGAAGACTAACCCTCTAAGTGTGAAGAAATTAACGAAGAAATTGACTCTCAGAGCCCTACAACAATTGTACGCGGTGTCTGAAGTCAGCTTTCTTATACGGTGGATTACGCCACCACAAAAAGTTGAAAATCTTCATGTTTTTAGTTTTTCCTCAGTTTTGAAATTCCTCTGTTTTTCAAATTCTTCAACCTTGCATTGTCTTCACCTTTTCCAGTGTTGTTCTTCATTTGAATATGTATATATGAGTTTTATGTCCTCTACAACATTCACTTATTGCTAATTCTTCAAGATGATTTCTTCTGCTAAGTGAATGTGATCGGACCCTTCCCCCTCTATGCTAAACTCAACCTAATCTTTCACAAATTCTTCATATGTGTTCTAATTTGAAACTCGTTCAAAATCTTCACTATGTCCTTGACAGCTGAAGAAATTGTGAACGGAAACTTAAAATAATCTTATCTGAATTTTCGGCTTTGCCGCTCAAACCATTCTGCATTCCACGATAATACTTATCTATTCACCCACGATCCTACAAGATCGCCACCTCATAGTACGTGGCTGACACATGTCACGTGAATGAGAAGGGCCAGGGGCACGTTCGTCTGAAATCTTCGGGCGCACAGTTTTTCACTGCCGCTATACATACCCCTGCCTCTTCCTCACTTCACTTTTACTCCGCTGGATCTCACTCCCACTGGAGCTTCCCAAACCCTAGCGCCGCCGCTACTTCATCGTTGCCCGTGAGGAAGAGCTTCACTGCCTCGACCTCGTCGCCGTCGTACTCATGCCAGTTGCGGATTTCTTCACTTCGCCGCCGCCGTAGCCGTCTTCCTCTGCCGAGTTAGGGCGTGGAAGATCTGAACGGACGAACTTCACTTCAGCACTTCCCAGTTCGTCGTGTTCTTCACTTCGGGTAATTAAAAGTCACTTTTATTGCCCGCTTTGATTCATGTATTTTTCTACAAAAACTTCAAAGGTGTTTATTCTTCAAATCTTCACACACTAAACACCTCACATGTTATCTGTTCTTGTTCGTTTCTCTAAGCAATGGTTTTCTTCAAGATACCTCAATTGTGTGGATTTTCAAATCTGTACAACTCTGGAACCTAAGATAAAGAACGCTTAGTGAAATTCTTTAAGATTCATCGGTCAAATTCCTCAACCGATTCTTTTTTTAAAAATCTTCTGAGAATGCATATGACCTCTCCAAATTCCTTGCAACTATATTCTGTTCACAGGTACACATGTCCACTGTTGAATCACTAGGTTCTCATCAACTTAACTCATTTGCAGCGTTCCTCGAAGAAAAGTTGCATACCTCTTAAAAAACTTGAGTTGCTCATATTCCTCAGCTGAAGAAAATGGGCGATGGTAAGAATCCACAGAAGGGAGGAAAGAGGCCAGAGGTCAATACTGCGTTTGAAATCCCTGAGGACATTTATGCTGGATACTGCACACCTGATGAGGCCAAGTTTGGCAAGGAGGACAAGAATTAGTGCAAAGTGCGCATACAACGAATTGAGAGGAGATGGGCACGAGAATGGAGGGAGTACAGGTATGTTACTCCCAAGTACATGAAGAAATTCGCGCTCAACCCTCAATGCTCAAGAACTCCATTGGCACCTGGACAACTGGCGGATCCCACCAGCCTCTAGCGCGGTGAGGACTATGCTGATGAATGGGCAAGGCGTCAGGCCGAACTGACCAAGCAAGCAAAGGAAGCAGTGAGGAAATTCAATGAAGATTGTGTTGCTGCTGCTACCACTCTAGAGGCCTCTACTAGTAAGCCCAGGAAGGCGATGCCTAAGAAGCCTGCCCACAAGTCTAGTGCTTCTCCTTCAATGCCCTCACGGCCAAGCTCCTCAGCAATGCCCTCAAGGCCAGTATCTTCAAAGCCCTCACGGCAAATTCCTCAGTCTGCTCCTCCTCCTCCAAAGTCCTCAGTTCCTCCGACAAAGTCTTCAGCTGCTCTGACCAAATCTTCGGCACCTGTGCATCTCGCCACATGCCAAAGGACAACTGGCATCTCTATTGCCCCAGGAGCATCTGCTAGCTCCACCGCTGAACCTAGTTCCTCAGTCGGTCCATCTCTGCTAAAGAAAAAGGCCACTGCTAGACGAGGCCTTCGACCAAGTCATCACAAGAAGCAGGTTGCCTTTCAAATCCCCTCTGATGACGATGAGGCTGATGATGAAGAACTTGCCGAGATCAAGAGAGACAGGCAAGCCAGGGCCGCTAGAGCCAAAGGCAGCAATCTGCCACTACTTCTGGATCCCAAGTTGATCCTCGATTTCATTGACTTATGGCACAAGCACCCTAACACGCCTCTGCCGGAGATGAACCTCACTCGTGGTCAAAGTCATGTTTTGACTCACTTCATAGAGGAAGAGAAGTGGAAATATGAACAAGGCAGACAACTGAAGAAAGCGCAGTACAAGAAACAATGCTACCTCAAGGACAATATCCTCACTCTTACCCCTGAACAACTCGTTGCTTTACAAGCTGAAATCAAGCAACTGAGTGATGATTTCAATCGGTACTATGGTGATTGGAAGGGAGCAAAGGTTCGGTTCGTCAATTTGACGAAGGTATTTACTTCAACTGCCACTGCTCCGGTGCATGTTGAAATTCCTCAGGCTGAAGCATCTGCTAAGCCTACTGAAGAACATGCCAGCACCGCTGATGACAGTCAGGCTATTGAAGAAGATGAGAGTAACAGGGTTGATGACTCCATTCCAGTCACTGAAGAAATTGCCAGGGCATCCACTAGTGGTGCGCCTGAAGAAAATGAAGAAGTCAGGGCAACTGAAACAGTTGCACCTAAAGAAAATGAACCAAAGTCCTCTGCACCTCCTGCACCTACACCTGCTCCGATCCTTCCATCTGCATTAGATGTGAAGAAGACCAAGGCTACAGAGCATGATGCGATGAAGAAGAGGAAGGCATCAGCTTCATCAGATTCTTCAGCTCCGAAGAAAATGAAGCCTTTGACAAGTTCAGCTGAAAATCCTATTGATGCCGTTCATGTCTCTTTCATGCCATCAAAGGACCTCGTTCCTTTTGGTGAAGATTATGAGATTCCCGAGGAATTCGATGAAGAAACTCCTTCTGCTGCTTCAAAGAGCAGTTGGATGAAGAAATTGAAGTGGACAGAATTCCTTCAACCCCAGTCATCTCCTCACCTATGCCTCAGTTCACTGCTGAAGAGGCAGGTGTTAAAGAAATGGAAGATGAGGATGTGGACATCGGCTGTACCACACCTGTACTGAATGATGACTTTTGGGAAAGTCAGCACCCCAACTCGCCGTTGTTCACTCCTCTCCAAGCAATTCCTCAGTCCCCATCAGCTACGGAAGTACATATGAGATCTAATGAACCTCGTGCAACCCCGTCAGTCCATGAAGAAATTCCAGCCACTAGTGCTGAAGAAAATGTGAATGAAGAATTGATGACCCAGGCTACATCTACAGAAGAGCCTAAAATTCCTCAGCATGAGGAACCTGAGATTGCGATTCCTGAGGTGGTGATGTAGATCACTGACACCCCTCAACCCAAGCCAAAGTATCCCTTCTCCAAGAAGCCAAAATTCAAGGCTGATGATTTCTTTGGCGAGCGTGTTCTTCACTGAATTCAACCCATATGACGATGCTCGTCTTAGAAGGAAGCGCTTCTGGACTGCCAGCCAGGCAAACTTCTATTCCTCAGTTCTCTTCGACAAGGACAAAGTCTTCGACCACGAGCACATTCCTGATGTGGACATGGAATTTATGCCTTGCTTCACGCCGGTCCTCAGTATGCTTCACGATGCAGGTCTGCTTAATTTTTGCACTGACATAGTTGACTGGAATGAAGGGCTAATTCTTCAATTCTATGCGACACTGCATATCACTGGTGAAGCACATGACATCAACTCCTGGGTGTTGGACTGGATGACCGAAAACACTCATTACAATGCACCAGCCTCTAAATTACTTTGTGCCTTGCCAATCAGTCCTCCACCAGAAGGTGCTCATTGTTTGTATGATGAGCCTGAACTCAC
Source organism: Triticum aestivum (assembly GCF_018294505.1). NCBI lineage: Eukaryota > Viridiplantae > Streptophyta > Magnoliopsida > Poales > Poaceae > Triticum > Triticum aestivum. The sequence goes on along the minus strand of NC_057801.1, from coordinate 42,127,249 downwards.
TGACCACTATATGCAAGTGCTCATGAAGCCGCTGGAGCCTGGACAAGCCCAAAGGACCAAATTCCTCGTGAAGGATTTGTTGTATGTGCCAAGGACCATCTATCGCATTCTGACGAAGACTATCAGTCCAATCAAAGGGCATGACTCCTCTGATGAAGAAATTAAGGGGATGATGAAGAATATGCTCTTCAACATCATGCATGGCATCCCTAACAATTACCGTGATATCTTCATGATGACTCTTGCTAATGTTGCACTTTCACCGTTTGAGTTGAAGCCTTATGCTCCATGGATCAAGAGATTCCTCAGATCAAGGTCTTCACTCAACTACAAGGCTGACAATCTCAACCATGGCAGCTTCTTGCCGCCGATTGAAGTCCTCAAACGGACATATTCCTCAACAGAAGGAAAGGGCAAGGCACCTGCTATTATCGATGAAGGCACTCGTCCATTGGATGGTCAGTTCCGCAAAGCTGCATCTTACTACACCAATGATGACTCTGCCCCACATGATTCTGCTACCAATGCTCCCAAGTCAAATCCTCGAGCTACTTCTCCTCATGTGATGACTGACCGTGAGCTGCTTCTAAGTCTTCACCAGAAGGTCGATCAGAACCACAAATGGGTTAAGTGTCAGTTTGGCTCTATTCTTCACAACATGACCTCTACACATAATGCAGTGAAGAAAAACCATTACTACCTCCATGAAGTGTTTGATCACACCTGGGCTATTCAATCACATCTATATGGTGAAGAAGATCTGAAGCAAATGGGCTTCAAAGAAGACTTTGACTGGTCTGCTCCTCCACCGAAGAAGCTCAATAAGGTCAAGGTTCCTCCATTGGTTGCAAGTTCATATTCCTCATCCCGCTACACGGAAGAGTTCAAAGACTTGGACGACACTGCAGAAGGCCCTACATCGACTCAAGACCACAATAACGCTGGCGCTCCTCCATCTTCATGATATTCTTCAGGGGCGTTAGTCCTCATTTTCAACCCTTTTGGTCATTCGATGATAATGGGGGAGAAATTTGAGTTAGTCTTCAAGTGGGTCTACTCTATATGGGCGTTTTTTGCTAAGTTACAACTCTTGTTCTTTTGATGACTTTGCTGGATCAAGTTGTAATCTTAAACTCTATGGTGGTCTGATACTTCCGCGGTGTTCTTCTGCATGCTTATTCCTCATTAATGTTAATGCACGCATGCTGAATTACATCAGTCACCATACTTCATCATGCATTTCAAATTCTTCATGTTATATGTCAAATGCATGTATGAATTACAAGATATAGGGGGAGATCTCCATGATTATAATCTTGAAGTGTGCATTGCTCCAAAAGCAAATTCCTCACTATGCACATCTTCAGGGGGAGTTCTTCTATATCTTGCAATCAAATTCCTCAATATCAGTATTTACACTTCATATGTTTATCCCAGTTGAAAACTTAACCTATATTGTCATCAATCACCAAAAAGGGGGAGATTGTAAGTGCATCTAGTGCCCCTTAATGATTTTGGTGTATTGAAGACTTATAGGTTAAGGGACTGATGCATTTTTGAGTGGACACAGGTCTATAAGTCTATGAGGAGTTCGATATTTACAGAGAAAGTTGACCCCTAAAAATGAAGTTCTTCATCTGAAGACTTTGTATTTCTGAAGACTTTCTGAAGACTTTGAAAGTGAAGAAATTGGTGTGACCTTGAAGACTTGGTAATCATTCGAGGAACATGAAGTGTGAAGACTATTGTTTTTACTATTTCATTTTCCCTTTCTTAAGTCATAGGAAACACCGTACTGTTAAAGGGATCGAGGAAATACTAAGGAAAAATTTCCATGTGATGCTCAACTCAAAATCCGACACCTACCTATCCCTTCGAGTGAAGCCATTGGAAATCTCGCACAGTTCAATCATATTCTTCAGTGACAGAGACGAAGTTCTTCTGGTCTCTGAGGAATTTGTTTTGATTGTGGAGTTAGGAATTCGCCAGTGCGGATTGCCTACAAAGTGAGGAACATGATAGCCTTGAGGTATTTGAGTGTCAAATATTCCGACCGTTGCTGTGCTATGCGCCAGCTGTCCCAAAATAGCTACCCACCTAACGGTCATATCATTGAAGAGCATTTTATGTCTTATCATGTCGGGCTATTCCTAGGCTATAAATAGCCGCCCCCTACAACCACTAGTTGGTTGGATGCTCCGAGAGAAACTGACACTTTTCATTTGAGAGCAACCCATCCTCCGAGGACTTTGAGTGAAAATCATCAAGTGAGGAAATCCCAAACCAAACATACAAACCCCAAAGTGATTGAGCATCACTGAAAAGATTGATCCTGTGTGGATTCGACGCTTGTTTCCTTTGAAGACTGTGCTTCTTCCAGACGGTTAGGCGTCATGGTCTAGAGCATCCAAGAGGAATTGTGGATCGTCGAGTGACCGAGTTTGTGAAGGTTCGGAAGTCACCTGAAGACTTACCACGAGTGATTGGGAGAGGTCTGTATGACTTTGGCTCAAGGAGAATACGGTGAGGACTGTGTGTCTGGGACTGGGTGTCCTCGAGTTTAAATACTCAACCGCTCCAACCAGATGTACAACTGAGACAGCAGTTGGAACTGGTCTACCAAATCATTGTATTCACCAAGCCTACTGGTTCTATTTCTTCAACTCTTTCGTTTCCTCGTCTCTATTTTTGTGTGCATATTCATATCTGTTTGAAGAGTTTGACTGAAGACTTTCTCAATTTCCTCAGTTTAATTACTTCAGTCTGTCCGTCTTCATCTTGTGTTATCCTGTGTTTACGCTTTTTGTACCCTGTGCTTGTCTTCATTTCATCATGATGACTATGCATGTGTTCTGCTATGTTTACTTTTGAGTACTTATTCCGCTGCAAGTAGTTCTTCATTTAGGAATTACCTCACCAGCAAATTCCTCAGTGAAGAATTCATAAAAATCGCCTATTCACCCCCCTCTAGTCAATATAACGCACTTTCATGGACATGTTATATCATGAGAAGGTATAGCTGTAGACCCTACCAAGATTCAATCTATCACTAAGTGGTTGGCACCCACCTCAGTAGGAGAGATCCGCAGTTTTCTAGGACTCGCAGGATATTATATGAGGTTCATTGAGAATTTTTCCAAGATTGCGAAGCCCATGACAAAATTGTTGAAGAAGGACACCAAGTTCAAATGCATCAAGGAATATGAAGTCAGTTTTCAGAAATTGAAGAAACGGTTAGTTACCGCCCCAGCGCTAATTCTTTCGGATATATGCAAGGATTTCCAAGTGTATTGTGACACTTATCACCTAGGAGTTGGAGGTGTACTTATGCAAGATGGAAGAGTGGTTTCATATGCTTCACGTGAGCTTCGACCTCATGAGTTAAATTATGCCAAACATGATTTGGAGTTAGCATTCGTAGTACATGCGCTCAAGACCTCAAGACATTTTCTTATTGGAAACCATTGTGATGTATACACGGATCATAAGAGTTTGAAGTACATTTTCATGCAGAAGGAGTTGAATCTTAGGCAGAGGAGATGGTTGGAATTAACAAAGGATTATGGTATGCAGCTGCATTATCATCCAGGAAAGGCCAATGTCATAGCAGACGCTTTGAGCCACAAGAGTTATGGAAATACCCTCGTAAGCGGAGGATTACTGCAGGAGTTAGTTGATGATCTCAAGGAACTTCGGTTGGAGATAGTTCCAAGAGGTTTTATTGCAGCAATGGAGGTTCAGTCCACTTATTGGGAAAGATTCGAGAAGCAAAGAAAGAGCATAAGGAGATTGCTGAGATAAAGGAGAAGATGAGCAAAGGAAAAGCCAAGGGTTTTCATGAGGATGAGCACGAAACGTTATGGTTTGAGGATCGTGTATATGTCCCCAATAATGCGGAGATAAGGAAGTTAATACTTCAAGAGGCTCATGACTCGCCATACTCGATTCACCCCAGAAACACTAAGATGTATTTGGATTTGAAGGAGCGTTTCTGGTGGACAGGTATGAAGAAGGATATTGTCGAGTATGTAGCAGTATGTGATGTATGTCAGAGAGTTAAGGCAGAACACCAGAAGCCAGCAGGATTACTACAGCCTATGCCGATACCAGAATGGAAGTGGGATAAGCTTGGCAAGGATTTTATCACCGGATTACCCAGGACACAATCGAGATATGATTCTAGCTAGGTAGTAGTTGATCGCTTGACCAAAGTGGCTCACTTTATCCCCGCGAAAAAGACTTATATGAGTGCAAAGTTGGCCCAGATATATATGACCAGGATCGTATGTCTTCATGTAGTTCCGAGGACCATCGTATCAGATAGAGGAACACAGTTTACCTCAAAGTTTTGCAATCAGCTACACCAGACATTGGGTACCAGGATAGAGTTCAGTGTAGCCTTTCATGCGCATACAGATGGACAGACCGATAGATTCAATCAGATTCTGGAGGACATGTTGAGAGCTTGTGCGTTAGATTATGGATCTAGTTGGGATGAAAATTTGTCTTACCCAGAGTTCTCATACAACAACAGTTACCAAGCTAGTTTGAAGATGGCCCCTTTTGAAGCTTTGTATGGAAGAAGGTGCAGGACACCGTTGATGTGGGATGAAGTAGGAGACAGTCAGTTGTTTGGACCAGATTTGGTTAAAGAGTCTGAAGAGAAGGTGAAGTTGATTCGAGATAGACTGAAGGTAGCTCAGTCTAGGCAGAAGAGTTATGCCGATGTCACATCCCTAGCTTCTCGTACTGCCTGGTGTTTGCATCATGTTTAAATTCTATATAAGTTGAAATGGGGATTGATCAAACCCTAGCATCACAAAGAATTCAACTAGGTTCAAATAAAAATCATTTTCAATGAATCCAAAATGCCCTTTGAAAATGTTCATGATTTTTTATGAAGGTGAAAACCTCTGCCAAAAATGATGCACATATTTTTAGGTCATCCTCGATTTTTGAATTAAATCATATGTATTTGATTTGGGGCATTTAAATTCTATAAATAAGTTTAAATGCTTCAAAAATTCTGAAAACAGATGAGGGCTCTGAAATAACTCAGTTACTGCCCACAAATATTTTCAGGATTTATAGAGTGGGTTTGGGACTAAAACTAAATCAGAAACAAACCGCAAAAATTAGAAAAAGAAAAAGTAAAATAGAAAGAGAAGGAACCATACCTGCCAGCCCACTTACCTGGCGCCTACTGGTTCGGCCCAGCACAGCCGAGCCCACTGGCCCTGTTGCGAGGCGAGGCGTGGCCCGAGCCCGAGAGCCCCCGGCCACCTCCTGCTTCCACCTAGGAGCCCGGAATCTTCTACCAGTGCCACGGAGACGCCCGGAGACCCCTATCCCATCTCCCTCACTTGCTGCTCCCTCTCCCCTTCCCTGGCTCTCTTCATCCCCCACGGCCGAGCGCCATCGCTCCCGCCATCGCCATCCAACGCGGCCACAACCTCCCCCTCACATCTCCGATGTGTTCTAGTGCTCCGCCTCGTCGCCTGCTTCGTATTCGTCAAGCCACGCAACCGGGGGCTCCCTGCTTTGACCTCGCTGCCATCATCTTCACCCACGGCCGTTCGAGATCGCCGTCGTCGCTCCATTGTCTCCAGAGCCTCCCTCGAGGCGCCGGTCCAATCTTCGACCTCTCTATGAGCCCCGGCGTGTTTCCCCACACCTCTCCCTCTCTTGTCCATGGCCGCTGGACTTGCTGCTGTCGAGCCTCCCTCCAGCCATGCTGCTGTCCGCCGTGCTCCTGGGGCACCCTAGTTGCCGCGTCGCTGCTCGCCTTGCTCGCCCGCGTGCGCTAGCCACCCCAGCCGCAACCACCGAGCTCCGGCCGCCGCCCGACTTGTCACCACCATCGCTACACGCTGCCCCAACACACACCGCAGCCACCACTGGATGCGCCGCATCGCGGGCTTTCTAGCGGTCCCACCGACGCCGAAGATGGCCGGACGAGGAGCACCACCGCGTCTGCTTACCGCCGGCGATTAGTCGCCGGATTAGATGACGTGGTCCAGGCTTAATTAGCACTAACCACCCATTAGTTAACCCTAGAGTCAATGACTGACGGGCCCCACACGTTAATTAACCATAGGGTCATTCCCTGTTTAATTTAAGCTAATGTCGTGGCCCCACTGGTCAGTTTGACCTTGCCACCTCAGCGTTGACCGGCCCCACAGGTCAGCCTCTGCTCCTGACGCTGTTACACTGACATGTGGGACCCACAGGTCAGGGTTGACCTGGGTCAGCACAGTTGACCTGCTAACATAATGCTTACACAGTGCTGACGCAATTAATCATTTTCTGGATTTTTATTAATCCTGGAAATTTCCGAAAATGCCCAAAACTTCATAAATTCATAGAAATTCAACCATAACTCAGAATGAAATAACTTATATATGAAAAATGATCAGAAAAATCCAATCTATCCATCTGTACTGGTTTCATGCATGTTTAGACAACTTAATGTTGCTGTTTAGATCAAAACATGATAATGCACTACTTAATTTCATAATTTGAATTTGGGATTGAACCTTTGGTTCAAAATGACCCAAACACATCTGGTTGTAGTTGCATTAGGCGAACACACTCATATTGACATGTCATGATCATGCATCATATTGTGCATTGCATTGATTGTGTTTCCTTCTCTATTGTCGGTATTTGTCCCCTCTCAGTAGACGCGGTCCCGATGATGAGTTCGATGACACTGATGAAGAGCTATACTATCTTCAGAAGTTCCAGCGAAGCAAAACCCCCTTGTTCATTCCGATACAATCCCACTCTCTCGCTCCTGCTCTCTTTTACTGCATTAGGACAACAACCTTTCAACTGTTACATGCCGCGGTAGCTGAACCCCTTTCCTCTGCATGACCTGTCATTGCCACAGTAAATATATGAAACCCACTAGCATGAGTAGGAGTTGTTTGAGCCCTGATGTGCCTACTCATTCATGCTTGTTTGTCATGCCTTCTACTGCTTAGAGTTGAGTCAGGTCTGATTCATTGGGAATGAATTGGAGGTGTGTGAACATGTCCTACTGTGTGTGAGCTAAGTGTGTGAACACGGTTTGATAAAGGTAGCGGTGAGAGGCCATGTAGGAGTACATGGTGGGTTGTCTGATTGAAGCCGTCCTCAGGAACTGAGTTCTGTGTTTGTGATCCATGAACAGCTACTACCACGCATTGGAATGCTTAAGTTACCATCTCGACTTATTAATCAACTCGATCTCTGTCCAGGAGTTGCAACTAGTTTCTGGTGTTTGTAGGTAGTTTTAGTAGTCTACCAAGTGGCACCTGGTACAGGTGGGCTTGGGACAGACTAGGCACCATGGCACGGTGTACCAAGCGTAGATCCACCCGTGGAGGTGGGCTTGGGAACCCTGCACACATCATTTGGGGCCGTGAGCGACACCCCGGCCGGATCTCCTTGTGGATGGAACCCCAATAGGCGATAAACCCGGACGAGAGACTTGTGTGGTTAGTCAGGTCATGGCCGACACCCTCGCTGGGCCTCCGCATGAATGTTGCCGAGTACATGTCGTGTAAACGGTGATAAGTGGTGAGAGCGTGTGTGAAGAAGTAAGCCTCTGCAGGGTTAACATCAACTATTCGAATAGCCGTATCCATAGTAAAGGACTTCTGGGTTGCCTGTACAGTTCATAGACAAGTGAAAGTGGATACTCTAAAATGCGCAAGATAAGCGTGAGTTCTATGGATGGTGTTCTCGTAGGAAGACGGGAGCGGATCCATAGTGGTGTATTGCTTGGTGAATATGTGGACTCGTGTGCGCCACCTCAAAGAGTTACTTGCAGTCGTAGTTCAGGATAGCCACCGAGTCAAAGCTGGCTTGTTGCAGTTAAACCCCACCACCCCTTTGTTGATAATGATGCATATGTAGTTAGTTCTGATGTAAGTCTTGCTGGGTACATTTGTACTCATGTTTGCCTATTTTATGTTTTTGCAGAGACTTATGTCTCACTAGTAGTTTCGCATGGACTTCGACGTTTAGATTGTTACCTGAGCTACGATCTTGTGCCCTCGGCAGGATCGGGTAGATAGTCAGGCTTCTTAGCCTTTTTCATTTATACTTGTCTGTACTCACACATATTAAGCTTCTGCTTGTGCTTTGACTTGTATGCTCTGAATGTCGGGTCATGACACCCATGTCTGTAATATCTCGCTCCTCGGAGCCTATTGAATAAATACTTGAGTTGCAGAGTCATGTTGTGATGCCATGTTGTATTTGCACATATCGAGCATATTGTGTGTATTTTATTGAAATGCTTGGTATGTGTGGGATCTGACTATCTAGTTGTTTATCCTTGGTAGCCTCTCTTATCGGGAAATGTCTCTTAGTGCTCCACTGAGCCCTGGTAGCTTGCTACTGCTCCGGAACACTTAGGCTGGCCGGCATGTGTCCTTCTTCTTTCTTGTGTCTGTCCCTTCGGGGAAATGTCACGCGGTGTCTACCGGAGTCCTGTTAGCCCGCTACAGCCCGGTTTACCGGAGTCCTGCTAGCCCAGTTGCTACAGCCCGGATTCACTCGCTGATGACCGACACATTCGTTGATGGGTCATGTATGCATGTCCCTATAAGTTAGTGCAACTTTGGGTTCACGACTAGTCATGTTAGCCCAGGTTCTTTGTCATATACACGTGAGCCAAAAGGCACAAATGGTCCCGGGCCTGTTAAGGCGACACCCGGGGGAATACCGTGCGCGAGGCCGCAAAGTGATATGAGGTGTTACAAGCTAGATCGGTGTGGCATTGGATCGGGGTCCTGACAGCCGATACAAAACACAAGGGGGTAGTCTATGAGATTGGAGAGAGAGCATATCTTCATGTGTTTCCACTCCGAGGAATTAAACGATTTGGAGTTAAGGGAAAGTTAGCCCCGTGATTTGTAGGACAATACTGAGTTCTAGAACGTATGGGAGAGGTGGCCTACAAGTTGGAGTTACCAGAAGGATTGTCAGGAGTTCATGATGTGTTTCACGTTTCCCAGTTGAAGAAGTGCCGTGTTGAGATGGTCGATATTCCTCTATGAGATACAGTGCCCCTGGAAGCAATTCAGTTAGATAGTGATCTAACTTACGAGGAGAAACGAGTCAAGTTTCTCGAGTTTGCCACTCGGGTTACACGCAGCAAGCTTATCAAGTTTTCCAAAGTTCAGTGGAGCCACCATACCAAGGAGGAAGCCACCTGGGAATGAGAAGAAGACCTAAGAAAAGACCACCCACACCTATTTTCTAGCCAATCTGAATCTCGAGGTCGGGATTCATCTTAAGGGGGTAGGTTTGTAACATCCCAATTTTCAATTTGGATGTTATTCATAGGTCATCATATGCATATCATATTTTCTTTGCATTTCGGTTATGATCCTAGAAATATTAAGCAACTCAAGGACCCAAGGAGAGAGTTGGAGGTTTCATTTATTTTCATATTTAAATTTTCTCAAATTTTAAAAAGAGGATCATTTTGATTTTAATTTTTTTCTCTCCAATTATTTCCAATAATAAAAATAAAGGAGAGAAGATAAAATGACTTCTTCAAAAGAGAGGAATATTGGAGAAGAAATTTTGAAATCAAATCATTATTTTTATTTGCATTTTATTTGCTATTTTAATTGAAATTAGAAAAATTATGCATTTTTGAAAATTGCATTTTTAGGCCAGAAAAATGTTCACTTTGTTCTAAATATTACGTTTGGACGGTGAAAATTACTTATGGTATTTTTAGAATTTTCTTATATTTTATTAGGATTTTTCTTTCGAGTGAATTTAAAAAAAAACTTCTCGCCCGACTGGGCCAAAGGCCCAGCCGAGCCAGCCCAGCAGCCCGCGCCGCGTACTGCCGAAGTCAGAGCCGGACTCCGGGTTCGCCGCCGCCTACCCCCTCGCCCAAGTCGCCCTCGGCCCCCTTTATAAGCGGACCCCCCACCTCCTCAACCCGCCACCACAGTCGTCGCCGCCTCCTCACCGCCGCAGCTGCGCCGCCGCAGCTGCGCCGCCGCCGCCTACTGCTGCACGCCACCGACGCCGCTGAATCCCGCCGCCCAGCCGTTGACCGGTAAAAACCGCTTTGTTTTTCTCCCGGCTTTCTTTCGGGTTTTTTTTGGGTTAGGGTTTTTTTTCTCAGTTTTTCCGATTGGATCTAATTAGTGGACGTTCGTCAATTAATCCGCGGAAGCGAACGATTTTCGGTCGTTAGTTTCTGTTAGCGAACGTTCGTTCGTTAGATTTTTCTTTTTCTGTTTGTTTTCGGCTAGGGACCCATCCATGAATACTTTTATCACAGATTAGTCCCTGATCTTCGAACCCTCTCTACGTTTTGCTCGTTTGTCCAAATCTAGTGAAACCAACGCCAAAATCTTTGTCTTGTTCCCTTCTTTTCAGAAAACCAACTTTAGCATGGTTTTGAGAAATTAAAATTTGGTTTCAAGCAGATTTGAATTCGTACTTCGTTTGATCATAGTTTTAGTTTCATAACTTCGATTTGATTGTTTCTTTTTGCAAATTGAACCTCTTCCGTTGAACTTTCAGTTTGGATATTTTCTTTTCAGTTTTACCCTTGCATCTTATGCTTGATTGCTCATGTATGTTATTGTTTGTTCATGATAGAGTTTCCGGAGTGCGAGGCTTGCTACTATGAGTCACTAGGGTTTTCATATTGTCAGCAAGGCAAGTAACACTTTGATCATACCCTTTTTACTACCCAGTTTTTATGCATTAGTTTCAATCCTCAAATACTGCATGGGTATGATCTGATTTAACATGTGGGTACTGGGAAGTAGCTGATGAGGTAGGAACCTATTGCTTTTATATAGCAAACCCTGGGAGTTACTACGTTATGCCTATATTGCTATGCTATGATCGTAGACGTGGTTTGGTTCGAGAGATCCATGATAGATGTGAGAGTTTTAATTAGTGGTTAACTTAAGGTGGCTACTTTAATACACATCTGGGTGGACTGGTTGAGGCACCCTAGAGCACCCAGTAGTTGTCTGGGCACCTGGAGTAATCCAGTGTTGTCCTGCGATATCCCGGAGTACCCATGTGATCATCCTATGGTTTGCCACCCAGGCTCAAAGGGATTATAAAATTATTCATGCTAGGAACTTCTGTGTGCAGCCAGAAGCCATTATGTGCTCTGGCATAGTTGAGTAAGTTGTGGGAATCCTTTCCATGATGGGCTAGCAGATGTAGGGGATTGTAGGTGTACCGGCCTATCTATCGGTTAAGGGGACCTCTTCGGAAAGACTGTGTCTCGGTCATCCGTTTCAAAAACATCACGGAGTGCGAGAAATACAACGTAGGAGATCGAGTCTCATGGGAAAAAGTGCGCAAACCTCTGCAGAGTGTATAAACTAATCATGGTTAGCCGTGTCCCCGGTTATAGACATCTTGAGTATGTGGTACTTGAATTATTGATTTGATCTCATCACTTTACTTAATTAATTTGTTTGGTTATAACTATTATTTTGGGATTGAGTTGGAGGAACCTTCTCAATTTTTTCAACAAACTTTGTAGTTAAATAAAATATATTCCTTTGTTATTGGGAAAAACTAGTTTTATGCAATTGATAACCATAGAGCCTCCACCAGCCAAATATGCATATAGTTATAACTGTTCCATGTTCATTGCTCAGTAGTGTTATTTTGCCAGCATATTCCTTGTGCTGACCTACACAGAGATTTGACTGTTGAGGTCGGATCGCTACATTGAGTAAGACTCAAAAACACGACCACGATAGAAAACAGAAAGAGAATGAAAGTCATTCCTTATGCCTCATCCATAGGTTCTATAAAGTATGCTATGTTGTGTACCAAACCGTTTTGTGTACCTTGCCATGATTTTGGCAAGGGGATACGATATTGATCCAGGAGTGGATCACTTGACAATGGTCAAAATTATCCTTAGAAGACTAAGGAGATATTTCTCGGTTATGGGGTCATAAAGAGTTCATCGTAAAGAGTTATGCCGATCCAAGCTTTTACACCGATCCAGATGACTCTACGTCTCAATCTCCATACATATTGAAAGTGGGAGAAATTAGCTAGAGTAGCTCCGTGCAGAGCATTGTAGACATGGAAATTTGCAAAATACTTACGGATCTGTATGTGGCAGACCCGTAGACTAAAACTTCCCTCACAAGCAAAACATGATCACACCTTATTACTCTTGGGTGGTAATCACATAAGCGATGTGAACTAGATTATTGACTCTAGTAAAACCTTTTGGGTATTAGTCACATGGATATGTGAACTAATCACATAAAGATGTGAACTATTGGTGTGAAATCACATGACGATATGAACTAGATTATTGAGTCTAGTACAACTGGAGACTGAAGGAAATATGCCCTAGAGGCAATAATAAAGTTTTTATTTATATTTCATTATATCATGATAAATGTTTATTATTTATGCTAGAATTGTATTAACTGGAAACTTAGTACAGGTGTGAATACATAGACAAACAGAGTGCCACTAGTATGCCTCTACTTGACTAGCTCGTTAATCAAAGATGGTTAAGTTTCCTAGCCATGGACAAAGAGTTATCATTTGATGAACGGGATCACATTATTAGAGAATGATGTGATTGACTTGACCCATCCGTTAGCTTAGCACTATGATTGTTTAGTTTATTGCTATTGCTGTCTTCATAACTTATACATGTTCCTATGACTATGAGATTATGCAACTCCCAAATACCGGAGGAACACTTAGTGTGCTATCAAACATCACAACATAACTGGGTGACTATAAAGATGCTCTACACGTGTCTCCGATGGTGTTTGTTGAGTTGGCATAGATCAAGATTAGGATTTGTCACTCCGATTGTTGGAGAGGTATCTTTGGGCCCTCTCGGTAATGCACATCACTATACAATGTGACTAATGAGTTAGTTACGGGATGATGCATTACGGAACGAGTAAAGAGACTTGTCGGTAACGAGATTGAACTAGGTATTGAGATACCGACGATCAAATCTTGGGCAAGTAACATACCGATGACAAAGTGAACAACGTATGTTGTTATGCGGTTTGACCGATAAAGATCTCCGTAGAATATGTAGGAACCAATATGAGCATCCAGGTTCCTCTATTGGTTATTGACCGGAAGTGAGTCTCGGTCATGTCTACATAGTTCTCGAACCCATAGGGTCCGCACACTAAACGTTCGGTGACGATCGATTTTTTGAGTTTATGTGTTTTGATGTACCGAAGGTAGTTCAGAGTCCCGTATGTGATGACGGACATGACGAGGAGTCTCGAAATGGACGAGACATAAAGATCGATATATTGGAAGGCTACGTTAGGACATCGGAAGGGTTCCGAATGAATTCGGGCATTTACAGGAGTCCCGGGGGGTTACCGGACCCCCCCAGGGATTCAATGGGCCTTATTGGGCCTTAGTGGGAGAGAGAAGGAGGCGGCCAGGTGGAGGGAGCCCCCCCCCAAGCCCAATCCGAATTGGGTGGGGGGCCGGCCCCCCTTTCCTTCCCTCTCTCTCCCTCTTCCTTCTTCTCCTACTCCAACTAGGGAAGGGGGGAATCCTACTCCCACCGGGAGTAGGACTCCCCCTTTCGGTGCTCCATGAGAGGGCCGGCCCTCCCCTCCTCCACTCCTTTATATAAGGGGGATGGGGGCACCCCATAGACACACAAGTTGATTGTTTAGCCGTGTGCAGTGCCCCCTCCAGAGATTTCCACCTAGGTCATATCGTTGCAGTGGTTAGGTGAAGCCCTGCGCCGGTAGCTTCATCATCACCGTCACCACGAGGTCATGCTGACAAAACTCTCCCTCGACCTTAGCTCGATCTAGAGTTCGTGGGACGTCACCTAGCTGAACGTGTGCAGATCACGGAGGTGCCGGACCTTTGGTGTTAGGATCGGTCAGACCGTGAAGACGTACGACTACATCAACCGCGTTGTCATAACGCTTCCGCTTTCGGACTATGAGGGTACGTGGACAACACTCTCCCCTCTCATTGCAATGCGTCACCTAGATGGATCTTGCATGTGCGTAGGCAAATTTTTTGAAATTACTGCGTTCCCTAACCCCCTAAACCTGGCCAAAGAAAGAAGTCGTTCAAGAGAAACAGAGATGGTCCATCCAGTTTGGACATAATACTCTATCGGCCCTGCCAGATTCATGGTACCCCTGATAAGCCTGCCAATCATACCAACGGAAACTGTTGGGTTTTCAAACAGGCCGGAAAACTTAACGCCGAACATAAGGGGAAAGGGCCGCCCAGCAAGGACGACGACGAAGAGCCTCGTCAACCGAGCACAGGGGGACAGAAGAATCCCCCCCCCCCCCGAGGTAAAGACAGTAAATATGATATATGTCACACATATCCCTAAGAGGGAGCGCAAACGCGCATTACGGGACATCTACGCCATAGAGCCGATCGTCCCAAAATTCAACCCATGGTCGGCTTGCCCGATCACCTTAGATCGAAAGGACCAACCAACCAGTATCCGTAATGGAGGTTTGGAAGCTCTGGTCCTCGATCCAATCATCGACGTATTCCACCCCACGCGAGTCCTCATGGACGGAGGCAGCAGTCTCAACCTACTTTACCAAGACACTATCCACAAAATGGGCATTGATCCATCAAGAATCAAGACCACTAAAACTACCTTTAAAGGAGTAATACCTGGTGTAGAGGCCCGCTGCACGGGCTCAATCACATTGGAGGTCGTCTTTGGTTCATCGGACAACTTCCGAAGTGAGGACTTGATCTTCGACATTGTCCCTTTCCACAGTGGCTACCATGCACTGCTCGAACGAACCACGTTCGCTCGCTTCAACGCGGTCCCGCACTATGCTTATCTAAATCTCAAGATGCCCAGTCCACATGGCGTCATTACAATCAACGGAAACATGGAACACTCCCTCCGTACTGAGGATCATACCGTGGCCATCGCGGCCGAAGTACAAAGCGTCCATCTCAAGCTGCACACCTCATCGGCTATTAAGCCGTCGGGCTCTATTACACAAGGCCGGCCAATTCCGCATGCTGACAGGTCGGCAATTCCAGAGCTGGATTAGCAGTTTCGCCTCCGTCGATCGCCATGTGCATCCGCGAAATAGGTACCGCGCGTGCATAATTATGCACTCAAAATACCTTGGGCATCCGCGGAGGCACAATGCGGGCAGGCCTATAGTACGGTTCGACCCAATACGGCCTTCCCCTTTCTTTAATTATTCTTTCTCTCTTTTACCTCAGGCAAAAACGGCGCAGACGTGCGGCAGGAAGGTGCAAAGGATTTTGTAAACCACAACTTCACTCACGAACATGTATAGAGCTTTTCCCCTTAGTCTTCGACCCCCGACATGTAAAATGTCCTTGGTGATTATGGTACCCTCTGTAAGATTACGTTTTGACGTATCAGTTAGATTCTAGTGAACAAAATTCTTATTCAGTATCGTCTTAATTTATAGACTTTATTCCGTCTCTTCAGCTGTCTCACACACACACACCTCGGCACAAATTGCCAGGGGCTCTATATGGCAACACATGTGTTGCCAAACAAAATTCCGAACAACATTATAGCACAATTCAGCGTCCCGAGATCGGCACTAAATGCATCGGCTCCGAATCATGTCTTTGGTCAATAGTTGGGTCGCCCGGCTCCTGTGTTTTCTACCTTACATTCCGTCTATCGGCTAGGGTAGTAAAGGGAGAACTACTGCAATTGTGTTTCTGGTTCGTCCGGTTAAGCAACTCAGTAGAGAAAGCCGAAAACTGACTGTCATGATGCGGCGAGAGCTGGTCGGCTACTCGGCGACTTATTAAAATCTTTAGCGATTATTTCTGTATTACACGAAGGACTATTTTCCGGTCACATATGTAGCGCATTCGCATTGGGATAGCCGCATACATACCAGGGGCTATCTCGTAGACTCATCGTCAAACTCCTATGGCTAAGTGAGAGCGATAAAGCCCCATAGTCCGATTGCCTGGTTCATCGCAGTGACACCTCCTTTACGGACCAAGACGTTGGATCAAGTGTGAACACATGCTATTCTCAACACCCTCATAGTATCTATGTGGGTGTTAAAGCCGACGACTGGAAAACTCTCAGGAATACAAAAACGGCCACACATGATGATAAGACTTTCAGATAAAAACGCAAATATATCTAATCCATAATGAAAACATCTAGGCAGTTCAGGTACATTCATTCAAACATAATGTCCTTTGAGCATTGAGCCTCTATCAAGCGGGCGCTCTCTAGGATGTCATCTAAGTAGCGCTCCGGCGTACGATGGTCCTTGCCTCTGAGAGGGCCCTTAACTGCAACATCGGTGGCTTTCATGTTCGCCCAGTACATCTTCACACGGGCGAAGGCCATCTGTGCACCTTCTATGCATACAGACCACTTCACGGCGTCAATTCGCGGCACTGCATTGACAAGTTGCCGTACCAAACCGAAATAGCTGCTCGGAAGGGGTTCGGTTGGCCACAGCCAAACTATAACATCCTTCATGGCCGCTCCGGATATCTTATGCAGCTTGGCCCATTGCGCCATTTGGTCGTTCAGCAGTGTCTGGCGCTCCTGCACCTCAAACTGTGCCCAGAATAGCTTCTCCGTCGTGTATTCCTCCTGAGTCTGGAAGAATTGCGCGGCGTCGACGACACTCTTCGGAAGATCCGCGAAAGTGTCTGGAGAACTCCACAGTCGATTAAGCAAGGCATATATCTGATCGCCAAACTTGGTCTGTAAAAGAAAGGGCTTACCAGCCGCTATTTGTTCGGCCTGGCGGATCTCCTCGCGAGCCGCTCTCGAATCGGATCACGCATTTTTGGCCTCCTAGAGGGCCTTGTCGAGTTCGGTTGCCTTGGATTTATTCTCCTTCTCGAGGGACTTGCACTTGCGGGTGGCGTCCTTGAGTTGTTGCTCTACGATGGATATCCGCTCCTCGCATTGGTGTCGGGTGGTTTCTTCGGCCTTCAACTCCGCAGCCTCTTTATCAGTGGCCGCTTTGCTCACCCTAGCATGTTCCTAGGATCGGGAAAGTTCACCCCTGAGGGTCTCAACATCGGCAGCGCCATCTGCAATTACGCAAATAACAGCGTTTGAATTTCAACCTAGTGTTCGCACATTCATATAGGCATAAATAGAGTGTTCGAAGCATACCTTGCGCTTCATCGAGCCGCTTGTTAATGAGGACAAGGTCCTCATCGGCCAGCTTCAGTTTCTTCTTTAGTTCAGAAAACTCTGCGGCCTGGGCAGTTGCCGCTAATAGTGAAGCATGTTTATCCAATTAAATAAGTATGTTACTTCCCTCAGATATCTAAAGATCCTCTGTTCGCCCTTCTTCATGGGCTACCAGAGTCTCAGGAGCTACTATCTATATACAGGCATATTTGTTCATATGGAAGGAGGCTAAAGACATTACATTGCATACCTTGAAGCCTGTTAATCGGCTCATGAAGGCTTCATTCAGCCTACTTTTGGCGGACTGAATCTTCTCAAACACTATACCCATCAAGGTACGGTGCTCCTCCATGACGAATGCACTATGCAGTACATCCATCAGGGTATTCGGCGCCTCCGGGTTCATGGAGGTTGCCATAGTATTAGGAGTTCCCCACCCCCTTCAAGGAGGCCGCTCACCCAACTCCGGATCTGTCTCCGGAGTGGTATCCGGTTGTGGTCCGAATAGTCCGGGACCCCCATCATTGGTCTTCACAGGGGCCGCACCTCCTATGCCCTCAACGACCGAGGTGTTCCCCTCCAAGGCCGTATTGATGGTCCCCTGTACCTCTCGGTGATCCGGAGAAATCCTCTGGGATGACACCTCAATGTCGTCCGCCCTTGGGGGCGAGGAAGCTTGTGGTGGTGTCTCATTGTCCATCATCTCCGGCGGTAGATCCCCCCCTGACGATGATACTTGAGATCGCGGGCCGGACTGAAACACATAATTTGACATTATTCTCTCAACTACGGGAAAATATGGGAAAGCATCCTTAGGTACTTATGATGCGGCAATACGCTTGGTCCGGGGGCGGTGCTTGGGGATGGATTCGGCGTCCGAATCCGAGTCATCCGAAAATGATGTCCTGCCCCTCTTAGACTCTCCATCTTCCGGATCCGCGGAGGTTGCCCTATTTTTCCCTTTGAGGGAAAGGCTCTCTTCTTCCTCCTCCCCCTCCTCCCCTTCTTCGTCTTCGTCTTGCTCGTGGGAGCAAGGAGCCTCGGTCTCTGCAGACATAAATAGCATGGAGTGTGTCTTCATGGTGAGAGACAAAGTATGGACGATGGCTTCACGTGGATGGGTGGTTGTGCGGCGGAGGCAGATTGCATGTGTGCGGCATGGATCGCGGAAAAGTGGTGGAGACAACACCTGAGTCACATTGATGATGGTCCTACTCAAGCACCCGGTCTCAAGATCTGGGGGTGAAAGCCTAGGTCTGACCTGAGTTGGTTATACCTGACAATGACGATGTTTTTATGTTTTTACCTTGTTGAACACATTGCTCCGATATGGTTGGACTGGTTCTTCAGGGTGAAAACCTAGATTCTTCTTCCAAATTGAGGTATACGACAAGCATTCAAAACAAGGGACCATCAATGTCCCGGTGTATAGCACGTGTGTTTGACATCATGTCTGTCAGAACCCCGACTCAATGCCACATCGATCTAGCATGTAACACCTCATATCACTTTGCAGCCTCACGCACGGTATACCCATGGGTGTCGCCTTACCTTTTCCCGGGACCGTTTGCGCCTTTTGCCACACGTATATGATAGTGTCGCTAGAATCCATATGGTAAGGAGCCCGGGCTGACATGGCTAGTCGTAAACCAAAAGTGGCACAGACTTACAGGGACAGGCATCCATGACCTAGCATCGAATGTGTCGGTCATCGGCGAGTGAATCCGGCCTGTAGCACTGGGCTAGCAGGACTTCGGTAAACTAGACTGTAGGGGGCTAGCGGGACTCCGGTATTCATCGCGTGACATTTCCCCGAAGGGACAGACATATGAACGAAGAAGGACACATGCCGGCCAGCCTAAGTGTTCCGGAGTAGTAGCAAGCTACCATGTCTTAGTGGAAGCACTAGGAGTCATTTCCCGGTAAGAGAGGCTAATAAGAATAAACAACTAGATAGTCAGATCCCACACATACCAAGCATTTCAATCATACACACAATATGCTCGATATGTGCAAATACAACAAGGCATCACAACATGACTCTACAACACAAGTACTTTATTTAAAGGCTCAGAGAGCCATACATATCATACACACAAGTACGGGTCACACGACCTAGCATTCAAGTCATACAAACATACAAGCCAACGGAAGTAACTTGTCTGAGTACAGGCAACTAGTAAAATAAAAGAGGCTTGGGTAAGCCTAGCTATACTACATGGTCCTTCACAAGCTCAGGATCACCACCTGGGCCTCAGTCTACTCATCGATGTCAACGTCTACGAAGAACCCGACAGAAGGGGTTGTAGCATCTTCTGTAAAAAGTAAATTAAAGCAACATGAGTACAAAGGTACTCAGCAAGACTTACATCAGATCCAACATACATGCACATTATCAAGAAGGGTTGGTGGGGTTATTGCAGCAAGCCAGCTTTGACTCTTGGCTAAACTATCCTACTGGACTCCAACTTGAAATGGTTTTGCGCACTCAAGTCCACTACTCACCACTTCAATACACCACCGAGGATCCACCTCCGTCATCCTACGGAGGAGCCATCCTCGGCACTCACGCTTATCTTGAGGCTTTTAGTAGTATCCATTTACTTGTCTATGAACTGTATAGGCAACCAAGTAGTCCTTTACCACAGACGCGGCTATTCGAATAGATGATGTTAACCCTGCAGGGGTTTACTTCTTCATACATGTTTCCACCACTTAGCGTCTGCACACGACATGTGCTCGGCAGACTTCAAGCGAAAGCCGACGTGGGTGTAGACCACGACCTACCTAAACACCTAAGTCTCTAGTCCAGGTTTATCGCCTATTCAGGTTCCATCCACAGGGAGTCCGGCCGAGGTTTCCACATACGGCCCCGAACGATGTGTGCAGGGTTCCCGAGATACCTAACGGGCATCCGGTACACCGGGCCACATACCTACCGCATCACAGCCCACCCCACGGGTCAGCGCTGTCCACGGCCTCTAGTAAGCTACAAACACCAGAAACTACTTGCAACTCCTGGACAGAGGACTAGGGTGAATAAGAAGTCGAGCGGGGTCATATTTCAGGGCCCAATGCATGGTAGTAGCTGAATCTTAAATCACACATACAGATCTCAGTGCTTAAGGACGGCTTCAATGAAACAACCCACCATGTACTCCTACATGGCCTTTCATCGATACCTTTACCAAATCGTGTTCAACACATTACTCTCATATCCACATGATCATTTCACTCTAGCCCATCACCCAGATGAACCAGACCTGACACGACTCTAAGCATAGCAGGCATTGCAAGGTAGGAACAACACATTCATATGGCTGAATCAACTCCTACACATGCTAGTGGGTTTCATCTAGTTACTGTGGCAATGACAGGTCATGCCGAGGAAATGGGTTCAACTACCGCAGCACACAACAGTTTGAATTGCGTTGTCTTAATGCAGTAAAAGAGAGCAGAAGAGAGAACATGGGATGGTATCGATATGATCAAATGGTTGGTTGCTTGCCTGATGGGTCGGTGCACTGATATGGTTTTTCGTTGGGGTAATCACGGTAATCCTCGGGGACAGAACCTGCCGCAGAGAGCACCGATACACAAACATCACCAAACAATATGCAACAATATGATGCATGCATGAGACATGGAAAAATGAGTGTATTGGGCTAATGCAACTAAGACCAGATGGGTTTGAACTATTTTGAACCAAAGATTCAAGTTTCAAACTCATAAGTGGCCCTTTTAAGTGCTTTATCTAGTTCTGTACTAAACAACAGGTTAACTTGATTAAACATGCATGAAACCAGTACAGATGGATAGATTGGATTTTTTTGATCATTTTTCATATATAACACTTTGCATTTGGAGCTACAGATTAATTTCTATGATTTTTTGAAGTTTGTGGTATTTTCTAGAATTTCCTGTGTAATAATAATTCCAGTAAATAACTTACTGCGTCAGCATTACGTCAGGATGATGTCAGTGGTCAACGGAGCTGGTCCAGGTCAAACTGACCAGTGGGTCCCGCGTGTCAGTAGTTATTTAAACTAACTAAATTTAGTTAGTGCTAATCTAAGTTAATTAGCAGAACGAGCCCCACTTGTCATAGACTCAGGGGGAGTCAACCTGGGCCCACCTAGTCAAGTCAACGGGGTCAAACCCACCGGCGTTTAGCCGCCGGCGAGGCCAGACGCGGTGGAGAGAGTGCATTAGTGCGTTTCGGCGACCAAATGGGCGACGGAGGGCGTCTACGCGTAGCTGGGAGCAAGCCGCAACTCTTGGTGGTGGTGGTTGAGCTCGGGGTGGCCGGAAACATCGCCGGCGACGACCTTGGCAGTCGCCGGAGTCGGGTGAAGATGAACCTGAGGCTACGGGACACGGCTAGGCTCGTGGTGAGGTGCGTTGGGCTCCTGGGGATGTAGTGAGTGTGTTGGACACGGTGGTGTGGCCGGTGGTTGGCCGGAGACACGTCGGCGACGAGCTCGGCGGCGGCGCATGCGGTGAAGCTTCGTGTGCTCGCTGTGGTGCACGAGAGCGAGAAAGGGAAGGGGGATAAGGTAGCTGGGCTCATGGAGGTCTCGAGGAAGCAGACGGCGCGGTCGGGGACGAGCTGGTGCGGCAGCGACGGTGAAAGGGATCTCCGGCGATGGCGGGGTCGGACGAGGTTGGTGCAGAGGCCTCGAGGCAAGCGAGCGCTCGGGGATCATCTAGCTCGAAGGAGAGTAGGGCGGCGGAGTTCCTAGACACGGTGACGCGATGCAGGGACGACGGAGAGCGCGAGCTTCATGGAGGTGCGGGCGCGGAAGCGTTGGCCATGGAACGGGAGAGCGAGGGAGAGAGGCAGGGGGCGAATGGATGTGTCCACGGTGTTCGGGGCGCGACGTGGAGGTCGTACCGGCCAGCAGGGCGGCGAGGGGAGGAAGCAGGGCAGCGAGCAGCTACGTGGCGCGCGCTAGAGTCGCTGTCGAGCACCTGCCTGCCTGCCTGGCCAAGCCAAGCACCTCGCTGGAGCGGTTGCTGGGCTGGGCCGGCTAGGTGGGCCGGCTGGTGGGCTGCCAGGTTAGTTCCCTCTCTCTCTCTTTTATTTAGGATTTCTATTTCTTCT
The DNA here is from genome assembly GCF_018294505.1 of Triticum aestivum. Taxonomy (NCBI): domain Eukaryota; kingdom Viridiplantae; phylum Streptophyta; class Magnoliopsida; order Poales; family Poaceae; genus Triticum; species Triticum aestivum. The sequence goes on along the minus strand of NC_057801.1, from coordinate 42,104,969 downwards.
GTAACTTTGTGGACTTTCTAAAAATACCTAAGCAACTCCAAAAATCCCCAAACTGCTCATGCCCACTGTTTATAGTATAAACAACATGGAACATTTTAGTTTAGGATTATTTGGACATTTAAAATATTTTATAAAATTTAAATGTCCAAATTCAAATACTTATGATTTAATTCAAAGACCTTAGGATGACCTAGAAAATTGTGCACCACTTTTGGCAGAGGTTTTGAACCAAAACAAAAATGATGGACATTTTAGAAGGGCATTTCAGGTTCATTGAAAATATTTTTAGTAAACCCTAGTTGGATTCGGAGAGGGCTGGGGGTTCTGTCATCCCCATTTCAAGTTTCTATTGAATGGAATAGACATGGTGCAACACTCTAATAGGTTCCTCTACGAAGAAGGCGGGATACTCAAGACGAAGACGATCCTCCCTTTCCCAAGTTGCTTCCTTCTCAGAATGGTGCGACCATTGAAACTTGAGAAACTTGATATTATGACGTTGAGTGGTACGCTCGGCTTGATCGAGGATACGAACGGAGTACTCTCGATATGTGAGGTTATCTTGAAGATCAAGCGTTTCGTGGTCCACTCCAGGGATAGGATCTGAGAAGCAACGCCTGAGTTGAGACACGTGGAAGACATCGTGGACTCTGGAGAGATCCGGAGGTAGTTCCAATTGGTAGGCAACTTCTCCTCGCTTGGCAAGAATGCGAAAAGGTCCAATGTAGCGAGGAGCCAATTTTCCTTTGATACCGAAACGATGGGTTCCCTTCAGAGGAGTAACCCGAAGGTAAGCCTTCTCATCAACCTCAAAAGTCATAGACTTATGTTTTCGGTCATATTGACTCTTTTGACGAGATTGGGCTGTTTTCAACTTTTCACGAACAATGCGAACTTGCTCTTCTGCTTCATGGATCATATCCGGGCCAAAGACTTGTCTTTCCCCGGTCTCTGACCAGTTAAGAGGCGTTCGACACCTTCGTCCATAGAGAACTTCAAAAGGGGCTTTACCCATGCTAGATTGATAGCTGTTGTTATAAGAAAATTCGGCAAATGGAAGGCATTTCTCCCAATCCATTCTGAATGAGATAACAGAAGCTCGAAGCATGTCTTCTAGAATCTGGTTGACGCGTTCTACTTGACCACTTGATTGAGGGTGAAAGGCAGTGCTAAAGGAAAGGCGGGTTCCCATAATATTTTGGAAACTTTCCCAAAATCGAGAGGTGAAGAGACTTCCTCGATCCGAGTTAATTTCAAGTGGAACACCATGGAGGGACACTATTCGGGAGAGATACAAGTCTGCTAGCTGACTAGCGGTTATACTCTCGCGAACAGGTAGGAAATGGGCCACTTTGGAAAGACAATCGATAACGACGAAGATAGCATTATCCCCTCTCTTGGTCCTGGGAAAACCGGTGATGAAATCCATACCAATTTTATCCCATTTCCATTCGGGAATATCTAAGGGTTGAAGGGTGCCAGCAGGCCGTTGATGCTCTGCTTTAACACGACGACAGATATCGCAATTAGCAACTAATTGAGCAATGTCTCTCTTCATCCTAGTCCACCAGAACCTCTAGCGTAGGTCCTGATACATCTTGGTACTACCGGGATGAATGGTGAGAGTAGATTCATGGGCCTCCTTAAGGATCAACTGTCGTAGAAGCTGGTTCTTGGGAACCACTATAAGGTTTTCAAAGTACACAACACCATGATCGTTTGTAGCGAAACATTTAGCATCTCCGCTAGCAATGTTCTCCTTGATCCGAGATATCCCTTTATCTCGCTTTTGGGCAGCGATGATTTGATCCGTAAGGGTAGGTTTCGCCACCAAGGTGGAAAGGAATCCTTGAGGAACGATGTGAAGGTTAACCTTCCGAAATTCCTCATGGAGAAGTGGTTGACTTTGTTGTAACATCAGATTGTTACAATAAGATTTACGACTTAGAGCATCAGCCATGACATTGGCTTTTCCTGGGGTGTAAGTTATCCCTAAGTCGAAATCTGTGATCAACTCGACCCAATGTCTTTGCCTGAGATTCAAATCCGGTTGGGTGAATATGTACTTCAGACTTTGGTGATCAGTGAAGATTTCGCAATGATTACCGAGGAGGTAATGTCGCCAGGTTTTAAGTGCATGGACTACAGCTGCAAGCTCTAGATCATGAGTAGGATAATTTTCCTCATGTGGGTGCAATTGCCGTGAAGCATAAGCAATTACGTGACGATCTTGCATAAGAATGTAACCTAGTCCTTGTCGCGAGGCGTCGCAATAGATAACAAAGTCCTTAGAGAAATCGGGTGGCACCAATATGGGAGTAGATGTCAGGCGTCTTTTCAGTTCCTGAAATCTGTGCTCACATTGTGGGGTCCACTCGAACTTTTTATCTTTCTTGAGCAGTTCAGTTAGAGGTTTAGCAACTTTGGAGAAGTTATCGACAAAGCAGCGACAATAGCTCGCTAAGCCAAGGGAACTCCGAACTTGCTTAACGGATTCAGGTGGAGTCCAATTAAGGACGGCTTGAACTCGCTCGGGATTGATAGCAATACCCTTACCAGAAATTACATGTCCTAGATAGGTCACTTCTGGCAACCAAAATTCGCATTTAAAAAATTTGGCAAAAAGGTGATGCTCTCGTAGTTTCATCAACACTAGCCTTAGATGCTCGGCATGTTCTTCCTCATTCTTGGAGTAGATGAGTATATCATCGAGGTAAACTACAACGAATTTATCCAAATACTCCATGAATATTGAGTTCATTAACCGAGAGAAGGTGGCTGGAGCGTTGGTTAAACAGAAGGACATGAGGGTGTACTCATATTGGCCATAACGAGTAACAAAGGCCGTTTTAGGAATGTCCCCGTTCCTGATTTTGATTTGATGGTAGCCCAACCTCAAATCCATTTTGGAGAAGATTGAGGATCCAGTGAGCTAATCATACAGATCGTTGATCCTGGGGAGCGGATATTTGTTCTTGATTGTGACCAAGTTGACGGGTCAATAATCTACAACCATCCGGTCCGTACCATCCTTCTTCTTGACGAAGAGGACGGGGCAAGCCCATGCAGATGAACTAGGACGGATGAAACCCTTTTTCAAGGACTCATCGAGTTGTTTCTTAAGCTCCGCTAGTTCTAGTGGTGCCATCTTATAGGGTCTTCTAGAAATTGGAACAGTTCCTGGAATGAGATCTATCACGAACTCAACATCTCTGTCAGGTGGAACACCTGGCAGTTCTTCTGGAAAGACATCCGGGAAGTCACGGACTACCGGAACGTCTTCGAATCTGGCAAAGGACTGTCATTAAGAGAATATAGCTGTCGCTTGGCTACTCGGGTCAAGACATTGACTATCTTCCCCGAAGGATGTGTGAGTTGAACAGTCCTAGAGAAGCAATCAATCTTGGCATGATGGGCTGACATCCAGTCCATACCCAAGATGATATTAATATCCGAAGATTTGGGAGCTATCAATGATGCAAGGAAAACAAGTCTGTCGACTTGAATTTCATTCCCATGGCTTACTCTAGAAGTTTGCCATTTGGATCCCGGGGTTTGAATTACCATGGAGGTGGGCATCTCACAGAATGTGGTGTTATGCAGTCGAGCATAGCTCTCGGATATAAATGAATGAGATGCTCCAGTATCGAAAAGAACAGATGTCGGGTGACAATTAACAAGGAGCGTACCGAGTACGACGTTGGGATCCTCTTGAGCCTCTTCAGCAGAGATACAGTTGACATGGCCACGTGCAGTGGTGGCCGGCTTGGCGTAGAACACTTTCCCTGTCGGCTTGCCACGGCCAACAGCTTTTCCAGACTGGTTGGGGTTGGTCTGGGGACACTCGCGCAAGTAGTGGCCTGATTCCCCACACTTGAAGCATGTCACGGAACTGGTGCCTGGAGGAGCATTGTTGGTTGGACCACCATAGGGCTTAGCTGGTGCATACTATTGAGCTGGGCGAGGCGCCTGATAGGATGGCCTCGGTGTGAACCTGGGTGGCAGGGCAGTGTTAGGCACCCACACCCGGCGTTTCTGAGGTCCAGCACCGGATGAGGAACCCATGTCACAGCCATGCTTGCGTGTTGCTTCGTAATCAGTCTGACCAGACTCAGCACAGATGGCCTTGTTTACAAGCTTCTGAAAAGATGTGCACTCATGTAGAGGGAGTTCACAGCGAAGCTCAGAGCTAAGTCCCTTGCGGAACCTTGCCTGCTTCTTGGCATCGGTGGAAACTTCCTCAGTTGCATAACGTGCTAGGTTACCGAACTCCCTGATGTATGCATCCACAGAGAGTCTTCCTTGAGTGAAACTGCAGAACTCCTCACGTTTATGGTCCATAAGACCCTCCAGAATGTGATGTTCATGGAAAGCCTCGCTGAATTCAGCCCAAGTAGTGACCTGGCCCGCTGGGAGCATAGCTTCATAGTTCTCCCACCAGAGATTGGCGGGGCCTTCGAGATGATATGCAGCAAATGTGACCTTATCAGCCTCAGCTACGAGTGCAGAGCGTAGCTTGTGAGTAATACTGCGAAGCCAGTCATCGACGTCGAGAGGCTCGACGGAGTGGTGGAGGGTGGGTGTATGTAACTTGATGAAGTCACTGAGCGACACCAAGTTATTCCTCTGATGATGTGTTGTGTTCTGCTCGATGCGCTCCAACAAATGGTTGGTCTCCCGCTTGTTTCTCTCAGCCTCCAGCATAACCTCGGCCAGAGAAGGAGGGTGAGGCAGGTTTGCTTCCCCAACTCTGCTGCCTTCGGCATGCTCTGGGGGAGCAGGGTGGTTGCGTGTGTTGACCATCCTAGGAAAACAAGACAATGGTTTAGTCCAGAATGATGAGATTCTGACGTAGAAATGCAGAATGTATGGAATAACTCAAAATGCAAGATGATCATCCGTATGACATGGTAAATACAAAAACTACTACATTTATTCCATCATCATGCACACCATACAAGGTTTAGTACAAGACCAAACGAAGTACAACTACGGTGAAAGGAAGATTACATCTCATCGGAGGCATCCCAAGCTCCTATACATTATTTTTCTACACCTCCGGAAAGTGGTACACACTAAGTCATATCCCACGAGTCACGCAGGATGATGGACGATATAACTATTACATTACTAGTGATGCTACTACTAACTCAGACAGCTCCGTAGTAGTCCTCGTAGAAGTCACCTCGCCTGGAAGCTCAATGTGATCATCCGGAAACAGATGGTCCCGTGGAGCTTGTGGACCATAGGGGCTAGGATGAGGTCTTGGACCAACAAACAGTGGCCTACGGGGACCACGGGGAGGGGTGATGCCTCCCACATCAAGCCAATCCACCATGTCTGGCAGAGCAGATCTCACAGGGTACAGATCCCTCATATCCATATATCCAGCTTGCACAGCCGGTGCAAACCGAGTCAAGGTGGCCCAATGATCAGCACGGGTGTTGAAAAGCTCCAGCCTCAAGGCACGGTTTTCACGGTCCTTGTCCTCAAGCAACTGTGCAGTGGTGCGGGTTAGTAAGTACTCCTGAGTGGAGTCAGCATAGATAGCTTGGAGATACCCTTGTGCTCCCGGGAGTGAAGTTGGCATATATCGGAAGTCGGTGTTCCGAAGTAGGCCAGTCCTGACTCGCATGATGGTCATCATAGAGTAGGCAGCATCCTGCACAGCCATCTCAATAGTAACCCCGAGTCCATAGGAACAGTGTAGGGTCTCGGTAGATCCAGGATAAGAGGGAAATATCCTGACAGTGCAGAAATATTGGGTTTGATTAAAGTCTCGGAATTGCTCTTCGACAGTGTACTCGGGATACCAGCGGTATCCAGCCTCGGTCATTACCCGGACCAACATAGCAGTATGGCCGGGTACATCTAGGCATTGAGTCAGGCGAACCACTTGATTCTGAGGGCGGGAAGCCATCTGGAACATGATATAATACAAAGGCATTAGAATTTCTAGAAGAATTTGGACAGCATAACGGCTGTAAATGCTCAAGGAGGATTTTGAGACATTTTGCACGGAATTGCATAGACACTCAACAACATCATATCAAGGTTCTCGGTCCATCTTAGCAACATAAAGGGGTAGTAGGACTGAACTAGGCTTGTAACCATCAAACCTATAAGGTACTACTGATTAGTAACACGTGAACCTAATAGAGAGAAGAGATCCTAATTCCTTAACCCCCGGTGGAAGAATAGACTGACTCAGATCAGAATGCCATGAGGTAAAGGAGTAAAAAGAGCCTTAGTTCCATCCCACAATCAATTCCCCTACATATAGCTAAAGCATTTTTAGACTCAACATCGACCAGTTTGGCTTGGAGAACCTACAGGCAGTCTGGCTCTGATGCCAACGCTATCAGGACCCGACTCAATGCCACATCGATATAGCATGTAACACCTCATATCACTTTGCGGCCTCACGCACGGTATTCCCACGGGTGTCGCCTTACCTTTTCCTGGGACCATTTGCGCCTTTTGGCACACGTATATGATAGTGTCGCTAGCATCCATATGGTAAGGAGCCCGGGCTGACATGGCTAGTCGTAAACCCAAAGTGGCACAGACTTACAGGGACAGGCATCGATGACCCAACATCGAACGTGTCGGTCATCGGCGAGTGAATCCGGGCTGTAGCACTGGGCTAGCAGGACTCCGATAAACTGGGCTGTAGCGGGCTAGCGGGACTCCGGTATTCATCGCGTGACATTTCCCCGAAGGGACAGACACAGGAACGAAGAAGGACACATGCCGGCCAGCCTAAGTGTTCCGGAGCAGTAGCAAGCTACCATGGCTCAGTGGAAGCACTAGGAGACATTTCCTGGTAAGAGAGGCTACTAAGGATAAACAACTAGATAGTCAGATCCCACACATACCAAGCATTTCAATCATACACACAATATGCTCGATATGTGCAAATACAACAAGGCATCACAACATGACTCTACAACACAAGTACTTTATTTAAAGGCTCAGAGAGCCATACATATCATACACACAAGTACGGGTCACACGACCCAGCATTCAAGTCATACAAACATACAAGCCAACAGCGGAAGTAACTTGTCTGAGTACAGACAACTAGTAAAATAAAAGAGGCTTGGGTAAGCCTAGCTATACTACATGGTCCTTCACAAGCTCAGGATTACCACCTGGGCCTCAGTCTACTCATCAATGTCAACTTCTACGAAGAATCCGTTAGAAGGGGTTGTAGCATATTCTGTAAAAAGTAAATTAAAGCAACATGAGTACAAAGGTACTCAGCAAGACTTACATCAGATCCTACATACATGCACATTATCAAGAAGGGTTGGTGGGGTTATTGCAGCAAACCAGCTTTGACTCTTGGCTAAACTATCCTACGAGACTCCAACTTGAAATGGTTTTGCGCACTCGAGTCCACTACTCACCACTTCAATACACCACCGAGGATCCACCTCCGTCATCCTACGGAGGAGCCATCCTCGGCACTCGCGCTTATCTTGAGGCTTTTAGTAGTGTCCATTTACTTGTCTATGAACTGTATAGGCAACCAAGTAGTCCTTTACCGCGGACGCGGCTATTCGAATAGATGATGTTAACCCTGCAGGGGTGTACTGCTTCATACATGTTTCCACCACTTAGCGTCTGCACACGACATGTGCTCGGCAGACTTCAAGCGAAAGCCGACCTGGGTGTAGACCACGACCTACCTAAACACCTAAGTCTCTAGTCCAGGTTTATCGCCTATTCAGGTTCCATCCGCAGGGAGTCCGGCCGAGGTTTCCACATACGGCCCCGAACGATGTGTGCAGGGTTCCCGAGATACCTAACGGGCATCCGGTACACCGTGCCACGTACCTACCGCATCACAGCCCACCCCGCGGGTCAGCGCTGTCCACGGCCTCCAGTAAGCTACAAACACCAGAAACTACTTGCAACTCCTGGACAGAGGACTAGGGTGAATAAGAAGTCGAGCGGGGTCATATTTCAGGGCCCAATGCATGGTAGTAGCTGAATCTTAAATCACACATACAGATCTTAGTGCTTAAGGACGGCTTCAATGAAACAACCCACCATGTACTCCTACATGGCCTTTCATCGATACCTTTACCAAATCGTGTTCAACACATTACTCTCATACCCACATGATCATTTCACTCTAGCCCATCACCAAGATGAACCAGACCTGACACGACTCTAAGCATAGCAGGCATAGCAAGGTAGGAACAACACATTCATATGTCTCAATCAACTCCTACACATGCTAGTGGGTTTCATCTAGTTACTTGGCAATGACAGGTCATGCAGAGGAAATGGGTTCAACTACCGCAGCACACAGCAGTTTGAATCACGTTGTCTTAATGCAGTAAAAGAGAGCAGAAGCAAGAACATGGAATTGTATCAATATGATCAAATGGTTGGTTGCTTGCCTGATGGGTCGGTGCACTGATATTGTTCTTCGTTGGGGTAATCATGGTACTCCTCGGGGACAGAACCTGCCGCAGAGAGCACCGATACACAAACATCACCAAACAATATGCAACAATATGATGCATGCATGATACATGGCAAAATGAGTATACTGGGCTAATGCAACTAAGACCAGATGGGTTTGAACTATTTTGAACCAAAGATTCAAGTTTCAAACTCATAAATGGCCCTTTTAAGTGCTTTATATAGTTCTGTACTAAACAGCAGGTTAAGTTGACTGAACATGCATGAAACCAGTACAGATGGATAGATTGGATTTTTCTGATCATTTTTCATATATAACACTTTGCATTTGGAGCTACAGATTAATTTCTATGATTTTTTGAAGTTTGTGGTATTTTCTGGAATTTCCTATGTAATAATAATTCCAGTAAATAACTTACTACGTCAGCATTACGTCAGGATGACGTCAGTGGTCAACGGAGCTGGTCCAGGTTAAACTGACCAGTGGGTCCCGTGTGTCAGTAGTTATTTAAACTAACTAAATTTAGTTAGTGCTAATCTAAGTTAATTAGCAAAACAAGCCCCACTTGTCATAGACTCAGGGGGAGTCAACCTGGGCCCACCCAGTCAAGTCAACGGGGTCAAACCCTCCGGCGTTTGGCCGCCGGCGAGACCAGATGCGGCAGAGAGAGTGCATTAGTGCGTTCCGGCGACCAAATGAGCGACGGAGGGCGTCTACGCGTAGCTGGGAGCAAGCCGCAGCTCTTGGTGGTGGTGGTTGAGCTCGGGGTGGCCGGAAACATCACCGACGACGACCTTGCCGGTTGCCGAAGTCGGGTGAAGATGAACCCGAGGCTATGGGACACGACGAGGCTCGTGGTGAGGTGCGTTGGGCTCCTGGGGATGAAGTGAGTGTGTTGGACAGGGTGGTGTGGCCGGTGGTTGGCCGGAGACACGTCGGCGACAAGCTCGGCGGCGGCGCGTGTGGTGAAGCTTCATGTGCTCGCTGTGGTGCACGAGAGCGAGAAAGGGAAGGGGAGAAGGTAGCTGGGCTCACGGAGGTCTCGAGGAAGCATACGGCGCGGTCGGGGACGAGCTGGTGCGACGGCGATGGTGAAAGGGATCTCCGGCGATGGCGGGGTCGGACGAGGTTGGTGCAGAGGCCTCGGGGCAAGCGAGTGCTCGGGGATCGGCTAGCTCGAAGGAGAGGAGGGCGGCGGAGCTCCTGGACACGGTGGCGCGGTGCAGGGACGACGGAGAGCGCGAGCTTCACGGCGGTGCGGGCGCGGCAGCGTCGGCCATGGAACGGGAGAGCGAGGGAGAGAGGCAGGGGGCGAATGGATGTGTCCACGGGGTTCGGGGCACGATGTGGAGGTCGTACCGGCCAGTAGGGCGGCGAGGGGAGGAAGCAGGGCGGCGAGCAGCTGCGTGGCGCGCGCTGGAGTCGCCGTCGAGCACCTGCCTGCCTGCCTGGCCAAGCCAAGCCACTCGCTGGAGCAGTTGCTGGGCTGGGCCGGCTAGGTGGGCCGGTTGGTGGGCTGCCAGGTTAGTTCCCTCTCTCTCTCTCTTTTATTTAGGTTTTCTATTTCTTCTGTAACTTTGTGGACTTTCTAAAAATACCTAAGCAACTCCAAAAATCCCCAAACTGCTCATGCCCACTGTTTATAATATAAACAACATGGAACATTTTGTTTAGGATTATTTGGACATTTAAAATATTTTATAAATTTTAAATGTCCAAATTCAAATACTTATGATTTAATTCAAAGACCTTAGGATGACCTAGAAAATTGTGCACCACTTTTCCAGAGGTTCTGAACCAAAACAAAAATGATGGACATTTTAGAAGGGCATTTCAGGTTCATTGATAATATTTTTAGTAAACCCTAGTTGGATTCAGAGGGGGTTGGGGTTCTGTCATCCCCATTTCAAGTTTCTGTTGAATGGAATAGACATGATGCAACACTCTAATGCATGAACTAGCTAGGGTGTGACAATGTCTTTCCCTATTGACCATTTTTGAGGTAATTCAGTGACCTTAACTATTATTAGTAACGTATATAAGGTTTTCTCATTGTGTTGATTGGTACTGAAAAGAAAACAATGTGTAGAATTGTAGGGACAGGCTCACTTCCCCTGATTTCTTACGGAAGGTTTTATAAGGGAAGAAGAATAGCTTTGACATGGTAACCTTGATTTCCTTGCTTTCCTCTTTGATAGACTCCATGAATATTTGCAATGCATGATATATACTTGGATTTCCACCCAAATGAAGAGGTTGCTAAATTTCAGCATTCTAAATTTTTATTTTACATGGAAGACAACATGACTTTACAATAAATTTATTTTTGATTGGATGAATGTCTTGGTTACTGTTGTTTGATAAATCACAAGTTTAAAACTTTTGGACTACTCGAGGTTCTACTATTTTTACATACAATTACCTATGGACCAGAGATGTGCATTTATATCATCAGTATTACATACAGATGTGCATGTATGTTCATAACAAAAGTTTGTGTTTTTGCTTTCATTCATAACAAAAGTCTGTGTATTTGCTTTCATTCTAGTACATAGGTAATTGTATGTAAAAATAGTAGAACCTCCAGTAGTCCAAAAGTTTTAAACCTGTGACTTATCAAACAACAGTAAACAAGACATTCATCCAATCAAAAATAAATTTCTTGTAAAGTCATGTTGTCTTCCATGTAAAATAAAAATTTAGAATGATGAAATTTAACAACCTCTTCATTTGGGTGGAAATCCAAGTATATATCATGCATTGCAAATATTCATGGAGTCTATCAAAGAGGAAAGGAAAGAAATCAAGGTTACCATGTCAAAGCTATTCTTCTTCCCTTATAAAACCTTCCGTAAGAAATCAGTGGAAGGTGAGCCTGTCCCTACAATTCTACACATTGTTTGCTTTTCAGTACCAACCAACACAATGAGAAAACCTTATATAAGTTACTAATAATAGTTAAGGTCACTAAATTACCTCTAACATGGTCAATAGGGAAAGGCGTGATGTCAAATACATGTGCTATACACCAGGACATTTATGTTCCCTTGTTTTGAACGCTTGTCGTATACCCCAATTTGGAAGAAGAATCTAGGTTTTCACCCTGAAGAACCAGTCCAAACATATCGGAGCAACATGTTCAACAAGATAACAACATAAAAACATCGTCATTCCCAGGTATAACCAACTCAAGTCAGACCTAGGCTTTCACCCCCAGAGCTTGAGACCGGGTGCTTGAGTAGGACCATCATCAATGTGACTCATGTGTTGTCTCCACCACTTTTTGCAATCTGCCTCCACCGAACAACCACCCATCCGCGTCAAGCCATTGTCCTTACTTTGTATCTCACCACGAAGTCAGCCACCAGATCTAGCATGTTATGAGTAAAGGTAAACGCAAACATAAATAGCATGGAGTGTGTCTTGCTATTTTTCTATTTTTTTATAAATAACACTTGCTCATGATATGTACTGAAGAGCGGAGTCCTGGAGCTTACGGATTGAAGCAATCGCCAAATAGTCTTCCTAACAGGCGGGAATGTCACCTGCCGCAAAGTCTATTTTTCTAATCACACACACACACACACACAGAGAGAGAGAGAGAGAGAGACGACGTCAGACTTGAGGTTTTCTACAAGTTGGGCAGGGATACAACCACCTTTTAACCAATGATCCAACCACAAATTTTTTTCTTAGTTTCTCTTATATAGAACATTAAACGAGTGTTCTCTTGTTACAAAATTGAGCCCTATATTTAATTGAACAATTCATCTTTTATTAATTATATTTTATGTTTAATTTATGCTTCTAACCATGCTTTAATATTTCTTTGATATGCCTTTGTGATTCGCGGGGAGTTTGAATTAATGATGCCATATTCTCTCCAAACTTGTCAACGCTGGATATTTTCTCTCTCTCTCTCTCATTCCAATCTTGTCTAGACCCCCTTTTTTTATTCCCCTTGCTTTCGCTACATCTGTCAAATAATTTGTGTTAAATTTGTCAAACTTTGGATTTGTTTAAAGATTCATGATATTGTATCTTGAAAATAAAACAAGATAATATCACGTACACACTTGCACCATTGATTAGGCTTGTGCCTACGCAAAAAAGCATTGACATGTGTACTTGCAAAAGTCGGGGAACAAACTTCATCCCACAACAGTAAATAACATACCATATAGTGGAACATACATGATTCACGAGAGTAGTAACCCTTCCATAATTTTAACAGCCGACACATGCTTTTATAATTCATATCACTGTAAAAGCATTGGAGTTTTCAATATTTTCATAATTTACAATATTTAATTAGGTGATATACGCTTTCTCAAAACTACACTTTATGCTCGCATTAAACTTGTTCCCCTCAAGAATAATGGTGGAAATATGTATAACTTAATTAACTCGAAAATATCTAGAATGCCACTAATTTTTTTGTGAAGGATAATAGCACTAGCTATTTTACAGAAATGGCTTCTCTAGTTCAGCCTGGGAAACCACTAGGAACAGTTCGGTCCAGTTTCTCCCTCATAGAATATACAAAAGAAATCATAATAAAAAAAAATCCAATTGTTAGATCTCCCAGACAATTTAATTAAAAAAACTCGCTGGGAAATTACCTTACTTTCATAGGATTTCTAATCTAGATCTTGCACCAACCCACCAAGAAGGACTTGGAGGTTGTCTAAAGATTAATAATACAACTTCTTTCTAAGACCAAAAAAGTGTATCATGTGAATATATGTGCCAATAAGGCAAGAACGCTCATTCTTGGAGCATGTACACAGGTGTTTAATTTCATGAGTGCTCATGTAAAAAATGTTTTCCTTTGGTCATGTGTGCTTGCATAAGTGGTTCATATATATGATGCAACAAACATAGATACCCCACCAGAATAGTTATCATCCGTATCGACTAGCGGTTCCGCTTTATTAAAAAAACTAGCAGTTCCCTAATTTTAAAGTGGTCGCATGTCTTTTAGATACAAGTCGCTGTAATATATTGAGAATTCTCAATATGACCTTTAATTAGGTGATATAATTTTCCAGAAAGCTTTTGTGCTTTATAGTGGCTTTAAAAATAGTATGAGAATAACTGCAGAAGTATGTGTAATTAATTAACTGAAGAACAGCTCAAAAAGCACTAGACTATTTAAAAGAAGGGACAACTTCCTTTTGTAGAATATAACAATGTAATTCTATCTAGTTATTGCTGGGCAAGCACTATGCGGTGTTCAATCCAATTCCTCCTACACTGAATATACAAAGCAATCTTCATCATGAATGATCCAACTATTTGATTTCTGAGGGAGATGATCTTACTTTCATATGATTACCAATCATGCAAAGCAAAAATGAACCACTTGATAATAGATAATCCATAACAAGTGGCATCTATCTCCAATAATTAGGACTTTTGGCGGACAATCACCTTAACACATTTTGATATCCATGTCCATCTTTGTTGGCTCCATGTAATTTGTCCCCAATCCAATTCATGTTCCCCCCTTTCTATGAAGAATGTAACATGCCTTTAGTTCCTTCTTATTTAAGCATATGGTTATGTGGCTGACAATCATTTCTCTATACCCAATCGAAATAGGAAAGAGAGCAACAGATTATTTCACCGATTTTGTAGGAGAATAAATGCGGCTGCACATGGGATGATGCAGCAAAGGAACTGTGATCATCCATTTGTTTAACCACATACCTAGTAATGCACGCATATAATCCCTCCTTCAAAATGATGTGCTTTGTTTTCTAGCTAGGTGGTCATACATTTGTGATATCAAAATTGTTGCTTTCCTTGTAGGTCGGTGACGTCATTTCCCACATGGACAGGTGGAAGTTCATCAATCCTCTCTCCCCCGCCCGGATCACTGCCTCTACTTCCGTTCTTCCCGGTTGCTCTGCTTTTCCTTTCTGTGTGGATTTCAATCAGTCTTCTGAGCTATTGAAACTGAAAGGCACTTGTGATAGTGTGTGAGAGGACGTCGATTTGGTTAGAGCATCCACATATTTGTTGATGGATGTGTGGTAGGAAGAAGGTCCTACTTCTCCATGAAGCTTTGTTTGTAGATGCTTTCATTAATCGGTCTCCATAGCTACTTGCTTGTAGTTTTGCAGTAGCTGCTTTCTTCTTGTGTGATACAGCCAAGTGAAAGAAAGTATTACGAAACAACAACTAAGTCCCCATTTCTTCTCATCTTGTTATGTGGATGTGTGTGTGCCTTCACTTTCTTTTTTCTTGTCACACTTAGTCCTCCTTGTCTCAAGGCTTGAAGTTGGTGCTATTGCTAAGTGATCACTTATTAATTTTAGTTATTCTCATGTCACTATGTGCTTTAATTTCTTTTTCTAACAAGTGGCACATATGTTTGTGACTTTGTATTTGTTGTTTTTCTTGGAGGTTAATGACGTCATGTACGTACGATGAAAAATTGAAATAATTTAAAGACAAGATAAATTGTCTGAATGAATTACAGTGTTATGTAAAAAATGGTGATGCATATCTTGGTCATCCTTGGAGAGCATGTTCAATGAATAAACTATGGTCGCATATGTTTTCTGTCTTACGTTCCCATGCCATGAGCCATTACCAAATCTCGTGGACTAATAGACCGAGTTATTTCCTGGAAAGGCATCGGGATGGACACGCAATAAACGTAACCTACCAGTAATTGAATTTGCTCGGTTAGACAAAACTAGCCAAAATCATCTCGAGTGACCTCTAAACAGCCCTACGATGACTCGTACTAGACCTAGTTGTAGACATCCATGATCATGCCTCATGACCATAGGAGACCACAAAGGTACTCCGTTGTGACTCAACTGTTGGGTGGACAATTGTCCCCCTCCGCACCCATGGCCATGAATTTTTCAAAAAAAAATCACGCGAAAAACCAGATTGTTAGGCATATATAAGACAAAAATTAGTCCACCACAGTGTCCAAAGATAATTCGTTTTGTAAAGGTCCACTACTTCAGAATAGTCTATTTGTGGTGGTCCCTCACATGGATGACTAAAACATTAGTGATAAGACTCAACATAAAAGAAGTTATTCCATCAGTAGTTTTTGTACATTCATTTATGGAAGATACTTCTTCCATCTCAATCCATATGGCATTCTCATTTTCTGGGATTCAACTTTGAACATCAATTATAGATATAAATAATATCAGAGTAATGTGCATTATATTGAAATATGTGGTTTATCTGCCATGAAAAGTACACCATTGAATTTGTACTTGAACTTTTTTTAATGGTTTAAGTTTTGTAGCACATAATATATCTTTAATTTGTCATATTGATGGTCAAAGTATGGGGTGAAGGCGGCCCCAGGGAACCTGTCATAGAGCTAGTAGCCTCGTGGTAGGACAAAATATTCGGTAGAACAACGACAGGGGGACTATGGCGGGCGACGGGAGCACATGCGGGCGGAAGATGGGGAAAAAGGAAAAGAGAGGACCACCCCGTCGCCAGCCGCTAGCCACCGCCATAAGACGGAGTCCTCCAGCAGCGACAAGGGAATTGGGTTGCAGTAGAGGGCATCTTTTGGGTTTTTGTGGGGACACCTCCAGAGTCACCTGACAGATGCTTCGGAGTATGTCTTAGATATGTTGTTTCCACTCTGCCACATGCTTTTATGTATGGTTCAGAAAAATGTGAAAGCATGAATCTTTCTATATGTATTCATCTCTTACAAGCTCTAATCAGGTGATAAAGGTTTTCACATATTACACTTTATGTTAGCACTATTATTTTTTCCTCAAGAATAACGGTTAGACCATGTATAATTAATCAACTGGGAAATAGATCGAAAACACTAGCTATTTTAAAGAAAACATTAGGCTGAGTTTCATTCAATTTCAGACAATTTAAAGGAAATCTCCATTAAGAAATCGAACTGCTTGATCTTCCGGGGGAAATGATCATATTTTCCTAGGTTTTCTACTCAATATATATATTGCACAAACAAACTAAAATTGAACTTGGAGATAGTTTTGAGAATTAGATCCCTGATCGAGCTTCTTTCAAATACAGAAAGCCTATACTATAACGCCCCGGATTCGTTGCGCCAGGTGTCTGCCAGTTATTCGTCATTGTTGCCGTGTCATTTGCTTGCGTGTTGCATTTTGTCATTTCATCATGTGCATCTCATTTTGCATACGTGTTCGTCTCATGCATCCGAGCTTTTTCCCCGTTGCCCATTTTGCAATCTGGCGCTCCTATGTTCCCCGGCGCCTCCTTCTGCCTCTTTTCGTCTGCGGGTGTTAAACGTTCTCGGAATGGACCGAGTCTTCCCAAGCGGCCTTGGTATAGCACCGGTAGACCTCCTGTCAAGTTTCGTGCCATTTGGAGTCCGTTTGATACTCCAACGGTTAACCGCGTAGCCCGAAACCCCCCTTTTCTCTTGCAGCCCAACACCCCTCCAAAGTGGCCCAAAACCCAGCAAACCCCCCTCCATGCTCCCGGTCGTTCGATCACCATCGCGTCGCCGAAAACCGCTCCTCATTTGGACTCTCCTAACTCCCTCTATCTATAAATATGCCCTCCCCCGAAAATTCGCGGACGAAACCCTAGTCCTCTTCCTCCCGCCGCCACCGGACACGTCCGTGACGGCCGGACACGTCCGCCCCGCTCCCCCCGTCCACTCCGCAGCTGCCACATGGCGAGCCGCCGTCCTCCGCCGCCGCGGCCCGTGGAGCCCATCGCGGGCCCGCGCGGGCCCTCGCGCCGCCGCCGCCCGGCCCGCGCATCACGCCCGCCGCCGGATCCCCGCGGCGCCGCCTCCTCGCCTCCACCGGCGACCGTCACCGCCGGCCGCCGCGCTCGTCCTCCGAGCAGCCCGCGCCCCGCCGCCGTGGTGCGCCTTCGCCATGCGCCGCGGCCTCGGCCCGGGCCTTCCGCGCGCCCGCGGCCTCCAGCCGCCGGTGTCCGCCGCCGCCCCTGCCGGCCTCGCCGGGGCTGCGCGGCCCTCCGCGCCAGTGACCCGTCCGCGCCACCTCGGCCTCCCTCCGGCCCGGATCCGCCATCTCTGGCCCTCCCCGGCGTCTTCCCCGTCTTCTTCGGTGAGCTCTCCAGCCATCCTCGATCTCCGCAACCATCCAGATCCGAAGGTTGACTTTCGCCTTCCCCGAAATTTGACTAAGTCCCGAAATATTTTGACATTATCATGCCATGTTCAGCGCATCATAACTTGCTGCATACCGCTCCGTTTTGTGCGTGTAACTCAATGAGTAATTCATTTCATTCCATTGCATCATGTTCATTTGAGCTCATCCTGATGGCTGAATCATCGTTGCAAGAGTGCTATATGATGTTGTCTGCTGTCTGTTAACAGAATGTGTGCATTTGTCATTTTTGCTACATTTATTTTGTGCATCTTATGGGCATGAGCTCTACATGTGATTTGAACTATGCCATGTATTCTTTACAGAGGTGCTTACCATGTATTTTTGTGATCAATATGGTGACTAGCACAAGCATGCAAACTAGGCCTCGTGATGTTGCTGATTTTAGTCCCTGTTCTGTTGTTATTTTGATGTCATATAAACTTGATGCTACAGAGAGATCCAAGCATATTTTGAGATACTTCAGTAAGGGTGTTTTGAACATATGGTTATTCTCTATTCATTCATGCCCCTGTTTGCAATTGTGGAGTAGTCTAGCATGTCGTTTTCGTGCTCTACTTTTGCTACAAAATGTTTCCAGCAGATTGTTTACATGTTATTCAATATTGCCAAGGTTGTTGTAGTTGATCCTTGCATGCTATAAACTTGTTCTTGACATGGATAGCTTCATAAACATGTCTTATTGCTGATTCTATGCTTATCTTGTCATGCAATGACTTGTGGTGAGTGAATCGAGCTTGTTAAGTAGTATACTTGCTGTTACTGTTTTGCTAGGCTGAATCTGTTATTTCGTGATGCTATGTAAGCCTGCTGCTACAAGTCATTCTATGCATAATCTGGAGATGTTCACTAAGGGTGTTTTGTTATACATGTCATGCTCTATCCATCCATGCCCCTGGTTGCATTTATAGCCTGCTGTAGCTTGTTGTAAACTTGCTCCAAAGTTGCTAAATAATGTTGCTGTCAGCCTGTTAACATTAAGTTCAGTTTTGCCATGTGTTTTGCTAGTAATCCATGCACCCTATGAACTTGCTCTTGCCATGCTTAGCTTCACAAACATGTCTTCTTACTGTTGGTTGCCTTGCCATGCCATGTATTGCTTTTTGGTGAGTGGTTCAAGCTCACAAACATGCCTTATTATTGTTGTTCCTGCCATGTTTGAATCTGTCATATAATTTGCCATATTTACATGGGTGCCATCATATTTTCTGTGCCCTTTTGGCTCAGAGTCAGTAAAGGACTTTTGTTCTATGGGTTTAGTAGATTCATGCCATGCCTTTGTTTACCATGATAAGTTCCTATAACATGTTGTTTGATAGCTCTAAACATTGCAACCTGATGTTATTTCTGCAAGTCTGAAACTGATATTATTTGCAATCTTGCCATGTGTGTTTGAGCATGTTCTAGTGATTTCTCGAGATAGCTCAGTGTTCATGTTTTGTAATGCTTCACCTGTACATCATGCCCATTCCTTTTTTTATCATGTTGTGGTTCTGTAGCATATTGTTTTGTTGCTTGCAAGATGCCTAGTTGCTGCTTTGGACAGCTTGTCCTTTAAACTTGTATAGTGTGCATGTGTTGAACCGTTGCTCCATTTTGAGTGTGCTCTATATGAAACTTGCTTGTTTTTGCATGTAGTTTCATATTATCATGTTGCATCCTTGTTTTGAGGTGTTTGCTTGATGTTTGGGTGCATTTTGCATCAATGCCATGTTTGACTTGTTTTGCTCATATCTTTTAGGCCGTACCTCCGAACTAAATGAACTTTATATGTAACTTGACTAGAATTTCGTGTAGATCATATTGGTGCATCTTAACTTTCTATTTAACAACTTGAACATAAGGTTTATTCAGATCTGGATCAACTTCTAAATTTGCATATGAGGACTTACCGGAATTATTATATGTTGCTTCCGGCCTCATTTAAACTTGCCTTGATGTGTTGCTCTTGTTTGCATCATCTCTTGCCATGAGTAGCTTCATGTAGTCTTGTCCTGCATCATACTTGTTTGTGCATCATGTCATGTTCATGTGTGGTGTGTTTACCATGTTGTGTGCTTCTTCTCGATAGTTCCCGTTTCGTTGCGATCGTGAGGATTCGTTCGTCTACGCTTGGTTCGTCTTCGTGGCTTCATCTTCTTCATGGACTCGTTCTTCTTCCTTGCGGGATTTCAGGCAAGATGACCGCTACCCTGGATCTCACTACTATCATTGCTATGCTAGTTGCTTCGTTCTATCGCTTTGCTGCGATACCTATCTTTTGCTCATCAAGCCTCCCTAATTGCCATGAACCTCTAACCTTTGACACCCATCCTAACAAACCATTGCTTGGCTATGTTACCGCTTTGCTCACCCCTCTTATAGTGTTGCTAGTTGCAGGTGAAGTTGAAGATTGCTCCATGGTGGACAGGATTATGTTGGGATATCACAATATCTCTTATATTATTATTAATGCATCTATATACTTGGTAAAGGGTGGAAGAGTTGGCCTTTTGCCTGGTGTTTTGTTCCACTCTTGCCGCCCTAGTTTCTGTCATAGCGGTGTTATGTTCCCGGATTTTATGTTCCTTACGCGGTTGGGTGATTTATGGGACCCCCTTGACAGTTCGCTTTGAATAAAACTCCTCCAGCAAGGCCCAACCTTGGTTTCACCATTTGCCTCACCACCACCTATACCCTTCCCTTGGGTCGGCCAACCCGAGGGTCATCTTTATTTTAGCCCCCCCGGGCCATTGCTTCTCTAAGTGTTGGTCTGAACTGAGCTGCCTGCAGGGCCACCTCGGGGCAACTTGAGGGTTGGTTTTACTCGTAGCTAGTCTCATCCGGTGTTGCCCTGAGAACGAGATATGTGCAGCTCCTATCGGGATTTGTCGGCGCATCGGGCGGCTTTGCTGGTCTTGTTTTACCATTGTCGAAATGTCTTGTAAACCGGGATTTCGAGTCTGATCGGGTCTTCCTGGGAGAAGGTATATTCTTCGTTGATCGCGAGAGCTTATCATGGGCTAAGTTGGGACACCCCTGCAGGGTATAAACTTTCGAAAGTCGTGCCCGCGGTTATGGGCAGATGGGAATTTGTTAATGTCCGGTTGTAGATAACTTGACACCAGATCCGAACTAAAACGCATCAACCGTGTGTGTAGCCGTGATGGTCTCTTTTCGGCGGAGTCCGGAAAGTGAACAATGTTTTTGGGTTATGTTTGACGTAAGTAGGAGTTCAGTATCACTTCTTGATCATTGCTAGCTTCACGACCGTTCCGCTTGCTCTCTTCTCGCTCTTATTTGCGTATGTTAGCCACCATATATGCCTAGTCGCTGCTGCAGCCTCACCACTTTACCCCTTCCTTTCCCTTTAAGCTTTGCTAGTCTTGATACCCATGGTAATGGGATTGCTGAGTCCTCGTGGTTCATAGGTTACTACAACAACAGTTGCAGGTACATGTTTACGCGATGATCATGACGCGAGAGCGATGTTTGCTTGTCTTGGAGTTCTTTTTCTGCTTCTTCTTCGATCAGGGGATAGGTTCCAGGTCGGCAGCCTGGGCTAGCAGGGTGGATGTCGTTTGAGTTTTTGTTTGTGTTTCATCCGTAGTCGGATGATGCTCGTATGTATGATGATATTGTATTCGTGTGGCTTTGTATGCCTCTTGTATGTATCCCCATCTATTATGTAATGTTGATGTAATGATATCCACCTTGCAAAAGTGTTTCAATATGCGGTTCTATCTTTGGTGGGACCGTCGAGTCTCTTTAGGATAGTATCGCATATTGGGCATGACATATACATCCTGTGAACACTTGTCTACTTAATTAGATGAGTGCCCGCGTTAATAATATTTTCCTTTTGCCATGTGTGCTGGCAAAAGTACATGTGTACAACTAGTGAACTTCTCATGACTAACCATCATACCATATAGGGAAACATAGATACTCCATCGGAACATTGACCACCCTTATCGCACTAGTGTTAGCGGTACCATCATTTTAATAGTGCTCACATGCTTTTATAGTACATACCATTGTAAAATAACAAAAACATTCAATACATGTCCTTCTTTTGTGATTGTTAATTAGTTGATAAGCCTATCCATAAAGTGTGCATTATGTTGGTACATCAAAAATACTTTTTTTGAGAAGAGCTGCAAAAGTTAGTGCAGTTAATTAACAGAAGAAGAGCTCGAAAAGCACTACACTATTTAAACTAAGGGACACTTCCCTTTTGTAGAATATTACTCCAAACTTTTCTAGTGTGGTCCGATCGATTGCTACTCAAATTCGATCTTATTCCTCCTACACGGAATATACAAAAGAAATATCCATCATGGAAAAAACAATTGTTCCATCTCACAGCAGATGATCTTATTTACATGGGATTACCGGTCAAGATCTTGAGCGAGTAAACAAGAAATGAACTACTTGATACTACATAATGCACAGCAACTGACATCAGTCTCCAATAATTCGAACTTTCGGTGGACAAGCACCTTCAAAGATTGAGATCTAGTTAACTTGTTGGTGCATACCTATACATCCATCCTTGCTGGCACCCTGCAATTTGTCCCCAATTCAATTCTGGTTCCCTACCAAGAATCTACCTTCCCTTTGGTTTCTTCTTGTTTAAGCCTATATCGTGTGGCTGGTCAATCATTTCGCCACATCCAGTTAGAAGAGGAGGGAGAGTAGCAGATTCCACTAGGCTTGTAGGAGAATAAAGGCAGCAGCATATGGAGTGCAGTAGCAATGGACAGGTTATTATCCGTTTGTTTTTCCATATTATACCTACTAATGCACTCGTATACACCCATGTGCCAAATGATGTGCTTTCTTTTCTTTTCCAGGCAAGTGGCTCATATGTTTATGACGTCAAATATGTTTATTGTCTTGGATTTTCATGACGTCATCACCCAATTGAACTTTAGGCTGAGTTAATTAAAGTGTTAATTAAAAACATTTTTTAGGGAAACTAAGTTCTTTATTTATGCACAGTTCTCAGAAATTTCTGAGGATATAATCTGTAAAATACAATCCAGGGGAGCACTGCCGAAACTAAACTACCATCAACACAGTCCCACACTTGCTAGATAGTGAGCAGCACTATTAGCTGATCCCTGAACCCAGCCCACCTTAGCTTCCTGTAACTCCCTAATCCTCCTTCAGATCCTGAATCAAAGGCATCACAACCACACCTTTGCAATCAAACTCTATATGGATCTTTCCAATATTCCTCTAACTTGCTAGTTGTAGCCCCGACCAGCAGGCCCTGAATCTCCGCTACTTCAGGTCCGTTGTCGACGAGTAGCCGTAGCTAGCCCCCACTTGATATACGCCGTCCATTATGGGACATAGTTACTCCCTCCGATCCATAATACTTGTCGCTCAAACGGATGTATCTAGACGCATTTCAATGTTAGATACATCCGGATGAGCGACAAGTAATATGGATCGGAGGGAGTAATTAAAGTGTTAAGTACACTAAAAGTAAGGCGTGACCCAGAACCTCAGAGAGTATTCTCCTTAGAGACTTTGACACCAGTCCCAATCCAGGTCAATGGTCTTCCATGAAAAAGCATGTTCAAATTAGTGGACAAAGTGTAGTGTAGACGCATGGATAGTTTCTCTGCGTTCCACGACTCTGACCCAGTCCAATGAAGTGATTGATTATTTTGAGAAGCAAAATATTCCCCTGAAGAACACAATGAGGCATGATAGAGAGCAATAAACACCCAGTACATGGGCCATGCAGATTGCAGTCCATCATGCGTTGGCAAAAGTTTGGTAGCATCTTTAGAATATGGACTGTGCTTTGCTTGCCATGAAAATTCCGGCAAAAAAAATCTATATTTACAGTGAAGCTTGCTTGTCTCTCTGTTTGCCAAGTATATTTGGCAGAACGACAAATGCCATGACTAAATCCTGCTTGTCTTGTAGGCCTGCGGGCGTTCCGGCAAAGCAGTGGCTATCATGAACAAGGTGTATCAGCGACACGGACCAAGCATAATTGCCAAAACTCAAATAGACCTGCGGAATCATGGAAACATGCCTTGAGACCACATGCCCTACGAGCCACTAGTGTCTACCTTTTTTTTAAAAAAGAGGATGACCATGTGTCTCTGCATCAGGGTGATGCATGCAGCCATGACGTGTTAGCGTCCCACCATCCATCATCGCCTTGGTCATTCTGAGAGAACTTCCATTGTGGCCATTCTGATTACTTCCTTACCTTTGCTTTTGGCTTATGATGAAAAGACTTGACAAACGTTAGGATTGTTAGACTGTATATACATAGTCTTGTATAGGCCTTGTATTGTACCTCTTGGTACGTCTAGATAATGAGATAGCCACACCCCGTTTTACGGTGTCTCTTATGCAGTCAACCGTGTGTGCCAGTACCTTCATGCACCTCGTACCACCCATCTCTCGGCAGTTAAGCGCATTCTGCGGTATGTTTCTTCCACTGCTTCCTATGGTCTGCTCCTTCAGTCTGCACCGTCTTGTGAACTTTCGGCTTTCTCTGATGTGGATTGGGCTGGAAGTCCTGATGATCGGCGATCCACGGGGGGATATGCAGTGTTCCTTGGTCCTAACTTGATCGCCTGGAATGCTCGCAAGCAAGCCAATGTGTCTCGTAGCAGTACTGAAGCTGAGTATAAAGTAGTTGCTGATGCTACCGCTGAGAACATATGGGTACAGTCCTTATTGCGAGAGTTGAGAATCTCTCCAGGTCATCCTCCAGTTCTGTGGTGTGATAACATCGGTGCTACATACCTTTCATCTAATCTGGTGTTTCACGTTAGGACGAAACATATTGAGGTTGACTATCACTTTGTTCAGGAACGTGTTGCACAGAGACTACTTTGTATCAAGTTCATCTCCTCAAAAGATCAACTTGCTGACATCTTCATGAAGCCTCTTCCACAACCACAGTTTGTAGGCTGTAGGCGCAATCTTAACTTACTTTGTACTTCACGCTATAGTTAAGATTGAGGGAGGGTGTTAGACTGTATATACGTAGTCTTGTATAGGCCTTGTATTGTACCTCTTGTTATGTCTATATAATGAGATAGCCACACCCCATTTTAGGGTGTCGACCTAGTTTCCCAAACCCTATATTTTACAAGGATAAAATTCTACCTACCTTGAAAGAGTCGTGTTCCAAGATGAATGAACAGGGAGAGATATCATGGATAACCGTCGTTCTTGCCGTCCATGATGCAACAGGCCGCCCGTTTCCAACCGGCAACCGCCCGCGTAATCTTTGCCTGTCAGTGGAATCGATCGTTGATGCTGCCGCGGCGCGGCACTGCCCGCTACGATGCGTCGCGCTCGCATCTGTTAGAACTAATCTTGTTATTAGTGCTAGATTTAGATTTTGGTACATGCATGCAGGTAGGCAGGGTGTGCCATAGCATTAGCAAGTAGGCTGCATGGATAGATTAATCAGTTAGCTGCGTACGCTGCGGAACCGGGCCAGCCGAGTCCTGTGGCAGATCAGTGTGGAGCAAGAATCGGGAGCCATTACTTGTGACTTGGTCCTGAACGTGGGCATCCAAACGTTCTGCAGACTTGGTGGCCACTCAAAGTGAATCTAGCTAGTTGAGTAGTAATCGGAAGTAATTGTGGGCTTGTACTTTTACGTGTATGCAGATCAGTGTGGCAGTAATTGTGGGCTTGTACGTGTATGTAATTGTGGCCGGGCATGGCGGCTGGGTCGTGTGAGTGGGCCGCCCTCACGGGAAGTTTTTTCCCCCGAAACTCCCGGAGCGCCGCCAAGGGCGATTAGGGTTTTGCGAGTGGAACTCGAGGCGCACGCGGGTCTACGGCGTGGCACACCGGACGTGATCTGATGGCTTCATCAGTGGGGCATGGCAACGGGAAAGAGCCCCTGTCGCCGGGCGCGGGAAGGGCGAAGCTGGCGGAGGCCCTAGGTAAACTGGATATTACTGAAGAAGAGGCGACGCCGCTGGTTCTCGATGACAGAGAGGACGGTCAACCGGAGAAGTGGATGATAGCAGGGAAAGTTCTGCACCTACGCGTTCTGCACATACAGACGATCATCAGCGCACTTCGTCCGGCATGGGGCAACCCCAAAGGTCTAAACTTCAGATCGGTAGGGGAAAACACGTTCGTGGCTGAGTTTGCGAGCAAGAGAGATCGAGATCGAGTTTGGGAAGGATCGCCTTGGCATGTAAGTAAAAACGCCGTCGTCTTGTCGGAGTTTGATGAGTGCATGCGGCCTTCTGAACTGAGTTTTACCAAGCTTCATATATGGGCAAGGGTTATCAATTTGCCCTTCAATCTTCTGGGAGAGAAGTGGTGTGCTGCAATAGCGAATCAGATTGACAGGCATGCATATGGGGTGCAGTTTGATCATGTTAATGGCTACCTTAGAGCGAGAGTTTCAGTTGATGTGGACAAACCATTGACGCGCTGGATCTTGATTGAGTCAGCGCGGCGGAAACAGACGAATTTGTATGACATCCAATATGAGAATATTCCGCACTTCTGTTTCTCATGTGGAAGGTTGGGCCACTCGGATCTGCATTGTCTGACTCTGGGCACTCGAGATGCCAATGGGGATCTCCCCTTTGGAAGAGGGCTGCGGGGGCCGGAGGATCGCAGGGCACCGAGTGCTAGTGAGAACTCGTCTCGGGAACAATCGAACAGCCAAAAGAATAAAGCAGAGACAAGAGGTTCGAGTAATGCAGCTGAGAAAGGAGCTGAAGTTAACTCTCCGGCCAAGAACAAGAACCTGAATAAGCGCAAGGGAGGGCCGCAGGAGAAGAAGCCAGAGTACAGAAGGGTCATACCCTTGCTGATGGAAAAGGCACACAACCCAGAGAAAGGCCAAAAGGGTGATGTAGAGGTGCGATCAGACTCCTCTGAGAAAATTGGTGAAGATGGGAGGCTGCTAAAAAAGAAGAAACCTACCCCGGTGAATTCCGGTGAGACGGAAGAGGCTGCGGTGCAGCCCTGCCAGGCTCAATGAATTGCCTCAGCTGGAACTGTCGCGGGCTTGGGAACCCCGCGACAGTTCGCGAGCTTCGCAGTGTGGTGAAGCAAGAAGGGCCCGGTCTCTTATTTCTGATGGAGACTAAAATTGGGGCGAAGAGGGTACAAAGTCTGCAAAATCTTCTGGGATTTTCGGGCTGTTTTGCAGTTGATAGCGATGGTTTAAGTGGTGGCATTGGTCTATTCTGGACAAATGATGTTCAGGTGGATCTTCAGAGTTTCAGTTCAGGGCACATAGACGCGATGGTGCAGAATAATAATTTGCACCGGAATAAATGAAGATTTACAGGTTTTTATGGGGCCCCTCGTGTTTCGGACAGACACCACAGTTGGAGATGTTTGCGGACTTTGTTTTCTATCCAACACCAGGCGTGGTTATGTGTAGGGGATTTTAATGAAACATTGTATGCTACGAAACATTTTTCGCTGGCTGCCCGGCCTGAATGGCAGATGCGTGTGTTCCGTGAGGCAGCTGATGATTGCTTGTTCCAAGACATGGGATGGTCTGGAACAGAGTACACGTGGGACAATGGTCAAACGGGTGATGATAATGTTAGGGCACGACTTGATAGAGCGTTCGGGAACCCAGCATTGATTCAGACATTTGGGCACTCAAAAGTTCGGCACATAAGTACTACGGACTCCGACCATTGCTTGGTCCTGGTCGAACTACGTACGGATGTGGCCGAAAGGAGAAGAAGAGGGAAGCAGTTTCGCTATGAAGATTTATGGCAGACTCATGCAGATTACGATAGTGTTGTCTTGAATAACTGGCAAAAAGGAGCTGGTCTGCAGGGGCTGACGGGAGTAATCAGCGCGCTTAACAACATGCAGAGCTCACTATCCACATGGGGCGCGCGTGAATTCGGCAGCTTGACAGCGAAGGTGAGGAAACTCCGACAGAGCTTGAACAAGCTTAGAAGTCGTGCTGGCAGACGTGGGCCAACTGATGAAGAGAGTGTTGGAAATATGCCCTAGAGGCAATAATAAAAGTATTATTATATTTCATTGTTCATGATAATTGTCTTTTATTCATGCTATAACTGTATTATCCGGAAATCGTAATACACGTGTGAATACTTAGACCACACTATGTCCCTGGTAAGCCTCTAGTTGACCAGCTCGTTGTGATCAACAGATAGTCATGGTTTCCTGACTATGGACATTGGATGTCGTTGATAACGGGATCACATCATTAGGAGAATG
Source organism: Triticum aestivum (assembly GCF_018294505.1). Taxonomy (NCBI): domain Eukaryota; kingdom Viridiplantae; phylum Streptophyta; class Magnoliopsida; order Poales; family Poaceae; genus Triticum; species Triticum aestivum. The sequence goes on along the minus strand of NC_057801.1, from coordinate 42,077,180 downwards.
ATGTGATGGACAAGACCCAATCCTAAGCATAGCATAAAAGATCGTGTAGTTCGTTTTGCTAGAGCTTTGCAAGTGTCAAGTATCTCTTCCTTCGACCATGAGATCGTGTAACTCCCGGATACCGTAAGAGTGCCTTGGGTGTATCAAAAGTCACAACGTAACTGGGTGACTATAAAGGTACATTACAGGTATCTCCGAAAGTAGCTGTTGGGTTGACACGGATCGAGACTGGGATTTGTCACTCCGTATGACGGAGAGGTATCTCTGGGCCCACTCGGTAATGCATCATCATATTGAGCTCAATGTGACCAAGGTGTTGGACACGGGATCATGCATTACGGTACGAGTAAAGTGACTTGCCGGTAACGAGACTGAACAAGGTATTGGGATACCGACGATCGAGTCTCGGGCAAGTAACGTACCGATTGACAAAGGGAATTGCATACAGGGTTTGATCGAATCCTCGACATAGTGGTTCATCCGATGACAACATCGAGGAGCATGTGGGAGCCATCATGGGTATCCAGATCCCGCTGATGGTTATTGACTGAGAGCGTCTCGGTCATGTCTGCATGTCTCCCGAACCCGTAGGGTCTACACACTTAAGGTTCGGTGACGCTAGGGTTATGAAGATATGGATATGCAGAAACCCGAATGTTGTTCGGAGTCCCGGATGAGATCCCGGACGTCATGAGGAGTTCCGGAATGGTCCGGAGGTAAAAAATTATATATAGGAAGTGCTATTTCGGGCATCGGGACAAGTTTCGGGGTTATCGGTATTGTACCGGGACCACCGGAAGGGTCCCGGGGGCCCACCGGGTGGGGCCACCTGTCCCGGGGGGCCACATGGGCTGTAGGGGGTGCGCCTTGGCCTTCATGGGCCAAGGGCACCAGCCCCTATAGGCCCATGCGCCTAGGGTTTCCCCCTAGGAGGAGTCCTAGTGGTGGAAGGCACCCCTAGGTGCCTTGGGGGGGAGGGAAACCTCCCCTAGGCCACCGCCCCCCCTAGTAGATCTCATCTACTAGGGCCGGCGCCCCCCCTGGCACCCCTATATATAGTGGGGGAGAGGAGGGACTTCATACCCCAGCCCCTGGCGCCTCCACCTCCCCCCGTTACGTCTCTCCCTCGTAGTCTCGGCGAAGCCCTGCTGCTGTGACGCCCTGCATCCACCACCACGCCGTCGTGCTGCTGGATCTTCATCAACCTATCCTTCCCCCTTGCTGGATCAAGAAGGAGGAGACGTCTCCCGTCCCGTACGTGTGTTGAACGCGGAGGTGCCGTCCGTTCGGCGCTGGTCATCGGTGATTTGGATCACGTCGAGTACGACTACATCATCACCTTGCAAGCTTCCGCACGCGATCTACAAGTGGTATGTAGATGCAAACTCTCTCCCTAGACTCGTTGCTTAGATGAACTCATAGATGGATCTTGGTGAAACCGTAGGAAAAATTTTAATTTTCTGCAACGTTCCCCAACAGTGGCATCATGAGCTAGGTCTATGCGTAGTTCTCTTTGCACGAGTAGAACACAACTTTGTTGTGGGCGTGGATTTTGTCATCTTACTTGCCTCTACTAGTCTTTTCTTGCTCAACGGTATTGTGGGATGAAGCGGCCCGGACCAACCTTACACGTACACTTACGTGAGACCGGTTCCACCGACTGACAGGCACAAGTTGCATAAGGTGGCTGGCGGGTGTCTGTCTCTCCCACCTTAGTTGGAGCGGAATCGATGAACAGGGCCCTTATGAAGGGTAAATAGAAGTTGACAAAATCACGTTGTGGTGATTCGTAGGTAAGAAAACGTTCTTGCTAAAACCCAATTGCAGCCACATAAAAGATGCAACAACAATTAGAGGACGTCTAACTTGTTTTTGCAGCGATTGATCATGTGATGTGATATGGCCAGAAGTTGTGATGAATGATGAATTGTGATGTATGAGATCATGTTCTTTGTAATAGGATTCACGACTTGCATGTCGATGAGTATGACAACCGGCAGGAGCCATAGGAGTTGTCATTATTTTTTGTATGACCTGTGTGTCATTGAATAAAATCATGTAAACTACTTTACTTTATTGCTAAACGTTAGTCATAGAAGTAGAAGTAGTCATTGGCGTGACAACTTCATGAAGACACGATGATGGAGATCATGATGATGGAGATCATGGTGTCAAGCCGGTGACAAGATGATCATGGAGCCCCGAAGATGAAGATCAATGGAGCTATATGATATTGGCCATATCATGTCACAACTATATAATTGCATGTGATGTTTATTATGTATTATGCATCTTGTTTACTTAGGACGACGGTAGTAAATAAGATGATCCCTTATAAAATTTCAAGAAGTGTTCTCCCCTAACTGTGCACCGTTGCTACAGTTCGTCGTTTCTAAGCACCACGTGATGATCGGGTGTGATGGATTCTTACGTTCACATACAATGGGTGTAAGACAGTTTTACACAGCGAAAACACTTAGGGTTAACTTGACGAGCCTAGCATGTGCAGACATGGCCTCGGAACACGGAGACCGAAAGGTCGAACACGAGTCGTATGGAAGATACGATCAACATGAAAATGTTCACCGACGATGACTAGTCCGTCTCACATGATGATCGGACACGGCCAAGTCGACTCGGATCGTGTAACACTTAGATGACTAAAGGGATGTCTAATCTAAGTGGGAGTTCATAATTTGATTAGAACTTTATTATCATGAACTTAGTCTAAAACCTTTGCAAATATGTCTTGTAGATCAATGGCCAACGCTAATGTCAACATGAACTTCAACGCGTTCCTAGAGAAAACCAAGCTGAAAGATGATGGCAGCAACTATACGGACTGGGTCCGGAACCTGAGGATCATCCTCATAGCTGCCAGGAAACAATATGTCCTAGAAGGACCGCTAGGTGACGCTCCCGTCCCAGAGAACCAAGACATTATGAATGCTTGGCAGTCTCGCGCTGATTATTACTCCCTCGTTCAGTGCGGCATGCTTTGCAGCTTAGAACCGGGGCTCCAAAAGCGTTTTGAGCACCACGGAGCATATGAGATGTTCGAAGAGCTGAAACTAGTTTTTCAAGCTCATGCCCGGGTCGAGAGATATGATGTCTCCGACAAGTTCTACAGTTGTAAGATGGAGGAGAACAGTTCTGTCAGTGAGCACATCCTGAAGATGTCTGGGTTGCACAACCGTATGACCCAGCTGAACATTAACCTCCCAGATGAGGCGGTCATTGACAGAATCCTCCAGTCGCTCCCACCAAGCTACAAGAGCTTTGTGATGAACTACAACATGCAGGGAATGAAAAAGACCATTCCTGAAGTGTTCTGGATGCTGAAGTCAGCAGAGGCTGAAATCAAGAAAGAACATCAAGTGTTGATGGTCAATAAGACCACTAAGTTCAAAAAGGGCAAGGGTAAGAAGAACTTCAAGAAGGACGGCAAAGATGTTGCCGCGCCTGGTAAGCCAGTTACCGGGAAGAAGTCAAAGAATGGACCCAAGCCTGAGACTGAGTGCTTTTATTGCAAGGGGAAGGGTCACTCGAAGCGGAACTGCCCCAAATACTTAGCGGATAAGAAGGCCGGCAACACCAAAGGTATATTTGATATACATGTGATTGATGTGTACCTTACCAGTAATCGTAGTAACTCCTGGGTATTTGATACCGGTGCCGTTGCTCATATTTGTAACTCACAGCAGGAGCTGCGGAATAAACGGAGACTGGCAAAGGACGAGGTGACGATGCGCGTCGGGAATGGTTCCAGAGTCGATGTGATCGCCGTCGGCACGCTGCCTCTACATTTACCTACGGGATTAGTTTTGAACCTTAATAATTGTTATTTAGTGCCAAGTTTGAGCATGAACATTGTATCAGGATCTCGTTTAATACGAGATGGCTACTCATTTAAGTCTGAGAATAATGGTTGTTCGATTTATATGAGAGATATGTTTTATGGTCATGCTCCGATGGTCAATGGTTTATTCTTAATGAATCTCGAGCGTAATATTACACATGTTCATAGTGTAAATGCCAAAAGATTTAAAGTTGATAACGATAGTCCCACATACTTGTGGCACTGCCGCCTTGGTCACATTGGTGTCAAGCGCATGAAGAAGCTCCATGCCGATGGACTTTTAGAGTCTCTTGATTATGAATCGTTTGACACGTGCAAACCATGCCTCTTGGGCAAAATGACCAAGACTCCGTTCTCCGGAACAATGGAGCGAGCAACCAACTTTTTGGAAATCATACATATCGATGTGTGCGGTCCAATGAGCGTTGAGGCTCGCGGAGGATATCGTTATGTTCTCACTCTCACAGATGACTTGAGTAGATATGGGTATGTCTACTTAATGAAACACAAGTCTGAGACCTTTGAAAAGTTCAAGGAATTTCAGAATGAGGTGGAGAATCAACGTGACCGAAAGATAAAATTCTTACGATCAGATCGTGGAGGAGAATACTTAAGTCACGATTTTGGTACACACTTAAAGAAATGTGGAATCGTTTCACAGCTCACGCCGCCTGGAACACCTCAGTGAAACGGTGTGTCCGAACGTCGTAATCGCACTCTATTGGATATGGTGCGGTCTATGATGTCTCTTACCGATTTACCGCTATCATTTTGGGGATACGCTCTAGAGACAGCTACATTCACTTTAAATAGGGCACCGTCTAAATCCGTTGAGACGACACCGTATGAATTATGGTTTGGAAAGAAACCTAAGCTGTCGTTTCTAAAAGTTTGGGGATGCGAAGCTTATGTCAAGAAACTTCAACCTGAAAAGCTCGAACCCAAGTCGGAAAAATGCGTATTCATAGGATACCCTAAGGAAACTGTAGGGTATACCTTCTACTTAAGATCCGAAGGCAAGATCTTTGTTGCCAAGAATGGATGCTTTCTGGAAAAAGAGTTTCTCTCGAAAGAAGTAAGTGGGAGGAAAGTAGAACTCGATGAAGTACTACCTCTTGAGCGGGATAGTGACACAGCACAGGAAACCGTTCCTGTGATGCCCACACCAACTGAAGAGGAAAACCATGATAATGATCAAGGTACTTCGGATCAAGTTACTGCTGAACTTCGTAGGTCCACAAGGACACGTTCCGCACCAGAGTGGTACGGCAACCCTGTCCTGGAAATCATGTTGTTAGACAACAATGAACCTTCGAACTATGAAGAAGCAATGGCGGGCCCGGATTCCAACAAATGGCTTGAAGCCATGAAATCCGAGATAGAATCCATGTATGAAAACAAAGTATGGACTTTGACAGACTTGCCCGATGATCGGCGAGCGATAGAAAACAAATGGATCTTTAAGAAGAAGACGGACGCGGATGGTAATGTTACCATCTATAAAGCTCGACTTGTCGCTAAGGGTTATCGACAGGTTCAAGTGATTGACTACGACGAGACATGCTCTCCCGTAGCGAAGCTAAAGTCCGTCCGAATCATGTTAGCAATTGCCGCATACTATGATTATGAGATATGGCAGATGGACGTCAAAACAGCATTCCTTAACGGGCATCTTAAGGAAGAACTGTATATGATGCAGCCGGAAGGTTTTGTCGATCCTCGGAACGCTAACAAAGTATGCAAGCTCCAGCGATCCATTTATGGACTGGTGCAAGCATCTTGGAGTTGGAACATTCGCTTTGATGAGATGATCAAAGCGTTTGGGTTTATGCAGACTTATGGAGAAGCCTGCGTTTACAAGAAAGTGAGTGGGAGCTCTGTAGCATTTCTCATATTATATGTAGATGACATACTCCTGATGGGAAATAATATAGAATTTCTGGACAGCATTAAGGCCTACTTGAATAAGTGTTTTTCAATGAAGGACCTTGGAGAAGCTGCTTATATATTAGGCATCAAGATCTATAGAGATAGATCGAGACGCCTCATAGGTCTTTCACAAAGCACATACCTTGATAAGATTTTGAAGAGATTCAGAATGGATCAGTCCAAGAAGGGGTTCTTGCCTATGTTACAAGGTATGAGACTGAGCTCAGCTCAGTCACCGACCACGGCAAAAGATAAAGAAGAGATGAGTGTCATCCCCTATGCTTCAGCCATAGGATCTATTATGTATGCCATGCTGTGTACCAGACCCGATGTAAACCTTGCCGTAAGTTTGGTAGCAAGATACCAAAGTAATCCCGGCAAGGAACACTGGACAGCGGTCAAGAATATCCTGAAGTACCTGAAAAGGACAAAGGACATGTTTCTCGTTTATGGAGGAGACGAAGAGCTCGTCGTAAAGGGTTACGTCGACGCTAGCTTCGACTCAGATCTGGATGACTCTAAGTCACAAACCGGATACGTGTATATGTTGAATGGTGGAGCAGTAAGCTGGTGCAGCTGCAAGCAGAGCGTCGTGGCGGGATCTACGTGTGAAGCGGAGTACATGGCAGCCTCGGAGGCAGCACATGAAGCGATTTGGGTGAAGGAGTTCATCACCGACCTAGGAGTCATACCCAATGCGTCGGGGCTGATCAAACTCTTCTGTGACAACACTGGAGCTATTGCCCTCGCAAAGGAGCCCAGGTTTCACAAGAAGACCAGGCACATCAAGCGTCGTTTCAACTCCATCCGTGAAAATGTTCAAGATGGAGACATAGAGAATTGCAAAGTGCACACGGATCTGAATGTCGCAGATCCGCTGACTAAACCTCTCTCGCGTGCAAAACATGATCAACACCAGAACTCTATGGGTGTTCGATTCATCACAATGTAACTAGATTAGTGACTCTAGTGCAAGTGGGAGACTGTTGGAAATATGCCCTAGAGGCAATAATAAAAGTATTATTATATTTCATTGTTCATGATAATTGTCTTTTATTCATGCTATAACTGTATTATCCGGAAATCGTAATACACGTGTGAATACTTAGACCACACTATGTCCCTGGTAAGCCTCTAGTTGACCAGCTCGTTGTGATCAACAGATAGTCATGGTTTCCTGACTATGGACATTGGATGTCGTTGATAACGGGATCACATCATTAGGAGAATGATGTGATGGACAAGACCCAATCCTAAGCATAGCATAAAAGATCGTGTAGTTCGTTTTGCTAGAGCTTTGCAAGTGTCAAGTATCTCTTCCTTCGACCATGAGATCGTGTAACTCCCGGATACCGTAAGAGTGTCTTGGGTGTATCAAACGTCACAACGTAACTGGGTGACTATAAAGGTACATTATAGGTATCTCCGAAAGTAGTTGTTGGGTTGACACGGATCAAGACTGGGATTTGTCACTCCGTATGACGGAGAGGTATCTCTGGGCCCACTCGGTAATGCATCATCATATTGAGCTCAATGTGACCAAGGTGTTGGACACGGGATCATGCATTACGGTACGAGTAAAGTGACTTGCCGGTAACGAGACTGAACAAGGTATTGGGATACCGACGATCGAGTCTCGGGCAAGTAACGTACCGATTGACAAAGGGAATTGCATACAGGGTTTGATCGAATCCTCGACATAGTGGTTCATCCGATGACAACATCGAGGAGCATGTGGGAGCCATCATGGGTATCCAGATCCCGCTAATGGTTATTGACTGAGAGCGTCTCGGTCATGTCTGCATGTCTCCCGAACCCGTAGGGTCTACACACTTAAGGTTCGGTGACGCTAGGGTTATGAAGATATGGATATGCAGAAACCCGAATGTTGTTCGGAGTCCCGGATGAGATCCCGGACGTCACGAGGAGTTCCGGAATGGTCCGGAGGTAAAGAATTATATATAGGAAGTGCTATTTCGGGCATCGGGACAAGTTTCGGGGTTATCGGTATTGTACCGGGACCACCGGAAGGGTCCCGGGGGCCCACCGGGTGGGGCCACCTGTCCCGGGGGGGCACATGGGCTGTAGGGGGTGCGCCTTGGCCTTCATGGGCCAAGGGCACCAGCCCCTATAGGCCCATGCGCCTAGGGTTTCCCCCTAGGAGGAGTCCTAGTGGTGGAAGGCACCCCTAGGTGCCTTGGGGGGGAGGGAACCCTCCCCTAGGCTGCCGCCCCCCCTAGTAGATCTCATCTACTAAGGCCGGCGCCCCCCCTGGCACCCCTATATATAGTGGGGGAGAGGAGGGACTTCATACCCCAGCCCCTGGCGCCTCCACCTCCCCCCGTTACGTCTCTCCCTCGTAGTCTCGGCGAAGCCCTGCTGCTGTGACGCCCTGCATCCACCACCACGCCGTCGTGCTGCTGGATCTTCATCAACCTCTCCTTCCCCCTTGTTGGATCAAGAAGGAGGAGACGTCTCCCGTCCCGTACGTGTGTTGAACGCGGAGGTGCCGTCCGTTCGGCGCTGGTCATCGGTGATTTGGATCACGTCGACTACGACTACATCATCACCTTGCAAGCTTCCGCACGCGATCTACAAGTGGTATGTAGATGCAAACTCTCTCCCTAGACTCGTTGCTTAGATGAACTCATAGATGGATCTTGGTGAAACCGTAGGAAAAATTTTAATTTTCTGCAACGTTCCCCAACAGAGAGATCCATCGTCAAGCAGCTACGTGAGGCACTTCATCAGGAGGAAATATGGATGCCCCAGAGGTCCATAGTACCTTACTTGCCCGAGGGAGACAGGAACACAAAAAAATTTCACGCACAGGCTGCTCAACGCAGAAGGATGAACAAAATTGAGGGACTTGTGCGAGCTGATGGATCGGTATGCCTATCCTGGGAAGATGACCATGAGGAGGTGCAACAGTTCTATACAACGTTGTACACGTCTCAAGGAGTCCGACCCCTGGATGAACTGTTGGATCTAGTTCCACCTAGGGTGACAGCACCTATGAACGCACACCTAGATAAGCCTTTTTACAGCAGAAGAGGTGAGGGTGGCGCTGTTTCAAATGGCCCCATCAAAAGCACCCGGCGTGGACGGCTTTACTGCGGGTTTTTTTCAGAGGCATTGGCAATTAATCAAAGATGATATAATCCCGGCAGTGTTAGGGTTTTTGAATGGGGGCAATCTTCCAGAAGGTATGAATGATACATCCATTACCCTCATTCCAAAGGTTCGGCACCCACAAAGAATAACCCAATATAGACCTATCTCTCTTTGTTCTGTTCTGTACAAGATTGCAGCAAAATGTATTGTTAACAGGATGAGAGATTTTCTTGACGATATTGTAAGTGAGGAGCAAAGTGCGTTCGTGCCTGGGCGCCTCATTACAGATAATGTTCTTATTGCTCATGAAGTATCCATGCAATGAAGAAAAGGAGGAAAGGAAAGAATTGGGTATGTGCTGTTAAGTTGGACATGATGAAAGCTTATGATCCTGTCGAATGGCACTACCTACACGCGATTATGACAAAGTTGGGCTTCAGCTCGACCTTTATCCGACTGATTATGAAGTGTGTAACATCAGTGCGGTTCGCAGTACGAGTGAACGGGGAGTTGCTGCCTTTTTTCACCCCTTCAAGGGGATTCAGGCAAGGATGCCCTATGTCACCCTATTTATTCCTATTGTGTGCTGAGGGTTTCACTACCCTCCTGAACAGATTTAGTGGAGCTTATGCAGACAAGGGGATTCGAGTGTGCACCCAGTCACCGTGGATTAATCATCTACTGTTTGCAGATGACAGTCTCACTTTTATGCAAGCTAAACTGGAGAGTGCAGAGCGGCTAAATAACATTCTCAGGATTTATGGCGAGTGTCCGGGACAATGTGTTAACAAGGAGAAGAGCTCCGTATTTTTTAGTCCAAACACGCCAAGTACAGTACGAACCATTGTGAAAACTGCGATGGGTATTTCAGTTGAGGCTTTCAATGAAAGATACTTGGGCCTCCCCACAGCAGTTGGACAGATTACCTCAGACACCTTTGATTTTGTTGGAGAACGGGTTAGATCAAAGCTGAATGGAGGTACAGAGAGATTGGTGTCTTGCGCGGCGAGGGAAGTGCTCATCAAGGCAAGGGCACAGGCAGTGCCAACCTACACTATGAGTTGTTTTAAACTCATGAAAAAAGTGTACAAAAACATTTCCTCACCGATGGCAAAGTTCTGGTGGAGCAGTTCTGTTGATCGAAGATCTCTACACTGGACAGACTGGAAGTCTTTGTCGCTTCCAAAAATCAGAGGAGGTATGGGATTTCGTGATTTGGAGTGTTTCAATGTGGCGCTATTAGGGAAACATGGCTGGAGGCTTATCACCAGCCCGAATTCATTATGTTCATGGGTGTTGAAAGGCCGTTATGACCCTAACACAGACTTTATGCATGCCACTCTTCCCGGTAACGCTTCGGCTACCTGGCGAGCGACCGTCGCGGGAAGGGGGGTACTGGACATTGGCCTGCTATGACGGATCGGCGATGGTACGTCCACGCGTATGTGGCAGGACGGATGGTTACCAGGCAAGCTGACGCTGCGGCCTGATGCGCAGATCGGTACATCACATATACATCTTGTGTCCGACCTGATCGGTGATGTGAACTGGTCGTGGAAAGCTGATCTTGTTCGAGAAAACTTTATACCACCGGATGCTGATACTATCCTGAATATTCCACTCAGAAATGGAGGTGGGGATGATTACTGGGCTTGGGACCATGAGAGATCGGGCTCCTATACTGTCAAGTCGGCGTATCATGCTCTAATGACTCATAACGAGCATTTAGCTCTAGAGGAAGGGGCGATTACAGAATCTTCAGAGAAGAATAAACAGTTATGGACCTGTCTGTGGAAGCTCAAAGTTCTACCTAAGGTGCGTGTGTTTTGGTGGAGGGTCCTCCGTGGCATCCTTCCAGTGGAAAAGACACTAAAACACAGACATATTGCAACCTTGGCAAGATGCAAGGTGTGCATTGGCGCAGATGAAGATATGATGCATGCTTTGATCAAGTGTTCACATGCTCAATCTTTCTGGACAGAAGCAAGAGAATGGCTACATATCAAGCTACCGGAGCTACACCCTCTGACTTGGTGTAGGGATATTCTTTGCGACTCTAGGTTCTCAGAGAGTGACCGGGCAAAATTTGTTACGGTCATGTGGGCTATTTGGACCTCACGCAACAACATAACGCATGACAAAGCAAGTATGAGCCCGGCGCAATCACTCAAACGTATAAGAGAAACTCTCTCCTTGTTGGAGTTACCTTTGGAACAGACGAAGGTTCTACCTGGCTATGGTTGGAAGCCACCGGATCAAGGCTGGACGAAGATAAACACAGATGCTAGTGTTTCAGCGCTTGAACATAGAAGTGGAGCTGGAGGAGTGGCACGGACTTCCTTGACCTTCTTGGCTGCCTGGAGTAAGCCCTACACCCACATCACGGACCCGTTGATTGCCGAGGCGTCTGCTCTATGAGATGGGGTGTTATTCGCACAGCTTCGTGGCTTTTCGCAAGTGCTCATGGAAACAGATTGTTTAAAACTGGTTCAGCTATGGCACTCGCGATGGTTTTCGCGCTCCATTGTAGCGCCACTTTTATTAGAAATAGAAGAGCTAGCCTTATCTTTTCTTTCTTTTGATGTTCAACATGTGTACTGAGAAACTTCAATATGTCGGCCCACTTGTGTGCTAAGCATGCTTGCACCTTGGGGATCACCCACTGCTGGATGGACTCCCCTCCTGGCTTCCTCATGACCAGCATTTTGGCTGATCGTGCGGGAATAGATAATAGTTGAATAAAGCTCGAAGTTTCCCGCAAAAAAAAAAAGGGTCGTGTGAGTGGGCTAATCTCTCCTGTGTATAAGTATCCCTTGAGTTAATGAGAAACAGAGAGGCCGTGAGGGCTGAGGCAGAAAACAATGTAGCGCTTGTGTGACAGGAGGAGAGCCTCTTGGCAAAGCTAATTGGCTTCCTTCCCTGGTACATGCGTGCGTGTGTGTGTGTTTCTCAGTTTTTTCCTTGGAGTGTGTTCTTGAGAGATATATATAGAGAGAGAAACATCATGAGAGTTGTGCTAGGCAGCTCGAGGAAGAAGAAGAGCGGCGCTGCGCAAGAAGGCGGCGCCAACAGCATCACCACCACCACTGTGCTCAAGCCGGAGCTGACGACCCGAAGACGCGCTCCGGGTGAAGAGAAGACGCGCTTCACAAGGTGTTGGACGAACATGACCTCTGTAGATCGGGACCTGCACTGGGGTGGCGAGGGAGAAGTGTGAACCCGGACTCTGCTTTTGCTAGGCCTCCTCCTCACACGTCGCGTTCAGCACGAGCTCATCGTCTCGGCACCCCGAGCATATATACCCCTACCACCACAACCACCACCACCACCACTACTCGAGTAATACAGCCAGATAAGCCTCCTGGGTGCACATCCAATCCAGGTAGTCTAGCCAGGAAGTCCGCCAGCACGAATGTGCTTCGAGTTCAGCTCCTGTTTCGGCGGCGGCAGAAAGGACGACTACGGCGGCGAGCGGTCCAGCCATGGGGGTTGTGGCGGCCGAAGCCGCGGCCGCATGGGTGACCGCGGGAACCGGAACGGCTACAACGCCGCCTCCGACCACAAGCCGACGACGGCCTACGACCATCAGCGGGCTCTTGATGAGAAGGGGCGGAAGGCCCACCACGACGGCGGGTTGAAACCTGACCAGGCCTCCGTCGTCGCTGCCGCCGGTGGCCACGGCTATTACGCCGCCTACGCAACTGACAAGGTCCACGACGCACCGAAGCTTCCTGCCTGGCACAACAAGGTCGTCGACTACGTCGGCTACGCCCACAACACCGCGCGCCTTCGCCACCAGGCTGCTCCTGATCATAGGGAGCACGCCGCCATGGATTACCATCACTACCCAACCACCACTACCACTCTCGTAAGGTACTAGTTGTTAGGATCACCTAGCATGGCAGTTCATAAATCAGTCCTTCACAGTAAACACCGCCTCTGCTTTTCTACTCTGTCCGGTAGCTCCGTTTTTCTACTCTGCTTTTTCTCACCCGCTGAAACTGAAAAGGCACCTGGAATAGGAGGCTGTGGATTTTGATCAGCGCCTCCATGTTTTTGTCCATGGATGTGCGCACATGTCCCAGTTCCAGCAAGCCTTTATCAGTCGGTCTCCGTAGCTGTTTGCCTGTAATTTTTCTTGGGCTGCTTTCTTCTTGTATCATATAATCAAGTGAAAGAAAGGATTTCTGAGATCAAAGATGATTCTCCATTTGTACCCTTGCTATGTGCATGTGTGTGGCTTGGCTGTCTTTTTTTCAGTCACTCACTTCCACGGCTTGAAGTCTCACAGACATTCTGAAGCACTGAAACCGCAACGACTTGAAGAACAGCGAACATCTTATTTTTGTCCGTTGGCACCTCAGGTACTGCTTGGGATAGACCACCACAACTTGTATAAACCCTGAATAATCATACTCGCTCAACATATTACCATGTCCTAAATCAGTATAATGATTAATTTCAAAGAAAGGTTCGCCCTGATTTTGGTACAAAGTCCCGAGTATGAATTTGTATAAAGATGTGTTGTCTATTCTTTTTTCCTAACAAACGGCACATATGTTTCTGACGACATAAATAGCAGTTTCTCCTGGAGGTTCATGACATCATGCCTCCACTTGAGGTTAAAATAAAATTCTAAAATGATATGAGTTGTCTGAATTAATTAGTATCAAAATGATATGTTCAAATAAGATTTCTTGCAGCCTGAATAGGTCGAGACACCCCCTTCGTCTCGCCCGCTCCCGCGAGCGGGGAGGCGAACCTAGCGCCGCCAGCCCCTACTCCCCCCCTTCCCTCCTCCCTCGCAGCCGCCGGCACGCGCCGCCGGGCAAAGCCCGGCTGGCGTCGGTGGCGGCGGGGCCTCCTTCCCCTTCCTCGCGATGGGTTGGCGCGGGACAGCTGCATCGAGCGGAGGTGCGCGGCTCTGCAGGGCGGCGTGGCGCATCGGCGGCGGGGCGGCCGGTCGGGGGCGTCCTGGTGCGGCGGCATGGGCGGCTGCGCGGCGGGATGTGGCGGGGCGTGCCCGTGCGTGCTGGCGGCGGCGGTTGTCCCAGGCCCAGATCTGGCTCGGGTGACCTCCCTGGGCGGTAGCCAGTGAGCGGCGCGGGCTGAGGGCCCGGCTTGGTGTTCCTGGGCGTCGGGCGGCAGTGCTGGCAGCGAGGTGACCGGCGCTTTGGCAGCTTGGTGGCGGTGGTGGCGGTGCATGCTGGCCGGATCTCACGTTTTCCGGTGGTTTTGTCTTGGATATGGCGCTGGGATCCGGGTAGGCGGCGCGGGTAGGGCAGCGGCCTGGCGTGGCGGTTGCTCCGGCCGTGGGCAGCGGCGTGCGGAGGTTCGACTCGGTGGCCTCCTGGGGGCGCGGCGGCTACACGGTGGCTCGACGGCTCTGCCTGCGGCGACGGTCGGCATTACTTCGGCGTCGGCTCGTCTCCGGTTGGACCGTGTTGACCTTCGCTCCATCTCCTCGTTGTCCGAGCAATTCTTCAGTCCAAGGGTTGGCCCTCTCCCACCTGCGCTCCATCGTCTGTCTCGCGCCCGGTGCTGCAAGACCGAGCTTGTCCCGCGCCCGGTAGCAGGACCGAGCTCGTCTCGCGCTTGGCGGCAGGATCGAGCTCGTCTCGCGCTCAGGGCTGCAGGACGGGATGATGGAGGCCAGTTTTGGCCGGCCTATTGGGTCTCGGCGTTGGGGACCATCTAGGGGTGCGTAAGACGGGACCTTTCCGCTCGTCTCTTGGGTTGGGGTAGCGGCGGGTCTCGGGTCAGGTGGTGCCTAGGTCTTGGATGTCGGGGCGGCGGCCCTGGTGGTGGTAGCGCGGTGCATTTGGGCAGAGCCCGCGGCTTGGTGCTGCCCGGTGGCCATGGCCGTGTGGGCGGCGTGGCAGTTGGGTGTGGCGTTCGGTGGAGGTGAGTGTTGGCCGGGGTGAAAACCTGTTCTTTCTTTGGACGGACCGGCGGCGGCGAAGCTCGTTCCCTTCTTGAAGGCGTCGTCGCGGCTCTCATCGCCCATCGTGTTGCTCCAGGAGAAACTCTGATCCTCGGATCGGGCGGTGGCGGCGCTCCGGTGTCATTTTCTTCCTGAAGGCGCCGCCTTGGAGTCCACGGATCGTCGTATGCAGCTTCATCTCTTCGTTTAGGGGTGGTGTTGTTGCGCTCAGCGCCTGTGTATCATGCCTTGGGTGTGTGTGATTGTTGTGGTGGCGTCCATTTGTATCGGGATGTTTGATGATCATTGCTTTATATATAAAGCGGGGCCAAAGCCTTTTTTGATAATATGTTCAAATAAGGAAAGTATGGAAACTAAAATTTTCCGATCTCACATTCTCATGTCACGAGTCATGACTAAGTCCAGTGAATTGATTGATTGTTCATGTAACTGAATATCACAATGCACTGGAAGACAGAGCGATCATTAGCTGAGTTTGCTCAATAACATAGCCGTCCATGGTGAGCCAAAACTGTGAATAGTGAGCTCTAAGCAGCCTCGCGACGATTTGAACTGGATCTTGTTTCGTACATCCACCGCTATCACCTTTGTCGGCTTTCGCCCCGCTTTATATATAAAGCACCAAACCACAAGCATCCAGTATAACCACACGCCACGCCACCACAACACACGCACACACCCAAGACAGGATACATAGGCGCTGAGCGCAGCATCACCCCTCCTAGCACTACCGCCCTGAAGAAATGAAGCTACATATGACGAACCATGCGCTTCAAGGCGGTGCCTTCAGGAAGGATACGACGCCGGAGCGCCGCCACCGCCCGATCCAAGGATCAGAGTTTCCCTCGGAGCCGCATGACGGGCAATGAGAGCCACGACGACGCCTTCAAGAAGGGAACGATCTTCGCCGCCGCCGGTCCGTCCGAAAATAGAGCATGTTTTCACCTCGGCCAACAATCATCGCCACCGGACGCCACACCGCGGCAACCACGCCGCCCACACGACCATGATGACCAGGCAGCACCAAGGCACGGACTTTGTCAAAGAGCACCGCGCAACCACCACCACCAGGACCGCCGCCCCAACATCCAAGACCTCGACACCACCTCACCCGTGACCCGCCGCACCCCAACGAAAGAGACGAGCGGAAAGGTCCCACCTTTCGCGCCCCTGGGCGACCCCCGGTGTCGAGACCCAATAGGTCGGTCAGAACTGGCATCCACCGACCCATCCTGCTGCCCCAAGCGCGAGATGAGCTCGGTCCTGCAGCAACGAGAGGGTGACGAGGTCAGTCCTTCTGCATCGTGCGCGAGACGAGCTCAGTCCTGCTGCATCGTGTGCGAGACGAGCTCTGTCCTGCGGCAACGGGCGCGAGACAAGCGGTGGACCGCAGCTGGGAGAGGACCAGCCCTTTGATGGGAGTAGCGACGGGAGTCGAGGAGATGGGGTGAAGGTCGAGACGGCCCGAACGCAGACAAACCGACGTCGGAGAAGCCAGCCGTTGCCGCGGATAGATCCATCGAGCCACCGTGAAGCCGCCACGACACCGGGATGCCATCGAGACTTGCCCATGCCGCCGCCCACGGCCAGAGTGGCCGCCACGCCCGGCCGCTGCCCATCCGCGTAGCCCGGCGAGCTCCAAGCGCCGGAGCCGCCGGGCACGCACCACCGGAACCACCGCCACTGCGCCGCCGCCCCGACCAGCCGAGGGGGCCTCGGTCAGGGCCGCCGCCAGCAGCCCTAACCACCGCGGCCCGCGCTGCCGAGAGGCCAGATCCGGAAAAGCCGCCGTGCCCACCGACTCCATCCTCCAGCCCGCATCACCACCACCATCTGCCGGCGACCAGCAGGCGGCCAGCCCGCGCCGCCACAGCCCGTGTCGCCCGCGACAGCGGTCGGAGGAGACGCCCCGATCCAGATCGGATCTGGCCGCCCCTCGCCACCACCCCGAGCACATCCCGCCGGCACAGCACACCGCCGGCCCTCCCACACCAGGAGCAGATCCCACCCCGCCGCCAAGGAAGCCCAGGGTGCCGCCCAGATGCCGCGCCGCCCCGGTCCAGCAGCGCGCCCCCACGCAGGGACGCCGGCCCGCGCCGATCTCCGCCGCGCTAGGGAGAGACGAGGCCCCGCCGCCGCCAGCACCTACCGGGCTTTGCCCGGCGACGCAGACCGGCGACAGTGAGGTGAAGGAGGGGGAGGAGGAGGCCTAGAGGCCGGCGGCGGGTGAGTCCCCTCGGTCGGTCGCGGGAGCGACGCGAGGGGAAGGGGGAGGTTTTCCTGGGGATGATTTTTACTGAGGCGTGCCGTGCGCCATCACCTTTGAGGCACTACTATTTTGAAACAACTTCTTTTTTTCATGATTTTACAACTTACCCTAGTTCGGCCAGGGCAATCAATAGGTAGAATTTGGTCCATACTCTGCTGCGTAGAATATAGAAGAGGAATCTCCATCATAAGAAACCTAATTGCTAGATGTCCGGGAAATGATCCTGTTCTCACAGGATTTATGATCAAAAGCTTGCATGAGAGAAACAAAAAGCAACTTCGGGATTAGCTTGATGATCGAGCTTTATTCAGCGATTAATTTTTTTCTTTGGACACGTGTGCCAATAACAATCGTTCTTAGAGCATGTACACAAGTGCTTAATTAGATCGGTGCTTTTGTAAAGAAATGATTTTCTTTTGGCATGTGAACTTGGAGAAGTGCGGATGTATGACATAGCTTGTCATTACTACAAACTAACTATCATAAATAGAGTAGATGCACTATAAGAACAGAGATCATCTGTATCCTACTATGGCTCCATAATTTTAATACTGGTTACAAGCTCTGATAGTACATATAAACAAAGTGTGCTTTATGCTGGGGCTTAAAATGCTTTTTAAGAATAACTGCAAAAGTTTGTGTAATAAATTAACTTAAGAGTTCATAAAGAACTACACAATTTCAAATAAGGGAGAACTTCTCTTTTGCAGAATATTACTCCAGCCTTTTCTAGTTTGGCAAGGCGGTCCCTACCCAAAATTTGATCCAATTCATGTTGCATGGAAGATGCGAAAGAAATCTCCATCATTGAAAATCCAATTGTTGGATCTCCACATCAGATGATCATATTTACATAGTACTGCCGATGAATATCTTGGGCGAGGGCAAACTAGAACCAATTGATACTGCAAAACAGGTGGCATCAATCTCAAATAATTATGACTTTCGGTGGACAATCACCTTCAGACTGAGATCTAATCAACTTTCCGGTGCTCATCCATGCCCATCCTTGGTAGCACCTTGCAATTTGTCCCCAGTCAAATTCTGGCTTCCTCTTTTCCACCAACAATGTACCCTCCCTTCCTCTCTTTTTGATTGAGCATATCGTGCTGTGGCTGAACAATCATTGCGCCATCTCCAGTTAGAAGAGTAGGGAGTGCAGCAGATGCCACTAGGCTTGTAGGAGAATAAAGGCAGCGGCATATGGAAAGCAGCAGCAAAGGAGATGTTATTATCCATTTGTTTTTCTATATATACCTAGTGATGCACTTGCATACGCCCATGTGCCTGATGATGCTCTTTCTTTCCTATTTCCGGGTAAGTTGCTCGTATGTTTTCTGACGTCAAATATGAGTTGATGACGTCATTTCCACCTTGGGCATTAATATGGGTAAAATAAGGTGTTAATTAAACAAAATGGGAGGATTGGACGACATGGTGTGCTTGGCATATTTCAAATTGCATTGTTAATTAAACTAAAAAAAGGCGTGACCCTGACCATCAGAGAGCTTTATCTTAGATACTCTATTGCGGTCCAGGTCAATGTCTTCTATGAAAAAGCATGTTCAAATTGATGAACAAAGTGTAGACACTTAAACTTTCGATCTCGACTCATGACCCAGTCCAATGAACCGACTGATTGTTCTGGGAACCAAAACAATTCCCCTGAAGAACACAATAAGGCATGAACGGAGCAATGAACACCGTAGATGGGCCACGTAGTCCATCACGCATTAGTGTATTATCTGTGGTTGCTCGATTGCCTTGGCAATGGAAGTTTGCTAGCATCTTAAGGATCTGGACTGTGCTTGGCTGCCCTCAAAATTCCGGTCACAATGTTCACAGTGAACCTTGTTAGTCTGTCTGCGTGGCAAGTATTTGGCGGAAGGACAATAAATCCTAAGACTAAATTCTTTTTGTCTTGAACAGTATCTTCATCGACATAGGCATAGTGTCAGTCTATAGAACTCTAGTGTTGCCGATTTGTCCATTTTTATTTCATGAATTTTCGTCAGACTTTCGTATTGGGCTGTGTGCATCCTAGTTTTTGCAGAGGCCGGGGCTACTCATAATGCTTTGTATCCGCTTGATGCTACATTTTGAAATAATAAAAGCGACTTTTGTCGAAAAAAGTTGCGTTCCGGCAAGTTACTGGGTACCATGAACATGGATCCGACGGAGCATCAGCAACATGCAGTCTCTCACCGTCACCGACGCAACAGCTGACAACAATGGCCGACTGGCATTGTCCCGAACTCAAACTGTCAAATAGTCCAGGGAATCACACGCAAGTTCATCGATGCTACGTGCAGCAGCACCGCCCAACACGACTCATCACGATCGATCTGTCGCAGTCCGCCCAGTACCTGAAGAAAGTGCCAGAAGTGCAAGCGCACATAGCATCTCTTCCATACTTTCTCACCTCCTGGACGCATATTAGTTCAAAATCATATTCGACTGTGCTAATAGTATAGCCTTATATTTTATTTGTATACAGATGAATCGTAAGGTAGAGACTCGTTATGTACCATAAATTTGCCTCCAAAACATACTTGTGTTCTTGTGCAATTTTAGCTGGGTGCATGATATTCTTTTCAAAGTCATAAGAGAATCTTCTGCAAAATTGTCCTCTGAGATGTTAATTTCACTTACAAAGTTTACAAATATTCCAATTTTATTGATAAAGTGAGTTCTTTTTCCACCTAGGGGACAGGGGCGGATCCAGCACAAGGCATGGGTGTACAGATGTATTTATGGTATATATGACAAAAAAATTACTAGTTTACATGCTTGATAGGCAGCAGCCCACCCATGGTTAACAGGCCAACTGTGCTCGTCAAAGCGGACAAGCAGGATCTAACTTCCTGGTGCCTCCAACTTCTACGTCCGGAGTCCAGGAAGAAACTCATTCCATTATTTCCAGCAGTTGGATTATTAATTTCTTCTATTTGAAATATTATGAATATAAAAAATGGTCAAGATACCAAACTCCCGGTGTGCTTCAGAATATGGGTGATGTGAGTGCATTCCTGCTGATACATGAGTGAATATGGAAATACGATAAACGGGTCTCCTTTTATTGATCGATGGTGGATGTAGTTATTGGCAAGAGGTCTTGGATATCAATTACATCACTTATCAAGGCACCAGACTTGGTGTTCTCATGACCTGGCGGTAGCTGAACCCATGTGGCATAGATGGTACAAACATAAAGATAAAGACACCTTTTGTGATCAGGTTATGAATTTGATCCATACAGTACCGGTCTCTTTGTAATTCTGTTCATCACGAGGAAGACTATGTTAGTACAGTTTTGAGATCATATCCATTAAATATCCAGTTCTGGAAAGCAACAATCCGGGATAAATGAACTGCGTCGGTGCATTTAGTACCAAGGCTGATACGTATCATCCTAACAAATAAAACTGGACGCATTCCATTGTAAGTTGACACTTTCTGGGGTTTTCTGTGTGAAATCTATGTATATGGATTTAGTTCACTTTTGTTCGATCTTCCATTCAAAGCATATTTGGAAAACAGAATTACCATTAAAAATTAATATTTACATGTGGTTTGTTCATAGTGGAGTGATTCTTACTAAACATATTCTTGCAAAATGGAGATGGTAACATAGTAAACAATGTTGTTTTTGTGATCAGGAGGAAGCAATGCATCATTTGCTTATTGTTTGCGTTTGCTACACTCTTATGGCGTACGATTCATGTGGCATTCAGCTTACTCTGCCCATCAATATAGATAATATGTTTGTAACTGCTTTGTGGGGGAGGGGGATGGACTTGAGTTAAATGGGTGTTTGTGCTTTACTTTCGGTTGGAATTGTCTGGTTGTTTTTTCTAAGAGTGAAATTTCATATTTTTGTTAGTTATTTCCCACGCTATAGGATGGATCCATACGAGGTCATTACTGCAACACATCCGGAAGCGTAGGACCTTCTGGTATCTAGGTGCAACGAGCGGGAGGTGGTAGCACAAAATATATACAACCGGTTTGGATGACAGTCCAATAGTAGGATATGTGAGTAGGCAGGGGGGCTTGAAGCTAAAACTAAACCACACATCTGCATAGGTGTCTGTGCTTTCATTCCGGCTCTTTGGAATTGTCATAATGATTGTATTTTTAACATAGTGAAATTTCATAATTTTTTGTTAGTTATTTTCCACGCTATAGGATGGATCCGTATGAGGTCATTACTGCAACACATACGAAAGAGCAGGACCTTATGGCAACTAGGTGCAATGAGTGGGAGGTGGTAGCACAAAATACATAAAACCGGTTTGGATGGCGGTTCAATACTAGGATATGTTAGTAGGAAGGAAGGCTTGAGGCTAAAACTAAACCATGCATCCGCATGGGTGTTTGTGCTTTACTTCTGGCTCTTTGAAATTGTCGTAATGATTGTATTTTTCACAGAGTGAAATTTCATAATATTTTGTTAGTTATTTTCCACGCAATAGGATGGATCCGTATGAGGTCATTACTGCAACATGCAGAAGCGCGGGATGATTCAACTCAAATCAACATTTTTAGAGTCCTAGATTATAAGCTATCATTTTCTAGAGTTTGATAAGAATTTTTTAGGACTTCAGAAATCCATTATATCCCCCCCCCCCCACACACACACACATAATAAATAAAATGTACAAGTTTTTCTTCGTTGGAATATGTGAAATCATAAATTTACATATAGGTTTCGTCCCATTCGGAGTTGGGATGATTTGATTCAGGTGGCAACGTTGTCGCGACTGTGAGGACAGCTGGCACTAGCCCGACGGCATTTTCGATGCTGTTGTGGCTCGGTTCCTTGGGTTTAAGGACCTACCGAGCAAGGCTAGCAGGGGCTTGCGACAGGAAGGAGGTGGCTGCCTGCGGCTGCTGCATGGCATCGTGGTGGCACGTCAAACGACAGCGGATCTGATCGCAATCCACCCGATATGACTTCATCCAGTGGCGGCGCAGGATTTCGGCATTGGGGTCGGCGGCCCTGTTTCTTCAACGACGGCGGCCTCCATGGTCGTGTGGATGACGCGGAGGAAAGGTCTTGAGGTGGTGACAGCTCTTTGAAGCTGGCGGCGGTATGGGACTTCCCCTCCACCAATGGACCGGGTTCGATGCGGCTCGGCGCGTGACACATGCATCTCTTTCAGAGGCATCAAGTCATGCTTGTCACCGGCAGATGAAGTCGCCGGCGGTTGCTATGCACGACGTCTCATGCGGACACGTCAAGATCATGCCTATTGTTGGTAGGTATTACATTCTGGCTCTAACAGAGGTGTCATGCTTCGGCTGTTGTTGCTAGGTCGGAAGTGATGTGACAGTGACTGAAGGCGAGGTGGTATGGGAGGTCTTTGTCTTATGTTCTCACTTCCTGCAGTATCCCACTAGCAAGGTGTTGGTAGATAGACAAGTGTTGACAGTATAAGGCGACTTCAAGGACGAACATGTACACTCTAGTGGAAATAACATATCTCTGATCAGGTACGTCGACGCATGCCTGTGGCGTGCCATTGCTGAAGGTGGTGGATCAAACCTTGGCTTTGGGATGAAAATCTTGAGATCGTCCTTGGGTTGGACTCGCCATCGTCGGCACACGTATGGTTGTTTCTTCTTGAAGGCTTAGCGTAGGAGTTGTGTATTTTTTGTTTTCTTTTTATCTTTTAATCGCAAGGTTCGTGGCTGTCTGGTGTGTGTTTTTTGGCATAGGCTCTCGATATTTTTCTAGGTCGACTTTGTTCGGCTCTTGGATTTTAACGAATAAACATATATGGCTCTCTGCATAATTCAATGCAGAGGCAAACCTCCTTTTTTTAAAGATTACCCTAGAAATACATATAGCGTATATTTTCTTTCCATTGTCTTTTTTTCTTTGAAATAAAGAGTGGTATTCATTAACTAGAGAAAATATTGTTCGTACAATCGCGGAAGGCACTGTAAATTGTCCCTTCTATCTAAGCCAGGTTGGGACTGTAAATTGCGTACACCCACCACGCACCTCTCTAAGTCCAAACTAGGCAAGACTATGAGCTAAACTATTGCCCCTTCTATCTATTTTGCAAACTTTAACTTTTTTATTTCCCTTGTTTGATGGCTTGATAGTCCTTTGCAATCGCTCCAATTTTCGGTCTATCAACAGACGAGGGGTCGAGCGCCTTTGCCACCGAACTGCAATCCGTCGCAATGGTTAAAGGTAGATCCTTACCCGACACCGCCTTCCGTAGTCCTTCTAGGCAAGCCACATAGTTCGCTCCATTGCAGCGCGGTATATAATCCCAGGATGATAGAATGATTCTTCCATCATGGTCTCGAATCACAGCGCCCCACGCTCCACCCCTACTTTCCTCCAAGAAACTTCCATCAACATTACTGAAAAAGATTTTCGCCCCGCTTTACATTATAAAGCAAACCGCCCAAGTCACGCATCCAACAAGGTTCAACAAGACAAACACACGCACACGGAGGTCCACAGAACACAAAGAGATCATAAGGGTTAATGTTGAGGGCACAACACAACAAGCCCTAAAAACAAAACACACCCTCCACACAGCACCCGGACAACGGCTAGTAAGGTTCTAGGGGAGGAGGCGGCAGCAGGGGTGCCACGCGGAGAGCCATCGAGCGAAGGTCGGCGAGGAGGGTGGTGATGACATCCCGGTCCTGGGGGCGGCTAAGCGGCCGCCAAAGCTGCAAGTAGCCACACAGTTTAAAGATCGCGTCAGTCGCACGTCGGAGAGGCACTTTTTGAATAACAAGCTTATTTTGGATGGTCCAAAGCGTCCAGGCGAGGACCCCAACGCACAACCATCTAATACGGCGGTAGCGAGGGGGTGGGAAGCATTTAGCTCCGCAAGTAAGTCGGGGAAGTTGGTGTTGCACCACTGTGCCTCGACCATCTCGTGGAAGCAAGCCCATAGGAACTGGGCAGTGGAGCACCAGAAGAAGATGTTGTTAGCATCTTCGATCGTGCCACATATGGGTCACATCCCATCGCCCGGACTGTTATGCTTGAGGACTTCAACCCCAGAAGGGAGGCATCCACGGATCCATTTCCACAAGAAAATCCTGATCATCAGAGGTAGGCAGATGTCCCAGAGCAGGCTAAAGGGCTCCGGGGCCGCCGAGGGAGCGATGGCGGCATACAAGGACTTCCTGGAGAAGCGGCCAGACGGGTCATGGCGCCAGGAGAGGGAATCCAGGGTCTCCTCGACGTCCATCGGCATAAGGGCGATGTCCTGGAGGAGGGAGTCCCATGAAGCCACCTCGTGGGGGCTGAAGGGGCGCCTGAAAGCGAGAGGCCCTAAGTCAATTAGGGTCGTCTCGACAGAGACCCGAGGGTCGGCCTCAATGGCGAATAGTTCTAGGAACCGCGCAGCCAGGGAGAGTCCCCTAACCAGCGGTCAAACCAGAATAGGGTCGAGGACCCGGAGCCAACCAATATGGACGTGCCAATGCAGAGGACAGGCAGAAGCTGGATCACCGACTGCCAGAACTGGGATCCACCCGAACGCTGGCAGAAGGCAAGAGGTTGGCCCCTAAGGTATTTATTATGGATGATGGTAAGCCAGAGGCCTCCCTCCCCATTGGCGATACGCCAAAGCCAGCGGGTCAGGAGAGGAATGTTCATGCGTCGAGAGGACAAGATCCCAAGGCCACCCTGGTCTTTGGGTTTGCATATGTCTGGCCAGCTCACCATATGATACTTCTGCTTGTCTTCCTCGCCAGCCCAAAAAAATAGATTGTTATTTGGCAACCTCCTGATGGAGGGTCTCATGGAGGCCGTAGAAGCTCATGAGAAAACAGAGTAGGCTAGCAAGCGAGGAGTTGATGAGGATTACCCTGGCTGCTATTGATAGCCACCTCCCCCTCCAGGGTTCAACCCAGTGCTGCAACCTAGTCACAGTCAGGCGAAGGTCAGCGGCGTTGAGCCGGGAGTAACTAATGGGTATCCCCAAGTAAGTCGTGGGGAAGGAACCCAGGCGGCAGTTCAGCCGTTCCGCAATGGACAAAGCCTCCTCCGGAGGATAGCCAAGGACCATCACTTCACTCTTATCGAAGTTGATGGTGAGACCAGACATCTGTTGGAAACACAGGAGGAGGAACTTTAGGTTGGCAATGTCGGACGCGGATCCCTCCACCATTACTATCGTATCGTCCACATATTGAAGGAGGGAGACCCTCCCCCTCCCACCAGGTGAGGGAGTAGGCCGCAGATATGGCCACAAGCTTTGGCCATATCAAGGATGACTGCGAGGGCATCGACAACCATGTTGAACAGAAACGGGGAGAACGGGTCACCCTGGCGGACCCCTCATAGGGTGGGGAAGTAAGACCCGATCTCACCATTAATGTTAACCGCCGTCCGACCGCAAGTGACGAGTTGCATAACTCGGGTCACCCACCGGTCGTCGAAGCCCTTGCAGAGCAAAACTTCCTGAAGGAAGGGCCAATGGACAGTTTCATAGGCTTTATGGAAGTCGAGCTTCAGGAAGACCGCATTGTGGTGCTTGGTTCGGACTTCATGAAGGACATCGTGGAAGACCAGCACCCCATCCAAAATAAACCGGCCTTGGATGAAGGCGGATTGGTTGGGGTGGGTGAAAAAGTCCGCTACAAGGGTAACCCTATTGGCGTACCCTTTAGCCAGGATCCTGAAGATCACGTTGATCACCATGATCGGTCGGAACTGGCGAATGTCCGAGGCCCCCCGGACTTGGGGAAGGAGAGTAATGATCCCATAGTTAAGGCGCCCAAGGTCCATGGTCCCTGAGAAGAATTTGCCGAAGAGGGCCATCACTTCCGGTTTGATGGTTTGCCAGAAAGTTTTGAAAAACGTGACTAGCAATCCATCCGGGCCTGGGGCCGACGAGGGGTTCATTCCTTTGATCGCCGCGAGGACCTCGTCCTCTGAGAAAGGTGCCACCAAGGCGGCATTGACATCGTTGGAAACTAGCTGTCCACCCGACCAAGTATCGGGGGCCAGCGCAGCCCCACCCCGATGGGTGGGGGAGAATAGGGCTTTATAAAAGCCATCTAAGTGGGCTCGGATGTCCGAGGGGCGCACCAGCTGGGTATCGCCGTCCCACAGGGAGTGGATGGAGTTCCGCCGTTGCCGCCCATTGGCGATCGCCTGGAAGTAAGCCGTGTTAGCATCAGCACGGAGCAAACACCGGTGAGTGCCGCGCAGCCGCCAATATGCCTCCACGTCCGTATAGATGACCGAAAGCTGATCCTCAAGATCATATCTCAGCATCCACTCATCCAGGGAGGTCTCAGAGGTGTCAGCGCGGGCGTCTAGGACTTGGATGGCGCTCAGGAGGGCTTTCTTGCGGTCACGGAGGTCTCGGCCAAGGTTCGCGCCCCAACCCTTCGTAAATTGGCGGGCAAACTTGGCGCAGAACTGCCAAGAGTCAACGGCGGACATGGAGCGGTATGGACCGGGGTGAGTTATTCGTTAGTATGGAGATCTTCGAGCGGGCGCTCAACTTTAAGTGGGAGGTCATCATTGTATATGGACCGGCGGACCACCGTGGTTCCCCGACCTTCCTCGCTGAGCTACAACAGAAGATCTCTGCTCCATCCCTCGTAGTGGTAGTGGGAGGTGACTTTAACCTCATCCGCTCCCCGGATGAGAAGAGTAATGACCGGGTCAACCGCCCCCGGATGCAGATGTTCAATGACTACATCGCGGAGCTTGGCCTAGATTAACCGCCAGGCGAATCTGACGCGGTCCGTTCTGGACCGCGTCCTAGTCTCTCCAGAGTGGGAACTTAGATGTCCCCTAGCCTCATTGCAGGCTATCACCCGGATCGGGTCCTATCACGTCCCCCTCCTCCTCTCCTCCGTCGATGAGCGCCACCCATCCCTCCTTGGTTCCGGTTTGAGCTCTTCTGGCTCAACCAGGCCGGATTCCGCGAGGCCGTTGTGGCTAAGTGGACCGCTGCGCACGATGCTCCTCGATCAACATTGACCTTGGTCCATCCAAGCTCTGGCTTTTGCTATCCTTTTTTCCTTTGTATTGTCAAGTTGTTGCAAGTTTGGTAACAATAAAACATAGGACTTTTCCCTTTTCGATCTATCTCAGAATTTTCATATTCTCGTCCCATTTTCTTTTATGAACTAATCGCATATGTCTAACAAACCCTGTATCTGAATCAGAAGCAACGGAAAGCCATACTACCTCCGTCCTGGTTTATTTTTTTTCAAGAAGGGAGAACTCCCCAGCCTCTGCATCAGAACGATGCATACGGCCACAACTTAAATTTGGGGGAGAATTTCACTTCCCCAGCCTCTGCACCAACTAGGGATGCATACGGCCATTTTAATATGAGTACCAAGATAAACATGGTTCTTAGAATTTTTTAAATGAGTATCAAGATATTTTTTGATGAATGGTTCCACCATACATCAAACTTGATCCTCAATAAATGGGGGAAAACCGCATGCCCAACCACTGAGCTAAGGCTCTCCGTCCTTGTTTATTAGTCCAACGATATAATTTTTGTTAACATGCATTAACATTTGTTATTTAAATATTTGGTCAAAATTTCGCATAAATTTTAAAGGGGACCAATAAATCAGGATGGAGATAGTTCGCGCATTTTGAGAGGATTTTTTCTTCTTCTTTTGGCTATTCCGATTGGTCATCTAGATCGTTTTCGTCGACAGCACCCGACATGCAATAATATTTGGGGAAACACTTCTACATGTTCCAGGATTCAGTAAGCATCAATGAACATGGAGGCAGTATCGCCAACAGTCAGTCTTGCCGTCCGAAAGGCAGCAGGCCTAAGACAGAACCCCAAGAAGACCAACGACCCTCCACTACAGCCACACATTTCCAAGCCCAAACGGTACCGTCAGCGACCTCTTTGCCTGCCTTTGGATCGATCGTCGATGCTGCTGCCGCCCGCAACGAGTCGTGGCTCTCGAAGACCACCACCCTATCCCCGTAGCGCTCTCTTATCCCTCGATTCGCAAGGTGGTTGACTTGGGTTAGGGGAGCACGACCCCGACACACCACCAACACCACCACTGTGCCCAATCTCGCACTCACGCGCTTGGGAGAGATCGACTTGTGAAGTGCGAACAGGATTTACTCGGTTTGGGCGAGCAGAAACTACAAATTAACCACTTGATACCGCATAACGGGTGGCATCAATCTCAAATAAATAGGACTTTCGGTGGACAATCACCTTCAGACTGAGATCTAATCAACTTTTCGGTGTTCATCCATGCCTATCCTTGGTGGCACCTTGCAATTTGTCCCCAATCCAATTCTAGCTTCCTCTTTTCTACCAATAATGTACCCTCCCTTTGGTCTCTTTTTGTTTAAATATACATCATGGAGTGGCTGAACAATCATTTCGCCATCTCCGATTAGAAGATGAGGGAGGGCAGCAGATGCCACTAGGCTTGCAGGAGAATAAAGGCAGCGGCATATGGAAAGCGGCAGCAAAGGACACGTTATTATCCATTTGTTTTTCCATACATACCTAGTAATGCACTCACCTACTCCCACATGCCAGATGATGTGCTTTCTTTCCTATTTCCTCGTAAGCGGCTTGTATGTTTTCTGACGTCAAATTTGTTTATTTTCTAGGAGATGATGACATCATTTCACCCTTGTGCATTAATATGGGTAAAATAAAGTGTTACCTAAAATATGGGAGGATTGGATGACATGGTGTGCTTGGCATTTTCCAAATTGCATTTTTAAGTAAGCTAAAAATAAGGCATGACCCTGACAATCAGAGCGCTTTATGTTAGAAATTCTGATGACACTATTCATCGGCCAGGTCAATGGTCTTCCATGAAAAAGCATGTTCAAATTGATGAACAAAGTGTAGACACTTAAACTTCGGTCTCGACTCATGACCCAGTCCAATGAACCAACTGATTATTCTGGGAACCAAAACAATTCCCCTGAAGAACACAATAAGCCATGAATGGAGCAATGAATACCGTAGATGAGCCACGCAGTCCATCACGCATTAGTGTATTATCTGTGGTTGCTCGATTGCCTTGGCAATGGAAGTTTTTGGTAGCATCTTAAGGTCTGGACTGTGCTTGGCTGCCCTCAAAATTCCGGCCACCATGTTCATAGTGAACTTTGTTAGTCTGTCTGCGTGGCAAGTATTTGGCGGAAGGACAATAATTCCTAAGACTAAATTCATTTTGTCTTGAACAGTTGCGTTCCGGAAAGTTACTGGGTACCATGAACATGGATCCGACGGAGCATCAGCAACATGCAGTCTCTCGCCGTTACCGACGCAACAGCTGACCACAATGGCCGACTGGCATTGTCCCGAACTCAAACTGTCAAATAGTCAAGGGAATCACACGCAAGTTCATCGATGCTACGTGCAGCAGCATCGCCCAACACGACTCATCGCAATCGATCTGTCGCAGTCTGCCCAGTACCTGAAGAAAGTGCCACAAGGGCATGTGCACATAGCATCTCTTTCCTACTTTCTCTCACCTCCTGGACACATATTAGTTCAAAATCATATTCGACTGTGCTAATAGTATAGCCTTATATTTTATTTGTATACAGATGAATCACAAGGTAGAGACTCGTTATGTACCATACATTTGCCTCCAAAACATACTTGTGTTCTTGTACAATTTTAGCAGGGTGCATGATATTCTTTTCAAAGTTATAAGAGAATCTTCTGCACAATTGTCCTCTGAGATGTTAATTTCATTTACAAAGTTTACAAATATCCCAATTTTATTGATAAAGTGAGTTTTTTTTCCACACAGAGGGCAGGGGCGGATCCATCAAAAGTCATGGGTAAATGTACACCCAAATTATTATTTTTGTATATATAGGTATATGACAAATAATACTAGTGTACAAGGTTGAGAGACTACGCAGAAGCCCACCCAAGACCAACAGGCCAATGACCCACTATGCAGTAGCCCATGAGCATATGTTGCCCTCACCCATGAGAGACAATTCAGCACAGCTGCGGTTCAAATCCACCAGAGCCGGACGAGCATTCCTGCTGTGCTCGTCGAAGTAGGATCCAACTTCCTGGTACCTGCTTATCAAAAATAAATAAATAACTTCCTGGTGCCTCCGACTCCTACCTCTAGCGTCCAGGAAAAACTCTATCCCATTATTTCCAGCAATTGGACATTTAATTTCTTGTATTTGACTGATCATGAAGATAAAAATTGGTCAAGATTCGAAACTCCCGGTGTGCTTCAGAATATGGGTGAGGCGAGAGTGCATTCCTGGATATATGAGTGGAGATTTGAGGGAAACATGATAAACGGTTCTCCTTTTAATGATGGTGGATGTAGATATTGGCATGAGGTCTCAGTATCAGTGTACCAGAGTTGGTGTTCTCATGACCTCGCGGTAGCTGAACCCATGTGGCATAGATGCTACAAACATATAGATAAATATACAGTAGATGATCGGGTTATTAATTTGATCATACAGTACCCACCTCTTTATACTATGAGTGCTGTTATATACACGACAAACTTGTGCCCGATGCCTGACGGTCCTACGTGGCTGCTCTACGGCTAGCGTGTACGCACGAGGCAACTGACGATTCTGTTCGCATGAACTCCAAGCCCAAGCGTCAGGTGCAGATCGTGCAGAAAGTATCATGCGTGAATCAATTTCATTATTAATATTGTTCAAAGCGATCAAGACTACATTAGCACAGTTTTGAGATCAAATTCTTTAAATATCCAGTCCAGGGAGCACTAATCGGGGATAAATGAACAACGGGGTGCCTTTAGTACAAAGGTTGCTACTCCCTCCATTCCACAATGTAGTGCTTCCTCTATACTCGTGCTTCAACTTTGACTGCAAATTTAACTACCAAGACCGATTGCGGCGGGAGCAAAAATTATATCAGTGAATTCGTATTCAAAAGAAGTTTTCAATTATATTTTTTTTTCTCCCGCCGCAGTTGGTCTTGTTGGTTAAATTTATGATCAAAGTTGGACCTCGGAAAGCGTGGGCGCACTATATTTTGGAATGGAGGGAGTACGTATTATCCTAACAAATGTACGAGACACATTCCATTGTAAGACACCTTCTGGGGTTTTCTATGTGAAATATATGTAGTTCGATTTAATTAACTCTGGTTCGATCTTCCATTCAACGCATAATGGGGAAACTAAATTACTAGCCAAAATTAAGATTTTTCAAGTGTTTTGTTCATAGGAGAGTGATTCTTACTAAATATAATCTCGTGAAACAGAGATACTAAACAATATTATTATGTGATCAGGAGGAAATAGTGCATCATTTGCTTATTGTGTGCCCGTTCGCTACTCTCTTTTGGCGTACGATTCATGTGGCATTGAACTTAGCTCTGCTCACCAGTCTAGATAATATGTTGGTAACTGTTTAGGGGCCTTGAGGATAAAACTAAAGCACGTATCCATGTGGGTATTTGTGCTTTACTTTCGGCTCTTTTGTCATAATGATTGTATTTTCTTTAACAGAGTGAAATTTTGACAATATTTCTTGGTTATTTTCCGTACTATAGGATGGACCCGTATGAGGTTATCATTGGAACAAGCGAAAGCACGGACCATATGGTATCTGGGTACAGCCAGTGGGAGGTGGTAGCATGGGAGCACAAACAACCGGTTTGGATGACGGTCCAATAGTAGGCTATGTGTGTAGGCACATATCTCTATTTTCATCTGTTGTACCCTGTAAGTTTCGTACTTTGATGCCGGAAATTGATACTTAAACTTTAATAAATTTAGGGTTATGTACGTCGTAATGATGTAGAGGCTAGGGTGATCCTACTTTTCTAGAAAAAATTGCTAGCAATGTAGCTTCTGCTTCACAAGCTCCATCGATATCTATACTCTCTAATGTGATGCAGAGAGAGAAAAGGAGGCAGACCTATTTAACTGAAACAAATCGGTTGATAGCAAATTTGATTGAAAAGACGTATGCGGGAGAAAATTTGCAGGTTGCCTTGGGAGATGCCCTTAACGCCCGTGGCATCTTTTGTCTGCCTCCGGAACTGATCGTTGATGTTGCCGTGGCGCAGCACGGCCTGCCACGATGCACGGTGCTCGCCACCCACCCACCTCCCAACTTCCGCCACACAAAAGGAACTTGAGATGGTTAAGATTGATGGTCGAGCATTATTCAGCGACAGAAAAATATATATCATGTGAACACACGTACGTGCCAATAGCAATCTTCTCTTGATAATGTACACAAATGATTAATTATCACTAGTAGAAAAACACCTATTAGACCCGATTCGTAAGGGCCTTTAGTCCCGGTTCATCAACCGAGACTAATGGGTCGTTACTAATACCTGCACCCATTAGTCCCAGTTCAAACACGAACCGGGACAGATGTGCCTCCACGTGGCCGGTCCGCCGAGCCCAGTCAGGGGGCCTTTGGTCCCTGTTGGTGGCACCAATCGGGACCAAAAGTCCATGTTATTTTAGAAAAGTGGCTGCTTTAGGGGTTTTGGGGATTATTTTTAGGTTGTTATTATAGCTTGCTAATAGAGAGAAGGCTCCTCTCTTATATCTTCGTCCTTGGTTTACCCGCTGATATAATAACTCATGCATGCTCGCATCATACATCATCATATATAATAACAAGTCCTACTAATCATGCATCATCATACAACTTCTACTCGTTATTAATAATAAGTCATATGATCATCATCCTCATAATCATCGAACCCAACCCTACATAATTGTTCTTAGCACATGATCATCAGTATCAGGTAGGACCTAAACACCCTTAAGGTAAAATAGCATAAAATAATATAGACCTTGACTCTCCATTATGAAGAATGGCGATCATCATGTCTCCAATTCTTGCCCTTCGCTGCTTTTTGCTTCCAAGAAGCTCCTTACGATTGTCCATACATTTTTTCCATTCTTTGATTGTCATGTTTCCACTTTTTTTAGAAACCCGGTATGGACAGTTGAGATTCGTAGGAAGACCTGGTTGTATGTTCAAAACATGAAGGGTACTGTGCGTATACATCAGATGAGGCATACAATCATTCGGGATTATCTGTTGAAAAACATAGTAATAAATTCATAGTTAGCAATGATGTACTAGTTTTAGAAGTGTGCAAAAGATGCACGGATGTCGTAATAGTAAAAAATCTTACGAGGGTATCTCCATGGTATTTACCGTAGTTCAACACGTGCACTAGTGGCACGTATTGACCATAATGTTAAGGAGTTTGATTGTAGATATTGTAATTCTCAAGATCAGTACAAAATGCGACCAGATGATTTTTCTCCTGATAAGTTAATTCGGAGCCTTCGGTGTAGTAGGTTCGGTCTACCATCTTCCGCACATTCTTTGAAGAATGAAAATAAGCTGTCAATGGAAATAAGTTGTCAACTATTTTGAAATAAACAATATAAATTACTTAATAACTATGTTAAGCTCACATGGGGGAAGAATTGGAGGTGTATCCACAAGGACACAAATCGAAGGTCTCTCTTGCTCGATTGTAGGATCACCAAGATCCATGGTGACAAGCATACCCTCATCAAAACCATACATCTTGCAAAGTGATTCCCAATTTTTGCAACCAAAATGGGTTACACTCTGAGCATTGCACAGCTTTACTTGAAAATCCACACCATGATGGATACTTAGGATAATTTTTTTGGTTTCCATACTTTCATGGTCTTCAAAACCCATCCTCTCCAAGACATAGCGTTTTGCAAAGCATGGGATAAGCTAGTCGAATTGGAAAAGATGAAAAATACATGTTAAAATACTTGAAGTCGTGCTTAATTACGAAAAAAAATATTGTCGTCATTGCGTACCGTATGATCTTCGTCCAGCTCAATGAACCTGTCGCAGATACCTCGGTCGTCGTGGCACCAGTCGCACTCCCCCGGCCGGTTTTCGTCATCCGATGAGTACGACATTTCCGGCCTATGTTCATAATTCAAATATTAAACTAGATCATTATTATTAATCATGGGTTGACTATCGGTGATGTACGTAGCTCCTCTTTTTATTCCCGGGTGCATTATTATACCAAATTGTCTAGCACACGGAAATGAAGGAGAACTTATCCAATATGAGCATTCAATAAGCAAAACCAAATCATAAAATAAAGTAGTATTCAAATTAGCATGCATTTAATAATTATAAGCAAAAGTACATCATCTCTTGGTGTCCGTACATCGTCGAATATTATCACTAATACAACTAGAACCGTAACGCCCGACGGGTATCGACGCGGGCGATGGACACCCAAAGATAAGGAACCATCACAGGATCATAGCTCCAGTGAGATCCCTGAAGAACCTGCAAGGTGTTATCGAACCTGCCCTCCAATGCAACAATGTAGCGACGGACGTGCTCGTCCTCCTCGCTGACATGGTGGCGTACCACTTCTGCGGTGTTCGGAAGCCTCAGCACCGTCACTGGCCCACGTGACCGCCACCAAACAAGGATCGGGTCAACAACGGGCTGCCTCCTCACCAACCTACGTCCCCCGGAAGGTAGCACCTCCCAATACCAGCCCGGCGGAGCCCAGTCCCGAACATGGCCCTGATCAAGCAGGCCTCCACCACCGAGTCGACGACGAGGATGCGGGATAGGCATCGCCGACGTCGATGCGGGAACTACTTCTATATATAGTTAAATAAAGTAGTTTTATTAATTAAATCAACTATCTAGTTCAACTACTAAACACTTATTATAAATAAATAAAGTAGTACTTACTAAAAATAAACTACTTCTATATATAGTAAAATAAATTAATTTATTAAATCAACTAGCTAGTTCAACTATATATAAACTACTTCTTTTTTTTCTTTTTTCTAAATACTATGAACAAAAAAATCGTTAAAATTCTATGAACAAAATTAATTAGACAATCTAAATATCACCAAAAAATCTATTAACAATAATATCACCAAACATGCATATTCAACAATAATATCACCAAAAAAATCTATTAACAGAAAAAAATCTAACATAATATGAACAAATTAATTACACAATATAAACTACATATCTAAATTACTACACATCTAATCTAACAAAAAGATCTTACACAATCTAAATATCACCAAAAAATCTATTAACAATAATATCACCAAACATGCATATTCAACAATAATATCACCAAAAAAATCTATTAACAGAAAAAAATCTAACATAATATGAACAAATTAATTAGACAATCTAAATTACACAATATGAACTACATATCTAAATTACTACACATCTAATCTAACAAAAAAAATTATGAACTACAAAAAAATCTAAAAAAATCTAACAAAAATAAAAAAAAAAGTTGCTCACGACCGGCGAGGCGGCGCGGGCCGGGGCGGCGACGTCGGGGCGGCAGGGCGGGCAGCGACGTCGCGCGGGGCGGGGCGGGGCGGCGACGGCGTCGGGGCGGGGCGGCGACAACGAGGTGGCGGCAGGGGACGGCACACGGCGACGGGAGAGGAGGAGGAGAGATCGAAGTCGGGAGAGGAGGACGACGCGCTAAGTGCCGTATATATAGCAAAGGCTTTGGTCCCGGTTCGTGAAACAAACCGGGACTAATGCCACCCTTTAGTCCCGGTTGGAGCCGCCAACCGGGACCAAAGGCCTCTTTTCAGCAGCCCAAAGGGCGGGAAACGAAGACCTTTGGTCCCGGTTGGTGCCGCCAACCGGGACTAAAGAGGGGCATTGGTCCCGGTTGGGGCCACCAACTGGGACTAAAGAGGGAATTGGTCCCGGTCGGAGCCACCAACAGGTACCAATGGACCCGTCTAATTATTTTTTTTATTTTCTGCAGCTGTTTTTTAGTTGATTCTTTCTGCAGCTATTTTTTTAGTCCCACCTCGCCAAGCGAGAGGCACGCGCAGCTGTTTATAAGCCCTGAGTGCAGAGACGATGAAGAAGAGGCTCAATGCTCACCTGCACGTTGGTTAGCTTCAAGCCTTGAGGAATAGGGTAGACTGCACAGAGCTATGTGCAGTGCAGTTGACACTATTCCAAAAGGCTTGAAGCAAATTAACGAGCATTGCGCCTCTTTTTTATTTTTAATGACTTTTTACAACTCAGAAATAAAAAGAAAAAAAATAAATGTAGCAGAAAAAAAAACTATATAAAAAACCACTCAGAAATAAATAGAAGAAAAAATAGTTTTGATTAACTTTACTAAAAAAATGAGCATAGATGCTTATTTTTAATGACTTATTAAAACTCATAAATAAAATGAAAAAAATAAATATAGCAGAAAAGAAAAAAACTATATTTTCCTTCCTTTCTTCTTCTTGTCCTCTATTCCTTTCTTCTTCTCCTCTTTATTTTTCTTCTTTTTTTCTTCTTCTTCTTCCTTCTTCCTTCTTCCTCTTTTCTTCCTTTTCCTTAATTATTTTCCTTCCTCTTTTCTTATGTTTTATCGGGTCCGTCGCCGCCAGGCTGCTCGCCTTCGTCCTCGCCGCCGCCCCCTGTGAGCACAGCCTGCTCCCGCGCCCCTCCCGTGCCGCGCCCCTGCGCGGCCACCACGCCGCCGCCCCTACCCGATACCCCCTCCCTGATAACATTATTTTTCGAATAGAGGAGAAAGAAAAAACTTCAACACGAGGGGGGGGTACCGATACCCCCTTCCCGATAACATTATTTTCCCATGTATATGTATGTCGCGTCGTTGTCGATATAACCCCCTCGAGATAACTTCTACATGAGGGGCCGTCGATATATATACCCCCTCTCGACCGTGATAACCTATACAACGGCAGCACCCCCCTCGGCCCTCTCACACGACCAAAATTCTCGAGGCCACCCAAATTTACCAAGTTAAAAGAGCGTTGTCGTCGAGGCCACCCCAAACCCTTGAAGCATTGTGTCGAGGCGACCCCAAACCCTAGAGAAGCAGCATCGAGGCCACTAACATGATTCCTTATTGTGATTAGCTAGCTAGTTCTACGTTTGCCACTAATATATATATATATATATATATATATATCCATCTGTACCATGTTTGAAAAATAATTGACATGTTGTAAATATTTGCAGAAACTATGGAGCACTCCCGAGACGAAGAAACATAAGCGATGTTGGGGGACATAATCTCACAAGGAAGTGATGAAGTTGCGTCATTTCTCATCGACACCGATGGTCAGGAAGGACTGGGTGAAGAAGAGGGCTATGTTCATGATGGCTTCGGCCCATTAATGCCGGTACAAGAAGAGGGATATGTTCATGATGGCTCCGGTGACACAATGAAGGTACAAGAAGGAGACCGTGTTGACTGCTCCGGTGACCAAACCGAGTCCGGCCAGGTATATATATATTAGTTAATTAAGCTCGTGTTGACTAGTTAATTGATGCATCCATTGTTTTGGTATATGTACACATATTAATTACTATCGTCTTTCTTCCTTTTAATATCTAGTTCGAAGGAGACGAGGCCCGAAGAAAAAGTTGAGCTCGGATGAAAAGTTTGAGATCATAGAAATCGCGCCCGACGGTGAAGCGATTGCACCCATCCGGACAAAGCGCGCATTTTCTGCTCCGTGCGGGGTTCTTGTTAGGGACAAGATCCCGATCAGCATCCAGCAATGGTATAAGCCTAAGGAGGAAGACCCTAAGGTTTCTTATGTCAATGATATGTAGAAAGAAGATCTTTGGAGTCAGCTGAAGGCAAGTTTCACCCTACCGCTAGAGGAGGATCCTGAGAAGCCAGTTAAAAAGCAATTAATCAAGTCTTGTGCTCTTAAGAAGATGGCAACCCTATTCAGGAGGTGGAGGAAAGAGCTGAACAAGTTTGTCGACAAAGAAAAGACACTAGAATTCATTGGCAAATATGAGAAGATCAAAGATCACCGGCCCGCATTTGTGGCCCACAAGACATTTGAAAAGAGTAAGAAGATGTCGGCGACAAACAAGCTAAATGCTGCGAAGAAGAAGCTTCACCATCGCACGGGGTCAGGTGGCTACCTCAAAGCCCAGCCTAAGTGGTCCAAGGCTGAGAATGATCTGCTTGAAAAAGGGATCAAACCAGAGACAATGTACTAGCCAGACCGTTGCCGGACTTGGTTCTTCGAGGCTGGCGGAACCTTGGACCCTGTATCAGGGAAGTGCCATTGGATGGACGAGCAACTGAAAATACCAGTCAAGAAGCTTTGGCACTATATCAATGCAGCGCGGCGAGGGATGCTCGTTCCAGACAGGGAGAAGGACGAGCTCACAATGGCCCTCGGGAATCCTAAGCACCCTGTACGAACACGAGGCACGCCAGGCTCCATTCTGTGGAAGGTTGGTTTTCCGGACACAGGGGGTTACAAAACCCACGAGAGGAGGAAGAAACTGGAGCAGGGCCAACTGCAGGCACTGCACGAAAGGGTAATGGGGCTAGAGGAACAAGAAGCAGCAGATCGCAGCAAACGACCTGCCGAAGCTTCCCCCGAAGCTACCCCGCCATCTCAGCGGAGAAGCAGCATGGCTTCCACCAAGCTGCTTCAGCCGAAGCATGTCTTGACGGCTCCTGCCAGCTATCCCGTGGATGCTATCACGGAGTCTCAAAATTGCCACATTATGGCGCGATGGATGAACTTGAAGGTCAAGGTGGCTGTTGGCTCTGTTTATCCTACTGGAGCCGGAGCAACTTATCACTGCCGGGCGATTCCAGAAGGATATGCTAGGGTGATGGTGGATGAAATAACGAAGTGATTTGAGGACCTCCTGCTTGACCACCCTACCGGTGAAGGGGAGACTAGGCTGTGTTCTGCTCTGAAGACTCCATGCCTATGGCGGAAGGAGCTCATCAACCTTCCGAACTGGACGCCTCCGCCTCCTCCTCCTCCTCCGGCGAGTCAGGGCACTCCGCCTCCTCCACCGCCTCCTCCTCCGGCGAGTGATGATCAGGGCATGCATGGCGGCACTCCGCCTCCTTCTCCGGCGCGTGGCGGCACTCCGCCTCCTTCTCCGCCTGCGCCGGCGCTCCCGAGCAGCCAGCAGCCTCCTCCTTCTCCGCCTCACCAGCAAGGGCGGAAGAGACCCGCCGCCGCCCCGGCTGCTCCGGCGTGTCGTAGTCCTTCTCCTCCGCCTCGTAAGCAAGCACGAAAGAAGACAGACGCTGCAGCCGCTCCGTCTGATCCGGCGTCTAGCAGCACAACTAGAGGCGGGAGGCTATACAGATACGGTCCACCTCTCAAGACTCTAGAAAAGTTACCATACGAGAGGACCGAGGAGGAAAATGATACGATCATGCGGACCCAAGTGAAGGAGTTCTTTGAAGGGGTGAAAGCAAAGAGACATCCACCTCATGAGGAGAAGGTAGATCCAGTGAAAGCAAAGCGCACTCTCGATGCCCCGAGGAAACCAGCAAAGTCTCCGCCGTGAACCAACTATGAGCGCATTACTGAACAGACATATCTCCAAGCGGAGCGGTCGGGAAGTACTATCAGACATCAAAGGTCAAGAGAACGAGCAGCTGCGAAAAAATTGACCAGCTCGGCGAACAAGCAAACCAATCGTGCCCCCCGCTCAATGTGTCTAGCTGCGACATCGTTGCTAATGCTCCGGGGATGGTGGCCGGTTATGGCAATCTACAAGATTACCTGCCTGACGATGCACTTCTTGATTTCATGGAGGTGGACGAACACAGATACGAGTACGGGAAGCCTCTCGTCAAGGATGAAAAATCTCTAACAACGATGATGCGAAGGTTCCATACTTGGTACATGAAAACCTGCAGAGAGTCTAGGAGGACGAATAGTTTGTATCTGAACATTAAAGAGGAGCACGACCTCGTTGGAACTGATCTGTTGTGTGTTCCATTTGAGGAGTTCTTCGGGTTCTTCAATCAAAAGGCCCTCGATAAATTAACGGTCTTTTTCTACTGCCTGTAAGTACTATTTCTGTCATTAAGTCTCTATATATAGCTCGGCTCTTTCATTGCATGTATTTATAATTAATTATCCTCAATATATTATGCAGATTGAAGATCGTCGAGTGCAAAAAACAAGAAATTTATGATATTTGGTTCATTAACACAAATATCATAGATGAATTTCTGGTTAAAAAGCACGAAAAAGAGGCCGAGGACAACTTGCTACGATCGTTGGTAAAAAATAAAAACAAAGATCCCATACTCTTTCCTTACAACGACAAGTGAGTGTTACTGTCGTGTGCATATTCGGTTTCCCTTATTACTCGAGCAAGGTTATAGTAATGTAATTGATGAGTTATGCATGCGTGTGCAGGTACCACTATGTTCTTCTGGAGATTAAGCTTGAGCGGGGACTAGTAACCGTCTTACACTCGAGACGGAAAGATCCCGAAACCTATGCGGACATGATTGAAATGCTCAACAAGTAAGTTCAATCGATCATTATCGCACCATATCGGCAACTTTTTGTTCATTTCCTGATATCTCAAGTAATAATAATTATTTTCTTTGTCTTGCAGGGTTTGGAAACAGTTCACCGCAGAAGCTCCGGGACTACCGAAGGAGCTGCGATATATATACTCGAAAGTAAGTACTACTGGCTAGCTAGTTGCTCGCATCTCCCGTTGATTCTATAGCTATATATACTTTCATCAATGCCATTTATAATGCTTCATTATCAGTTTGATTGACCTCTATTTCTCGTAAAGTGCTTGTGGAAGGAACAAGGGAATGATTTCTGTGGATACTACGTGTGCGAGTTCGTCCACAACGCGACTTTGAAAAACAAGCGGGGCTACTCTCAAAGACAATATGAAGTTTGTAAGCAATAATATTCACAATTTCATTTTATTACACCATCATTTTTGTTGAGTTTCATTCATATATATGTATTAATTAACCCCCTTCTTCAAATTAGACGTCGCAGATGCGGAATGAACTCCTAGAACTAGATCGCATGAATGCAATTCAAGAGGAATTGGCGGGATTCTTTCTCGACCACGTCATCAATAAAGCCGGAGAATACCATGTGGAAGTTGATTTCAATTGCTAGGGGATTGTAATTAAGAGATCATACATATTGACCATGTAGGTAGCCAGTAGCGTCGGATACATGGTACGAAAACTTGTTGTTCGACCAATCTCTCCGAGAAGGAGAGGTCGATCGAGCACTTCTCTCGGTATGCATGACGAACTTCTGTACTCAATGGTTCTCTCGATCACTTATGTATATAGTACGTAGCGTCGACCAAGCATGGACATAAGAGAGGATACTTATCTCTATAAATTAGCTAGCTAACACAATATATGGAACACCTAAATTAACCCCCCAAAACCCCCAACCCCCCCCCCTTTAAAAAAAACAAAAACCCCAGCCACTGGAATGCTGACGCGTGGATGCCTTTTGGTCCCGGTTGGTGCCACCAATCGGGACCGAAGGCCCCCCTGACTGGGCTGGGCGGACCGGACACGTGGATGCACATCTGTCCCGGTTCGTGTTTGAACCGGGACTAATGGGTGGAGGTATTAGTAACGACCCATTAGTCGCGGTTCATGAACCGGGACTAAAGACCCTTACAAACCGGGACTAATAGGTGTTTTTCTACTAGTGGTTATTATTTGTTTGTTTTTCCATATATATATACCTACTAATGCACTCATATACGCCCCACATGCCAAATGATGTGCTTTCCTTTTTATTTCCTGGAAATTGGCTCATATGATTATGACGTCAAATTTGTTTATTGTCTTGGATTTTCATGACGTCGTCTCCCATTGAACTTCGAGATGAGTTAATTAAAGTGTTAAGTAAACACAATTTGTTTTAGGGAAACTAAGTTCTTTATTTATGCAAAGTTCTCCAGAATTTCCGAGAATATAATCTGTAAAATAAAATCATGGGGAGCATTGTCAGAAACTAAACTACCATCAACACAGAGTCCGTATATCTAAAGCCATTATTTCTTCTATCTAAAACCATTGTAGATAGACTTGATAAGCATCGAAGAAGATTTTTCTGGCAAGTATCTAAAAATAGAAAATATTACTACATAGTAAGATGGGCCCGTATATGCAGATCAAAAGAGAAAGATCCGCATAAACAGAATCTGAGCCTTCTTACTAAATGGTGGTGGAAATTAGAGAGAAAAAATGGGCTTTGGCAGGACATTATCAAAGCTAAATATTTTGGCAAGGCTACGGTAGCTTCTGTTAAGATGAGAATGAATGATTCCCCCTGTTGGAAAGCCATTATGAAGGTTAAAGACCTGTATATGGCCGGGAGAAAGGTAATTGTGCGCTCGGGGAATATTGGTAGATTGTAGGTCAATCCTATTGGTGATCAGAAGCCATTTATGGATCAGTTCCCTCAGTTATTTTTGATTTGCAATTTTCCTGAGTGTACTATGAAGGCCTCTCTTGGGGCAGATCCTATGTTTTTCTTTAGGAGGAGATTGAGTGCTTAATTAAAGGAGCAATGGCAATTAATGGTTGAAACTCCTAAAAAGAGTTGTACTTCGGATGAAACAGATGTTGTCAAATGGTCTCTGGGTCCCAAGACGGTCTTCACGACCAAATCGGTGTATTCTTTTCTAGAACAAAATA
Source organism: Triticum aestivum (assembly GCF_018294505.1). Taxonomy (NCBI): domain Eukaryota; kingdom Viridiplantae; phylum Streptophyta; class Magnoliopsida; order Poales; family Poaceae; genus Triticum; species Triticum aestivum. The sequence continues at coordinate 42,034,563 of NC_057801.1, read as the reverse complement.
TCGCAGGAAGTAATTATCGGTGGATATGGAAAGCTGGTATTTCTCTAAAGATCAAAATCTTTATGTGGCAGCTGTTCACAAGATGTGATGAAAAAAGGGGTGGAAAGGGAATCCTAAATGTTCTTTCTGTGGGCAACTTGAAACATCCCAGCACCTATTTTTTGCTTGTCCTGTTGCTAAAGTGACCTGGAGAACAATTGCGTGCATGCTGGGCACCGACCTATGCCCAATTAGTTTATGGCAAGCTTATTCATGGTGCTATGTCTACTTCCCAGATGGGGAGATTTTTTATACAGTTGGCATTGCTGCTCTTTGCTGGGCTATCTGGACCTGCCGCAATAGTGCTACGTTTGAGTTTAAACGCTTACAAACCCCTTTTGAATGTTGTTTCTATATGTGTGCTCTCTTATGTTACTGGGCAGGTTTGCTGAAGCAGGATGATGCGGTGGATCTGCGAGCTGGAGTGGAAATGCTGAAGAGCAGTGTGGGTTAGGCCCCGTTTGAACTTTAGAATTATTTTGTGTCGTCGGGTTTTCGTCCTACAGTGGGTTATCTCGATGGCAAGTGCCCTCAGTAGGTTTCCTGGCGATGCATGAACCCGCTATCCCCTCTCCCATCTCATTCTGTGGACCTGAACTTGTATTTCCGTTATGTCGCAGTAATGAAAATGCAGTTATACCTGGTTTAAAATAAAAACAGAGTCCCTCACTTGCTAGATAGTGAGCAGCACTATTAGTTTATCCCTAACCCAGCTCACCTTAGCATCCTGAAACTCCCTAATTCTCCATCAGATCCTGAATCAAATGCCCAGAGGCTGACAAGTTCTTGTCGCTATTGTTTAGCATCATAACCACGCCTTTGTAATCAAACTCTATATGGATCTTTCCAATATTCCTCTCACCTTCTAGTTGCAACCCCGACCGGTAGGCCCTGAATATCCGCCACTTCGGGGTCCGTTGTCGACGAGTAGCCGTAGCTATCCCCCACTTGATGTACGCCGCCCATTATGGGACAGAGTTAATTAAAGTGTTAAGTACACTAAAAGTAAGGCGTAGCCCTGAATATCAGAGAGCATTCTCCTTAAAGACTTCGACACTAGTCCCATTCCAGGTCAATGGTCTTCCATGAAAAAGCATGTTCAAATTAATGGAGAAAGTGTAGTGTAGACGCATACATTTTCAGTCTCTCGCGGTCAACGCCTCTGGCCCAGTCCAATGAAGTGATTGGTTATTCTGAGAAGGAAAATGTAGTGTAGACACATGAACGAGAGCAATGAAGACCGAGTTGATGGGCCATGCAGATTGCAACCCATCATGCATTGGCAAAAGTTTGGTAGCATCTTCAGGATCTGGACTGTGCTTTGCTTGTCATGAAAATTCCTGCAAAAAAGTCTATCTTTACAGTGAACCTTGTTAGTCTCTCAGTTTGCCAAGTATGTTTGGCAGAAGGACAAATGCCATGACTATAAATCCTGCTTGTCTTGAAGACCTGCGGGCGTTCCGACAAAGCAATGGGTATCATGAACAAGAGGTGCATCAGCAAGACGGTGAAAGCATAATTGCCCAAACTCATATGGTCCAGGGAAATCATGGAAGCATGCCTTGAGACCAGGTGCTGTAGGGAAGCATGTCTGTAGTATGCATTTTTCTGCTGCTGCTGTAGGGAAACAGTCTAATGCGCCCACCTTGCAGTTGTTGATTGAGTTGCAAGGCATGGAACTTATCTTTCTTGTTGATTCAGGCAGTACACATTCTTTTACTGATAGCAGTTTGCAGAACAAATTGACAAATATTCAAACACATGATCCTGTGACAGTCTCTGTAGCTGGTGGAGGTACATTGCAATGCAATTCTATTTTAAAGTCTTGCTCCTGGAGCTATGATCGAGTAGAATTTGCTACCAGTTTTCAACAGCTTCCTCTAGCCAGTTATGATGGAATTATAGGGCTGGATTGGCTTGCTCAGCACAGTCCTGTGTAGGTTGATTGGGTTCAGAAGTGGATGTCCTTTTACTATCAAGGAGATACAGTTACATTGCAATGGTTGTTGCCTGAAGATGTGGCACTTACAGTGTTTTCTGTTTCCTTGATCAGACCTATGGAACAGAAACTGGTTCAGCCAGAGTTGCAAGTTTTGCTGGATAAGCATGCTGTAGTGTTTGAAAATCCAACTACACTACCTCCTAGAAGACTTAAAGATCACACCATTCCCTTGATTCCTGGGGCCAGACCAGTGTCTGTTAGGCCCTACAGCATTGCTCCACATCTGAAGGATGAGTTGGAAAAACAGATTAAAGAGCTGTTGGATTCAGGAATGGTTAGGCATAGTAACAGTGCTTTCTCTTCTCATGTGTTGTTAATTAATAAGAAGGAAGAAGGGACTTGGAGAATGGTAGTTGATTATAGACAACTCAATGCTATCACAGAAAAAGGGAAATATCCGGTGCCTGTAATAGATGACCTTCTGGATGAACTTGCAGGAGCTTGTTGGTTTTCTAAGCTGGATTTGAAAGCTGGTTATTATCAGATCAGATTAGCACCAGGGGAGGAATATAAGACTGCATTTCAAACTCATAATGGACATTATGAATTTAATGTGATGGGCATGGGATTGACAGGAGCACTTGGCACATGTCAAGGGCAAATGAATTTTGATCTTTCTCCTGTTTTGAGGAAGTTTGCTTTGGTTTTTTTGATGATATTCTGATATTCAGTAAGACTTTGGAAGAGCACTGGGGACATTTGGATGAGGTGTTGTCTATTTTACATAAGGAGCAGTGGAAGGTTAAAATGTCTAAATGTGATTTTGCTCAGCCCAAGATAGCATATCTGGGGCATGTTATTTCTGCAGAAGGAGTTTCTACTGACCCTGATAAGATAGTGGCTGTTCAGCAATGGCCTACTCCACAGAATGTGAAGGAAGTGAGGGGTTTCCTTGGTTTGAGTGGTTACTATAGAAAATTCATTAAACATTATGGAATTATTGCAAGGCCTTTAACTGATCTGCTTAAGAAAGGGGTTCCTTTTGTATGGACCAGCATTACAGAGGAGGCTTTTGTTACACTTAAGAATGTTCTAGTGTCTGCTCCTGTACTGGCCTTACCAGATTTTATTAAGCCATTCCTGATTGAGACTGATGCTTGTGATTATGGTATTGGTGCAGTGCTGTTGCAACAAGGACACCCACTAGCATTTGTTAGTAAAACTTTGGGACCCAAAAATAGAGCTCCGTCAGTATATGACAAAGAATATTTGGCTATTTTGTTGGCAGTGGATAAGTGGAGGCCTTATTTGCAAGTTCAACAGTTCACTATTAAAACTGATCAAAGAAGTTTGGCTCATTTCCAAGACCAAAGATTGCATACAGTTTGGCAGCAGAAGTGTCTTACTAAACTCCTTGGATTGCATTATCAAATTTAGTACAAACACGGTGCAACAAATAGTGCAACTGATGCTTTATCCAGAAGACCTCCTGATGGTTCTCAGTTGTTTTCCATTTCCAGTAACCAACCCACATGGTTAGTTGAGATTGTTGACGGTTATAAAAAGGATGGAGCCATGGCAATTATGTAACAACTAGCTGTGCAACCAGCTTCTAAACCACCTTACAGTTTGGTTAATGGTCTTCTGAGATATAAGCAGAGTATTTGGGTTGGTCTTGTTCCTGAATTACATCAGAAAATCTTCTCTGCTTTTCATGATAGTCCGTTGGGAGGTCATTCAGGGTTTCCAGTGACATACAAAAGGGTTCATGCTCTGTTCACTTGGTCTGGAATGAAGAAGTTTATTTTAAAACAGGTGCAATCTTGTTTGATATGTCAGAAAGCTAAACCTGAAAGAGTACCTTATCCCGGTTTGTTATCTCCCTTGCCAATTCCACATCAAGCCTGGGATACTATGTCTATGGATTTTATTAATGGTCTTCCCCAATCATCTCAGTACAACTTTATTTTAGTGGCGATTGACAAATTTTCTAAATATTGTCATTTCATTCCACTCAAACACCCTTTCAATGCTCAGAAGGTGGCTGAAGTGTTCTTGGATAATGTGTATAAATTGCATGGTATGCCTAGTGTCGTGGAATTAACACGTCAGATGTCCTCATGAAAGGACTTAGTCGTGGAGCCATTGCAACGGGTTAGCTTGAAAGGGTTAAACCGGACAAGGGACACGGGAGTTTATACTAGTTCGGCCCCTTCGATGAAGGTAAAATCCTACGTCTAGTTGTGATGGGATTGATTGGGTTTCGATGACCAGGGAGCGAAATAGGCTTGCCTGAGTCTCGAGTTGTTGTCTGTTGTCCCCCGAACCGCCGCCGGGTCGTCCCTTTATATACACAGGTTGACGCCCGGACGGTCTACAAAGCCCGGAGGCTGACTCATACAAAGTGTCCAGATCGGTCTCTCCTTTCCTAACTTATATTACAAGTTTACATAGTCATGGGGGTTTACCACTACGGGCCCTAATCCGCCTTTGGGTTGCGGGCTTCTAAGCCTCATTAGTAAAACGCCATCTTCTGGATCTTCATGGGCTTCAGCATAGTCGAGGGTGAACCAGGCCCTCCTTGCCGGTTTACACTCAGTACCTATATCCTCAACATTAGGCCCCAGATTGATTTGAATTTGTTCATGTCAATCTTCAATACTTCAAAGATATCTTGTAGGCGTCTTCTTGTATTTTCGTAAACTGCCATATCGTCTTCTCCTGTAAATTTTGTAAACCGTCGTGACGTCATCTTCTGAACAAAGCAACGGTCCATCATGACATCATCTCTGTATAAAAAGATTAAAAAGATTCCCTTCACTTAATGGTTATCCCGAAAATCGAGGCGACAAGCGTACCCATTCTGCCGTTTCAGGCTCCTTGATTCTCGCACCTGCCACTTTACTCTTTCCTCTATAAATAAGGCCCGAGGGCCCTTCTCTCTTTTCCCCTTCTGTGTCTTCTTCTTCCTCGCGACGCCCAAGCTCTAAAGCTCCACCGCCGTCCGCGATGCTTGAGAACTGCATCAACAAGGGCAGCTGCATCAACCTGAATCAGACCAGAAACTCGTCGCACCCCTCCGCAGCAAACCTGCAGTGGTAAGTTTCCTTTTTCCTTCCTCTTTAGATCTGTGTTTAGGGTTTGTGAGCTCCTTTGTACAGTTCTTCATTATTATTCTTCGTCCTTCCTTCTGCCGCGGTAGTTTTGATCCAATAGCAGTGTAGATCTCATGCAGTAGTTACTCTGCATCCGTTTTTAATGCTAGCAGATCGTTCTTTTACTTCTTAGAGCACACGACCTTCCCTGTTCTGCTTAGCGCCTTTAGAGACTTCAGAAAAAATTTCTTTACAGATGTGCGGTAGATCCAAATAAATTTGATCATTGTGTGAAACCTGTTTCTGTCAACACTTAGCAGAAATTTTGAATCCTGGCCCTTCTGCCTATGGGCGGTTTAACCTTTTGATAGCCAATCCGCCATATATCATTAGCCTTCTCTTAAACCGCCAACTGAACCTTGCATAGTATTTTCCCCCGGTTTAGCATTGGATTGTAAACCTTAGACCATAAATTGTAAACGACACTTGTTTTTTCCTTTCAGTTCCCCCCTTCCGTAATGACGAAACAATTTGCTGCTTGCAATTGGGTTCCATCCCGGATCACGGAGACACAAATCAATGGTTATGTTACCACTGGTGCTTTAGCCTCAAAAAGAGTTGTCCACTGGCGAGTTCCGGAATCGGAATGTCCACCTGAACCTCAAGAAGGAGAGGTGATTGTTTTTATGCAACATTTAGACCGGGGATTCAGTCCGCCCGGATCAAAAAAATTCGGGATGTCCTCGCAAGCTTCCAACTCCATCCGCAAGATATTGGTCCAAACTCTGATGGTCCCAACACAGAGCTTGGCGGCCTTTCAATTAAAAAAAAGGAAAGAAGTCGACTTCGCTGATGCAAAACATCATAGCCATCCTAAAGATTGGAATCAGACCTGGTTTTACTGTCGGAACACTACCCCTGATAGAGAAAATCCTTTGTCGGGTTATCGCCCTCACCGGTTTAGCAACGGCCACCCATTACCTTCACGCTTGACCGCCGCACAACAGAAGAATTTTGCACCTCAACTCACCAGGCTCCGGGCTCTGATGGCCAACAATTTAACTGGCATTGATCTTGTCCGCTGCTGGGTTTCTTGGGGCATTTTACCTTTAAGCCGCCGCCCCGGACTGATGCATGAATATACTAGTGATGTCAAAGACCCTCAACGATTTCATGAAATAGTAATGACCGATCTTGAAGTTACTGAATCGGAGAAGAAAATGCTTGATGAACCGATGTCTGCATGCAGCCAAACCGGGTTGGCTCCGTTTTGCTTCTCCAATAAACCCCCAGCGGTAAAGTTCATCTAAATACTTTACTGACTTGCTTCCGTATTGACTGTGTGCTAACCTTTCCTTCTCTTAATTTCAGGCTAACAGCTCCGTTTCGAAACGGACTAAACCGGCCCGGGCTTGTCGTTCAAAGACCAAGGCCACCAAGAAAGCTGGCAAGAAGAAAAGCACCGAGTCTTCTGATCCTCCAGAAGATGAAGAATCAGACGCTGAGGTAGAACTTGACTCACTTCGTTCCTTTTTTGTTCATCTTATTGACAATGACTCTTCCCAGGATGATGCTGAGGCCAGCCATGCAGAACATGTTGAGGTAATCCTTCTTTCTTCCGATTCAGATCTTGTACCGGTTCAAAGAATTCGCCGCACAGTCCGGAAAGTAAAACAATCTCACCCCCTTGCTCATTTGGATCCAAAATTTTCTTTGAAGACACAGCAAGCTGAAGAACGTCGCACAACCCGACATAGTGGTCAACAAATCACGTCGTACGGTTTACCTGATACGCCAACCCGGAAACGTCGTCCAGAGGTGACTTGTTCTCCTGAAAAACATTATCCTTTGAAAGGTTTCTTCCGATGCCCTCTCAATCCGTCTGACCCGAATTACCAGGCTTCTTCCAACTCGTCTGGCGGTTCTTCAACCACTCAGCTGCCTCCTCTCAAAGCCGTCGCTGGGTAAGTATATTACTCCTTAATTTGTTTGTTTCATTTATCGGTTTACCATATTCTAACCTTTGATGTTTCACTGCCAAGGCTCGGTTAAGTAAGAAAGCCAAGACCAGTGACCTTACTGTTGATGTTAATCCGGAGAAGACTCCAGAGCCTCATGGCGAAGACCCTGAAGTTGCCATAGACAGCTCTGCTGGGCAAAACCAAGATGCTGATGCTAACCCGCCAGAGGTTGAACCGAATGTAGAGGTTGATACTTCACATCCTCCTGCTCCTCCAAGTCCAACAGTGGAACAGCGGGGCTCAACTGCTGATCCGCCAAGCCCGGTTAACAAACCGCCAAACCCTGCTACCAAGGCGCCAAGCCCTGTTAAGAATGTCAATTCATCCAGTCCGGCCAATGATGACAACGTTGTTGTTACTGGCACTGCATATACCGCCCCTGGTAATCCGGTTGCTCTATCAAAGCACACTGCCAAGGATGAATTTGCTGCTATGAGCAAGGGGATGGGGAAGGCTGATTTGTCAGCTTATGTCAATCTCTCTGCTCAAGACCTTCACTCCGGCTTCTTGAACCGGCTTTTCACAAGCCGTGATTATGAAACCGGTTTAGTAAATCTGATGAAGGAGCGCTATGAGGTAAATAGTTTTGCTCTTTGCTCTATACTTTCCTTGCATTGTAGCCCCCAAGGGCCGGTTTGTCTTTTAGAAAGTCAAACCGGGACTTTGTATATTCCATACTGTACTTTATGAAATTTCCTTCTGTATTTATGATCAAACACACATTAGCCCCAAGTGCCATGATTAAAACTTGTATTAATCCTTGAGACTTCAATAATCAGCAGAAAAATGATCCGCATTAGCCCCCAAGTGCCAAGTGTATAACTGGTTATATGCTTGGGACTTTAACAAATATATTTACATGCTCTCTTACTGTTGAAGAGTGAGATAAACCAATAAGTCTTGCAAATTGCTGACCTTCAAGAAAATCTGAAATCCCAACAAGCAGAAACCACCAAGGCCAAGGATGAGTTGAGAACCGCCTTAACCACCATGGAGCAGCTCAAAGAATGGTTCAAGTCTGAGCAGGCCAACTGGGATACCGAAAAGGCTGGATTGCTGAAGCGGGCGAAAAATGCTGAGTCAGCTCTTAAACCAGTGACGGAAGAGCTTACTGGATTAAAGCGCCAAATCAATGCCATGACCTCTGCAATATTTGGTAAGCATTTTTACCAAAGCTTTATGAATACTCCGCTTTGAAATTTTCTCTGGTTTAACATGAACTTCTTAAACCACTGTAGGTAGTCGCATTGCTCATCTGGGTTCTGATATGTGGAAGAAACTCAAGGCCGCGTATACGTTGATTGAACAGCTGTATACCAGCGTCCAACAGGTTATCTGCACCACTTCTTATGACAATGCGGCTCCAACACTGATCAAAGACACGCTGGACCGGCTATCTATGACACCAGCGCAGATAGAAGAATTGAAGCGATCCGCTGCCCGGGCTGGCACTTTACTAGCACTGACTCGAGCCAAGGCATGGATAGCTGATCTTGATCCAGCTGATATAGCCAAGGGCTTCCCCAGTGCACAGGAAAACGGCGAAGTATTTGACAATGACGAGTCAGTTGGCAGAAGAGGCTAACCTGACGGTTCACCGGTCCTTCTATGATGCAAATAATAAACGGGTTGAAGCTGTCATTCCTGAAGTGTAGAACCTTATTCCACCAATCCGTAAGCACACTTACGCCTCTGACATTGATCCGGCTGAGCTCATAAGTGAAGAGGCTGTCTTTCAGGCTTTAACCCGGATTGACCGGACCACCAACGTCTTCCAGCCATTGGATGGGGAGGAGGAGGCTGAACCGACGCCAGATGACCCGTCTACTTCACATCAACCCGGCGATGAAGCTTAATCCGTCAATTCGGTTGATATGCTAGAAACTGTCCGTTGTGAAACAATTCCATATTTTGGGCCTCTGTGCCTTGTAATAGGGTAGCAAAAAACTATTTTGATCTGCTGCCATCGTGCAGGAAGAGATACTTTATGTGATCCGCCATGTCAATGTCAATTTTGGTTCAGCTATCATAATATGCAACTCCTGTGTGTGCATAAAAAAGAAAAGGGTCCTGGCGGTTTACTGCCAGACGGGTCATAATGCCCAAGAAAGGCCTGATTGAGAACCAAACCGTAAAAATATGAAACGATTCATACCTGTGATGTAATATCCCTGTTGAATTGGTTGATCAACTTTAATTGTGATAAGGGTGAAAACCCAAATCTGAAATTCTTGTATAACTACATGTACTGATGTCGTATAGTAAATCATACCGGGTGATGATGCACACCAGATGACCAAAGCCAGGCCGGGTTAACAAACTCCGGTTTAAGAATAAGGTCTGTCAACGTGTAGTTGCAAACCAAGCCGGTTTAAAGAATACCAGGCTAATAAGATGACTGACCAGGCTAAGAAAATCGATTTAACATAAAGTTTAACAAAACGCAAATAAAACCGTGTAGTCGAGGCTTTTTGAGGGATGCCAGGCCCAAATTCGAGGCTTTTTGTGGGCTGCCAGGCCGCTGAGTTGAACCATTTTACAAAGCCTTTTAAGATGGACCTCCAACTAACCAATCACCATTTTTACTTTGACAAGTGCAAGGTCTCAATGAGAGTAACTGTCAAATGTTTGGAGGGCAGTGCCAGGATGACCTGGATAGGAGTGTCTTACTTGATGAAGGCAGGTTAACCCGGGGTTTTAGGTAAATATACCAGGCTTCCAAGCCGTAGGTCGATACCCAGCTACAAGGGTCCATTCAAACTCCTTGGTATTTGACACAAGGAGCCCACAAGTAACGTGATGAGCTGTGCTCATTGGGTGCCTATGTTTGAGTTGTGCATAGCATCCAGACTCTCTTTGGCCCCTTGGGTGTGAAGCTCCCAAGCTTTGTGGCGTGATAGCCGGTTTAACAGGTAGTACTCCGCTTTGTCAGCTAAAGCCCCCATGTTACTCAAAGGATATTTGAGAAAATACAGCAGAAGCCCCGCTTAGAGCAAGGATGCTGATTTATTTATTGATCATAATATATACATTGTTGAAATATGTACATAAGAAGAGCCTATGGGTCAAGTGTAATAAGGCCGGAGGAGAGCTATGTTCCACGGCCGCCGGGTCTCCTCCTCAGAGTTGCGTGAGTTGTCTCGAACGTCAATGAGATAGTATGATCCGTTGTGCAGGTTCTTGCTGACCACAAAGGGTCCTTCCCAAGGCGGGGATAACTTGTGCATGTCGGTCTGATCCTGGATGAGCTGGAGCACCAAGTCACCTTCTTGAAAGGTTCTTGTCCTAACCCGGCGGCTGTGATAACGCCGTAGGTCTTGTTGATAAACCGCCGATCGAGCCAAAGCCATATCCCTTTCTCATCTAACAGGTCCAGTGCCTCTTGGCGAACTTGCTCGTTGTCCGCTGCAACATAATTAGCAACCCGGGGCGAGTCATGACATATATCACTTGGGAGAACTGCCTCTGCTCCGTATACCATAAAGAAAGGCGTGTAACCTGTGGATCAATTGGGATGGTATTGATACTCCACAACACAGAAGGTAATTCTTCCACCCAACAACCTGGCGTCCGTTTCAAGGGAATCATGAGCCGGGGTTTAAGACCCTTTAAAATTTCTTGATTAGCTCGCTCTGCTTGACCGTTGGATTGAGGGTGCGCCACAGATGCTAGGTCAAGCCGGATGTGCTCTCTCTGACAGAAATCCTCCATCTCACCTTTGGAAAGGTTGGTACCATTATCCGTGATGATACTATGTGGAAAGCCAAAGCGGAAGATAATCTTTTTAAGAAATTGAACCGCCGTAGCTGCATTACACTTGCTAACAGGCTCCGCTTCAACCCACTTGGTGAATTTATCAATTGCCACCAATAGGTGGGTCTTCTTGTCCTGGGAACGTTTAAAGGGTCCCACCATATCAAGCCCCCAAGTAGCAAAAGGCCATGTGATAGGAATCATCCGTAGTTCCTGAGCTGGAACATGAGCTCTGCATCAATTTTTTTGACAAGCATCACATCGCTTTAACAGATCCTCCGCATCAGCATGAGCTGTCAACCAGTAAAACCCATGACGAAAAGCTTTTGCAACCAGGGACTTTGAACCAACATAATGACCACAATCCCCTTCATGAATTTCCCGTAGGATCTCTTGGCCTTCTTCCGGAGAAACACAACGCTGAAATACGCCTGAAAAGCTAGAGCGGTGTAACTCGCCATTGTGAATAACCATGGACTTGGACCGCCAGACTATCTGTCGAGCCAGAACTTCATCATTTGGTAGCTCGCCCCGGCTCATATACGCCAGATATGGAACCGTCCAATCCGGTACAACGTGTAAAGCGGCCACCAACTGAGCCTCCGGATCAGGAACAGCCAAATCCTCTTCTGTAGGCAACTTAACAGACGGGTTATGCAAGATATCTAAAAATGTGTTAGGAGGTACCGGTTTACGCTAAGATCCAAGCCGGCTCAAAGCGTCTGCTGCTTCGTTTTTGCGCCGATCGATATGCTCAACCTGATACCCTTTGAAATGACCCGCCACAATATCCACCTCACGCCTGTAAGCCGCCATGAGTGGATCCTTAGAATCCCAAGTACCAGAAACTTGCTGAGCCACCAGATCAGAATCTCCGAAACAACGAACTCGATTTAATTTCATCTCTTTGGCCACACGGAGACCATGGAGTAAAGCTTCATACTCAGCTGCATTGTTAGTACAAGGAAACATCAAGCGGAGGACATAGCAAATTTTATCACCTCGAGGGGAAGTAAGGACAACTCCAGACCCCGATCCTTCCAACTGCCTGGATCCATCAAAATGTATAGTCCAGTACGTATTATCAGGTTTATCTTCCGGTGCTTGCAACTCAGTCCAGTCATTGATAAAATCCACAAGAGCCTGAGACTTGATGGTTGTTTGAGGTAAATATTTTAAACCGTGTGGACCAAGCTCGATTGCCCACTTTGCAACCCGGCCGGTTGCTTCCCTGTTTTGAATTATATCGCCTAAAGGAGCAGAACTAACCACTGTGATTGCATGAACTTGAAAATATTGCTTGAGTTTTCGACTGGCCATAAAAACCCCGTACACCTTCTGCCAATGTGGATAGCGTTGTTTGGACTCGATCAGGACTTCACTGATGTAGTATACAGGTCATTGAACCGGATATTCCTTCCAAGTTTCTTTATGCTCAACCAGAATTGCCACACTGACCGCTCGGGCATTGGCAGCCACGTATAGCAGCAATGGCTCGTGATCAACTGGGGCTGCAAGAACCGGCGGTTCAACCAACTACCGCTTTAGCTCCTCAAAAGCCGCATTGGCTGCGTCACTCCAGACAAAATCATTCGTCTTCTTCAACATCTGATACAAAGGAATTGCCTTCTCTCCCAAACGACTGATAAACCGGCTAAGGGCTGCAATCCGACCTGTGAGACGCTGAACATCATTGATACACTTCGGTTTAAATTTAATGCCCCTGTTGGATACAAGAAACCCGAGAAGCTTGCCTACCGGAACACCAAAAACACATTTATCCGGACTAAGCATCATCTTGTAAACCCGAAGATTGTCAAACGTCTCCTTGAGGTCATCTATTAGTGTTTCTTTCTTCCTGGATTTTACCACAATGTCATCCACATAGGCATGAACATTACGCCCAAGTTGCGTGTGAAGACAATTTTGCACACAACACTGATAAGTTGCCTGATCACTCTTGAGCCCAAAGGGCATAGAAACATAGCAGAAGGCTCCAAAGGGAGTGATGAAGGCTGTCTTCTCCTGGTCCGTAACTGCCATTTTGATCTGATGATATCCTGAATAAGCATCCAAAAAACTAAGGCGCTCACAACCCGCCATCGCATCAATGATCTGGTCAATACGCGGGAGATCAAAGGGATTGGCCCGGCAAGCCTTATTCAAGTCCATGTAGTCCACACACATATGCCAAGTGCCGTTTTTCTTAAGAACCATCACCGGATTAGCCAACCATTCAGGATGAAACACTTCGACGATAAACCCAGTAGCCAACAGCCGGGCTACCTCTTCACCAATTGCCTTGCGTCTTTCTTCATTAAAGCGCGAAGAAATTGCTAGACCGGTTTAAACTTCAGATCAATATTAAGAGTGTGCTCAGCGAGTTCCCTCGGTACACCTGGCATGTCAGAAGGCTTCCATGCAAAAATGTCCCCGTTCTCACGGATGAACTCGATGAGCGCGCTTTCCTATTTTGGATCCAGATTGGTGCTGATGCTGAACTGCTTGGATGAATCGCCAGGTACGAAGTCAACAAGCTTAGTCTCGTCAACCGGTTTGAAATGCAGGGTTGGGTCATGCTCAGTGGTGGGCTTCTTCAGAGGGGTCATATCTGCCGAATCAACATTCTCCTTATAAAACTTTAGCTCCTGTGTAGCACAAACCACCTCGGCATAAGCCGCATCACCTTCCTCGCAATCCAATGAAATTTTCTGACTTCCATGAACCATGATAGTCCCTTTATGACCCGGCATCTTGAGCTGCAAATAAATATAACAAGGGCTTGCCATGAATTTTGCATAAGCCGGCCGCCCAAACAGCGCATGATACGGGCTCTGGATTCTCACTACCTCAAAGGTCAATGTCTCAGACCTAGAGTCATGCTCATGACCAAACACCACTTACAAAGCGATCTTACCTACGGGATATGCCAATTTACCTGGTACCACACCATGAAAAACAGTGTTGGACGGTTTAAGATTCTTATCTGTCAACCCCATGCGACGGAATGTCTCATAATACAAAATATTGACACTGCTTCCTCCATCCATGAGTACTTTGGTGAACTTATAACCTCCCATCTAAGGCGCCACCACCAGAGCTAGTTGACCCGGATTGTCAACCCGGGGCGGATGATCCTCCCTACTCCACACAATAGGCTGTTCTGACCACCGCAGATAACGTGGAACTGCCGGTTCAACAACATTGACTGCCCTCTTGTGAAGCTTCTGATCACGCTTGCACAGACTAGTGGTGAACACATGATATTGCCCGTCGTTCAACTGCTTTGGGTGACTCTGGTAACCCGACTGCTGCTGATTCCCTTGGTTATTCTGCTGGTTATTACCACCTTGGTTGTTCCGGTTGCCATGATTATTCTGAAACCCAGAGTTTGAACCGCCGCCACCATGGAAACCTGGACCTGAACCGCCCGACTGACCCTGATCATACCGGAAAAGATCAGAGTTTTTGAATTCCTTCATAATGTTACAATCCTTCCAAAGATGCGTTGCAGGAACCTCCTTGGTCCCATGCTTTGGACAGGGCTGATTCAACAAACGCTCCAGATTCATCGCCCCGCCGCGCTGGGGCGGTTTACCTTTTCGGCGCTGCACATTAGCGTTAGCCACAAAATCTGAATCCGCTTTACGCTTACCATTGTTCCCATGGCCTCCTTGGTTGTGCTGCTGTCCCTTTGCACCGCCATTCTTCTTTCCCTTCTTTGGTTTCTCATTATCAGAATCGGGATCCTTGGTATTATCAGAATCGGCATACTTTACCAAGGCTGCCATGAGGGTTCCCATGTCATTGCAGTGGCGCTTGAGCCGTCCCAACTTCATCTTCAGTGACTTAAACCGGCAATTGCGCTCCAGTGTGATAATTGCTTGACCAGCGTTAATCCGGTCGGACGAGTGCAACACTTCTGAGACCCGGCGTACCCAATGAGTTGTGGACTCGTTCTCTCCTTGAATACAAGCATCCAGATCCACAATGGACATGGGCTGTTTACACGTGTCTTTGAAATTGGCTATAAACCGGGCCTTCAACTGATCCCATGACTCGATTGAATTAGCTGGTAGATTCTTCAAGCAAGTACGGGTTGTTCCCTCCAACATCATCGTGAAGTACTTTGCACAAGCTGCTTCATCTACATCCAACATCTCCATTTCCATCTCATAACTCTCGACCCACGCCTCAGGTGGATGATCCGCCGTGTAATTAGGCACTTTGCGTGGACCCTTGAAATCTTTGGGTGGGCACACATTACGGAGAGCCAGAATAAGGCACGGCACTCCCCAGGAAGTGAAGGCAAGCCCGGTGCCTCGGTCAACTGACGCTGCTGGCTGAACCGGGGCGGGTTGATAACGACCAAAAGCGGCATCCCTTCGTGCCCTGCCTTGATCCACCAAATGTTGAGCATTGTGATGCCGCATGCTGTTAGGCATCTCCGGTTCATCCATACGCCTGCTATAACTTGGGCTCGGACGAGGGGTTGAATGAATTCTATCCCGGCTATATGAATAAGCCTGCTGCTGCACCACGGTGGTTTGAAGAAGGTCTCTCGCCCGCCGCGTCTCAACCACTGCTATTGAATCACCCTCCATCGGAATGGCTGCCAGGTGTGAGGCTGCGGCAATCATGTTATCCAGAGGGCTCGAGAAGTGACCCGGTGGTGTAGACACGTATTGCGGCGGGTTATCTGTTCGTCGGGGTGGCTCCGTCATCCTTGGTTGATCTGGAGCTGTCCTAGGCGCCTCAGTCTGGTTTGCAGCTGCCGGATTGCTCGGCCCAGCGCCTGGCGTCTGAAAGAGATTTAACCCTTCGTAAACCGGCGGCAGACGTGACCGGTACTTCCTTCGCATTACATCCACTGATGCGGTCCGATCCAGCATGAGCTCGTAATTCTATGCCTGTATCCGCTGTGATTGGGCATCCAAAGCAGTCCGTTCTTCAGCCATCCTAGTATCCTCAGCTGCCAGGTCCTCCTTAGCCTGTGCTATTTGGTCCTTCAGTTTTTCAACGTCCGCGTTGTGCTGATCCCGCGTCTCTGGGCTGACTACTGCGGTTAACAAGGTCGCCCAGGCGTCCATCAAACCGGAGAGGACTTGCGCCAGACGGCGCGCCGGGACTCCTGCCGTGGCTGCTGATCCGGTATTCATCGCTGCGGTAGATGAAGACTGTAACGTGGGCTGTGTTCCGGCCATGTAAACAGCAACCTGACTTGGCGGTTCAAGGAGGTCCGGAATACTGTTGCCATCGGAATATCCTTCGAACGCACTGCTATGAATCTGGTACAAGGACTCGGTTTCACCAGTGGATGACTCGCCGTCGGAGTTATGGCTGTCTCGCTTTCAGACACCGGTTCATATCTGATCCCATGGACACATCCTACGAACGCACGCTTCACGGCGGGCTTAACCCGGGCTGGACTCGCATGCTGAGCCGTCTCGACGAGGTCGGCGCAGATGTCTGGCTCAGGGCCCGGTTCGCCGATCTTGCCGATGAAGACATGAATTCCGCCGAAGGGAACCTGGTACCCCTACTCGATCAAGCCGGCCTCGGGGCCCCATCCTTCGTCGTCGATGTAGAGCTTGCCGCGAAGAATTTTGGTCATCCGGCCGATCACGTACCCCTTGAGTCCTTCAGAGCAGCCCTTCAAGAACTCGACACCATTGTGCGATAGCGCCATGGTGGGCGCCAACTGACGTGGAATTACCACGTCAGATGTCCTCATGAAAGGACTTAGTCGTGGAGCCATCGCAATGAGTTAGCTTGAAGGGGTTAAACCGGACAAGGGACACGGGAGTTTATACTAGTTCGGCTCCTTCGATGAAGGTAAAAGCCTACGTCTAGTTGTGATGGGATTGATTGGGTTTCGATGACCATGGAGCGAAATACGCTTGCCTGAGTCTCGAGTTGTTGTCTGTTGTCCCCTGAACCGCCGCCGGGTCGTCCCTTTATATACACAGGTTGACGCCCGGCCGGTCTATAGAGCACCGAGGCCGACTCATACAAAGTGTCCGGCTCGGTCTCTCCTTTCCTAACTTATATTACAAGTTTACATAGTCATGGCGGTTTACCACTACGGGCCCTAATCCGCCTTTGGGCTGCGGGCTTCTAAGCCTCATTAGTAAAACGCCATCTTCTGGATCTTCATGGGCTTCAGCATAGTCGAGGGTGAACCGGGCCCTCCTGGCCGGTTTACACTCAGTAGCTATATCCTCAACACCTAGTGTGATCATATCTAACAGAGATCCACTGTTTACTAGACACTTTTGGAAACTGTTGGTTGCAAGAACAGGAACTCAATTGAATATGAGTACAGCAAATCATCCTGAAACAGATGGGCAGACTGAGAGAGTGAATCAGCAAGTGGAGTGTTATTTTAGATGCTTTATCAGTGCTCAACCACACAAATGGAGTAAATGGTTGCCATTGTGTGAATTCTGGTACAATTCCAATTGGCATTCTGCGTTGGGGAAATCTCCTTTTGAAAACTTGTATGGATATACTCCTAGATATTTTGGCATGTCTGCAACTGTGTCAGTTGCTCCATTGGAAATGCAAGACTGGTTGCAATCTCGTCAAGTAGTCACAGAAACAGCTCGACAACACTTGTTGCAAGCACAACAACGCATGAAACATCAGGCTGACAAGAAGAGAACTGAACGAGTTTTTGCAGTTGGGGATAGTGTTTTTCTCAAATTGCAACCTTATGCTCACTTATCATTGTATTCCAGAGCAAATCAGAAACTGGCCTTCAAGTATTATGGGCCCTTTCCAGTTCTGGAGCGTATTGGAGATCGAGCCTATCGGTTGGGCCTTCCTGATAACAGTAGGCTACACCCTGTTTTTCATGTCTCTCAGCTCAAAAAGTTTTTGCCTCGAGAGACAATTCCCAGTTAGACATTGCCTATAGTTAGGGCAGCTATACAAGTTCCTCTCAGTATACTGCAGAAGCGAGTGCGCTCTCAAGGTAACAAAACTATTGCCCAAGGTCTGGTTCACTGGTCTGAGTCTTCTCCTGCAGATGCTACCTGGGAGAATTTGGAGCATTTGAAGCATCAATTTCCCCGTGCTCCGGCTTGTGGTCAAGCCGGCTCTCAAGGAGGGAGGAATGTCAGCACACCGGACAGCGCTTCAGATGATCAGGCGGCAGCGACAACAGGCGACGACCCTGCTCATCATCCGACAAGCAGAGAAGAGGTGGAAGAATTCAAAAGTTCTCGTGGGCCTGCGGCGCGGCCCACTCGGGTGAAGACGAAGGCCAGATGGCAGGCCGGCCCGGAATGGCTGTAGTTTAAATACCCTTGTAACGTTCGAATGGATTGGCTTTGGACGGACGGCGGCTTCGGCCGATTGTAACAGCTGTAGCAGTGAGGGAGGTCGGGAGGATAAACACGCTACCAAATTCCCCATTCCGCCATGAACCCTAGCTTCCACGCGTAGATCGATCACGACCCTTACAACTTTCTTCTTGTATCATATAATCAACTGAAAGAAAGCATTTCTGAGTTCTCAGATGATTCCCCATTTCTACCCTTGCTATGTGCATGTGTGTGGCTGCGTTGTCTATTTCTTGAGTCACCCAGTTCCACGGCTTGAAGTCTCTCATGAATATTTATTCGTTCTGAAGCACTGAAAAATCGTCGTGGCTTGAAGAACAGCGAACATCTTATTTTGTCAGTTGGCACCTCATGTACTACTTGGGATAGCCCACCATAATCTGTATAAACAATGAATCATCATACTTGCTCGACATATTATCAGGACTTAAATCAGTATATGAATTCATTTCAAAGAAAGGTTCGGCCTGATTTACATGCCAAGAAAACAGATTTTTGGTACAAAGTCCCGAGTATGAATTTGTACGGCGATATGTTTTCTACTCTTATTTCCTAACAAGCGGCACATATGTTTTTGACGTCAAAATTGCTGTTTTTCAATCTCACATTTGCATGTCATCATGCCTCCACTGGAGGTTAAAATAAAATTTTAATACCATATTAGTTGTCTGAACTAATTACATTGTTAAAACGATATGTGCAAATGAAGAAAGTATGGAAACTGATATTTTTCGATCTCACATTCTCATGCCAGGAGTCATGACTAAGTCCAGTGAATTCATTGATTGTTTGCATAACCAAAATATTCCGCTGAAAATCACCAACCTTTGGGAAATAGAGCTATCATTAACAGAGTTTGCTCAACAACACAGCCATCCAAGGTGAGCCAAATCAGTCAAAAGTGAGTTCTAAGCAGCTTCACGACGATTCCTACCTGAATTTGTTTTGTACATGCACCGCCATCACCTCTGGCAACGAGAAAGAATCACTACTATCACTCCACTGCCATCTCGGAGCACCAACGATGACACTAGTCCAGTAATCAAGACAGTTGGCTCCCCGCCTCCTCGCCTCAGTGACCTGAGAATGTGCTTTGAGTTTGGCTCGTGTTTCGGCGGTGGCAGGATGGACCACTACGGCGGCGAGCGGCCCAAAAGCAAGGAGGAGCACGGCCGGGCCGTAGAGGGAACCACGGGAGCATCTACAACGGAGGCGCCGTTGACCACATACCAGCACTGCAGGTGGCGTACCACCACCAGCTGCCCGCCGCCGTTGACGACGCCCGACACAAGGCCTACCACGACGGCGCGCGGAAACCGGACTATGCCGGCGACGGTGGCCACGGCGGGTACGCCGCCTACCCGCAACACAAGTGTTAGAAGGGATAGAGAGCGATTGGTGCAGAATATGATGGATTGTATTATTGAGCCTCGAGGGTGAGTATATATTGAGTAAAAGACGTGAAGCGCAAGACGTCTCTCCTAGAGATAACGTAGGAGATGGATTACAAATCCTAGACTACCAAATACATGTATCCCAAATATATCTCTAACATCTCCCCGCAGTCGTAGCGGTAGCGTTGCGAACAACAGGAGCGTCGCGGAATGTCAGACCGGAGAGATGATAACATTTTGTGCTGTTGTCGATGTAGCCAAGAGCGTGGGTTGGTGTAGCTGTGGTTGAGGTAGCCATGTGAAGAACGTCGTTGTCGATGTCGAGTTGGGATAGCCTGTGTCGAGGAAGTCATTGTGGAGTCGCGGGCGCAAGAAGGTGCCGAGTTAGTCATGGGTGCATTGGTGTCGGAGTTGTGGAGCGCCAGGGAGAAGACGATGTTGACAAGGCGTCGCGCCGGGTTTGCCAAGCCCGGGGACACGTCATAGATGAAGGCACACGTCGGTGTTGCCAGCACTAGGCATACATAGACGGACGAAGACGAAGTTCACGAAGCGCCGCACAAGGCTTGCCAGGCCCCACGTCACGTCGTGGACGAAGGCACGCGTCGGTGTTGCCAACACTGAGGGACGACCTGTATGAGCTGTACGCAATGTTGATGAGTCGGAGGTCAAGCAGAGAAGAAGACTCGACGACGGTTGCGGCGCGAATCGGCGCGGGGCCGATATCGCCAGCGATGGTCGGAGTAGACGAAGTACTCGAGGAAGAAGACGACAACGTTGGTGACAGGCTGGTGCTTGACGAAGATGAAGGGGGTGGACGGGCGGCGGCTACGGAGGTAGCGGCGGCTGCGGCTGAAGAAGAGCGGCGACAGCGACGGCTAGATTAGTAGCACGGCAGCGGTGCTCGAAGTAGGCGAGGAACCTGAGAGCGTGATAAAGACCGGCGCGGACGATGGCGTTCCCGCGCCAAGGGAGGCGGCGCGACGCATACCAAGAGGTCTCGACGTGCGGGAACGGCTGTGGACCGCGGGCCGCGGTGCTATGCCCTGAAGGGGTGACGCAGCAGCGGCGGGCAGGTCGGGGCGACGGCAGAAGACCTCAGGGCGGTTGCGGGGACCGCGGGCTGCGGAGCTACAGCCCGAAGGGGCGGCACAGTGGCAGAGCGCAGGCCAGTGCAACCGCAGGGACGACTTCGGCCGGCGGCGTGGATCACGTGCCACGCTCGCTAAGGCCCGACGGGGCGACGCAGTGGTGTTCGAGGGTTGGCGCAGCCACGGGGACGGCCTGGAGCGAACGCCTCGTGGTGGTGGTGCACCACGGCCGCAACACTACGGCTCGAAGGGGTGATGCAGCAATGACGCGGATCAATGCAGCCACAGAGAGAACCACGAGGCGGCGACGCAGCGGCCCAACGGGGCGACGCAGAGGCAGCCCGATGATCGATCGGGACAATCTTCACGGGATTTTCGGAGGCGCGCGCTACCGACGGGGCAGGTGGGTCGCAAGGCGTAGATGAGGCGCATCGCTTCGGCGGTCGGGTGATCAATCAACGGGGCGACGCAGAGGCAGCCCGATGCTCGATCGGGACAATCTTCACGGGATTTTCGGAGGCGCGCGCTACCGACGGGGCAGGTCGGTCGCACGACGTAGATGAGGCGCATCGCTTCGGCGGTCGGGTGATCAATCCGATCGCGTACGAGGTCCGGGACGCCGCTTGATGGAGGCGGGGTGGCGGCAAAGTCCAAGATGAAGCCGGTGATGACGATGTTGCCGACGAGTCCGATGTTGCCAGCCCAAGGTAACTGGCAAGGCTAAGGGAGCCGGCATGAGACAGTCAGCGACGGGGCCGTAGCCAGCGCGCCGAGGTAGCCGTGATGGGGCGCACAAACGCGGCGGACACGGTGGATGATGAAGAATCCCGGTCGGAGCAGGCGGCGAAGACCGGCGCATGTCGACGGGCAAGCCGACGCACGGATGGCGGCAGGCCGTGACTAGCCGCCTCGGCGCGCGTGGCCGGCGGGTAGGAGGAGAGGCCGGTCGGTCGCACCGGTGTGGGAGTAAAGGCTCGGTGGGTCGACGATGGCGGCAGGTGACGTAAACCGACCAAGTTTAGACCGGAAAACTAAAAAGAAAAACGCCGATCAAGGTAACTGACGGAGAGAGAAAAGCCTGATCAAAGGATCAGGAAAAAGACTCTCTAAGGCCGCAGATCAACACGACCGACGGACAAATCCAAGGTACAGCTGGCGCGGCCCCTGGCGGCGGTCATGGAAGCCGACCACCCTGGGGACGACACGCAGAGTGGAAGTGGTGGGCGGCAGCTAGGGTTTGGATCGGCTAGACTGATACCATGTTAGAAGGGATAGAGAGGGATTGGTGCAAAATATGATGGGTTCTATTATTGAGCCTCAAGGGCGTGTATATATTGAATTCAAGACTTGGTGGGCAAGACGTCTCTCCTAGAGATAACGTAGGAGACGAATTACGAATTCTAGACTATCAAATGCATGTATCTCAAATATATCTCTAACATCCCCGCTATCGTAGCGGTAGCGTTGCGAACAACATGAGCGTCGCGGATGGTCAGACTGGAGAGAATAGCAGCTGACGGGCTGACAACAAGTCCGACCTCGTGGCGCCGAAGCTTTCCATGTGGTAAAACAAGGTCGGCCAGGACGCCAACACGGGTCTCCTCCAAGTCCAGGAACCTCCTGCCATGGATTACCAACACTAGCCAACCACCACCAGTACTACGGCTCTAGGCAGGTACTAGCAAGTCAGGTTAGCTAGCGTGGCAGTTTATCGATCAATCCCTCCCTCGCCCTGAACACAGCCTCTGCTTCTGCCCGGTAGCTCTATTTTTTCCCCTGTTTTCCCTTTCTCTTTGGATTTTGATCCGTCTTCTCATCTGCTGAAACTGAAAAGGCACCTGGAGTAGTATGTGAGAGCCTCCAAGTATCTGTCGATAGATGAGCGGCTCCAGAAAGCCTTTACCTCTCTTGGTTTAGTTGCTTCTACGTATTTGTCCATGGATGCGTGGTACAAGTCCCAGTTCCAAGAAGCCTTTATCAGTCGGTCTCCGTAGTTGCTTGCCGGTAATTTTGCTGTGGCTGCTTTCAACTTGTATCATATAATCAAGTGACAGAAAGCATTGTGAAACTTGTATGAGTCCCCATCTCTGCTCTTGATATTCCAGGCTTCGCTGTGTGTTTTGCAGTCATCCGGTTACATGGCTTGAAGTTGGTGCTGTTGCCAGTAAATTGATACTCCCTCCGATCCATATTAGTTGTCGCCGATTTCAGTGACAATTAATATGGATTGGAGGGAGTGCCTGAATCAAACTTGTGTACAATAAGTGTGTACACGGGTGACGGGTTGTTCTCATCTCACAGCTATTCTGAAGCACTGAAACCACAATGTTTTACAAGGGCAGAGAACATCTTTTTTTTTGGCACCTCATCTGCTGCGTGGAATACTGAGTTTATCCATAGAAAGCTTGGCCCTGATCTCCATTCAAAGAAACCAGAATTTGTTGTGAAGTCTCGAATACGAATATTTATAACCATGTGATTACCCTTTTAATGTCCATGTCATATTTGTTGTTTTTTTCGGGAGGGTGATGACGTCATGTATCCACCGTAGATGAAAATAACAAAAGTTTAAGAAACATGAGAGATGTCTGAGTTAGTTACAGTGTTAAGTAAAAGCGTATGGTAAGACGTCTGATGGTCTTATGTCACAAAGTCATCACTAATTGTGGACACTGGTATTTTCGACCTCACTTTCTCATGTCACTAAGTCATCAGTAACTCCTGTGGACGGATTGATTGTTCCGACAACCGGAATATTCCCATGAAAAAGACGAGGATGAAGGAGCAATAGACGTATGGAAGACAGACTACGCGACCCATCATTAGCAAAGTTTGTTCGATTGCACAAAACTTGCCAAAATCTGTCCCGTGTAAGCTCTAAGAAGCTCACTACGATTCCTAGAGGACCTTCTTTCAGACATCCACGGCCATCACCATTTGTGACCAGAAAGATCTCTTTGCTGACACAGGAGCTAAGTGGGTGCACTAGTACAAAACGGAGCTTTAAAACCGGTTCGTAAGGGCCTTTAGTGCCGGTTTTGCAACCGGCACTAAAAAGTGGAGACTAAAGACCCCCCCCCTTTAGTACCGGTTTGGCACGAACCGGCACTAAAGGCCAACCACGTGGCGTGAGCTCGCGCCCTGGTATGGGGGACCTTTAGTACCGGTTGGTGTTACCAACCGGTACTAAAGGTTTTTTTTTTAATTTTTTTTGAAAATTTTGGAAAAAAAATTGATTTTTTTTATTTTAAATTTTTCTGAATTATTTGATGATTTAGTCTCTAATCACCTCTCTTAACTGCTCAAATGTGGATCACTCATTCCAAATCACCTAACTTCCCAGCCGGTCACCCATCCCTCTCACTACTCCAGCCTAAGCACGCTTAACTTCCAGGTTCTATTCTCCCTCGTTTGCAAGTCTGCACTTGTTGTTTTCCTAACAATAGTAAGATTTGAATCCTATTAACCCTCACGAGTTTAGCTTGAGCATGAAGTCACACGTTTCACTGTTTGAGTTTGAAACTATTATTCTAAAAAACAATAATTATGTAGTAACACTAATATTTCTTGAATAAGTAGTTTGACCACAGTTTGACCAGATTTGACCAAAATTCAAAAAAACTGAGATACTTATTTAGTAACACTAATATTATTGCGTAATTATTTAGTAACACTCTATATTTCGTGAATCAGTTGTTTGACCGGTTTGACAAGATTTAACCAAAATTCAAAAAAACATAAATTAGAGCATATCTTTTTTTCCTTTTATAATTTTGTCATTTCAAAAATTGTCCTAAACCCTAAACCCGGGACTTAAAACGTCGGAAACTCTATGCTAAACAGTAAAAACTAAGGGTTTAAACCATAAAACCTAACCCTAAACTCTGAAATCTAAACCCTAGAACTAAACGCTAAAAACGTCAAAAAACATCTAAAACGCCCAAAAACTCTATTTTCCCTTTGGAATTTTGTGATCTTAAAAAATTGTCGAAACGGAAAACTTGTTGTTTC
Organism: Triticum aestivum; assembly: GCF_018294505.1. NCBI lineage: Eukaryota > Viridiplantae > Streptophyta > Magnoliopsida > Poales > Poaceae > Triticum > Triticum aestivum. Next base: position 42,009,871 of record NC_057801.1, on the reverse strand, counting down.
AGCGGATCAATCTTTTTGGCCCTTTAGTACCGGTTTGTGCCACAAACCGGGACTAAAGGGGCTCGTGGGGCCCCGGCCTGACGCCAGCCTGCCACCACCCCTTTAGTACGGGTTCGTGGCACGAACCGGTACTAAAGGTTCAACATGAACCGGCACTAATGCATAGCCGTTCGAACCGGTACTAATGATACCATTAGTACCGGGCCAAAATTGAACCGGGACTAATGTGTCTCACATAAGGTCCGTTTTCTACTAGTGGTGGCTGCCCCCCTCTACATCTGTGCCCCTGAATTTCTCAAAATTTTCACGTGAAAGGGTCGGATTGTCAGCGAGTTGTAACGCCAAAAGTAATCCATCATGGTGTATAAGCTGACATATTCTATGCAGGTGCACTGCTGCATAATTGCCAATTGTTGATGGTGCATCAATGACGGATGACTAAAATCAGAAGTTTGAAGAATAGACACAAGGGGGGGAGGGGGGGTCAATTGGCCTTATTTTTACATTCACTTGTGGTACATGGATATAAGTAGTTCTTTCACTTTTTTATTACGTGTATGTACTATACAGCTACACATCGAAGAGATTTTTTTGGAAAAAACCATTATGTGACAGCGAAGGCACAATACCGTACTCAATACTCTAACCCAACGGTTCATCCCCATCATATAAAGCGATGTCCTCCCCTAAAAAACAAAAAGCAATGTCCTAACACTAGATCACATCCACCCCCTTGCCCCGCCCCAGCACACACCTAATATCCCGCTCTCAACAGGGGCTACACGTACCACCACCTAATATCTCGTTCGAAGCTGTTGTATGGTACGTGGTGGTCAAAATTTAGATCAGTTCTTCTTATCTTCCCAATGGATCCATCATAACATAGTATTTCAAGAAGATCAAATGGATGTTTTTTTCATAGGACATGGAGGCACGGGGAAGTCTTCATCATCAATGATGATTAAGGCATGAGCAACATAAACATGTCCACATGCGAAAAATAAATATCATGTGGCAGGGTCACCAAACTTGGTTACTTACTGGCTTTGAGGTGGACACCCTACATTTCTTTTTTCCAGCTGATGGTTATTTTTTAGAAAAACAGTTGGGTAACTGATGAAATTGTTGGTCTTTTTATGAACTATATGAAAAGACATTAGTATGGCATCTGGCCACGGTTGGTAGGCGACCCTTCTACGGTTGAAATTCACTAATTGTACTCTGCTCTACTGCTACTCCCTCCATTCAGTATGATAAGTCCTTTTAGCTATTTTCATATTGACTACATACATACTAAACTGAGTGAACATACATACTAGATTGTGTCTAGATACATACAAATCAAGAAAAAAGCTAAAATGTCTTATATTAGGAATTGGAGGGAGTTCAATATTCTGGAAATGCTCTTTAATTAACTCATCCCTTGGTAATAATGTCAATGTGTTGTTCGCACATGAAGCATTCTACTATTGCTTTCCTGATTCAAAATGGGACAAAGAGTATTATCAGGAACACTTCTCATACAAATAATGAAACACCAGTATTTAAAGCCAGAAAAGTGCCCAAACAAGTACAAGTAGCCATGATAAGACTCCATGTCTGTCAATGTCACTCTGAGCAACAATGATGCGGCATCTGGGGCCAATATTTTCAATTTGCCAGTCCATCGATTGGTGGGTTGACACTGCGGCCAATATCTATGTGTGTGTTGATGTGTCTTTGTTTTCTTCCTACCAGGTCGCACGAGATTGCTCCATCCTGATGGGGAATGGCTCGCGTGCTTCTGTTCATGGTGTTGGCACTGTAGACCTGAAGTTTACTTTAGGAAAGATTGTGCAACTGACGAACGTGCAGCATGTCCCCGCCATCAAGAAGAATCTCATTAGTGGTTCCCTTCTGTGTAAAGAAGGGTTTAAGCTAGTATGAGTCCAACAATGTAGTCTTATCTCGGTATGGACTATTTGTTGGAAAAGGATATGATTGCGGTGGTTTGTTCCGCCTTCCCCTGGAGGATTTCTGTCATAAAGTTGTGAACCAAATTCATTCTAATGTGAATGAATGTGAGGTTTGGCATTCACATATTTGTCACATAAATAATTTCAGTTGTATGACACGGCTAGCTAAGATGGATTTAACTTCGAGTTTCACTTTAGCCAAAGGCTCTAAGTGCCATGCGTTTGTGCAAGCTAAGCAACCTCGTAAGCTCACAAGCCTGCGAAGGAGAGACACCTGGCACCACTAGAGCTCATACATTCAGATCTCTGTGAGATGAATGGTGTGTTGACTAAAGGTGGAAAGAAATACTTAATAATGTTGATTGATGATTCCACTAGATTCTGCTATTTGTATTTGTTAAATTCTAAGGATGAGGCTCTACACTACTTTAAAATCTATAAGGCTGATGTTGAGAACCAACTTGAGAAGAATTAAACGAGACCGGTCTGATCATGGTGGAGAGTACTTTTCTAATGAGTTCAATTTATTATATGTGAAACATGGTATTATTCATGAGAGGATGCCTTCCTATTCACCCTAGTCAAATGGGCTTGCTGAACGGAAAAACCGTACTCTAACAAATTTAGTTAATGCCATGTTAGATACATCGGGTTTATCCAAGACATGGTGGGGGGAGGATGTATTGACATCATGTCATGTCCTCAATAAGGTCCCCGTGAAGGATAATGAGACTACTCCTTATGAGCAATGGGAAAAGAAAAGAACTACACTCTCTTACTTGCGCACTTGGGGCTGTTTGGAGAAAGTCAATGTGTCGATCCCCAAAAGCGTAAGCTTGGACCAAAGACTATGGACTCCATTAATTTGGGCTATGCTAAGAATAGCGTTGGCTATATATTTCTAGTAGTGAAATCTGAGGTACCTGACCAGAAGTTCGGTACAATAATAGAGTGTACGAATGCTACATTCTTTGAGGATATTTTCCCCATGAGAGATGTGCAAAGCACCTCTATACTGGAATTTGATGAGACTGGTGAACATGCCATTCCAATGGAATACTATGAACACAAAAGTGATGAAAATTCCACGGAGGATGACAAGGAAGATCCTGTTAGGGGAAAGAGACAGAGGACTACAAAGACTTTTGGTGATGATTTCCTCGTGTACCTCGTGGATGATGACACTCCCAGTTCCATTTCAGAAGCTTATGCATCTCCAGATGCTGACTACTGGAAGGATGTTGTCCGTAGCGAGATGGATTTCATCTTGGCTAACGGGACATGGGAGATCAGTGATTGTCCTTATGGTTTCCGACCATTGGGATGTACGTGGGTGTTAAAAAGGAAGCTTAGGTCGATGGTACTATTGAGAAGTACAAGGCTAGGCTTGTGGCCAAGGTTATACGAAGAAAGAAGAAGAATATTTCTTTGATACTTACTCGCCTGTGGCTATACTAACAACCATTCCAGTGTTACTCTCTATGACTACCTCACATGGTCTTCTCGTTCATCAGATGGACGCTAAGACAACTTTCCTTAACCGAGAGCTAGATGAGGAAATTTACATAAAATAGCCAGATGGCTTTGTAGTAAATGGTCAGGAAAGAAAGGTGAGCAAGCTAGTGAAATCTTTGTATGGCCTAAAATAAGCGCCTAAGCAATGGCATGATAAGTTTAATACAACTTTGCCATCTGTTGGTTTTGTTGTTAACGAAGCTGACAAATGTGTATACTATCGCTATGGTGGAGTGAAGGAGACACTCATGTCTGTATGTCGATCACATACTGATATTTGGGACCCACCTCAAAGTCATTGAGGAGGTCAAGGCCTTTCTATCGCATAACTTTGAGATGAGCGTGGCTAATGTTATCTTGAACATCAAGCTACTGAGAAATACTGAGGGTGAAATTACACTTTTGCAATCCCACTATGTTGACAAGATTTTGAGCCGCTTTGGATATTCGGAAATCAAAACTTCTGCAAACACCATATGATCCTAGTGTGCGGATTTGAAAGTTCGAAGGCACGACTATAGATCAATTGAGATATTCTCAAGTGGTTGGTTCACTGATGTACCTATAGCTTGTGTTACTCGTCCTGACATCTCATTTGTTGTGTGCAAACTGAGCCGGTTAGTTTCCAATCTGGGAGATGTGCATTGGCATGCCATTGAGTGAGTGATGCATTATTTACAAGGTACCTTGAACTATGGAATTCACTATTCTGGGTACCCGGGAGTACTTGAGGGGTATAGTGATTCGGATTGGATATCTGATGCCGATGAGATGAAAGCCACGAGTTGTTATGCCTTACACTTGGTGGTGGTGATGTTTCCTAGAAGTCTTGCAATCAGACGATCTTAACGAGATCGACTATGGAAGCCGAACTCACAGCATTAGAAACAGCATGCAACGAAGTGGAATGGCTTCGAGAGCTTTTGATGGATTTGTCGGTGGTTGATAAGCCAGTACCGTCTGTCCTTATGAACTGTGACAATCAAACTATGATTGCCAACGCTAACAGTTCATTATAAAAAGATTGACAATCAAACTGTGATTGCCAACACAAAGCACATAAGAAGAAGATTGAAATCCGTCTGACATTATAGAAACTACGAAGTGGTAGCATTGGATTACATCCACACGGCTAAGAATATGGCGAGTCCTTTCATGAAATGGCTATCACAAATTGTGATAGAAAATGCATCAAGGGAGATGGGTATGAGACCCTTGTAAGTTGCCATGGGGGTAACCCAACCTATGTGATCGGAGATCCCGTGAATTAGGACTTGGGAAAACAATCCAACGGTCAATTGAGGAGAGTATCCTTAATTAAACCACTCCATTTGAGATGCAATAGAAATATCAGTTCCGTAAGGCAGGCTGACTTTTGTATTTATGAGTTCCAAACCTTGTGTAAGCAAGATGCTAACCTACAGAGCATTCTTTGGGGGAACACACCTATGTGAGCCTTACTGCTGGTCACAGTCTATGGGATTGGGTAATCTCTAGGAAACTCAAGAGAAGGTAAGGAGTATGACTAATAAGCTCCACCTGTGGGGTTTAGCCTTCGGCAGCCACGTATTAGCTGACAATAGGTGAAACTTCTGCACGCCAAACTGACAATTCAAGGCATAGTCCATTGTTTAGTTGTGAAGAAGTCTCATCCCATTGCTCTAGATGGAAGTTCAACATAACATGCTGATACGTCTTCGTCGTATCTACTTTTCCTAACCCTTTTGCCCTTGTTTTAGGCTCTAACTTGCATGATTTGAAAGGAACTAACCCGGACTGACATTGTTTTCAGCAGAACTCCCATGGTGTTATTTTTGTGCAGAAATAAAAGTTCTCGGAATGACCTGAAAATCCACGAAGCAACTTTTCAGAATAAATAAAAAATACTGGCGAAAGAATTAGCGTCAAGGGGCCCACACCCTGTCCACGAGGGTGGGGGCGCGCCCCCCTGCCTCGTGGGCCCCCTGGACGTCCATCGACCTCAACTCCAACTCCATATATTTCCTTTCGCGGAGAAAAAAATCAGAGAGAAAGTTTCATCGCGTTTTACGATACGGAGTAGCCGCCAAGCCCTAATCTCTCTCGGGAGGGCTGATCTGGAGTCCTTCGGGGCTCCGGAGAGGGGGCTTCATCGCCGTCGTCATCATCAACCATCCACCATCACCAATTTCATGATGCTCACCGCAATGCGTGAGTAATTCCATCGTAGGCTTGCTGGACGGTGATGGGTTGGATGAGATTTACCATGTAATCAAGTTAGTTTTGTTAGGGTTTGATCCCTAGTATCCACTATGTTCTGAGATTGATGTTGCTATGACTTTGCTATGCTTAATTCTTGTCACTAGGGCCCGAGTGCCATGATTTCAGATCGGAACCTATTATGTTTTCATGAATATATGTGAGTTCTTGATCCTATCTTGCAAGTTTGTAGTCACCAATTATGTGATATGATCCGACAACCCCGAAGTGACAATAATCGGGATACTTCTCGGTGATGAACGTAGTTTGAGGAGTTCATGTATTCACTATGTGTTAATGCTTTGGTCCGGTAGTCTATTAAAAGGAGGCCTTAATATCCCTTAGTTTCCACTAGGACCCCGCTGCCATGGGAAGGTAGGACAAAAGATGCCATGCAAGTTCTTTTCCATAAGCACGTATGACTATATTCGGAATACATGCCTACATTACATTGATGAACTGGAGATAGTTCTGTGTCACCCTATGTTATGACTATTACATGAGGAATCACATCCTACATAATTATCCATCACTGATCCAATGCCTACGAGCTTTTCACATATTGGGCTTTGCTTATTTACTTTACCGTTGCTATTGTTACAATTACTACAAAACTGCTACCATTACTTTTGCTATTGTTTCCGTTTACTTCTATACTACTTTGCTACTAAATACTTTGCTGCAGATACTAAGTTATCTAGGTGTGGTTTAATTGACAACTCAACTGCTAATACTTGAGAATATTCTTTGGCTCCACTTGTGTCGAATCAATAAATTTGGGTTGAATAATCTACCCTCGAAAACTGTTGGGATCCCCTATACTTGTGGGTTATCAAGACTATTTTCTAGCGCCGTTGCCGGGGAGCATAGCTCCATTCTTTGAGTCACTTGAGATTTATATCTTCTGATCACTATGAAGAACTTGAAAGACGAAAGAACTAGATTTATCCCTCAACTACGAGGGGAGGTAAGGAACTGTCATTTAGCTCTGCACTAGATTCTCCTTCTGTTATGAGTAAGCTTGCGACACCTAAACCTGCTTCTGCTATTAATTCTGATATGTCGCATGTTATTGATGATGCCGCTTCTGCTATGCATGATACTTATGATGAAACTACCTCTGTGCTTGAAATTACTGTGCCATTAGGTGAATTTCTTGATGAACAACTTGCTAGGGTTAGAGAGAATGAAATTATTGAAGATAGTGATGATGAAGGTTCTCCCCCTAAATATGAATTGCCTGTTGTTCCTGAGGGTTATGTTATGGATGAAGAAACTGCTAGAGATTTTCTTGCTTGCGATGATAGATCTGATCTTAATAAGTTACTAGCTAAACTAAAACAGAAAACTCTGAATGCTAGAATGAAATATGACCCTGCTTCTACTTCACCTATCTTTGTTACTGATAAGGATTATGAATTCTCTGTCGATCCTGAGATAATTACTTTGGTTGAATCTGATCCTTTTTATGGCTATGAATCTGAAACTGTTGTGGCACATCTTACTAAATTGAATGATATAGCCACCGCGTTCAGTGATGATGAGAAATATCGCTACTATTACATCCTTAAGATATTTCCATTCTCATTAAAGGGTGATGATAAAACTTGGTTTAATTATCTTGATCCTGGTTGTGTAAGGATATGATTTATTACTTCTCTACTAAATATTTCCCTGCTCATAAGAAATAAACTGCCTTGAGGGAAATATATAATTGTGTGCAAATTGAAGAAGAGAGTCTCCCACAAGCTAGGGGGAGAATTCTCAGAATACTTAATGCTTTGCCTGATCATCCTCTTAAGAAAAATGAAATACTTGATATCTTTTATAATGGACTAACTGATGCTTCCAAGGACCACTTGGATAGTTGTGCTGGTTGTGTTTTCAGGGAAAGAATAGTCGATCAAGCTGAATTGCTATTGAATAATATGTTGACTAATGAAAATAATTGAAAACTTCCTGAGCCACTTCCTGAGCCAATTCCTAAACCAACTCCAAAGAAAAGGGGAGTTCTATTTCTCGGTCCTGAAGATATGCAAGAGGCAAAGAAATCTATGAAAGAAAAATGTATTAAAGCTAAAGATGTTAAGAATTTACCTCTTGTTGAAGAAATGAATGGTCTTAATATACCACCTATTGGAGAAACACATGGTCTTGATAACCTGACACAAGTAGTAAAGGTAAATTCTCTCTATAGATATGATAAAGTTGAAATCTCGTCTACTAAGTTTCCTAGCCAATGTTTAGATGAATTTGATGACTTTATGGCTAGACAAGAAAACTTCAATGCTTATGTTGGTAGAGAATTAAAGAGTAATGCTTACATGATTGGACACTTGAGTGATTATATGGCTAGAGTTAAAGATGAACTTAAACTCATTAGTAAATATGCTTCTATGGTTACCACTCAAGCAGAGCAAGTACTTAAAGCTCAATGTGATTTGCTCGATGACTTAAATAATAAACATGATTTTGCTGTTAGAGTGGCTACTAGAACGGTAAAATGCCTCAGGAACCTTTGTATCCTGAAGGCCACCCTAAGAGAATTGAGCAAGATTCTCGGAGAAATAATTTAGATGCACCTAGTCCTTCCAGAAATAAGAAAAAGAAAAATGATAGGACTTTGCATGCTTCTAGTGAACTGATGTCTACTACGCAACCTTCTTCTTGTAGACGTTGTTGGGCCTCCAAGTGCAGAGGTTTGTAGGACAGTAGCAAATTTCCCTCAAGTGGATGATCTAAGGTTTATCAATCCGTGGGAGGCGTAGGATGAAGATGGTCTCTCTCAAACAACCCAACAGCCAAATAACAAAGAATCTCTTGTGTCCCCAACACACCCAATACAATGGTAAATTGTATAGGTGCACTAGTTCGGCAAAGAGATGGTGATACAAGTGCAATATGGATGGTAGATATAGGTATTTGTAATCTGAAATTATAAAAACAGCAAGATAACTAATGATAAAAGTGAGCGTAAACGGTATTGCAATGCTAGGAAACAAGGCCTAAGGTTCATACTTTCACTAGTGCAAGTTCTCTCAACAATAATAACATAACTGGATCATATAACTATCCCTCAACATGCAACAAAGAGTCACTCTAAAGCCACTAATAGAGGAGAACAAACAAAGAGATTATGGTAGGGTACGAAGCCACCTCAAAGTTATCCTTTCTGCTCAATGTATTCAAGAGTTCGTAGTGAAATAACATGAAGCTATTCTTTCCGTTCAATCTATCATAGAGTTCATACTAGAATAACACCATAAGACACAAATAAACCAAATCCCTAATGGCACCTAGATACTCCATTGTCACCTCAAGTATCCGTGGGCATGATTATAAGATATGCATCACACAATCTCAGATTCATCTATTCAACCAACACAAAGAACTTCAAAGAGTGCCCCAAAGTTTCTACCGGAGAGTCAAGACGAAAACGTGTGCCAACCCTTATGCATAGATTCATTGAACCCGCAAGTTGATCACCAAAACATACATCAAGTAGATCACGTGACTACCCCATTGTCACCACAGATAAGGACGACAAGACATACATCAAGTGTTCTCAAATCCTTAAAGACTCAATCTGATAGGATAACTTCAAAGGGAAAACTCAATCCATTACAAGAGAGTAGAGGGGGAGAAACATTATAAAATCCAACTATAATAGCAAAGCTCGCGATACATCAAGATCATGCGAAGTCAAGAACACGAGAGAGAGGGATCAAACACATAGCTACTGGTACATACCCTCAGCCCCGAGGGTGAACTACTCCCTCCTCGTCATGGAGCGCGCCCGGATGATGAAGATGGCCACCGGTGATGGATTCCCCCTCCGGCAGGGTGCCGGAACGGGCTCCCGAGAGGTTTTTGGTGCCTACATAGGCTTGCGCCGGCGGAACTCCCGATCTATTGTGTTCCCCGAATGTTTTAGGGTATATAGACTTATATAGGAGAAAGAAGTCGGTCGGGGGCCCACGAGGCAGGGGGGCGCGCCCACCCCCCTTGGGCGCGCCCTCCACCCTTGGGGGCGCGCCCACCCCCCTTGGGCGCGCCCTCCACCCTCGTGGCCTCCTCGAAGCTTCCCTGATATCAGCTCCATGTCTCCTGGATCATGTTCATTCCAAAAATCACGCTCCTGAAGGTTTCATTTTGTTTGGACTCTGTTTGATATTCCTTTTCTTCGAAACACTAAAATAGGCAAGAACACATCAATATGGGTTGGGCCTCCGGTTAGTAGGTTAGTCCCAAAAATAATATAAAAGTGCTTAGTAAAGCCCATAAACATCCAAAATAGATAAGATAATAGCATGAATGCTTCATAAATTATAGATACGTATCAGCATGCCCAAGCTTAATTCCTGCTCGTCCTCGAGTAGGTAAATGGTAAAAGAAAGAATTTATGAAGTGTGAATGCTAGTAGGTGCACAAGTTTGATCAATGATAATTTAAATCACCTTTTCTAGCATGATTATATGTCATAACAGTAGTTCATCTCATAAAACTTCTCACGATCAAGTAACAAACAATTCACATGTTAAAGCATAAACCATAAACTTTCATGAAAACTAGCAAACTTCATTCTTAGTCATCAAACAATTACAATTCATCTTATTTTCAGGAAGGGTCTATGTCAGAGATTTGATTTAGCAAACTCCACATACTCAACTATCATATAGTCTTCCATGATTTCTACCACTCAAAGCATATTCTTAGAACAAATAGCATCCATCGAACACAGAGAAAGATAGGGGCTTAGTGTTTTGCCTCGCAACTCACTTATCATATAGATAATTGTCAACAATAATAATTCATGATCAAATATATGTGCATGGCCATATATGCTTAGATCTTTCCCAAACACACGATGCTTGCCAACTAAAGAATAGGTAGGAATGAGAAGGAATACTACTGACTCTTGCATATAAGTAAAAGATAGGCCCTTCGTAGAGGGAAGCAGGGATTTGCAGAGGTGCCAGAGCTCGATTTTGAAATAGAGATGAAAATAATTTTGAGAGGTCTGCTTTCATTGTCAACATAACAACCAAGAGTCCCCAATATCTTCCATACCACATACATTATAGGCGGTTCCCAAACAGAATGTAAAGTTTTTACTCCCCCTCCACTAACAATCACACTCCACGGCTTGTCCTAAACAACGTGTGTCGTCCAACTAACATCAATCTAGGGGGAGTTTTGTTTGCAATTTTTTTTATTTGATTTTGATCTTTTGATCATGGGACTGGGCATCCTAGTTACCAGCCATTTTTCTCGTGAATGATGAGCGAAGTCCACTCCACTCATCTTGAGAATAACCCACCTAGCATGGAAGATACTGACAGCCCCTAGTCGCTGCATGAGCGATTCAGGCATACAAAACAGATTATTATTTGAAGGTTTAGAGTGTGGCACATGCAAACTTACTTGGAACGGCAGGTAAATACCGCATATATATATGTAGTATTCAAGGAATTTGGTTCAAGGAATTTGGATGCACAAGTAGTATTCCCGCTTAATACACATATTTTGGCTAGCAAAGGATTCTAAAAAGCAAGCACCACATGTTGGAGGATCTATAACAATAATTAATGGGGCTCACAATCATAGAAGATGCCTAGAAAGTATATTTATATGTGAAATCTCACTTCCTTCAATATTCTTTCATGAATTGTTCAAATGACCAATACAATGCTTGCTATCCTTCAATAAATTTACCATCTCTACTTCTTAGATGTGAAGTCATTACTCCTGATGGGGTAAGCATATGAAACATATATAATTTCAGATTTATGACATTCAACTCATTCAACCATTTACTCATAGGATAGAAGTGAAGCACACGAGTATATGACAAACTACTCCAAAAAGATATAAGTGAAGATCAATGAGTAGTTAAATAATTATGTAACTATGTGAAGACTCTCTCTCATTTAAGAATTTTAAATCTTGGTATTTTATTCAAATAGCAAGCAAAGCAAAATAAAATGACATTGCAAGGATAGCACAACTAATGTGAAGAAGCAAAAACTTAGGTTCAACCGGTACTAACCGATAGTTGTTGAAGACAGGTGGGATGCCTATCGGGGCATCCCCAAGCTTGAACTTTTGTGTCTCCTTAATTCCTCTCATATCATGGTTTCTCTATTTCTCAAAAACTTCATCCACATAAAACTCAACAAGAACTCGTGAGATAAGTTAGTATAAACCAATGCAAAACCTTATCATTTTCTATTGTAACAAATCAGTAAAATTATTATTCAACATTGCATACTAAACGCCTCTGCATATTTAATACTCCTATCCTCAAATAGAATCATTAAAAAAGCAAACATATGCAAACAATGCAAACATAACAGCAATCTGTCGAAACAGTATAGTCTGTAAAGAATGCAAGATTTATCATACTTCCCTAACTCCAAAAATTATGAGAAACATACTACGCCATTGAAGATTTATCATAGCTCAGTATGCATAAAATTTCAACATTATATCAGTCTCTGCCTTTTCTAGGGAATTTTTGCAACAGCGGTAAACTTTCTGTTTTCAAACAGCAACATGTATACTAGCAAAATAAGCATGGTAAAGGCTAACCTTGACATTTTTATTGAAAATATAGATGAAAAACTAAATAAAATCAAGGAAATACTAACAAAAGAAAATGTCGCTCCAAGCAAAACATATATCATGTGGTGAAAAAAATATAGCTCCAAGTAAAGTTACCGATGAACGAAGACGAAAGAGGGGATGCCTTCCGGGGCATCCCCAAGCTTAGGCTCTTGGTTGTACTTAAATATTACCTTGGCATGCCTTGGTCATCCCCAATCTTAGGCTCTTGCCACTCCTTATTCCATAGTCCATCGAATTTTTACCCAAAACTTGAAAACTTCACAATACAAAACTCAACAGAAAACTCGTAAGCTCCGTTAGTATAAGAAAAAAAAACCACCACTTAGGTACTATTGTGAACTCATTCTAAATTCATATTGGTGTAATATCTACTGTATTACAACTTATCTATGGTTCATACCCTCCTATACTTCTCATAGATTCATCAAAATAAGCAAACAACATAGTCTGTAGTAATCTGTATCAAACATATACTTCTGTAACTCCAAAACTCCTACCAAATTAGGAAGTCCTAATAAATTTGTGTACCAATCCATATCAAAAAGAATTAGATTAAAAGAACATTTCTGTGAATTATCAAAACTAATTTACTGGGTGCAAAAGTTTCTGATTATCAGCAGGATCAACACAACTATCACCGTAAGCTATCCTAAAGGTCTTACTTGGCACTTTATTGAAACAAAAGCTATAAAACATGATTACTAAAGTAGAATAATCATGTGAACACACAAAAATAGTAAAGGTAAATATTGGGTTGTCTCCCAACAAGCGCTTTTCTTTAATGCCTTTCTAGCTAGGCATGATGATGGCAATGATGCTCACATAAAAGATAAGAACTGAAACATAATGGGCGCATCAAGAAGCATATGACTAGCACATTTAAGTCTAACCCACTTCCTATGCATAGGGATTTTGTGATATACAACTTATGGGAACAATAATCAACTAGTATAGGAAGGTAAAACAAGCATAGCTTCAAGATTTTCAACAAATAGAGAGGAAACTTGATATTATTGCAATTCCTACAAGCATATATTCCTCCCTCATAATAATGTTCAGTAGCATCATGAATGAATTCAACAATATAACCAGCACCTAAAGCATTCTTTTCATGATCTACTTGCATAGAAAACTTACTACTCTCCACATAAGCAAAATTCTTCTCATGAATAGTAGTGGGAGCAAACTCAACAAAATAATTATCATGTGAGGCATAATCCAATTGAAGACTAAAATCATGATGACAAGTTTCATGGTTATCATTATTCTTAATGGCATACAAGTCATCACAATAATCATCATAGATAGCAACTTTGTTCTTATAATCAATTGGAACCTCTTCCGAAATAGTGGATTCATCACTAAATAAAGTCATGACCTCTCCAAATCCACTTTCATATTCATCACAATAAGATTCAACATCCTCCAAAATAGTGGGATCATTACTTCCTAAAGTTGACACTCTTCCAAACTCACTTTCATCAGTATAATCATCATAGGTAAGAGGCATGCTGTCGGTGTCAAAACCGGTGGATCTCGGGTAGGGGGTCCCGAACTGTGCATCTAGGCGGATGGTAACATGAGACAAGGGACACAATGTTTTTACCCAGGTTCGGGCCCTCTCAATGGATGTAAAACCCTACTCCTACTTGATTAATATTGATGATATGGGTAGTACAAGAGTAGATCTACCACGAGATCAAAGAGGCTAAACCCTAGAAGCTAGCCTATGGTATGATTGTTGTTCGTCCTACGGACTAAAACCCTCCGGTTTATATAGGCACCGAAGAGGGTTAGGGTTACACAGAGTCGGTTACGATGGTAGGAGATCTACATATCCGTATCGCCAAGCTTGCCTTCCATGCCAAGGAAAGTCCCATCCGGACACGGGACGAAGTCTTCAATCTTGTATCTTCATAGTCCAGGAGTCCGGCCAAACGTGATAGTTCGGCTATCCGGACACCCCCTAATCCAGGACTCCCTCAGTAGCCCCCGAACCAGTCTTCAATGACGATGAGTCCGGCGCGTAGATTGTCTTCGGCATTGCAAGGCGGGTTCTTCTCCAAATCCTGTGTACCTGTTTGAATAGCATCCGGCTTCTTGTAAATATTGCGCTCCTCGGCTTCCACGCCCAATAATGGCCATCTTCCACGTGTCGAACGAATGCAAAAAGCCAGGGCATTTTTACATTATACCCCCTAGCCGCGCAAATGAGCTGCCTATAAAAGAGACGAGGATCTAGATCCGAATCACACCATCCTCCCTTCGCGAGCATTCATCAGAGTGCATCTGACAGAGATCCATTCCATCATGGACAGTCGACGCGGCTCCTCCTCTCGCCCTTCCAGCCCCTAGCCTGGAGATTTGGAGAGATGCTCCATCCCGCACAACAAGTTAGTGGAGCTCCAAACCAAGGGATTTCTTCGCCCAGCCTTCATGGTTCTGGTTCGAGCCTGACTCACAACCTATGTGGGCGGAAAGCAAGCGGAGAGCGTCCCCAGCCCCTCCAAAGGAGAGCGGGTGTGCCTAGTCTCTTATTTGATAAGAGGGCTTGGATTTCCAATTCATCCGTTTCTCCGGGGGCTCCTGGAGTTCTATGGCCTCCAGTTGCACAACCTTACGCCTGCCTCTATTCTGCATATTGCGGGCTTCATGGCCCTTTGCGAGCTGTTTTTAGGCATCGAGGCTCATTTTGCGCTGTGGAAGAAGCTGTTCTGCCTTGTGCCCCGTTCTCAAGAGGGTTCAATATATCAAGTGGGTGGAGCCGAGCTATGGCGCATTGCCGGGACCGGATATCTATCCAGAACCCCGAAGAAGGCGTCCGAAGACTGGCCTTCGAAGTGGTTTTATATAGAAGATGTCCCCCTGCCGGACCCTGTTCAGATCGGTCTCCCTGAGTTCAATAATGCTCCTTTGAAGAAATGCCTAAGATGGCGTCCACAGAGCCCTTAGAAGGAAAATGACAGGGACGTCCTTTACCTGATGAGCCGGATAAGGTTGTTCGCTCATTCCGGACTGACCATGATCGGGGTCATGGCCACATGCATTATGTGGGGGGTGCAGCCGCTCCAGTATAGAGGCCACCCCATGTGGGATTTCAACGGGGAGGACGATGCCACCCGCTGCGATCGTAAGGGGCCGGGGTCGATGGCCGATCTGGTGAAGATCTTGTCCGTGTTATACAAGGGAGAAGAGGAGGAATTTCTCCGCGTCAATCCACAGAACGGATTTTCTATGCACAATCCCCTGAGCTGGGTAAGAGGATATTTCTTTTTGCCTATCCGATCCATATTCCCATAGTCAAGTATCTCATTTTGTGATTTCGGCACAGGAACTACGTCAGGCCGTAAAGGACATAAACAACCCGCCTCCACAACCCGAGGATCCAGAACAGTTCCTCGATCCGACCTCCCAAGAGGATCCGGGCATATCAGTGGAGCTGATTGATGGGGTATTTCACCAACTGAGCATTGATAATGCCTTGGTCGCCATTACGGCTGATTACCGTGGAATACTTCCAGCCTCACAGGTAATTGAGACCAAAGTCCCAATACTTTGGAAATGCCCATCCGTGCTTATTTTTGATCACCGTATACCGATGACGTTTCGCAGGGGTGCTCCCTTGAGGCGGAAGGCCGAGCCCGTGGTGGCTAGCCAACAAGGGGCAGCATGGCCCAGCAGGCTAATAAGAAGTGCGATCCGGATTGATACTCCGGCGCAACGGTATGGCGTGTCACCTTACTCTCAGGCTTTATTCCTAGGAGACGTACTAACGCTCGTGCTTTTTCAGAAAAAAGAGCACTCGCTGGACTGTATCTGGAGAGGTTGCCAATCAATCCTCCGCTCGCCAGGCTCCAAAGCCAGGTCTAGAAGCGGCGGCGAACACGAGGCATGCATCGGATGCTCCTCCGACAGAGGATGCCTACAGGTTATCTGCCACCAATTCCGAGGTGGAGAGTGCCATGAATCACAGGCGTTGTCGGACAATTCTTCACGGCGCATGTTTCTCCCCAGAGGCATTGAATGCCTTTAATTCGGGAGATGCGCACCTCCGTGCTGCTCAAAATGGTCAAGCCAGAGCCACTGAGCAGTATGTAAAAGACATACGGGTGAGAAAATTTGACAGTTATATGTGCTAGTAGCCCCAGAGACATGAAATAGTTAGAATAACTGATTTAAGGATCATTTATTATGCAGGATCTTACAGAAAAGAATACCCAACTGTCCCAGGAGCTGGAGGAGTGCAAGGCCCAACTTGAGGCCGCACTAGCCGCAGTGGGGGAAGCCAAAGAAACCCCCTCTGGTAATATATGCTTCAAAAGATAACTAACTTGTGAAGTGCGGCGTGTGTAGAGGTCTGACAATAATATTGCAGATGGCACCGGGATAGATCCGGAGAAGCAACATCTCATGCGCCGGTTAAAGGCCGGCGAGAATGTGCTTACAAGGGTGAGGCAAGAGAAAAATAATATCCAAGATGACAACACCCAGCTGGGTGAGGAACTAAACGATGTTCGTGCCCAGCTGTCTGACTCCGTTAAGGAGAATCGGCGGCTTCGAGGCATTTTTAGTAAGTGCTTAAACGAACTTTTGAAAAAAAAGTTCGACGAGGAAGTCGACTAACAGAGTTACATCTGTAGGTATGCTCACAGGCCATCCTGCAGAGGAAATGCCCGGTTCTACGGGTGACCTTCTTCTCGAGCTCTTACAACTGCACGAACGAGTTCGGCAGGTGATGAAAGGTGTCGCCCAGGCCTTGTGGCCATCTCTCTCCCTGCCCGAAGGCCTTGGAGAGCTTGCAGAGAGGCTTCAGGGAGCGCCGCGGCGCTTCTGATTATGGAAGATATCGGCCTACCGTCAGGGTGCCAGGGAAGCCTGGGCCATGGTGAGGACGCAGTACACGAAGGCTGACCCAAACCACATGGCCGAGGTCGGACCTACGGGGCCCGATGGGAAGGAGATCCCTATGAGCTTAGTGTACGGCCAAGTAGAGTTGGCCGCAAAGTATTCCTAGCAGGACTGTAAACTAGACAGCCTATTAGATGGCATTGAAGAGGAATACAATCAGTGGGATTGACTATGTAATTAAAGATGACATGTAAGATGCCTTCTAGCCGGATTGTAGATCATTTGTCATAGCGGACCTTTTCGCTTCAACCTCGGGACCCAATAGTCTGGAGTGTGTCCGAATACCCTCACGGTTATGTAAGAACCGGGGCATGCATGGAGACCAGTCGTAGGGGTCATTAGTGCTTTATCAGACAAGTGCCCAACTAGTTATGTTATATTACATGGTTAGTAAGAAACATCTTCCAGGGAGAATAGTTCCGTTAGGGGTTCCTTTCCCTGGGAGGCATGCCATAAAGTGCATGTCCGGGCTGCGAAAAGAGCAGAAAAACATCTGGGGGTAGATAAATAAATAGGTAAGAAATCCTCTTTTAGTTCACCGACCGAATATTCTCTTAAGAATGCTAGCTTTCGGCTTCACCGAGTCTGAGGTACACATCCGGCTGACCTGGTAGTAACAATCGCAGAGGTGCTCCCGTTACTGCCTAGCCGAACAATCGGGAACGTAGGGGTAAGCACAGGAGCCAGGCAACCCAGCTTGGCCAAAACATAAGGCATATCGATGCATATAATGGTGAATAAAACATAAGGCAACCCAGTTCCTGCCTAATTAAGTAGGCTAGGAATGGTTCCGTCCATGGGGCAATTACTGCCATTATTTCGTGGGCCGAAGGTGTTATTTCATTGGCTGAGCCACCGATTGTGTCAGAATGTTCCGTGTTGGGTGGTGCAGTTGGTTCCGGGTTGTTATTTCCGGACTCCTCTTCCCATAATACGGACGGCTTAAAGAGCCGCTCCAGGAAGATGTTTGGAGGGACGGCGTCGCGTTTTGCGCCGATGCGTGCCAACACGTCTGCTGCCTGGTTATTATCCCGGGCTACATGGTGGAATTCGAGTCCTTCGAACCGAGCTGACATTTTTAGGACGGCGTTACGGTAGGCTGCCATTTTCGGATCCTTGGCGTCAAAGTCTCCATTTACTTGGGATATTGCGAGGTTTAAATCCCCGCGCACCTCTAGGCGTTGAATACCCATGGAGATTGCCATGCGGAGACCATGTAAAAGGGCCTCGTATTCGGCTGCGTTGTTGGAGTCCGTGTACATTATTTGAAGTACGTATTGGACTGTGTCTCCGGTTGGGGACGTCAAGACGACGCCAGCCCCCAAGCTGGCCAACATTTTGGAGCCGTCCAAATGCATGATCCAATTGGAGTATGCGCCGTACTCTTTAGGGAGTTCGGCTTCGGTCCATTCGGTGATGAAGTCAGCCAAAACTTGTGACTTTATAGCTCGCCGTGGTTTGTAGGTTATGTCAAATGGTAAGAGCTCAATGGCCCATTTTGCAATCCTGCCCGTCGCGTCGCGGTTGTTTATAATGTCGTTGAGAGGTACTTCCGAGGCCACTGTTATGGAACACTCTTGAAAGTAGTGTCGCAGCTTCCGGGATGCCATGAACACCGCGTACGCTATCTTTTGATAATGTGGCTACCGGGACTTGCATGGAGTTAAGACAGTGGATACGTAGTACACTGGTTTTTGAAGAGGGAATTTGTGCCCTTCTATTTCTCGTTCGACGACGAGTACCGCGCTGACAACTTGATGTGTTGCCACGATATATAATAACATCGGTTCGTCCAGGTTGGGCACGGCCAGGACCGGATTTGTTGCCAATATGGCCTTAATTTCTTCGAGTCCGGCCGTGGCAGCATCCGTCCATTCGAAGTGTCTTTTCTCCCAAACGGGAGATTAAGCGGCTTAGAGCCGCCATGCATCCAGTTAGTTTTTGTATTTATTTGAGGTCTTTTGGGATATCCAATTGTGACAGAGCTCGGATCTTGGATGGGTTTGATTCAATTCCTCTACCGGATACAATGAAGCCCAAGAGCTTTCCGGTTGGTACACCGAAAACACATTTTTCCGGGTTGAGCTTAATGTCATATGTTCGGAGGTTGTCGAATATAAGCCTCAAATCGTCTACTAGAGTTTCGATGTGTTTGGTCTTAACAACCACATCGTCTACGTATGCCTCCACTGTTTTGCCTATCTGGGTAGCCAGACATGTCTGAATCATGCGCTGATATGTTGCGCCGGCGTTTTTGAGTCCGAAGGTCATTGTGTTGAAGCAGAATGGTCTGTATGGAGTAATGAATGCCGTTGCAGCCTGGTCTGTTTCCACCATCTTGATTTGATGGTATCCGGAGTATGCGTCGAGGAAGCACAATGAATCGTGCCCTACGGTAGCATCGATGATTTGGTCGATGCGGGGGAGGGGGAAAGGATCCTTTGGACAGGCCTTGTTAAGGTCTTTGAAATCGACACAAAGGCGCCAGGATTTGTCCTTTTTTGGTACCATTACCAGGTTTGCTAGCCAGTACGGATGTTTTATATCTCTGATGAATCCGGCTTCTAAAAGTTTGGCTAGCTCCTCTCCCATTGCATGTCTTTTGGGTTCGGAAAATCGCCGAAGAGCCTGTTTGACTGGCTTGAACCCTTTTAGGATATTTAGGCTGTGTTCTGCCAGCCTGCGTGGGATTCCTGGCATATCTGAAGGGTGCCAGGCAAAAATGTCCCAATTTTCCTGAAGAAATTCTCGTAGTGCGGCTTCTACATTAGGGTTTAATTGTTCCCCAATGGAGGCCGTCATTGTGGGGGACCTGGAATTTGACTATTTCGTCTGCTGGTTTAAAAGAGGTGGACTTAGATCTCTTATCGAGTATCACATCGTCCCTATTCACCGTGGAGCGCAGCGCAGTGAGTTCCTCTGCCGCTAGGGCTTCGGATAGTGCCTCTAGGGCTAGTGCGGCTGTCTTATTTTCAGCGCGGAGTGCTATATCTGGATCACTAACAAGAGTGATGATTCCATTGGGCCCGGGCATTTTAAGCTTCATGTACCCGTAATGGGGTATAGCTTGGAAAATTGTGAATGCCTCTCGCCCTAACAAGGCGTGATATCCGCTGCCGAACAGGGCCACTTGGAACATGACCTCCTCGGACCTGTAATTGTCCGGTGAGCCGAACACTACATCTAGTGTGATTTTTCCTGTGCAGTGTACTTCCCGACTAGGGATTATTCCTCTGAAGGTTGTGCTGCTTCGCTCAATGTGGCTCCAGTCTATTTCCATTTTTTGGAGGGTTTCCTCATAGATGAGGTTTAATCCGCGGCCGCCCTCCATGAGTACCTTGGTAAGACGAAAGCCGTCCACTATCGGACTGAGGACCAATGCGGCTGGTGCTCGGGCTGTTCGGAATTTAGGTTCATCGCTGGCATTGAAGGTGATAGCCGTGTCGCTCCATGGATTTGTTGTTGCTACTTGGTATACTTCGGGAGGCTGCGGATTGTTCGTTTCCGCATATTATTTGATGAGAAAGTCTTTAAGACTGTTAATACCGTACTGGTACTGTTGGGCTGGTTACCCGGGGCTAGAAAACCTTCGCCACTTTTGGCTACCTGCCATAGTATCCAACATGCTCGAAGGCTGTGTGTTGGAGTGGCGCCCTCTGTACTATGGATTTTACAGGGTCCGTTGAGCCATCCCTCCAGTACGGTTCCATGCCCTTTAGCGGTTTTTTGCTTTTTGGTTTTTGACCCAGGTGCTTGAGTATGACGCACCCTTTTATTTCGAACTAGGGTTATGTTCAGGGCCGCATTGTCCCAAAACCTGGTTTCGGTTTTCCAGGCACTCTTCATCGCACAGTATTTTTGTACTAGGGTCGCCAGGTCGGCGAAGCATGTAACTTCGCGACGACTTACGGCGTTCATGATTCCCTTGTTCGTGCAATTGTTGCAGAAAATTGAGATTGCGCTTTCCTCACGGCAGTCCTTTATCCTATCCATAACCAGGAGGAATCTGGCCCAGTAATGATGTACTGTTTCATCGGGCTCTTGCCGTATTTAAGATAGATCGCTTATGTTTGGGTGGGCGGGCGGAATTAAATTCGGAACCCCGCCCAATCTGAGGCTCAAAGGCCGAGAAGTTTCCGGATTTGGAAGCTTGGATTGCTGGATGTTATCCAATAAATCTGGTCCGATGCCTGACTTTAGGTTCAGTACTTGATTGACGTCCGTCCCTCCGCGGGAATCCGGCATGGAGGGATCGGGAATCCGGACATAACTGGTCTTTAACATAGAAGAAGAGTCGCCGCGTTGTTCTTCTACCACAACAACGTGGTGGGTAGCCTGGGGAGAGTTAATTTCTCTCAGATCGGTTTTAAGCCCAATTTGATCGTAGTCTGTAGCGACTCCCAGGGCGGCGATGCGATCCAAGAGCTGATTTACGGGGGAGAGCTCCATCGGATCTACACTACTAGGGAAAATCCTATACACAGAAAGTTACTAGTAGCGAGGGTTAAAAAGCCTCGCTACTGCTACTTACCAGTAGCGCAGGTTTTTAAACCTCGCTACTACTAAGTTGATAGCAGTAGCGCGGGTTTTTAACCCTCGCTACTACTAAGCGGTCTCTACCGTGCCCCCCGGGACATGCCATAGTAGTAGCACGGGTTTTTAAAACCTTGCGACTACTAAGTTTGATAGCAGTAGCGTTGGTTTTTAGCCCTCGCTACTACTAAGTGGTGCCATAGTAGTAGCGAGGGGGTAAAAAACCGCGCTACTACTAACGGTCCCATTTTCAAACTCTACCCCCCCCCCCTGTGGTTCGCCTTTTCAGTTTTAAAAAAATAAAAGAAAATGATGAAAATGTCAAAAAAATAAAAGAAAATAAATTTTTCATGTGATATGTGGTCTAGTTGTTGGGAAAATTTGCAAATATGAATTTCGACTTTATTTGCAAAATCTCTCAAGAATTTGTAAAAATGGGCATAACTTTTGCATACTAACTCGGATGAAAAAGTTTTTTATATGAAAAATCATCTACTCGAAAAGTTACATCCAAATTTAATTGGGGGAACCCCGTTAAACATTTTCAAAATCCTCAAAAACCTAACAGAAAAAAAGTTACGGGACTTTTAAGATGTAGAGTGGAAAAATCGAAAAAATTTCAAACTGTGCGGTCAAACTGTGGTCAAACAATGGTCAAACTAATTATTCTAGAATATAAGTGTTACTAAATAATTATTTTAGTTTTTTTGAATTTTGGTCAAATCTGGTCAAACTATGGCCAAACTATGGTCAAACTGTGGTCAAACTACGGTCAAACTAATTATTCAAGAAATATTAGTGTTACTAATTTTTTAGAACAATAGTTTCAAACTCAAATAGTGAAATGTGTGACTTCATGCTCAAGCTAAATTCCTGAGGTTAATAGGATTGACATCTTACTATTGTCAGGAAAACAACAAGTGTAGACTTGGAAACGAGGGAGAATAGAACCCGGAAGTTAAGCGTGCTCAGGCTGGAGTAGTGAGAGGATGGGTGACCGTCCGGGAAGTTAGATGATTTGGAATGATGAGGTGTGATTAGAGATTAAATTGAGCAGCGATGAGGGGTGATTAGATATTTGAGGTGAAAATAATTCAGAAATTTGAAAATTAGGGGAAAAAATCGAAATATTTTTTCGAAAAAATTCAAAAAAAAACTCGCGCTGGTAGTAGTAGCGCGGGTTTTTTACCCACGCTACTACTAAAGGACGTAGTAGTAGCGCGGGTGGCACCCGCGCTACTGCTATAAGTTAGCTATAGCGCCTTATTAGTAGCGTCGGCCCCCGCGCTGCTAATAGGCCTAAAACCCGCGCTGCTGCTAGGCTTTTCCCTAGTAGTGCTAGCTGCTCGGCGAATTCCGAGTTGGCGTGAAGATCGCTTTTGATGACCTGAGAGGTCATTATCGGAGCGGTGGCCGAACAGGCGGTCATAAGAAAACCACCTAGCCGGATAGTTTGGCTGGTGGCCAAAGCTCCCTTGGCGACGGCGCCGTCTTTAAAGACGGGAAAAGGCATCCCTCCGGATTGCGACGGCACAGAGGAACTCTCAATGAAAGCACCAATGTCGGTGTCAAAACCGGCGGATCTCAGGTAGGGGGTCCCGAACTGTGCGTCTAGGCGGATGGTAACAGGAGATAGGGGACACGATGTTTTGCCCAGGTTCGGGCCCTCTTGATGGAGGTAAAACCCTACGTCCTGCTTGATTGATATTGATGATGTGGGTATTACAAGAGTAGATCTACCACGAGATAAAGGAGGCTAAACCCTAGAAGCTAGCCTATGGTATGATTGTTGTTCATCCTATGGACTAAAACCATCCGGCTTATATAGACACCGGAGAGGGCTAGGGTTACACAGAGTCGGTTACAATGGTAGGAGATCTACATATCCGTATAGCCAAGCTTGCCTTCCACGCCAAGGAAAGTCCCATCCGGACACGGGACGAAGTCTTCAATCTTGTATCTTCATAGTCTTGGAGTCCGGCTGATGATGATAGTTCGGCTATCCGGACACCCCCTAGTCCAGGACTCCCTCACCCATGCCTTTTCCTCCTAAGCCATCCAAGAAAAAGGATGACGAGGATTTTGAGCGCTTTGCTGAAATGATTAGACCTATCTGCTTACGTATGCGCTTGTCTGATATGCTTAAAGTTAATCCTTATGCTAAATACATGAATGATATCATTACAAATAAAAGAAAGATACCGGAGCTGAAATTTCCACCATACTTGCCAATTACACTTTTAAGGGTGGAATACCTAAGAAACTTCGAGATCCAGGAGTACCAACTATACCTTGCTCCATCAAAAGAAACTATGTTAAAACTACTTTATGTGATCTTGGAGCTGGTGTTAGTATTATGCCTCTCTCTTTATATCATAGACTTGAATTGAATAAGTTGACACCTACCGAAATATCTTTGCAAATGGCTGATAAATCAACTGCTATACCTGCCGGTATTTGTGAGGATGTGCCTGTTGTGGTTGCAAACATTACTATCTTAACGGATTTTGTTATTCTTGATATTCCCGAGGACGATAGTATGTCGATTATCATTGGTAGTCCCTTTTTGAATACTGCAAGGGTTGTTATTGATTGCAACAAAGGCAATGTCACTTTTCATTTTAATGGTAATGAGCATACGGTACACTTTCCGAGGAAACAACCTCAAGTTCACATTATCAATTCTATTGAAAAAATTCCAACTATAATTATTGGAGGTTTTGAATTTCCTCTTCCTACTGTCAAGAAGAAATATGATATTCTTATTATTGGGGATGTGCATATCCCCGTTGAGGTAACCTAGTGTTATTTGAAATTTCTCCGGTTACATGTTATTCAGAATGAGTTTGTTAACAAGACTTGATCAACCTTGTTAGCGTATTCCTTTTGATGAGCATGAGATGGATGAAATTAGAAGGCACAACCTTCTGTACCCTCTTTTTACTTTCTCTTATTTAGAATAAATAAAGCAAAAATAGTATTCTCTGTCTGTTTTCTGAATTATCCATGCAATAAAAAATACCCCGAAAATAAAAGTTCTCCAAATGCCCTGCAAATTTAATATGATTTCTTCTGGAATATTTGAGAATATTTGGCACCGAGAACACAACAGAGGTAGCTGGCACCTGGCCACGAGGGTCCAGGGCGCGCCCACCCCTACAGGGCGTGCCCCCCTGCCTCGTGGGCCCACGGTGGCGCCCCTCCAGTTATTCCTGCACCCACATACTTCATCTTCCTCCCAAAAAAATCACCATCAGTTCAAGCACGAGTTCTAGCTCACTTTGCTGCCATTTTCGATCTTCTTTCTCAAAGCTCCATTCACAAAACTGCTTTCGGGGATTGTTCTTTGGTATGTGACTCCTCCATTGGTCCAATTAGTTTTTGACCTAGTTCTTTATTCATTGCAAATTTTTGCTGCCTAGGTGACCCTGTTCTTGAGCTTGCATGCCAAATTTATGAGGTCCCAAGTAATTCTAATGCATGATATAGGCTCTAGGCACTTGTGGGAGTAGTTTCTATCAATATTATTGAGTTTGATTCACTTTTATTTTGAGTTACTAGAAATTTAAAAAAATCAGAGGAAGAAATATGTCCAAGAAAATGTGCCAAGGTGGTTCTTCAAGAAAGAAAGGACCCAGGCTCCCAATGCGTGAGCAGGACGACGAACCACCGAGGGAAGGTGACGTGCGGCCTTGTGAATGGCCATCAAAGGAGTTTATGGTCAAAGCAGGCATCGAGGATGAATTTGATCCATATGTGTGTAATGCCGATCTTGAGGACTTCATGCAAGATTAGTGTCCTCAGTACTACTATTTGACTGATTCATTCGTGAGAAGGTTTAAATTTACATCTTCGCGTAATTCTCCAAGTGTCCTGTTTGATATTTATGATAAATCATATACCATGGACCTAGAAGATTTCACTACTGCTTGTAAACTTCCGCAGAGGGGCAGTGTTAATGAACCTCGTAAATCTGAATATAAAGATTTTCTTGCTAGTATCACTGTGGGAGAATCTAAAGAAATAGCACAAGCTACCATAGGGAGCATTCACTTTCCTACTATACATTATTTTTCTCTCTTCATTAGTAGATGCATTAACGGTAAAGATGAAGCATGTCACATGTGTGTTCCTGATCTTTGTGTTCTCAAGAGTGCTGTATTAGGTGATAAACAATACAACTTGGGGGCAATTGTTGCACGTAGGTTGCATAATAATGGTTTAGTTGGAGATTTGTTTGGAGGGATTTATGCGACCCGTGTGGCTAATTATCTTGGTATACCAGTACATGAAGATGACAGGGAGTTGCCTCCCGCTTATTTAGATTATAATGCCATGGTTAGTCATCATTTTCTTGAGAGTAATGAACAATTCCTCCAGTATCGATTAATCTTTGACAAACGTCGCGCTGTACATATTACTCTCCCTGCTCCTACCCTCTTTGACTATCAGGAAAAAGGAAGATATGTTATAACCAGGGAGGAGGCAAACGAGTACGAGAGGAGGACGGAGGCAGCTCGCCGCCATGCTGCAACTCAGGAAGCAATGGCTGCTGCATCTCAGTACGACCCAAGTTACAACTTTGGATATCAGCTAGGCTACCCATGGCCATAGACCAACTTAGGCCAAAAGCCTAATCTTGGGGGAGTACGTATTTCTCACCGACATTACATTCATATTCACACACTCATTCTAGTTGTCGATGTTCATACTTTTTCATTGTACTATCCATGCTAGTTTAATTTCTTTTTCTAGCTTTCTTCTTGTGTGTTTGATAAACCTTAAGAAGAACCAAAAAAAATAAGTTAGTTTAATTTCCATGCTGTAGTAGTAGTAACTAAAAGAAAACCCAAAAAGATTTCTCGTTCTTCTTTTGCTTGTTGGGAGCTTTCCCGTGTAAATAGTTTTATTTCTTTTCTTTCCTTTGGGGATCGAGAGGAGAAGACCATAATGAAAATGTTTAGTGGCTCTTATATGCATGATTGTTGATTTAACCAAGAGCACATATTACCTTATCTTCTCCCTTGAATTGAATGCTTGCAGATTCCAACATAGTCCAATGCACGTGCACTATTATTATTATCCACACCGTTCGGTTGTGCGAGTGAAAGGTGATAATGACGATATATGATGGACTGATTGAGATGAGAGAAGCTGGTATGAACTCGACCTCTCTTGTTTACGTAAATATAATTAGTTCATCGTTCCTGATTCAGCCTATTATGAATAAACATGTTTGCAATGTCAATTAGAAATTATAGTTGCTTATGCCATGCTTAATTAGCTAGGAGCTTATAATGGTTTTACCTTACGTGCCTACATGCTATTAAAATGGTTGTGATGTGGCATGATAGGGTGGTATCCTCATTTGAATGAATTGAGTGACTTGACTTGGCACATGTTCACGCATGTAGTTGAAACAAAATCAACATAAATTTCACGATATTTATGTTCATGGTGGATTATATCCTAGTCATGCTTGCACTCGGTGCTGATTAATTTTAATGCATGTTCATGACTGTTGTCACTCTCTCAGTTGGTCGCTTCCCAGTCTCTTGCTAGCCTTCACTTGTACTAAGCGGGAATATTGCTTGTGCAACCAAACTCCATAAACCCCAAAGTTATTCCATATAAGTCCACCATACCTTCCTATATGCGGTATCTACCTTCCTTCGAAGTAAATTTGTATGTGCCAAACTCCAAACCTTCAAATGAAATTCTGTTTTGTATGCTCGAGCAGCTCATGTATCAACTAGGGATGTCTGTATCTTCCATGCTAGGTGGGTTATTCTCAAGAGGAGTGGACTCCACTCCTCATTCACGAGAAAATGGATGGTAACCGGGATGCCCAGTCCCATGCTCAAATCAAATCAAAATAATTAAAAGAAACTCCCCCGGAT
Source organism: Triticum aestivum (assembly GCF_018294505.1). NCBI lineage: Eukaryota > Viridiplantae > Streptophyta > Magnoliopsida > Poales > Poaceae > Triticum > Triticum aestivum. The sequence goes on along the minus strand of NC_057801.1, from coordinate 41,982,195 downwards.
TGTTGCTAGTTGGAGGCACCCGTTGTTTCGGGCAAGCCATGGATTGATGCTTGTTGGTGGTGGGGGAGTATAAACTTTACCATTCTGTTTGGGAACCGCCTATAATGTGTGTGGCATGGAAGATATCGAGATCTCATAGTTGTTATGTTGACAGTCATAGTATACCGCTCAAAATGTTATTTATCTCTATTTCAAAATTGAGCTCTGGCACCTCTACAAATCCCTGCTTCCCTCTACGAAGGGCCTATCTATTTACTTTTATGTTGAGTCATCACCCTCTTATTAAAAAGCACACGCTGGAGAGCACCGCTATCATTTGCATGCATTACTATTAGTTTATATTGGGTATGACTATGGATCTCTTTTACCATAAATTACAATGTTTAGTCAGTCCTTGATCTTTAAAGGTGCTCTGCATTTATGTTTTGCAGTCTCAGAAAGGGCTAGCGAGATACCATCATGTTATATCATATTATGATTATTTTGAGAAAGTGTTGTCATCCGAGATATATTATTATTGCTCGCTAGTTGATTATGCCATTGATATGAGTAAACATGAGACCTAAGTGTTATTGTGAATATGGTTAGTTCATAATCTTTGCTGAAAACTTGAATGCTTGCTTTACATATTTACACCAACAAGAGCAAACAAGGTTTGTAAAAGTTTTCTTTATCACTTTCAGTTTGTCAACTGAATTGCTTGAGAACAAGAAAAGGTTTAAGCTTGGGGGAGTTGATACGTATCCCTCGTATCTACTTTTCCAAACACTTTTGCCCTTGTTTTAGACTCAAACTTGCATGATTTGAATGGAACTAACCCGGACTAACGTTGTTTTCAGCAGAACTGCCATGGTGTTATTTTTGTGCAGAAATAAAAGTTCTCGGAATGACCTAAAAATCCACAAAGCAACTTTTCAGAATAAATAAAATATACTAGCGAAAGAATTAGCGTCAGGGGGCCCACACCCTGTCCACGAGGGTGGGGGGCGCGCCCCCTCCCCTAGGGCGCGCCCCCTGCCTCGTGGGCCCCCTGGACGTCCACCGACCTCAACTCCAACTCCATATATTTGCTTTCGCGGAGAAAAAAATCAGAGAGAAAGTTTCATCGCGTTTTACCACACGGAGCCGCCGCCAAGCACTAATCTCTCTCGGGAGGGCTGATCTGGAGTCCGTTCGGGGCTCCGGAGAGGGGGATTCATCGCCGTCGTCATCATCAACCATCCTCCACCACCAATTTCATGATGCTCACCGCCGTGCGTGAGTAATTCCATCGTACGCTTGCTGGACGGTGATGGGTTGGATGATATTTACCATGTAATCAAGTTAGTTTTGTTAGGGTTTGATCCCTAGTATCCACTATATTGTGAGATCGATGTTGCTATGACTTTGCTATGCTTAATGCTTGTCACTATGGCCCGAGTACCATGATTTCAGATCGGAACCTATTATGTTTTCATGAATATATGTGAGTTCTTGATCCTATCTTGCAAGTGTATAGTCACCTATTATGTGTTATGATCCGACAACCCCGAAGTGACAATAATCGGGATACTTCTCGGTGATGACCGTAGTTTGAGGAGTTCATGTATTCACTATGTATTAATGCTTTGGTCTGATACTCTATTAAAAGAGGCCTTAATATCCCCGCTGCCACAGGAGGGTAGGACAAAAGTTGTCATGCAAGTTCTTTTCCATAAGCACGTATGACTATATTTGGAATACATGCCTACATTACATTGATGAACTGGAGCTAGTTCTGTGCCACCTTATGTTATAACTATTACATAAGGAATCGCATCCGACATAATTATCCATCACTGATCCAATGCCTACGAGCTTTTCACATATTGTGCTTTGCTTATTTACTTTACCGTTGCTACTGTTACAATTACTACAAAACTGCTACCGTTACTTTTGCTACTGTTACCGTTACTTCCATACTACTTTGCTACTAAATACTTTGCTGCAGATACTAAGTTATCCAGGTGTGGTTGAATTGATAACTCAACTTCTAATACTTAAGAATATTCTTTGGATCCCCTTTTGTCGAATCAATAAATTTGGGTTGAATACTTACCCTCGAAAACTATTGCAATCCCCTATACTTGTGGGTTATCACATGCTTCACTAAAATTTCTGATATATCAAACATTGTTTGGAACAGTTGACAAACTTATGTGCCTCAAGATCTGGTGGGGGGTTGTTTAATCATAGATGGGCTTTTGGCCCATATGAACAATGGTTCCTGATTAATCTTGAGGACCATGTAGGATATGGCAGGTGGTGGAAAGTTTAGTGCCACCTTGCTAGTTAAGGAGAGTAGAGACCCCTTTATAAGGGCTTCTCTACGACTTGCCATTGGAAGCTTGGGAAGAGTAGTAGTACATACGCGCTCCTCCTCTGCCACCCGCCTCGCCATGTCTCGACGCGCGCGTCGCACGTTACAAGTTGAGGGAACGAGCAGAAGCTTATTTTTGCCGGTCAGGAATGAATTAATTAATCCGCTCTGGCCAGTGGAGTGACCTAGTTCAGTTCACTCACTCCCTCTCACGTACCTAGTCATTATCTATTGATCCTTGCTCTGTGCTGCTTCCTGCGATCCCATCCTGACGACCGCGTGGACGATTGGTCTCGAGAGCAGGTGCCTCCGGAAACCCTGCCGTTCGAGATACTGCCTGGGAGAACAGCAATAAGGTTTTTGGGGAGCGTCTCGACGCGACTGCTCCCGATCCGTTCCCACCTTCGTTCGCCTCTGCTGCCCCTGCATTGACACCATGGCCGACGAAGCCGTAGCCAAGAAGAAGGCCACGGACGACGCCGAGGCTACTGTTGTCGCCGGCGCGTTGGCTGGCCAACCGGAGGGTATGATCTGTTCATCCCTCATTTTCTCGTGCATATGCTAGCCGTATATGTTCGGGTCATAGATAGTTCGGTTCTATGTGGTATCCTCATTTGAATGAATTGAGTGACTTGACTTGGCACATGTTCACGCATGTAGTTGAAACAAAATCAACATAAATTTCACGATATTTATGTTCATGGTGGATTATATCCTAGTCATGCTTGCACTCGGTGCTGATTAATTTTAATGCATGTTCATGACTGTTGTCGCTCTCTCAGTTGGTCGCTTCCCAGTCTCTTGCTAGCCTTCACTTGTACTAAGCGGGAATATTGCTTGTGCAACCAAACTCCATAAACCCCAAAGTTATTCCATATAAGTCCACCATACCTTCCTATATGCGGTATCTACCTTCCTTCGAAGTTAATTTGTATGTGCCAAACTCCAAACCTTCAAATGAAATTCTGTTTTGTATGCTCGAGCAGCTCATGTATCAACTAGGGATGTCTGTATCTTCCATGCTAGGTGGGTTATTCTCAAGAGGAGTGGACTCCACTCCTCATTCACGAGAAAATGGATGGTAACCGGGATGCCCAGTCCCATGCTCAAATCAAATCAAAATAATTAAAAGAAACTCCCCCGGATTGTTGCTAGTTGGAGGCACCCGTTGTTTCGGGCAAGCCATGGATTGATGCTTGTTGGTGGTGGGGGAGTATAAACTTTACCATTCTGTTTGGGAACCGCCTATAATGTGTGTGGCATGGAAGATATCGAGATCTCATAGTTGTTATGTTGACAGTCATAGTATACCGCTCAAAATGTTATTTATCTCTATTTCAAAATCGAGCTCTGGCACCTCTACAAATCCCTGCTTCCCTCTACGAAGGGCCTATCTATTTACTTTTATGTTGAGTCATCACCCTCTTATTAAAAAGCACACGCTGGAGAGCACCGCTATCATTTGCATGCATTACTATTAGTTTATATTGGGTATGACTATGGATCTCTTTTACCATAAATTACAATGTTTAGTCAGTCCTTGATCTTTAAAGGTGCTCTGCATTTATGTTTTGCAGTCTCAGAAAGGGCTAGCGAGATACCATCATGTTATATCATATTATGATTATTTTGAGAAAGTGTTGTCATCCGAGATATATTATTATTGCTCGCTAGTTGATTATGCCATTGATATGAGTAAACATGAGACCTAAGTGTTATTGTGAATATGGTTAGTTCATAATCTTTGCTGAAAACTTGAATGCTTGCTTTACATATTTACACCAACAAGAGCAAACAAGGTTTGTAAAAGTTTTTCTTTATCACTTTCAGTTTGTCAACTGAATTGCTTGAGAACAAGAAAAGGTTTAAGCTTGGGGGAGTTGATACGTATCCATCGTATCTACTTTTCCAAACACTTTTGCCCTTGTTTTAGACTCAAACTTGCATGATTTGAATGGAACTAACCCGGACTAACGTTGTTTTCAGCAGAACTGCCATGGTGTTATTTTTGTGCAGAAATAAAAGTTCTCGGAATGACCTAAAAATCCACAAAGCAACTTTTCAGAATAAATAAAATATACTAGCGAAAGAATTAGCATCAGGGGGCCCACACCCTGTCCACGAGGGTGGGGGGCGCGCCCCCTCCCCTAGGGCGCGCCCCCTGCCTCGTGGGCCCCCTGGACGTCCACCGACCTCAACTCCAACTCCATATATTTGCTTTCGCGGAGAAAAAAATCAGAGAGAAAGTTTCATCGCGTTTTACCACACGGAGCCGCCGCCAAGCACTAATCTCTCTCGGGAGGGCTGATCTGGAGTCCGTTCGGGGCTCCGGAGAGGGGGATTCATCGCCGTCGTCATCATCAACCATCCTCCACCACCAATTTCATGATGCTCACCGCCGTGCGTGAGTAATTCCATCGTACGCTTGCTGGACGGTGATGGGTTGGATGATATTTACCATGTAATCAAGTTAGTTTTGTTAGGGTTTGATCCCTAGTATCCACTATATTGTGAGATCGATGTTGCTATGACTTTGCTATGCTTAATGCTTGTCACTATGGCCCGAGTACCATGATTTCAGATCGGAACCTATTATGTTTTCATGAATATATGTGAGTTCTTGATCCTATCTTGCAAGTGTATAGTCACCTATTATGTGTTATGATCCGACAACCCCGAAGTGACAATAATCGGGATACTTCTCGGTGATGACCGTAGTTTGAGGAGTTCATGTATTCACTATGTATTAATGCTTTGGTCTGATACTCTATTAAAAGAGGCCTTAATATCCCCGCTGCCATAGGAGGGTAGGACAAAAGTTGTCATGCAAGTTCTTTTCCATAAGCACGTATGACTATATTTGGAATACATGCCTACATTACATTGATGAACTGGAGCTAGTTCTGTGCCACCTTATGTTATAACTATTACATAAGGAATCGCATCCGACATAATTATCCATCACTGATCCAATGCCTAGGAGCTTTTCACATATTGTGCTTTGCTTATTTACTTTACCGTTGCTACTGTTACAATTACTACAAAACTGCTACCGTTACTTTTGCTACTGTTACCGTTACTTCCATACTACTTTGCTACTAAATACTTTGCTGCAGATACTAAGTTATCCAGGTGTGGTTGAATTGATAACTCAACTTCTAATACTTAAGAATATTCTTTGGATCCCCTTTTGTCGAATCAATAAATTTGGGTTGAATACTTACCCTCGAAAACTATTGCAATCCCCTATACTTGTGGGTTATCACATGCTTCACTAAAATTTCTGATATATCAAACATTGTTTGGAACAGTTGACAAACTTATGTGCCTCAAGATCTGGTGGGGGGTTGTTTAATCATAGATGGGCTTTTGGCCCATATGAACAATGGTTCCTGATTAATCTTGAGGACCATGTAGGATATGGCAGGTGGTGGAAAGTTTAGTGCCACCTTGCTAGTTAAGGAGAGTAGAGACCCCTTTATAAGGGCTTCTCTACGACTTGCCATTGGAAGCTTGGGAAGAGTAGTAGTACATACGCGCTCCTCCTCTGCCACCCGCCTCGCCATGTCTCGACGCGCGCGTCGCACGTTACAAGTTGAGGGAACGAGCAGAAGCTTATTTTTGCCGGTCAGGAATGAATTAATTAATCCGCTCTGGCCAGTGGAGTGACCTAGTTCAGTTCACTCACTCCCTCTCACGTACCTAGTCATTATCTATTGATCCTTGCTCTGTGCTGCTTCCTGCGATCCCATCCTGACGACCGCGTGGACGATTGGTCTCGAGAGCAGGTGCCTCCGGAAACCCTGCCGTTCGAGATACTGCCTGGGAGAACAGCAATAAGGTTTTTGGGGAGCGTCTCGACGCGACTGCTCCCGATCCGTTCCCACCTTCGTTCGCCTCTGCTGCCCCTGCATTGACACCATGGCCGACGAAGCCGTAGCCAAGAAGAAGGCCACGGACGACGCCGAGGCTACTGTTGTCGCCGGCGCGTTGGCTGGCCAACCGGAGGGTATGATCTGTTCATCCCTCATTTTCTCGTGCATATGCTAGCCGTATATGTTCGGGTCATAGATAGTTCGGTTCTATGTAGTATACGTGCTAGTATGCTTAGGTATCGGTATGAGATGCATGTCGTATTTGACATGCTTACTGTTTACTCGTGGATTAGTCTTATCGGAAGGGTGCTAATATTTCCAACAGATTCATGGTTGAGCTTTATTCAGTGACCGAAAAAGATATATCATGTGAACACTTGTGCCAATAACAGTCATTTCTAGAGCATGTACTTGTAGACAATTTCTTAATTACATGGGTGCTTTTGTAATGAAATGATTTCCTTTTGGAATGTGAGCATGCTGAAGTACTTGTGTATGACACAACTTTTCATTACTAACTAACTATCATAACGATAGTAGATATTCTATCAAAAGTGACCGGTATCCTACTAGTAATTTTACAAGTACACATTCACAAAGTGGGCTCTATGCTTGTGTTTAAAAACACTTTTTGAGAATAATCGCAAAAGTTTGTTTAATAAATTAACTCAAGATAGAGTTTGGGAAGCACTGCACTATTTAAAATAAGGGACAACTTCTCTTTTAGAGAATATTACTCCAGCCTTTTGTAGTTTGGCACAGGAGATCTCTAACCAAAAATTGATCCAATTCGTGTGGCATGGAATATGCAAAAGAAATTTCCATCTTGGAAAATCCAATTGTTTGGTCTCCACAGCAGATGATCTTATTAACATAGGATTGCCGATGAAGATCTCGGGCGGGCACAAACTAGAAATTAAAATGTGGCATCAATCTCAAATAATTAAGACTTTCGGTGGACAATCACCTTCAGACTTAGATCTAATCAACTTTTCGGTGCTCATCCATGCCTATCCTTGGTGGCACCTTGCAATTTGTCCCCAATACAATTCCGGCTTACTGTTTTCTACCAACAATGTACCCTCCCTTTGGTCTCTTTTTGTTTAAGCATATCGTGGTGTGGCTGAACAATCATTTCGCCATCTCCAATTAGAAGAGCGAGAGCAGCAGATGCCACCAGGCTTGTAGGAGAATAACGGCAGTGGCATATGGAAAGCAGCAGCAAAAGACATGTTATTGTCTATTTGTTTTTCCATATATACCTAGTAATGCACTCACCTACGCCCACGTGCCAGATGATCTGCTTTATTTCCTATTTCGTGGTAAGTTGCTAGTATGTTTTCTGACATCAAATTTGTTGATTTTCTTGGAGGTGATGACGTCATTTCCCCCATGGGCATTAATATGGGTAAAATGGAGTGTTACTTGAACAAAATGGGAGGATTGGACGACATGGTGTGCTTGGCATTTTTCAAATTGAATTGTTAAGTAAACTAGAAATAAGGCGTGACCCCCGACCTTGAGAGAGCTTTATCAATTATTATAAAAACCCTGACACTAGTCATGGTGTTCAAATTGATGAGCAAGCTGAAGACACTTAAACTTTCGGTCTCTGCCATTCGAAGACTGAAGACCCAGTCCAATGGAGAGATTGATTATCCTGTGAACCAAAATATTCCCCTGAAGGATAAAATGAGGCATGAACGAGAGCAACCAACACCCCGTGGATGGGCCGTAGAGTCCGTCATACATTCGTTCTTTACCTGTAGTTGCTCGATGGCTTTGGTAGCATCTTAAGGATCTGGACTGTGCTTGGCTTGCCCTGTAATTTCCGGCCAAAAAATCTATGTTCACGATGAACCTTGTTAGTATGTCTGCCTGGCGAGTATTTGGCAGAACGACAACAAATGCTGTAACTAAATTCTGTTTGTCTTGAACACTTGCATTCCGGCAAGTTACTGTTATCATGAACGGATCGAATGGAGCATCGGCAACAGTGAGTCTCTCGCTGTCCTGGCGCAATAGCCGACCACAATAGCCAACCGGCTAAGCATTATTTCCCCGAACTCAAACTGTCAAGTAGTGCAGGGAATCACACGTAAGTTCGTCGATGCTACGTGCAGCGGCACCGCCCAACATGACTCGTTGCCATTGATCTATCGCAGTCCGCCATAGTACTGAAGAAAGTGTAACAAGGTCAAGCGCACATAGCATCTCTTCGTTGGGACAAACCCTAGACCAGCTCGCCACTCATCTTCTCTCACTCGCTCGGACCAAGGAGGAAGAAGGAGCACACTGCATTTTTTTCGGCGCACAAACGCCCCGCCGCACGAACGGCCTCATTTTATTGGACACATGCCCCTGCTCTGTGGCACATACCACACCGGTCGGCAACAAACCGTAGCGTCTTTATCAGTACATGGGGAGGGGGTTTTATACCCAGGCTACACACGCACGCACGCACACATCAGCGGCCTGAACTCTCCGGCACTAACCCATGCACACACTAACTACCACGACGCCACACCGGCCAGTACCTCCATGCACTAACCAACTCAGCTAGCATGCAGACTAGAATCGCTCACGCCTTAGCCCACCAACTAACCAGCCATGCATGCATGTAGATGGAATCCCGGCTGCTACTCACGCACGAACGTGACTCGGCCAGGTCGCCGCACCACGTCGTGATCAAGATTAGTGGTGACACTCTTGCCTACTTTCTTACCTCCTTGACAATTATTAGTTCATCCGACTGTGCTAATACATTGTTTTAAATAGCCTGCTATAGAATTTGCAAAAGGCTTTGCGCTAAGAGAATTTGGTCCAAACAAACAAACAAACATTTTAAATAGCTTTCTATAGCTCCGCTATAGCACGCTATAGCGTTTAGAAGAGGTCCTCGGCTAAGAGACTTAGCGCACTATTTAAAATTATGGTTAATAGTACAGCCTTATATTTTATGAGACCTATTTTATTTGTATACGCATGATTCGTAAGGTAGAGACTCTGTATAGGGAACAGGGGCAGATCCAGCACGGGCCATGGGTGTACAGATGTACACCCAAAACTTTCTACGAAAAAATCGTATATATTGGTTTTTGTTGAGGGATCCTCACACTTTATTAATTCGAAGCAATATTCAAAGGGGTAGCTGACAAAAAACACATGTACATGCTTCCGGGACAACGCAACAGCCCACCCGTGCCCAACAGGCCAATAGCCCACTAGACAGTAACCCAGGAGCATCTGTCGCCCTCATCCACCAGAGACTACTCAACTCAGCTTCAGTGCAAATCCACCAGAGCCGGACGAGCAATCCTGTTGCGATCGACGGAACAGGATCTACCTTCCTGGTGCCTCCGACTCCTATGTCTGGAGCCATGAAGAAACTCTAATCCACCAGAGACTATTAATTTCTTCTATTGTAAGACTACCTATGGTACCCCTCTCTTTATAATATTTTCCAACACGAGCAAGACTATCTTAGCACAGTTTTGAGATCAAATTCATTGAATATCCAGTTCAGGAGAGCATTTATCAAGGATAGATGAACTGTGTGAGTCCATTTAGTATGAAGGTTGATATGTATCATCGTAACAAAAAACCGGACGCATTCCATTGTAAGTTGACACCTTCTGGGGTTTTCTGTGAGAAATCTATGTATATGGATTTCATTAACTCTTGTTTGATCTTCCATTCAAAGAAAATTTGGAAAACAAAATTACCACTCAAGATTAATACTTTCATGTGGTTTGTTCATAGGGGAGTGATTGTAAGTAAAGATAATCTCGCAAAACGGAGATGGTAACATAGTAAACAATGGTGTTTCTGTGATCAGGACGAAACAATGCATTATTTGCTTATTTTTTGCCCGTTTGCTACTATCTTATGGCGTATGATTCATGTGGCATTCGGCTTACCTCTGCCCACCAATATAGATAATATATTCGCAATTGTTTTTTTTTGGGGGGGGGGGGGGGCTTGGGGCTTGAGCTAAATGGGTGTTTGTACTTTACTTCGGTTGGAATTGCATTATTGTATTTTTAAAAGAGTGAAATTTCAGAATTTTTGTTAGTTATTTTCCAAGCTATAGGATGGATCCGTATAAGGTCATTACTGCAACACATGCGGAAGCGCATGAGCTTATGGTATCTAGGTGCAACTAGTGGGAGGTGGCAGCACGGAATACAAACAACCGGTTTGGATTGCGGTCCAGTAGTAGGATATGTCCCTAGGCAAAGGGGGCTTGAGGATAAAACTGAACGACCTATCCACATGGGTGTTTGTGCTTTACTTTCGGCTCTTTGGAATTGTCGTAATGAGGTAGGTAAAAGGCATTTTTCCTATAGTACATCAAAAATTTGCGCTATGTCGTCCGAGAGCACAAGATCACAGTTGACGGGTATTAGTGTTGCCTTGTGAAAATTGATCTTGAGCCCAATGAAAGTCGTGTAATCTATTAGAATGCATTTTACGAGAGAAGCTTGGTCTCGACAGGCCGGTAATAGCATGATTGTATCATCTACGAATTGGATTACTGGGTACACCTTTTGGTATGGGTTGAGAAATGGTAGTTTGACTTCATCCCTCCTGAAAAGCACCATTGATTTCGGCTTGAAGAAGGTCAGCGGCCAGGAAAAATATTAGGGGGGACAATGGGTCTCCTTGTCGTACACCACACTTGCACTGAAATTGTCGGCCTGGAGCGCCATTTAGTAGGACTGAAGATTTGGCTGAGGGGAATATAGTTTGTATCCATCCTAGCCATTTGTCATTAAATCCCATGTGCTTCATAATATCCAGCCCATGTGCTTCATGATATCCAGAAGTCTAACTTGCGCAGAACGATCTTTTTTTGGAGGATTGGCATTAATATATATACTCAAGGGCCCAAGCGAGACAATCCTGGATAGATTTCTTTTTCAGAAAGCCGTATTGATTTCGATGAATGATCTTCATACTCAACTTTTGCAAACGGTTGGCAAGTAGCTTCGTTAGGACTTTGAGACAACAGTTTAGGAGTGTAATCGGTCCAAAATCATTCATTGTCTCAGGCAAAGGGATCTTGGGTATGAGCGTGATATATCCATCATTGATATTTTCTAGGTTGAGCCCACCCTCGAAGAACTGATCCCAAAGGGCATAAAAGTATTCTTTAATTATGGGCCAACATGCTTTTAGGAATGATCCATTAAAGCCACCAGGCCCCGGGGCTCGGTCAGATGGCATTTCCTTGATTACCAGATCAATTTCCTGCCTAGTGAAAGGCACCGCTAACTCGTCTAGTCCTTCAACTCTTTTAATAATATCTTGTAGGTTGAACGTCATGTCAGTTTTAGAGGACGTCCCCAATCTTTCTTCGAAAGAGTGAAAGATGACCGACTCCTTACCCGCATGATCTTCCACACATGTGCCATTAGGAATAGTGAGGGAAGCAATGTTATTTTTTCTATATGTTTTCGATGCCATGGCTTGAATTTTTTTTGAGTTTTCGTCTCCAAAGTGCACCCACCCATCTAATGGTGCAACATTTTTTTCAGTACTGTTGTTGGAAGGATAGAAGGCAGAGCAGGTGTTTCCTCAGGATAATTGTGAAGTTCTCTTCGGAGGTAGTGAGCAGGTCTGCTTCTGCCTGATTGCTGTGTTTTCCCACTCTGTTTTTCCTTTCTCTTTGGATTTTGATAAGTCTTCTCATCTCCTGAAACTAAAAGGCACCTAGAATAGGGAGCTGTGAATTTTGATCACAATCTCCATGTACTTTTTGGATGTGCGGCACAAGTTCCAGCTCCAGCAAGCTTTTACCAGCCTATCTTAGTGTTTGTGTAGTTGCGTGTAGTTATGGTTGCTTTCTTCTTGTAGTATATGATCAAGTGAAAGAAAGCATTTGTGCAATCTCATATGAGTCCTCATTACTGCCTTGTTATGTGCAGGTGTGGGTGGCTTCGCTGTGTTTTTTGCAGTCACCCGGTTGCAGGGCTTGAAGTTGGTGTTGTTGTTAGGAAATGGTCCTCCCTTCATTTTTATATAAAAGGCAACTATCAAAATTATAATTTGCAGCTATACAAGGCCATTAACACTAATCAAGACAAAATTGATAGTGTTTTCCTCTTACTGGCAAAGGAGGACATTAATATGGGTTTGTGGCCTTATCCCCCCACTACTAGGGAAAACCCTAGTAGTAGCGCGGGTTTAAAGCCCACTAGTAGCACGTGCTGCCGCGCTACTAATAAGGCGCTACAACTATTACTGAGCAGTAGCGCGTGTGACATGCGCCACTGCTAAGACACATAGCGGCAGCGCTTCTTTTCTCCCGCCCTGCTGCTAATCTAGCTAGTTGCAGCGTGTTTACTATCCATCGCTACTAGTATTTTTTTAGTGTATTTATACGCCGTTATACAAATTTTGGTACAATACCAATTATGAGGTTTATATCATTATGTCCATAACAGTGTGTCAAATGAAGGTGGATTAGGTTCAAGTGGAGGCAATATGTGGTGCATGTCAAAAGTATACTACTAATCCAAACTTGATCTAATTTGGACTAGTAGTACTTTTGATGTGCACCACATGTTGCCTCCAGTTGAATCTAATCCATCAGCACAAGCTATTTAATCATCATCATAGTCATTACCACCAACAGTATTTAATTAATCACCATAGTCATAGTGTAGCACATAATCATCTTCAAACTCATTCTAGCTAGCTAATTACCACCAACACTAGATGCGGCAGCTATCTAATCACCACTAACACTAGCTAATAATAATCATCATAGTCATTACCACCAACACTAGCTATTTAATCATCATAGTCATAGTGTAGCACATCATCATCTTCAAACTCATTTCTAGCTAGCTAATCACTCCTGCTGCTCTCTCTCTCAGGTAAAATAACATAAAACATGTGTAGCTCCCCTCCTTCATCATTTGGAGCATGCAGACGAACCTGTCTCCTAATCGTGGGCTGCGCTTATGATTGCTGCCCCCTAGTACTTCTCTGCGCTCCTCCATCACAAATTAGGTCCAGTCTTGTACTATTAAGAGTTCGTTGCTAATCCTGAATGCACTAAAGTGCATTGTGGATATCTTGGCCGTAAGCTAACAATACTCATGGTACCTTTAGTCTCGATCTCATGAGGCACAACATTCATCGGGAGTCTCTGTTGAAGAACATCGTATGGTAACATACTTAGCAATGAAGTTTAGCTTAAAAATAATGTATGGAAAAGATGCACTAAGGACAAATAGTAAAAATCTTACCATCTTTCCTGAATAGATGTGACCGTAATTCATTACGAACACTATTGATCGCACGTTTTCAGTACTAACATTTCTAAGTGCAGGAAGAAAATTTGTCTTGGCAGTATCAAGATCCGCAAGCCATGAAACATAATGACTTAGCTCCTCGCAGTTTAGTTCAGCCCAGGGACAGTAGTAGGTCATGTCTACCAAGCGTTGGACATGTTTGCTTGAACGAAAATAAGTTGACATTAGAAATTAGTTGTCAACTATTTTTGAATAAACAATATCAAAGACATAAATATGGTTGAGAAACTCACATAATGGTATAACTGGAGGCGTCTGCACATCGACCCAGATGTCAGTATTACCTTCAATATCATCTTCCGGATGAATATCAAAGGTGATAACCATATCAGGCTCAAATGCATAAGTCTTGCATAGTGCCCGCCATGTTTTGCATCCAAAATAGGTGTAGTCGTATGCGTTGTATAATTTTGCATTGAAAATATAACCATGCTCGGTCTTCAATTAAATTTTCTTTACTTCCGTAGTACGACTGAAACCTATCTTATCCAATACAAAAACTCTTGCATGGCAGGGGATACGCTAGTAGAATAGTAAAAACAAATTAAATTATAAGTTGAAGCAAATGAAGCAGATGTCATGCTTAATTACGAAAAAAGACTTGTCGTTGTGACTTACTGTATCCACTTCGAAGTTCTCATCTAGCTTGATGCTGAAGCGCCTATCATCATCTAGGAAGATTCCGTCGCATAGGCCGCGCTCGTCTTCACAGTATTTGCAAATACCGAAATCCTTTTCGTTGTCAGACATTTCCTATGTCCATAGTTGAAACATTAATTGAAAATCGATCGAAGACAACTACCAGGATACTCAACATACAAATCCGGGGCACTCGATATTTCCCACATATTCTGGCACAAGTCATGCCAAAATTCACGGAAAAATCCGGCATGACCTTTCACTACAAGAAATATGTCAACTAGTGACCTTCTGTCAGTGACCCTGGAAGAATTGGTCATAGATCTATGACCATTTCAGAACAATTGGTCAAAAGCTGTTCGGGGGGCTCCAAACCCTAAACTATAACGACCATTTTGGTCAGAAAGGTCGTAATTTCCTTACACAAAATGGTCATAAAGCAGATAGCACTGGTCCCCTGCCTTATTTTTAGCTGATCATGACCAATACAGATGGTCATAACCTTGTAAATTGTGGTGGGTTGCTATGACTAGGCGTCACCTCATCAGTTTTGCCTATGTGTCATGTCCATGTGACAGTTTTTGCCCTAGGTTGTGAAGTAACCTATATTTCTGTCATTCCCAAAATTCCCAAAAAAATCTCATAAATTCTTTGGGTCATATCTTCGTCAAATATGTAAAAAAGCCTTCCTTGCCTAGTTCAAAAATAATTCAAAAATATTCATTTTCCTATTCTATTCGAAAAACACTTTGTGAAGAAAGTACCACTTTGGCATGTCCAAATGGTATCCATTTTCTACAGTGCTTTCCTATGCCCAAATAACCATCCTCCACCAAATGCCAGCTCAATCCATTCATTATTTTGAGCCCAGCTTCAACATTTGTATTTATCTCCAGTATGGTACTTTGCAAAGCAAGTACCACCTAGGCTCCTCCTTTTGAGCTGAAAATTTGTGAAGACGGTCTTCTTAATAACTGATCATCCTCAGCCAAAACTCACGCCTATTAGCCATGTGCATTTCCTGTACCGCTAATCAAACACTTGGTTGGTTATTCATGTTTGAGCATCGATCGGTCTCCTAGTGAGAATCTTATGTTGTAATTTTCTTCCTAGCACCTACATGGGGAGTGCCCAACCCACTAGACATGCCTAGGCCGCCCAGAACACATGGCAACGCCACGGTCATGTGGTGACCACGCGACGGGCATGTGAGTTTACGCGCTCTAGAGTTGGGGCCCTCGGCCACCGTCCAAACCTCAATGTATCGCCACCAAACCATGTATTTATGATTAAATAGGTACTTATGTAACTAGAAATGATTTTTGGAAAAAATTAATAACAAACTATGAGGCAGCTGCAGTTCAAATTTGACCCGCTTCCAACTGAATCGGCGGGAATTTGTCTTTTTCACCAGAGGTAGACCAAAACTTTTGACACCCAACTATTTAGTCAATTGTGCATTAAATATGGCCTAGTATTTTAGAAAATTGATTTGGTCCAATTTTGCAACAAATATATGCTAGGTCCTTCACAAAAAAACCTTAATTCGGGCACTCGAAAAATGGAAAATGAATTTTCTGTGCAAAGAAAATGAAAACTCCCTTAGGCAATATTGTTTGGAATTCAAAGATGCACCCTTGTGCATATTATGATATCATTTGAACAAACTATGCCATGAATGTGGCCATAAGATTGATCATTTGGCTTGAAAGCCATGAATCTTCACGCATGATAGCTCATTTCTGAGAACAATTTTTTAGAAAAATTGCCGTATTACAAGTTTATAATTTTTGCTGGTAACTTGGCCACATATGATGAAACAATGCGAAGGTTTTCTAATTTTTTGATTTTTTTAATTTTTTATGCTCGTTTCAAAATTCGGTCAAAACAGCGGGAATGACCGTTCCTATCTAGTGGTTGAATCTTGTAATTTTTTGGCGTTTCTCTGATTAAATAGATACTTATGTACCTAGAAATAATTTTTTGGAAAAAATAAAGAGCAAACTACGAGGTAGCTACAGTTCAAATTTGACCCGCTTCCATCTGAATCGGCGGAAATTTGTCTTTTTCACGAGAGGCGGATCAAAACTTTTGACACCCAACCATTTTGTCAATTGTGCATTATATATGGCCTAGTATTTAATAAAATTGATTAGGTCCAATTTTGCAACAAATATATGGTAGCTCCTTCACGAAAAAACTCATTTTGGGCACTCAAAAAAATGAAAAATGAATTTTCCGTGCAAAGAAAATGAAAACTTCCTTAGGAAACATTGTTTGTCATTACAAGATGCACCCTTGTGCACGATATGAGGTCATTTCAACAAACTATGTCATGAATGTGGCCATAAGATTAATCATTTGGCTTCAAAGCCATGAATCTTCACACATGATAGCTCATTTCTGAGAACACTTTTTTAAAATAATTACTGTATTACAAGTTTATTGTTTTTTTGGAAACTTGGTCACATATAATGCGGAGGTTCTCCAATTTTTTGATTTTTTTTGAATTTTTTATGCCCGTTTCATAATGCGGTCAAAACGGCGGTAATGACCGTTCCTAGCTAGTGGTTGAATCTTGTAATTTTTCTGGTGTTTCTCTAATTAAATAGATACTTATGTACCTAGAAATAATTTTTGGAAAAAATAAAGAGCAAACTATGAGGCAGCTGCAGTTCAAATAATGACGGTTCTAGCTGTATTAATTAGCGATGCTATATGTATGATAGTATTCGAGGAGTATTCGACGATGTACGGACACAAGAGATGATGTACTTTTGGTTATAATTGAATGCATGCTAATTTAAATACTACTTTATTTTACAATTTGGTTTTGCTTATTGAATGCTCATATTGGAAAAGTACTCCTACTTTGAATGCAAAAATTGAAGAGCACTCCATGCAGAAATCTAGGAGCCCCCTCAATCATCCACGCCGTCGTGGGGGTAGCTTGTCCTTCATTCCCGTGTGCTAGACAATTTGTTGTAATAATGCACTCAAGAACGAAAGGATGAGCTACATACCATCACCGATAGTCAACCCGTGATTAATAATAATGATCCAATTTAGGTTTTTTAGTACATATATTTAATATTTGAATTATGAACTTAGGCCGGAAATGTCGTACTCGGACGATGAAAACCACCCGGGGGAGTGCGACTGGTGCCATGACGACCGAGGTATGTACGACAGGTTCATTGAGCTGGACGAAGATCGGCGCTTCAGCATTAAGCTCGAGGAGACCTTCGATGTTCATACGGTACGCAACGACGACAACAGTTTTTTTCGTAATTAAGCACGACTTCAACTATTTTAACGTGTATTTTTCATCTTTTCCAATTCGACTAGCTTATCCCATGCTTTGCAAGACGCTATGTCTTGGAGAGGATGGGTTTTGAAGACCATGAAAGTATAGAAACCAAAAAAATTATCCTAAGTACCCATCATGGTGTAGATTTTCAAGTAAAATTGTACAATGCTCAGAGTGTAACCCATTTTGGTTGCAAAAACTGGGAAGCACTTTGCAAGATGTATGGTTTTGATGAGGGTATGCTTGTCACCATGGAGCTTGGTGAACCTACAATCGCGGAAGAGAGACCTACGATTTTCGTCCTTGTGGATACACCTCCAATTCTTCCCCCATGTGAGTTTAACATAGTTATTAAGTAATTTATACTGTTTATTTCAAAATATTTGACAACTTATTCTCCATTGACAGCTTATTTTCATTCTTCAAAGAATGTGTGGAAGATGGTAGACAGAACCTACTACACCGAAGGCTCCGAACTAACTTATCAGGAGAAAAATCATCTGGTCGCATTTTGTACTGATCTTGAGAATTACAATGTCTACAATTGAACTCCTCAACATTGTGGTCAATATGTGCCACTAGTGCACGTGTTGAACTACGGTAACTACCATGGAGATACCCTGGTAAGATTTTTTACTATTACGACATCCATGCATCTTTTTGCACACTTCTAAAACTAGTACATCATATCTTTGCTAACTACGAAGTTATTACTATGTTTTTTAACAAATAATCCCGAATGATTGTGTGCCTCATCTGATGTATACACACGGTAGCCTTGATGTTTTGAACATAGAACCAGGTCTTCCTACGAATCTGAACTGTCCATACCGGGTTTCTAAAAGAAGTGGAGACATGACAATCAAAGAATGGAAAAAATGTATGGACAGTCGTAAGGAGCTTCTTGGAAGCAACATTCAGCGAAGGGCAAAAATTGGAGACAGGATGATCGTCATTCTTCATAATGGAGAGTCAGGGTCTATATTGTTTTATGCTATTTTACCTTCAGGGTGTTTAGGTCCTACCTGATACTGATGATCATGTGCTAAGAACAATTATGTAGGGTTGGGTTCGATGACTATGAAGATGATGATCGTATGACTTATTATTAATAACGAGTAGAAGTTGTACGATGATGCATGATTAGTAGGACGAGTACTTGTTATTATATATGCTGATGTATGCGAGCATGCATGAGTTATTATATCAGCGGGTAAAATGAACATATATAGCGGCAGCGTTGGTAAACCAAGGACGAAGATATAAGAGAGGACACTCTCTCTATTAGCTAGCTAATATAACAACTTAAAAATAACCCCCAAAACCCATAAAGCAGCCACTTTCCAAAAAAAAACATGGACTCTAGGTCCCGGTTGGTGCCACCAACCGGGACCAAAGGCCCCCTAACTGGGCTCGGCGCACAGGGCCAAATGGAGGCACATTGGTCCCGGTTCATGTTTGAACCGGGACTAATGAGTGGAGGTATTAGTAACGACCCATTAGTCCCGGTTCATGAACCGGGACTAAAGGCCCTTACGAACCGGGACTATTAGGTGTTTTTCTACTAGTGTGCCAAGGCCTCCACACACACGTCGCGTCCAGCACAAGCTCATCGTCTTGGCACCCGGAGAATGTAATCCAGTGCACCAGTCCAATCTGTGCACCGGGTGCTCCGCGGGCTTTTGAGCCGTTGGATATAAATCCGAGGGATGGCAGTAGGCTGAAAGCTAGATTGGTTGAACATTTGCGTAAAAGACCTCATGTTATTCAGAAAACAACCCGCACTTCACTCTTTCCTCTCCTGTTATTGAGTCTGTGTTCTTTCTTTCTTTCTTTCTTCAAATATAAATATGGTCATATATCTTGAACTACACATCCGAATTTGGTTTTTCTTTGACCACCATTTTTGTTTCGATGAGATGTTCGAAACAAGATCAGTGTTAAATATATTTTTTGAATCTTTGAATTTTTTTATTTTCAAATGTAATCGTGTCATTTATACATTTTGTATTGAAACCTAGATTTATTCTATGTGTTTTTGAACTCTGGCTGTCCCACCACACGTTGATCTCACGCGCACATGCCTAAATTGAATTTTAATTTGAGTTCCACAGACAAAAGAAAATTCTAAAGCATATTCAACATTATCTTGTTTCAAATATCTCGTTAAGAAAAAGTTTACAGTCAAAACGGATTCGAAATCAGACATTCGGTTCAAAATATATGGAACTTTTGTGTTTTTGCCAAAAAATAACACACAAATTGGGAATGGGATGTGAAGCGCAGGTTGAATGTTATAGTCTATAAGGTTGCTTCTGTAAGTATGTTATAGTCCAACCTATGGCAAAATCTAGTCCGTCGCTTTTTCATCTAATGCCCCAAAAGCCTGTGGAGCACCTGGTGCACAGATTGGGCTGGTGCATAGGATACGTTCTCTATATACCCGTACCACTACCACTGCCACCACCACCAGTCCAGTAATCAAGCCAGTTAAGCTTCCTCCTTCGGTGCACCTCCAATCCAGATAGTCTTGTCTAGTCTAGTGCAAGTGCAAACAAAGAAAACAGATAGAGGTAGTCAGGTAGCCAGGAGGTCGAGTCACCAACAAAAATGTGCTTCGAGTTCATCTCCTGTTTCGGCGGCGGCAGAAAGGACGACTACGGCGGCGAGCGGTCGAGTCATGGGGGCTGTGGCGGCCGCGGCCGCGGCCGCAGGGGGGACCACGGGAACCGGAACGGCTACAACACCGCCACCGACCAGAAGCCGGCGACGGCCTACGACCACCAGCTGGCTCTTGATGAGCACGGGCGCAAGGCCCACCACGACGGCGGGGTGAAACCTGACCACGCCTCCGTCGTCGCTGCCGCCGGTGGCCACGGCTATTACGCCGCCTACGCACCTGACAAGGTCCACGACGCGCCGAAGCTTCCTGCCTGGCACAACAAGGTCGTCGACGACGCTGGCTACGCCCACAACACGGCGCGCCTTCGCCACCAGGCTGCTCCTCCTGATCATAGGGAGCACGCCGCCGTGGATTACCATCACTATCCAACCACCAATACCACTCTCGTAAGGTACTAGTAGGTAGCTAGTCGTTAGGATTACCTAGCATGGCAGTTCATCAATCAGTCCTTCACACTAAACACCGCCTCTGCTTTTCTACTCTGTCCGGTAGCTCCGTTTTTCTACTCTGCTTTTTCTCACCCGCTGAAACTGAAAAGGCACCTGGAAGAGGGGTCTGTGGATTTTGATCAGAGCCTCCACGTTTTTGTCCATGGATGTGCGGCACATGTCCCAGTTCCAGGAAGCCTTTATCAGTATCGGTCTCCGTAGTTGCTTGCCTGTAATTTTGCTGTGGCTGCTTAATCAGTATCATATAATCAAGTGAAAGAAAGTATTTCTGAGATCAAAGATGACTCCCCATTTCTACCGTTGCTATGTGTATGTGTGTGGCTTGGCTGTCTTTTTTTTCAGTTACCCTGTTCCACGGCATGAAGTCCCACGGACATTCTGAGGCACTGAAACCGCTATGGTTGAAGAACAGCGAAGGTGAACCATAACCATCAAAAGTGAGCTCTAAGCAGCTTCACGACGATTCGAACTGGACCTTGTTTCATACATCCACTGCCATCACCTTTGGCAACTGAGAAAGAATCACTACTATTTTGAAACAACTTCTCTTTTTCAGGATTTTACAAACTTCACATAGTAGGATTCTTCTTCTTTTGGGCATGTAAACAAGTCCTTAATTATGTGGGGGCTTTTGTAATGAAATGATTTCCTTGTGGCATGCGAGCATGGAGAAGTACTGGTGTATGACGCAACTTTGTCCATTACAAACTAACTATCATAATAATAGTAGATGCTCTATCAAAAGTGATCATCCGTATCCTACTAGTTCTTCCATAATTTTACTAGCGGTCACAAGCTTTTATAGTACACATCTACCAAGTGGACTTTATGCTGTGTTTAGAAACACTTTAAGAGAATAACTGCAAAAGTTTGTTTAATAAATTAACTCAAGATAGAGTTCGGGAAGCACTGCACTATTTAAAATAAGGGACAACACACCTTTAGCAGAATATTACTCCAGCCTTTTCTAGTTTGGCAAGGCAGTCCCTACGAAATTTTTTAACCAATTCGTGCTGCATGGAATATGCAAAAGAAATCTCCATCCTGGAAAATCCAATTGTTCGATCTCCACATCAGATGATCTTATTTACATGGAATTACCGATCAAGATCTTGTCCGAGCGCAAACTAGAAATTAACATGTGGCATCAGTCTCTAATAATTAGGACTTGCAGTGGACAGTCACCTTCATAGACAGGGATCTAATTAACTTCCTCGGTGCTCATCGATGCCCATCCTTGGTGTCACCCTGCAATTTGTCCCCAATCCAATTCTGGTCTACTGTTTTCTACAAACAATGTACCCTCTCTTTGGTCTCTCTTTGTTTAAGCATATCGTGGTGTGGTTGAACAATCATTTCGCCATCTCCAATTAGAAGAGCGAGAGCAGCAGATGCCACCAGGCTTGTAGGAGAATAAAGGCAGTGGCATATGGAAAGCAGCAGCAAAGGACATGTTATTGTCCATTTGTTTTTCCATATATACCTAGTAATGCACTCACCTACGCCCACGTGCCAGATGATGTGCTTTATTTCCTATTTCCTGGTAAGTTGCTTGTATGTTTTCTGACGTCAAATTTGTTGATTTTCTTGGAGGTGATGACATCATTTCCCCCATGGGCATTAATATGGGTAAAATGAAGTGTTACTTAAACAAAATGGGAGATTGGACGACATGGTGTGCTTGGCATTTTTCAAATTGCATTGTTAAGTTAACTAAATATAAGGCCTGACAAAGAAACATTTATGTAAACTAAAAATGAAGTGTTACTTAAACAAAATGGGAGATTGGACGATATGGTGTGCTTTGTATTTTTCAAATCGCATTGTTAAGTTAACTAAATATAAGGCCTGACAAAGAAACATTTAAGTAAACTAAAAATGAAGTGTTACTTAAACTATTCATGGGCCAGGTAAATAGTATTCCATGAAAAAGCATGTTCAAATTGATGAACAAAGTGTAGACACTTAAACTTCCGGTCTGGACTCATAACCCAGTCCATGAACCGATTGATTATTCTGGGAACCAAAACAACCCCCTGAAAAACACAATAAGGCATGGACCAGAGCAATGAACACCATAGATGTGCCACGCAGTTCATCACACATTAGTGTATTATCTTGCTTGCTCGATTGCTTTTGCAATGGTAGTTTGGTAGCATCTTCATGATCTGGATTGTGCTTGGCTGCCCTGAAGATTCCGGCCAAAGAATCCATGTTCACAGTGAACCTTATTCGTCTGTCTGCCTGGCAAGTAGTATTTGGCAGAAGGACAACAAATGCTACGACTAAATTCTTTGTGTCTTGAACACTTGCGTTGCGGCATGTTACTGCGTACCATCAACATGGATCTGATGGAGCATCGGCAACAGTAAGTCGCTCGCCATCCCCGACGCAATAGCTGACCACAATAGCCGACCGGCCATGCATTATTGCCCCGAACTCAAAACTTTCAAATACACCAAAGAATCACACGTACCATAAGTTCATTGATTCTACGTGCAGCGGCACCGCCGAGCACGACTCCTCGCGACCGATCATTCGAAGTCCGCCGTAGTACTTGAAGAAAGTGCCACAAGGGCAAGCACACATAGCATCTCTTGCCTACTTTCTCGCCTATTTGACACTTATTAAGTCAAATTCCTATTGAACTGTGCTAATAGTATAGCCTTATATTTTGTTTGTATACCGATGAATCATAAGGTAGAGACTCCTTATGTACCATACATTTGCCTCCAAAACTTACTTGTCTTGTGCAATTTTAGCAGTGTGCTTGGTATTGTTTTCAGAGCCAGAAGAGAATTTTCCGCAAAATCATCCTCTGAAACTTTAACTTCTTTAACAAAGTTTACAAATATCCTGGTTTTATTAGTTAGTTCTCTTTCCGCATACGGGACAGGGGGGGATCCAGCACAGGCCATGGGTCATTTCTACCCAAAAATGGTATACTATATTGGTTTTGTTGTGGGATCCCCACACTTTATTAATTCGAAGCAAAATTCAAAGGGGCAGCTGTCAAAAATATACACGTACATGCTCCAGAGTCTACGCAGCAGCTCACACATGCCCAACAGGCCAATAACCCACTAGGCAGTAACGTAGGAGCATATGTCGCCCTCACCCACGAGAGACTACTCAGCTCAGCTTCAGTCCAAATCCACCAGAGTTGGATGAGCATTCTTGCTGCACTCGCCAATGCAGGATCTAACTTCCTGGTGCCTCCGACTCCTATGTCTGGTGCCATGAAGAAACTCTATCCCACTATTTCCAGCGATTGGACTATTAATTTCTTCTAGTATTTGACAGATCATAAAGATAAAAAATTGGTGAAGATATGAAACTCCCGGTGTGCTTCAGAACATGGGGGATGCGAGTGCATTCCTGACATAGTTGCCATGTTTCCGGTACGGTGGGAACGAGGAACAGGAACAGGGAACGAGAGTCGGAGGCTGGAAAAAATAGGGTACATCGAGGGTATACATCTCCAGAATGATTTTTCTAAAGTGGAAACGCGATCCAATCAATTCCGGTATGATGAATCCGGTACGGTATCATGGAACGAGGAACGTGAATCTGAATTTCTACTGCTGCATGCGCCTCTGGTCGCTCTCGCTGGATGCGGGGAGCAACTGGCTGGGAGGGACAGAGGGAGTGTTATACAGGAAACTGGCTGGGCTGGGAGCAACTGGCTGCATGGTCGATCCATGAAGACTAAAATAAATCATCTCCTTCCTAATGAAAAATTTATTAGCAGCCTTGGAGTAATTGGGGAGCAGAACGAAGAGTTATTTAGGGGAGTGGAAAAGAACGGGGCAGAGAGTAAAACGAGGAGTTCGTGATTGATACGGCTGACCTTTTACTTACTCGGTCGATTCAAGAACCAAGACTGTCGAGTCGTCGAACCTGAATCGACGATCTGGCTGCAGAAACGCCGAATCCGCATCGAATCTTACCGAATCGACCCTCGTTCCCGAATCTGATTCTGGGTTGATGAATCCGGGTCGAGGGACGGCCCACCGTTCCCCGTTTCCGGCTACTATGATTCCTGATACATGAGTGGAGATTTGAGGGGAACACGATAAACGGGTCTCCTTTTAATGATGGTGGATGTAGCTATTGGCACGTTGTCTTAGATATCAATTACGTCACTTATCAGGGCGCCAGACTTGGTGTTCTCATGACCTCGCGGTAGCTGAACGCATGTGGCATAGATGCTACAAATATAAAGATAAACACATCGTGTGTGATCGGGTTATTAATTGATCATACAGTACCCATCTCTTTATAATACGAGTGTTGTTATATGCACGGCAAACTTGTGCCTGATGCCCCAACGATCCTACGCAGCTGCTGCACAGCTAGCGTGTACGCACGAGGCAGCTGAGGACTCTGTTTACATGAACTCCAAGCCCACGCGTCTGGTGCAGATCGTGCAGAAAGTATCGTGCGTGAATTAATTTCTTTATAATATTGTTCAAAGCGATCAAGACTACATTACCACAGTTTTGAGATCAACTTCATTAAATATCCAATTCAGGGGAGCAGTAATCGGGGATAAATGAACTACGGGGTGCATTTAGTCCGAAGGTTGCAATCGTATCTATGTCTACACCTATATATAATAATAAAGCGCGGTGGGTTTCCGTCGTCCGTCACCCCTATTTGCAAAAAAGTCCCCACATTTTGTTGAAATCAACCCGCAGTCCATCTATAAGTCATAACGAACCGTTTTTTTAACTTTTTTAGAAAATCCCCTGAGATTTCAGGTAATCAACCCGCCGTCCATATTTAAGTCATACGAATCGTTTTTTTGTATTTTAACAGAAAACCCCTAACCTTTCGGTTAATCAATCCGCAGTTTATCTAAAACAAAATTATCCATATCTTTTAAACCGTAACTCCGATTTTAACATATTATATATGAAATTTGATTAGAAAAATGTGTAGAATCTAAATATGCTGTTACTTTTAGCTGTTAAATATTTCTAAACTATTAATTTGGGTGCAAACTTAATCTATAGTGGACGGTCCATTTTTCTTTCACACCGGTGGCGATCCAAATTGCAAATAAACACACATTAAAACCAGATTGAGTGGGAAAAAACATTGATAACCACGCATACACAACTCTGAAAAACTTCGTGGGAAAAAACAACACTTTTCTCATCTTATTCTGAGCGATTGTGTGCGTGCGAGCGCGCGCGTGTGTGAGAGAGAGAGAGAGACGCCTTAGGACTGACCACATTCAAATGCATTTTCGTTGTGTGAGCAGTGAGACCACCGTCGGGAACACAAATGTGATGCCATTTTAAATAAAGAACGTCTACCTATCAGGGTCTCGAGTCGTGGTTATTGGGTTAAGAGCGTGTATTTTTTCTGTCCCGTTGCAATGCACGGGCTCTTTTGCTAGTCATCCTAACAAATGTACCAGACGCATTTCATTGTGTTGACAGCTTCTGGGGCTTTCTTTGTGAAATCTATGTAGATGGATTTAATTAACTATAGTTTGATCTTCCATTCGAAGCATATTTGCAGAAACAAAATTACCAGCTAAATTAAGATTTTCATGTGTTTTGTTCATAGGAGAGAGAGTGATTCTTACTAAATATAATCTCGTGAAACAGAGATGGTAAGATAGTAAACAATATTATTTATGTGATCAGGAGGAAATAGTGCATCATTTGCTTATTGCGTACCTGTTTGGCATTGAACTTAGCTCTGCTCACCAGTATACATGATATGTTGGTAACTGTTTAGGGGCCTTGAGGCTAAAACTAAAGCATGTATCCGTGTGGGTATTTGTGCTTTACTTTCGGCTCTTTGAAATTGTCATAATGATTGTATTTTTTAACAGCATGAAATTTCACAATATTTGTTGGTTATTTTCTGCGCTATAGGATGGACCTGTATGAGGCGATCACTGGAACATGCAGAAGCACGGACCATATGGTATCTGGTGGGTAAAACCAGTGGCATCTGAGCTTGTACACAAGTGCTTTTAGATGGGTGCTTTTGTAAAGAAATCATTTCCTTTTGGCATCTGAGCTTGAAGAAATGCAGATGTATGACATGGCTTTTCATTACAAACTAACTATCATAACTATAGAAGATGCACTACAAGAACAGAGATCATCCATATCCTACTAGTGGTTCCATAATTTTAATTGTGGTTACAAGCTTTGATAGTACATATCAACAAAGTGTGCTTTATGCTGGGGCTTAGACATACTTTTTGTTAATAACTGCAAAAGTTTGTGTGATAAATTAACTTACGATTTTAGAAGAACTACACAATTTAAAATAAGGGACAACTTCACTTTTGCAGAATATTACTCCCTCCTTTTGTAGTTTGGCAAGGTGGTCCCTACCCAAAATTTGATCCAATTCCTGCTGCATGGAATATGCAAAAGAAATCTCCATCATGGAAAATATCCAGTTGTTCGATCTCCACATCAGATGATCTTATTTACATAGGATTACCGATCAAGATCTTGTGCGAGCACAAACTAGAAATTAACCACTTGATAACAGGTGGCATCAATCTCTAATAATTAGGTCTTTCGGTGGACCATCACCTTCAGATTGAGATCTAATCAACTTGTCGGTTCTCATCTATGCCCATCCATGGTGGCACCTTCCAATTTGTCCCCAATCCAATTCGGGCTTCCTCTTTTCTACCCACAATATACCCTCCCTTTGGTCTGTTTTTGTTTAAGCATGCATCATCGTGTGGCTGAACGGCCGTGGGTGAGTAGTCTGGACCGATTTGATTGATGGTTCCAATGGCTCCAGTACGGTCTGGCGACGCGGGTGGCGATGGGGCGGGCAACGCGCCCCGTCCTGGTGTGTCAGGTCAGTCGGAGGGCTGGTCGGCGGTGCGGTCGTCGGGGCGGCGGGCGCGCGCGGCCCGGGCGGTGGCTCCGAGCGCCGGGGCGTCTCCGCAATGGGAGGGGGGCGTTTCTGGCCGCTGGCCGAGGTAAGTGACGGCGAGATCTCGGAGGCGGAGGATTCTGATGATGGCGGTGTTTCCGCCGGCCGGCGTGGCGCAGGGTCAGGGCCGTCGGTCGGAGCGCTCGTGGCCCTGGCGGAGGAGCTCAGGGGCTCCCTCAAGGCGGGGCGGCGTGGTGCATTCGCACCGGGCGGTCGGGGCACCCGCAGACTAGGGGTGTCGGGGCGGGCGTCGGCGATGCGTGTGGCGGAGGCGCTGAGCGTCCGTCCGGTGCGGAGGGGCGACGTGGTCGTGCCTTCCTTGCCGTCCTCTGAGCCGGTCCTGGCGTCGGAACCCAAGGGTGGGGAGACGCCGGCCGTGGCGCTAATGGCGGCGGCGGCGGTGGTGGAGCGGCTCGCGTCCTGGCCTAGGGTTGGCGAGGATGGCGAGGCTGGGCTGGTGGGCCTGGCCTTGGTCCCGGGCCGGTTGGCCCATCTGTTTTGTGTGCGGCCCAGGGGGGCGGGGTGGTTGCAGAAGCGGTACGGGCGGTCGCGGACGGCCTAGTGAGGCCCAGGCCCACCCCTGCCGTGGCTCGGCCACTACTTAAGTGGCTCTGGATTCGCCGGGCACCACTGACCGTGCTCTAGGGTTTCCAGCCACTCCCGCAGAGGTGCGGCGCTTCGGTCGTGCCGCACGCTCTCTCTCCTCACCTCCCCTCCCCCTCCCCTAGATCGCTCGTTTGCGGAGGTCGTCGCCATGGGATACAAGGCGGATCGGCGGGCGGACAAGCGGGCGGAGCCGGATCCGGAGGCGGATCGGCGGCGCGAGCGAGATCTGCGCGAGCAAGCTAAGGCGCGGGCGGCGGAGCACGCCGGCGAGGAGGGTGGCTGGGGCCTCCCCCTTCTTGGTGGCTCAAAGAGCAAGAGCGCAAGAAGAAGAGGAAAGAGGAATACAAGAAGAAGGGGCTGGAGCTCAAGCGCAAGGAATCGCTCCATCCCCTTTGCGGCGACCGCGTCGGCGACCCTTTCAACAAGCCAAAGATGAAGAAATACAAGCCGGCGATGAAGGCGGCCTCCAAGCCCTCCTCCTCCAAGGGCACGGCGGCGGAGCCAATCACCGTCGAGGAGTCGACGGGGCCGGAATGCTTCAGATGCAGGCGCTCGGGCCACTACCAGAACGAGTGCGCCTTCCAGCAACTGTGCGTGCTCTGTAGCATGGAGGGCCATGCGTCGGCGCACTGCCCCACACGCGGCAAGCAGATGGTGCTCTAGACCATGGGCCACGCCTTCGCTGGGGGCGGTTTCTTCTGCCTGCAGTACCCCGAGGAGGCGGACGCGGGGGCGTTGGAGCTGCTGGGGGTCAACGCCGCTCTGGTGTCGGCTGCGCCCGGCGTCCTGTCAAAGGAAATTCTGGAGGCAGAGCTCCACCATCTCTTCGAAGGGGCGTGGGATTGGCAGGTGGCCCCTTTTGACGTGGATTGCTTCTTTGTGGCGTTCCCCGATCCGGCCTTGCTGAGGATGGCGTCGCGCAGCGGCAAGTTGTTTCTCCCCATCAACAACATCACGGTGAACATCTACGACGCGGTCCTTGCCGAGCCCAAGGCGCTGAAGATGCAGGAGGTGTGGGCCAAGATGTGGGGCATCCCCCCAAAGCAGCGGCGCACGGAGCGGCTGATGGTGGCCACGACAATGATCGGGCGCCCCCTGGTGGTGGATGAGTTGTCCCTGATTCGCTCGGGCCCGGTGCACATGCTCTTTGCGTTCCATGTGCCGGCCAAGCTCTGCGGTTCCATGCAGATTTGGTTCAACGGGGATGGGTACAACATCAAGCTCGAGCCGGTGTTGGGGTCGCGTCCGGCGGCCCCTGCTCTCCCACCTCCCCCGCCCCCTCCCAGTGGTCGCGGGCCCGAAGATCAGGACAAGGACAAGGACAAGCCAAAGGACAAGGATCGTGAGCAGAATGCTTGCATGGAGGGAGACGACTCCATCGACACGGCGGCGTGGGATAAGCTTGGGATCTCAGCGTCGGGCCCTACTGCGCAGGTGGACGGGGCTTCAAAAGTGCGGGCGGCGGTGGCTGGAGGCTCGAATGAGGTGACGATCTCGACCCCCAACCAATACGGGTCGAACTTGGGGTCGGTCTCCTCTCCCCCCATGGTGACTGCGGGTGCGGATGGTGGCCAGTCCCCGCTTGGCCTCTCCCCTGCCCCCTCGCGCCCCCGCCCGGCTGGGTCTCCGGGCTCTGGTGGCCGCGGCTCCACCCTCAGCGGCTCGGTGAAGTCGATGAAGAAGACGGCGGTGCGCAAGGTCGGCGTGGAGGCGGTGCGCGCGATGGAGACGCTGGGGGCGCCTGTCACTCCAAGGAAATCAGTCATGGCGTTGGCGGCCCGAACGGCGCCTCCCCCGGTGGACATGATGCTGCTGGATGCCTCCAAGACGACATTGATCTCCAAGGC
The DNA here is from genome assembly GCF_018294505.1 of Triticum aestivum. Taxonomy (NCBI): domain Eukaryota; kingdom Viridiplantae; phylum Streptophyta; class Magnoliopsida; order Poales; family Poaceae; genus Triticum; species Triticum aestivum. The sequence goes on along the minus strand of NC_057801.1, from coordinate 41,952,196 downwards.
CAAGCGCACCAAGACGGTGTCGGCGGCGCCGGTGCGCACCAGCTCGTGTTCCAAGGTGGCCAAGGGCAACATGTCGTCGCTGCAGCGGGCGCAACTCCTCCAAGCCCAGAAGAACATGGAGATCTCAGGTAACCCACCTCCCCTGTTTACGGTCCTTGATGACTTCTCGGACGATCATTTGCATGAGGTGTTGGATGCGAGCGGGGTGGATCCCACCTGCGTAGGAGGGGCTAGGGAGTTAGTTTCGCTTGTGCGTGCTAATGAGTTGGCACAGGCCGCGCTAGCGGTAGCCGCTGCAGAGTGTGGTGAGAAGAGAACCCGGGTACCCGAGAGAGGGGACGCCATGGTGATATCTGCGCCTGATGAGGGGGGACAAGCAACAGGGGTTGCCCCCTCTCCCTCGCCTTGAAGGGGCAAGACGAGGCGAGTGGCAAAAGCGGTCACCTCCAGGGGTGTCCGGCTTCGCAACCACATGATTTAAATGAGAGCCTTGTTCTCGAATATCCGTGGCTTCGGCCACGTAGGACGGCACACACACCTTAAAGAGTACATGCGCAAAGAAGATGTAGATATCGTAGGGCTTCAAGAGACGATTAAGGCGGAATTGCGTTACCACGATCTACTTGCAATTGATCCTCTGGAGCACTTCGAGTGGCAGCATGTACCTGCTGTAGGGCACTCAGGTGGCATGTTGCTGGGCTTGAGCCGAGCCCTGTACGAGGTTATCAACTAGGATGTAGGTTCGTTTTTCATCGCGGCTAAGTTTCGCATCCGCGCCTCGCTTCACGAACTAGCTGTCATCCAAGTTTGCAGACCGGCCGATCACTCTCGTTCGGTGGAGTTCCTGGCAGAGCTCCAGGCCAAAGTCACCGCGGTGACCGTTGCCGCGCTTCTGGTTCTGGTGGGTGGAGATTTCAACCTTATCAGATCGGGAGCCGATAAGAACTACAACAACATAAACTGGCCTAGGGTGGCTATGTTTAACTCCGCCATTGTGTCAGGACCCCGACTCGATGTCACATCGATCTAGCCGGTAACACCTCATATCACTTCGTGGCCTCACGCACGGTATCCCCACGGGTGTCGCCGTATCTTTGCCCGGGACCGTTTGCGCCTTTTGGCTCACGTATATGATAGTGTCGCTAGCATCCATATGATAAGGAGCCCGGGCTGACATGACTAGTCGTAAACCCAAAGTGGCACAGACTTACAGGGACAGGCATTCATGACCCAGCTTCGAACGTGTCGGTCATCAGCAAGTGGGTCCGGGCTGTAGCACTGGGCTAGCAGGACTCCGGTAAACCGGGCTGTAGCGGGCTAACAGGACTCCGGTACTCAAAGCGTGACATTTCCCCGAAGGGACAGACACAGGAACGAAGAAGGACACATGCCGGCCAGCCTAAGTGTTCCAGAGCAGTAGCAAGCTACCATGGCTCAGCGGTAACACTAGGAGACATTTCCCGGTAAGAGAGGCTACTAAAGATAAACAACTAGATAGTCAGATCCCACACATACCAAGCATTTCAATAACATACACACAATATGCTCGATATGTGCAATACAACATGGCATCACAAAATGACTCTACGACTCAAGTAGTTTATTCAATAGGCTCCGAGGAGCGAGACATTACAAACATGGGTCTCATGACCCAACAATCAGAGCATACAAGTCAAAGCACAAGCGGAAGCTATCATGTCTGAGTACAGACATCTATAAATGAAAAAGGCTGAGAAGCCTGACTATCTATCAGATCCTGCCGAGGGCACAAGATCGTAGCTGAGGTATCAAGCTAAACGTCGAAGTCCAAGCGGAACTACTAGTGAGACTGAAGTCTCTCTGCAAAAACATAAAATAGGCAAACGTGAGTACAAATGTACCCAGCAAGACTTACATCAGATCTATCTACACATGCATCATTATCAACAAAGGGGATGGTGGAGTTTGACTGCAGCAAGCCAGCTTTGACTCGGTGGCTATCCTGAACTACGACTGCAAGTAACTCTTTTGAGGTGGCGCACACGAGTCCACATATTCACCATATCAATACACCACTATGGATCCGCTCCCGTCTCCCTACGAGAACGCCATCCATAGCACTCACGCTTATCTTGCGTATTTTAGAGTATCCACTTTCACTTGTCTATGAACTATGCAATGGGGTCCAAGTTTCCATATCCGAGGAATCCGGCTATTCGAATAGATGATGTTAACCCTGCAGGGGTGTACTTCTTCACACACGCTCTCGCCACTTACCGCCCTGTACACGTCATGTACCTCGGCAACCTTCAAGCGGAAGCCGGGCGAGGGAGTCGGCCACGACCTGACTAACCGAACAAGTCTCTAGTCCAGGTTTATCGCCTATTCGGGTTCCATCCGCAAGGAGATCCGGCCGGGGTGTCGCTCACGGCCCCAAACGATGTGTGCAGGGTTCCCAAGCCCACCAACCGGGTGCCACTTGGTACACCGGGCCACTGTGCCTAGTCTGTCCCAAGCCCACCTGTACCGGGTGCCACTTGGTAGACTACTAACACTACCTACAAACACCAGAAACTAGTTGCAACTCCTGGACAGAGATCATGTTGATTAATAAGTCGAGAGGGGCACTTAAGCATTCCAATGTGTGGTAGTAGCTGGTCATGGATCACAAACACAGAACTCAGTTCCTGAGGACGGCTGCAATGAGACAACCCACCATGTACTCCTACATGGCCTCTCACCGCTACCTTTACCAAATCGTGTTCACACACTTAGTTCACACCATAGTAGGACATGTTCACACGCCTCTGATTCATCCCCGATGAATCAGACCTGACTCAACTCTAAGCAGTAGCAGGCATGACAAACAAGCATGAATGAGTAGGCACAACAGGGCTCAAACAACTCCTACTCATGCTAGTGGGTTTCATCTATTTACTGTGGCAATGACAGGTCATGCAAAGGATAAAGGGGTTCAGCTACCGCAGCAAGTAACAAGTATATCGTTGTTGTCCTAATGCAGTAAAGGAGAGCAGGAGCGAGAGAGTGGGATTTTATCGGAATGAACAAGGGGGTTTTGCTTGCCTGGCACTTATGAAGATAACATTGAGTCTTCATCAGTGTCAACGATCACATCATCGGTACACGTCTATCGAGAGGGGACAAATACCGGCAACACAGAAAGGAACACAATCAATGCAATGCACAATATGATGCATGATCATGACATGGCAAAATGAATGTGTTTTGGGCTAATGCAACTAGCAACAGATTAAATGAAGTTGGTTTGAATATAAAATTCAAATTCAAACTCCATATGTGATTAAATAAATGCCCTTTAATTGATTTGTGCTAAACAGCATCTATAAGTTGTTCTAACATGCATGAAAATGGTACAGATGGATTCCTTGAATTTTTCTGATAATTTTTCATATATAATTTATTTAATTTGGAGTTACGGTTAATTTTCTATGATTTATTGAAGTTTTAGCTATTTTCTGGAAATAATAAATCATTTAAGAATTATTTAAATTCCAGAAAACATTTACTGCGTCAGCAGTGCGTCACCGTGACGTCAGCAAGTCAACAGGGGTCGGTCAGGGTCAAACCTGACGTGTGGGGTCCACACGTCAGTGACTAACTAACTAACCTAATTTTAATTAGAGCCTGGGCCCGCATGTCAGTGTCAGCAGGGGGGGTAATTAGTTAAAATAAACTAAACTAATTAACAGGGGGGCTGGCCCCACCTGTCATCGACCCAGGGGGGGGGTCAAACCCCTGGTCAACAGGGCCTAACCCGCCGGCGGTGAGTCGCCGGCGAGGCCGAGGCGGCGGAGGCCTTCGGGTTTCGTGCTCCGACGACCAAACGGACGGAGGAGGGGCTCTACGCGTAGCTGGGAGTCGCCCGCATCCATCTGTGCAAACGGCAGGGGCTGAGGTGGCCCGAGCTCACCGGAACGGGGCCCGCGGCGGCGACCGGAGTTCGGGCCAGCACGGGCACGGGGCTACGCTTGGCGAGCGAGCGAGCTGAGAGGCTGGGCAGCACCTGCTAGTCATGGGGAGCACTAAGAGCAGCTCAGTGGGGCCAGGGGAGCACGGAGGCTATGCGTGCAGCAGCAATGGCGGACGGTGGCTTCGGTGCTCGTGGGGAACGGCGCTACGGCACGGAGGGGAGCATGCTGAGTTAGGGGAGAGGGTCAGTGACTCACGGCGATGACGAGGGGACGCTCGGCGAGGTCGGGGACGGTCCGGAGCCGGCGAATTTGACGAAGATGGCCGGCGGGTCCGAGGTAGAAGACGACGGCGATGGCGGCGATGCAGGGCTTCCGGAGGGCTGTGGATCGGTGGGGAGGAAGAGGGGGTCGAGGCGGAGCTCCTGGGTGCATCGGCGAGGCTAGGGGTGGCCGGTGGCCATGGGTACGGCGACGATGACGGCGAGCTCCGCTCGGTGGTGTGCGCGGGAGGGAAGCAGAGGAGGGAACGGGGTCCAGGGGAAGAGAGGGGAGGTGCAGGGGGCGAGGGGGGGTGCGTGGCTCCCTCGGGTGCCTCCAGCGGCGAGCAGGTAAGCAGGAGGTGGCCGGAGCGTGCGCGCGCGCGTCGGGCACACGCCCTCCTGCCTACTGGCAGGAGGTTGAAGACGGTGGCGACCACGGTGGGCTGGGCCGCACAGTGCTGGACCAGCACAGGAGCTGGGCCGGCTCTGGTGGGCTGCACGGGTGAGGCCAGGTAAGTCCAGGTAAGTTCTGTTTTATATTTTTCTGTTCTGTTTTGTTTTATTAATTTATTTTGCCACTGTTTTGAATTTTAAAATAATTCAAACAATGCCAAAAACTCCTCTGAATATTTTATATTGCTAGATGGACTTTTCCAAAAGCTTATAAAATATTTCAGGGGTATTTAAATTATATTCTAATTATATGAATATAATTCAAATTCAAATAGCTAATGATTTAAATTCAAAGTCCCAGAAAATAAATCCTTAAAAATGTTCAATATTTTGGTTGGGACCAGAACCCTTACCAAAATTTATCAAACATTTAAGAAGAGCCTTTTGGAGCAATGAATGAGATTTCTAGGGTTTTTGCCCCTCTTTTATTTAGGGTTTTGAGGCTTCCAATATTCCTCAATTCAAGTTTCAAAAATATAGACATGATGCACACATGAAGCTAACCTAGAGCAATGCCAGAAGCTAGGGATGTGACAACTCACCCCCACTAAACAAGAATCTCGTCTCGAGATTCAAGCGTAGGGTAGGATGAAGGGGAAACGCAAACTAGTACAATCTTCACGATCCAGGGTGCACTTCAGTTGAACGTTGATTCATTCACCATCATTGTCTTGAAGTCTTGCCTTGAAAATCCTGTCAACATGACATGGAGGGAAGAAGGAGACTCTAGAAGGGTCGATCTTCTCGAAGATCGAACAAACTCACGGAATGAGACATAGGACCATCTCTCGGGTTGAGACACGAGATACACATCAAGAGGGGTGGAAGAAACGGATGACGAAGGTTCACTAGGTAGACAACGATTCCACACCTAAGAAGGTGGTAAACGATTGTCAAGGTAGCGAGGAGTTGGATTGCCATGATACCACAACGAGGCATCTTAGGGAAGGTGACTCGTAGAGATATCCCCTTAAGTGGCAAAAAGAATTACTTTTGATTCAGAGATCATTGAAACTCTTTAAACCAGCCTAAGGCAATTCTCGAGCGATCGTTTGGAGGGGGTCGGTAGAATGGCATACTCGGACTTGGATGATGTGGATTACCTTGTTGAAGACAACGCAATGGATGATTTTGCTTATCACCGGAAATGGAAGAGACCCATGGTAGAAGGGCACATTGGCGGTGCAAGCTGGGAACAAAATGCAAATGCTGGGAATGATTCTGGTAACTGGGGAAGAACCCAACAAAAGAGAGTGGATTCACTGTTTGAAAGGGTCATAGCATTGCCGAGGAAACTGAGAGGAATCCCAGTTAGTGCCGATGATAACACGTAGCGCTTGTGCGTGCTCTCAAGAACTTGAGCATTTCCATATTCATCAAGGTTTACCAACATCCGTGTCAAGGATGCTGGCAACACGACATACTACCATGATGAATAGCGATGGACGATGCAGATGCAAAGGAAGATAACACTTCTCAGATTTCACCTTAGCGAGGCCAAGGAAATAAAAATCTGGATGATCGACCGAGAGACATTTAGCACTCCGCTTCTAATGTTCTCCTTGATGTGCTAGGGTAACCCATTCATAGATATGGTTTGATATCTAGAACATCAAGTAAAGGTCGGACTTCGGGAGCAATAGAATCCATAGGAAACAGTTACGGAGGTAAATCCTACGAAATCCTTATGGGGAGGTGGCCAACTTCCTCAACAAGATACTACAATGATAGGTCTTCCGGCTGGGTGTGTTGGCCACGACATCCACTTTACCGGTTGTCGAGGGACCAATATTATAGTTCTTGGGAAATGTTCCAACCATCATATCTGCCTGAGATTCAGATCTGGTTGGTGTCAGGATATTCCAGACTCATCGAGTCTAGGAAGAAAAATGAAAGTTTGCAACACAAATCGACGAGATGACGTTGCGGGATTCATCAGGGATGAACTACGATGGCAAGCTCCAAAACATGAGCTGGTTCTGCTACAAACATGTGAACACGCTGCCTCAGACAAACATGATCACATGGTAGTCTTACAATAAAACACTACCGAGTTCTGGTTAGGAACCATCAGCGAGGATATCGAAGTTCTTTCATAAGTCCGGATTAGCTCTTATGAAGATACTCCTTCTCCTTGAACAAATCAGTCAGTGGCTTGGTGTGCTAGGATATACATATGGAATGAAGATGATCAGTCTAACAGACCACAGAATTCTTCGCACGTGCATGACCGACTTGGGATGATTCCAAAGGAGCAAAAACAAACTTTCTCGAATTCACGACGGCAGCTTACATCAAAATGCACGTGAATCAAAGGAAGTCACTCCTTTCATCAAACAAGTACTTCATGAGCTAGCATGAAGAAAATGCTTTCAAAAGTTTCCAACACTAACTTAATGTTCAACAACATCATGGAGGAGATAAGGATGTTGTCAATGGACTCAACAACAACTGATCGGAATTTCCATATCACTGGACTTCCACCATCGTGTGAACACGGTGATAGCATTGGTCAGACCCAAAAATATAATGGTGTATGCTCGAGGGATCAACCACGAGGAAGACAACATTACGAACATCGTTGGTTCTGACTTGATTTGACGATAGCCCACACTCAAATCAAAGGATTGATAAGACGATAGGTCCACCAACTGATCACAGGGACCAATCGATGAAGATATCATCTTTCTTCAACACACACTACACAAGGATATCCCTTTGGAACGAACTAAGTCAGGCAAGCTTTTATCTTCCAACTCTCCAAGTTGTTGTCTAGCTTAACCAACTAGCTTCGGGATATCCAACATAGATTCTTGGAGAAAGGGTGGTTCACAAGAAACCAACTTGATCACGAGCTCAACATAGCGGTCAGGTGACAACCTGGTAATACTTCCGAGAAGATCTTCGGAAATCACGAACCACCGATATGTTACTAAGCTCGAGAACAATCTTGCTTTTAGGGCAAGATGATATGATCAAATGAGCGAGGACTTGACAAAATCCTAACTCATCAATCAAAGAGTGCACCAGGAAATAAGGACTAGGTAGCACGATCAATCTTAGAATGGTGATTCAATAACCAACATACTAAGAATAGGATTATTGTCCATTAACTACCAAGCAATGGGGTTGCTAGGAGTATTGAGTTCACACATCATGATTCACTTGTCGGCACTCCGGCTGCAACAACACGGAACCGAGGAATGAAAAAGGATGGCGAGAAGTATCACTATGTCAAGAATTCACAAAAGGTGGTGCAATTCTCATGAAATTCCTGTCATAAAGAAGGTAATACTTCAGGGTAGAGCAGACCAGAAGCTGGATTGGCATTTTGATCTGCGGAGCACAACTACTTTGACCCAATCCTAGATATGGATGAGGTACTGGAGTTTGTTTCTCCAAGTCAGTCAGGACAGAATGGCTTGACGGACCACAAGAGTAATAAGCATTGATAACACGAATGCACAAATACTCTTGACTATCAATTGATAGACGAGGGTCAGAAGACAACTAAAGAGGGACAACTCAAAGGACATACGATTTTCTGAGTTGTGGATGCATGGCTTAGCATGTCGAACGAATCCCACATATTTCTTCCGGATAATCCATGCAGAAAGGTAGAGCTGGCAGAGTCACAATATAGCCTCGAGAACCCATCGAGAGCACTCTGATTGTGATCTTTCGATCAGCGAGGAACATCTGCCATAAGCGGTTCATAGTATTTGGAAGAAAGGAATACCACGAACATCGAGGACTAATGCAAGGTTACTAATAACCTAAAGGAACGAGCAAAACTATCAACATGAAGCAAGTTGGGTGAATCTCGGGTTCAAAACCCAGGGATAGAATACCTACTACTAAATGGCATCACGGGATGCTTTTGATAATGACGGCCAGAGTCATCACACTGGAACATAAATCATGGCTAGACTACTAGATGATCCCCTGAGACACCTAGGGTCATAATAGTAACTCCAACATAATGTCAAGGCAATAGAATACCTCAACTCAACAATTAGTGTGATTGAGCTGGCCTAAAGGAACATCGAAACCAGAGGGAAAGGATTTTGCAAATGCATTAGACTATTTAGAAACCTGGAATGACTCGGACAGCATAACGGTTGTAAATGCTCAGAAAAGATTTGAGACATTCACAAAAATGGTGGCATAACCACTCAGAAGCACAATATCAAGGTTTCGAGATCAACAATTAACATACGGAAGTAGTAGGAACTGAACTGAGACTTAAATCCAACAATCTTATAAGTCCACTGATTAGTAACACGTGATCCTGATAGAAGAAAAGATAGCCTAGATCTTAATCCCCGCAGGAAAGATAAGATGACTCGGATCAGAAGGCATAAGGTATAAGGAGTAAAAAGAGCCTTACGTTCCATCCCACAATCAATTCCCTTATATAACTAAAGCATTTCTAGACTCAACTTCGACCAGTTTGGCTTGGTAAACCTACAGGTAGTCAAGCTCTGATACCAACGCTGTCAGGACCCCGACTCGATGTCACATCGATCTAGCCGGTAACACCTCATATCACTTTGCGGCCTCCCGCACGGTATCCCCACGGGTGTCGCCTTATCTTTGCCCGGGACCGTTTGCGCCTTTTGGCTCACGTATATGATAGTGTCGCTAGCATCCATATGATAAGGAGCCCGGGCTGACATGACTAGTCGTAAACCCAAAGTGGCACAGACTTACAGGGACAGGCATTCATGACCCAGCTTCGAACGTGTCGGTCATCAGCAAGTGGGTCCGGGCTGTAGCACTGGGCTAGCAGGACTCCGGTAAACCGGGCTGTAGCGGGCTAACAGGACTCCGGTACTCAAAGCGTGACATTTCCCCGAAGGGACAGACACAGGAACGAAGAAGGACACATGCCGGCCAGCCTAAGTGTTCCAGAGCAGTAGCAAGCTACCATGGCTCAGCGGTAACACTAGGAGACATTTCCCGGTAAGAGAGGCTACTAAAGATAAACAACTAGATAGTCAGATCCCACACATACCAAGCATTTCAATAACATACACACAATATGCTCGATATGTGCAACACAACATGGCATCACAAAATGACTCTACGACTCAAGTAGTTTATTCAATAGGCTCCGAGGAGCGAGACATTACAAACATGGGTCTCATGACCCAACAATCAGAGCATACAAGTCAAAGCACAAGCGGAAGCTATCATGTCTGAGTACAGACATCTATAAATGAAAAAGGCTGACAAGCCTGACTATATATCAGATCCTGCCGAGGGCACAAGATCGTAGCTGAGGTATCAAGCTAAACGTCGAAGTCCAAGCGGAACTACTAGTGAGACTGAAGTCTCTCTGCAAAAACATAAAATAGGCAAACGTGAGTACAAATGTACCCAGCAAGACTTACATCAAATCTATCTACACATGCATCATTATCAACAAAGGGGATGGTGGAGTTTGACTGCAGCAAGCCAGCTTTGACTCGGTGGCTATCCTGAACTACGACTGCAAGTAACTCTTTTGAGGTGGCGCACACGAGTCCACATATTCACCATATCAATACACCACTATGGATCCGCTCCCGTCTCCCTACGAGAACGCCATCCATAGCACTCACGCTTATCTTGCGTATTTTAGAGTATCCACTTTCACTTGTCTATGAACTATGCAATGGGGTCCAAGTTTCCATATCCGAGGAATCCGGCTATTCGAATAGATGATGTTAACCCTGCAGGGGTGTACTTCTTCACACACGCTCTCGCCACTTACCGCCCTGTACACGTCATGTACCTCGGCAACCTTCAAGCGGAAGCCGGGCGAGGGAGTCGGCCACGACCTGACTAACCGAACAAGTCTCTAGTCCAGGTTTATCGCCTATTCGGGTTCCATCCGCAAGGAGATCCGGCCGGGGTGTCGCTTACGGCCCCAAACGATGTGTGCAGGGTTCCCAAGCCCACCAACCGGGTGCCACTTGGTACACCGGGCCACTGTGCCTAGTCTGTCCCAAGCCCACCTGTACCGGGTGCCACTTGGTAGACTACTAACACTACCTACAAACACCAGAAACTAGTTGCAACTCCTGGACAGAGATCATGTTGATTAATAAGTCGAGAGGGGCACTTAAGCATTCCAATGTGTGGTAGTAGCTGGTCATGGATCACAAACACCGAACTCAGTTCCTGAGGACGGCTGCAATGAGACAACCCACCATGTACTCCTACATGGCCTCTCACCGCTACCTTTACCAAATCGTGTTCACACACTTAGTTCACCCATAGTAGGACATGTTCACACGCCTCTGATTCATCCCCGATGAATCAGACCTGACTCAACTCTAAGCAGTAGCAGGCATGACAAACAAGCATGAATGAGTAGGCACAACAGGGCTCAAACAACTCCTACTCATGCTAGTGGGTTTCATCTATTTACTGTGGCAATGACAGGTCATGCAGAGGATAAAGGGGTTCAGCTACCGCATCAAGTAACAAGTATATCGTTGTTGTCCTAATGCAGTAAAGGAGAGCAGGAGCGAGAGAGTGGGATTTTATCGGAATGAACAAGGGGGTTTTGCTTGCCTGGCACTTCTGAAGATAACATTGAGTCTTCATCAGTGTCAACGATCACATCATCGGTATCACGTCTATCGAGAGGGGACAAATACCGGCAACACAGAAAGGAACACAATCAATGCAATGCACAATATGATGCATGATCATGACATGGCAAAATGAATGTGTTTTGGGCTAATGCAACTAGCAACAGATTAAATGAAGTTGGTTTGAATATAAAATTCAAATTCAAACTCCATATGTGATTAAATAAATGCCCTTTAATTGATTTGTGCTAAACAGCAGCTATAAGTTGTTCTAACATGCATGAAAATGGTACAGATGGATTCCTTGAATTTTTCTGATAATTTTTCATATATAATTTATTTAATTTGGAGTTACGGTTAATTTTCTATGATTTATTGAAGTTTTAGCTATTTTCTGGAAATAATAAATCATTTAAGAATTATTTAAATTCCAGAAAACATTTACTACGTCAGCAGTGCGTCACCGTGACGTCAGCAAGTCAACAGGGGTCGGTCAGGGTCAAACCTGACGTGTGGGGTCCACACGTCAGTGACTAACTAACTAACCTAATTTTAATTAGAGCCTGGGCCCACATGTCAGTGTCAGCAGGGGGGGGGGTAATTAGTTAAAATAAACTAAACTAATTAACAGGGGGGCTGGCCCCACCTGTCATCGACCCAGGGGGGGGGGTCAAACCCCTGGTCAACAGGGCCTAACCCGCCGGCGGTGAGTCGCTGGCGAGGCCGAGGCGGCGGAGGCCTTCGGGTTTCGTGCTCCGGCGACCAAACGGATGGAGGAGGGGCTCTACGTGTAGCTGGGAGTCGCCCGCATCCATCTGTGCAAACGGCAGGGGCTGAGGTGGCCCGAGCTCACCGGAACGGGGCCCGCGGCGGCGACCGGAGTTCGGGCTAGCACGGGCACGGGGCTACGCTTGGCGAGCGAGCGAGCTGAGAGGCTGGGCAGCACCTGCTAGTCATGGGGAGCACTAAGAGCAGCTCAGTGGGGCCAGGGGAGCACGGAGGCTATGAGTGCAGCAGCAATGGCGGACGGTGGCTTCGGTGCTCGTGGGGAACGGCGCTACGGCACGGAGGGGAGCATGCTGAGTTAGGGGAGAGGGTCAGTGACTCACGGCGATGACGAGGGGACGCTCGGCGAGGTCGGGGACGGTCCGGAGCCGGCGAATTTGACGAAGATGGCCGGCGGGTCCGAGGTAGAAGACGACGGTGATGGCGGCGATGCAGGGCTTCCGGAGGGCTGTGGATCGGTGGGAAGGAAGAGGGGGTCGATGCGGAGCTCCTGGGTGCATCAGCGAGGCTAGGGGTGGCCGGTGGCCATGGGTACGGCGACGATGACGGCGAGCTCCGCTCGGTGGTGTGCGCGGGAGGGAAGCAGAGGAGGGAACGGGGTCCAGGGGAAGATAGGGGAGGTGCAGGGGGCGAGGGGGAGTGCGTGGCTCCCTCGGGTGCCTCCAGCGGCGAGCAGGTAAGCAGGAGGTGGCCGGAGCGTGCGCGCGCGCGTCGGGCACACGCCCTCCTGCCTACTGGCAGGAGGTTGAAGACGGTGGAGACCACGGTGGGCTGGGCCGCACAGTGCTGGACCAGCACAGGAGCTGGGCCGGCTCTGGTGGGCTGCACGGGTGAGGCCAGGTAAGTCCAGGTAAGTTCTGTTTTATATTTTTCTGTTCTGTTTTGTTTTATTAATTTATTTTGCCACTGTTTTGAATTTTAAAATAATTCAAACAATGCCAAAAACTCCTCTGAATATTTTATATTGCTAGATGGACTTTTCCAAAAGCTTATAAAATATTTCAGGGGTATTTAAATTATATTCTAATTATATGAATATAATTCAAATTCAAATAGCTAATGATTTAAATTCAAAGACCCAGAAATAAATCCTTAAAAATGTTCAGTATTTTGGTTGGGACCAGAACCCTTACCAAAATTTATCAAACATTTAAGAAGAGCCTTTTGGAGCAATGAATGAGATTTCTAGGGTTTTTGCCCCTCTTTTATTTAGGGTTTTGAGGCTTCCAATATTCCTCAATTCAAGTTTCAAAAATATAGACATGATGCACACATGAAGCTAACCTAGAGCAATGCCAGAAGCTAGGGATGTGACACATTGCTTCCATGGCCCTTAGGGAGGTGGCCAGGTCGGGCGCGAGATTCACTTGGACTAACAAACAACTTGCTCCGGTGTGATCAGTATTGGACAGGGTGTTCATGTCGCCGGAGTGGGAAATGGGCTTCCCACTCTGTACATTGGTCGCGGAGACGTGCATAGGCTCTGACCATGTACCGCTCGTATACTCCTCGGGGAAGGAGAGGATACGATGTAGCTCACGCATCTTCTTCGAAACAGCCTGGTTTGAAGTACCAGGCTTCGAGGTGATTTTCAGGGAGAAATGGCGGTGTGTTGATTCGTTGGGTCCAAGAGGGGCCCGATGGAGTTTTGGAATGCGGCTGGGGGTCGGCTCAGGGCTAGCCTCAAGGGATGGGGAGCGAACCTAGGGAGGAATGACAAAGAGCACCACGCCGTGATCCTTGCAGATATTGCAAGGATTGATGCGATGGCCGACGCTCGGGCCTTTTTGGAACAGGAATGGGCTCACCGCTACGATTTGGAGGGTCAGGTCGAAGCTTCACTTCGCGCGGAGGAAGAATACTGGCGCAGACGAAGTGGTTTGAAGTGGATTCTGAAGGGCGACGCAAATACTAAGTATTTCCAAGCGTATGCTAACGGGCGCCGTCGGAAGTGCTCCATCCTCAGGTTGCAATCAGAGCAGGGGCTTCTGTTGCGACAGGAGGACATCTCACGCCACATTTATGAGTTCTACATCAATTTGATGGGCTTGTGTGAGGCCCAGGGGGCTGGCCTTCGCGCGGACGTCTGGGAGGACTCGCAACGCGTGTTGGCCTATGAGAATGACACGTTGGGGCTCACGTTCCTGCCATAAGAGATTGACGCAGCTCTCTTTGGTATGAAAATGGACACGGCGCCGGGCCCATACGGGTGGCCGGTGGCTATGTTCAAGCGCTTCTGGCCTATCCTTAGGGGACATATTTTCGATATTTGCAACGGTTTCATGCGGGGGACGGTTGACATATCGCGCCTCAATTTTGGCGTCTTAACGCTCATCCCAAAGGTCTAGGGGGCAGACAACATCAGACAATTCCGGCCGATCGGGCTCATTAACGTGCCCTTTAAATTTGTGCAAAAGTGTCTGCCAATAGACTAGATCCGCTGGCGCACCGCTCGATTAACCGTAGCCAATCTGCTTTCATTCGCGGCCGCAACATTTTAGAGGGTCTGATCGCCCTCTAGGAGATCGTGCATGAACTTAAGCGCTCTAAGGAATCGGCGGTTTTGTTAAAACTTGATTTCGAAAAAGCATACGACCGTGTGAATTGGTATTTCTTGCGGCAAGTGCTTATCGGTAGGGGTTTCTCCGCGGTTTGGGTTCACCGCACAATGCAATTGGTATCAGGGGGCCAAACTGCAGTTTCGCTGAACGGAGAAATAGGGCATTTCTTTCGGAACAAACGGGGACTCAGGCCGGGGGACCTGATGTCCCCTCTCCTGTTCAACTTTGTTGTCAATGAGCTGTCCGCGATGCTTCGGAAAGCAGCTGCAGCTGGCCATATCCAGGGGTTGGTAGGCCATCTCATTCCAGGGGGAGTGACGCATCTACAATACGCAGATGATACGCTGCTTATGTTTCGCCCAGACCACCACAGTATTGCGTCGGTCAAGGCGATTCTTATCTATTTTGAGCTCTTGTCGGGGCTCAAAATAAATTTCCACAAATGTGAGGTGCTCACGATGGGGGTTGAGCCGGAGGAGGGTAGGCGCATTGTTGATTTGCTCAACTGTAAGGTGGGCAAATTCCCGATGACATATCTCGGCCTCCCAGTTGACACCAAAAGGCCTACGATAGAGGATTGGGAGCCTCTATGTGCAAAGGTGAGGGGTAGGGTGTGCCCTTGGAGGGGTAAATTCCTCTCAAAAGCGGCCAGGCTAGTTCTCACGAACTCAAGCCTATCTTCCTTGCCTATGTTTGCTATGGGCCTGTTTTTGCTTGCAGAGCGAGTGCATGCAAAGTTCGACACACCCCACGCTAAATTCTTTTGGGAAGGAACGAGCCTGAACCGCAAATGCCATATGGTTAAATGGGCATGGGTGTGTCGACCCAAGGACCTGGGGGACTTGGGATCACCAACACGAGATTGCTTAACATCGCGATGATGTGTAAGTGGATCTAGAAAATCGTCCAGGGGGCGTTCGGTCTGTGGGTAGATATCCTAAGGGACAAGTACTTCCCGAATGGGAATTTCTTTGAAGGTAGGGCAAGGGGATCGCCTTTTTGGAACGATCTCCAGTCGATCAAGGCGGCCTTTGCCTTGGGGGCTAAATTCGCGATTGGAGATGGGCGATCAGCGCGTTTCTGGACAGATCTTTGGATAGGATCCCGACCCTTATGGGAGTAATTCCACGATCTGTACAACATCGCAGCGAATCCAGGCATGTCGGTGGCTGATGCGCTGCGATCGGCCCCTCCAGAGATTAGGTTCAAACGTGGACTTCAGGGGCAAGAGCAGGCAAGCCTCGAGCGTCTGCGGCAGCTGATAGCTCGGGTGGATCTTTCGGACCAACCGGACTCGGTGAGCTGGGCGCTCACCAGCTCTGGGAAGTTCTCGGTCAAATCCCTATACCATAAGTTGTGCCAGGGGCCGACGCAACTCATGGTGGCAGGGTTATGGAAAGCGCGGATGCCTCTTAAGATCAAATTATTCCTTTGGCAAATGTTCCGCGATAAGTTACCAACCTCCCTAAACGTGGCCAAACGTAATGGTCCGGCCGATGGGCCATGTGCGTTGTGCGGGGACCCAGAGGACGCGAACCACGTTTTCTTTCGGTGCCCCTTAGGGCGGTTTGCGTGGAGCGCAGTGAGGTCTGCGGCTAGGGTCACTTGGGACCCCCGTTCGGCAGTAGAACTGATTCACATTTTAGATGTGTTGCAAGGCCCAACGAAACGGGTGGTGTGGAGTTGTGTCGGGGCACTTCTCTGGTCCATGTGGCTAACTAGGAATAAACTCATGATTGAGGGGATTGTGCCAACTCATCCGGCTAATATTATCTTCAAATGCAATCTCCTTTTGCAGCAGTGAAGTCCGTTGGGGAGGCGCAAGGATGCTAATTTGATCAAGACAGCTCAACAACGAATTCTGCAAGTGTACGCGGCGGCTAGGGAGTCGGGACTACGGTGGTTCACGTGGTCTTTTTGCGTGCTTGACGAGTCTGCGCTCTCTGTACGGGCTATGCCTTGTAATGCGTCAGTAACTTCTTAACCGGTCGTCCGAAGTTTGTTGCGTGGGCTTATGTGGCTTTTGGTGGTGTAAGACTTTGCTGTCACTCTGTCGTTGGGGCTTTATTAATTTAAAGCCGGACGCATCTGACGTTTTCATTCTAAAAAAAATGGTGAGGCTGAACAATCATTTCGCCATCTTCTATTAGAAGTGACGGGGGAGCAGAAGATGCCACAAGGCCTGTAGGAGAATAAAGGCAACGGCATATGGAAAGCAGCAGCAAAGGACGTGTTATTATCCATTTGTTTTTCCATATATACCTAGTGGTGCACTCACATACGCCCACGTACCTGATGAAGTGACGATGTGCTTTCTTTCCTATTTCCTGGTAAGCGGCTCATATGGTTTTTTACGCCAAATTTGTTTTTGTTTTCTAGTTGATGACGTCATTTCCCCCATGGGCATTAACATGGGTAAATTAAGGTGTTACATAAACAAATCTGGGAGAATGGAAGACATGGTGTGCATGGCATTTTTCAAATTGAATTGTTAAGTAAACTGAAAATAAGGCGTGACCCTGACCATCAGAGAGCTCTATCAATTAACACAAAAACTACCCCTCAAAAAAAAATTTAACACAAAAACTCTGACACTAGTCATGGTCCAGGTCAATGGTCTTCCATGAAGAAGCATGTTCAAATTAATAAACAAAGTGTAGATACTTCAACTTTCGTTCTCTGCCATTCCAACACTCAAGACCCAGTCCAATGGACCGGTTGATTATTCTGTGAACCAAAATATTCCCCTGAAGGATACAACGAGGCATGAACGAGAGCAATGAACACCCCGTAGATGGGCCACACAGTACATCATACATTACTAGTTTCTCGATTGCTTTGGAAACGGAAGTTTGGTAGCATCTTCAGGATCTGGACAGTGCTTGGGGTGCCCTGAAAATTCCGGCCACGGGATCTATGTACACAGTGTAATTCTGTCTGCCTGGCAAGTATTTGGCAGAACGACAACAAATGCTGTGACTAAATTCTGTTTGTCCTGAACACTTGCATTCCGGCAAGTTACTGGGTATCATGAACGGATCGAATGGAGCATCGGCAACAGTGTGTCTCTCGCCGTCCCGGCGCAATAGCCGACCACAATAGCCGACCGGCCAAGCATTATTGCCCCGAACTCAAACTGTCAAGTAGTCAAGGGAATAGAACTTAACGTAAGTCATGGATGCTACGTGCAGCTGCACTGCCCAGCACGATTCGTCGTGGTCGATCAGTCGCAGTCTGCCGTAGTACCCGAGGAAAGTGCCACAAGGGCAAGCGCACATAGCATCTCTTCCCTACTTTCTCACCTCCTTGACAGTTATTAGTTCAAAATCATATTCGACTGTGCTGAGAGTATAGCCTTATATTTTATCTGTATTCCGATGAATCGTAAGGTAGAAACTCGTTATGTACCATACATTTGCCTCCTAAACATACTTGTGTTCTTGTGCAATTTTAGCAGGGTGCTTGATATTTTTTCAAAGCCATATGATTATCTTCTGCAAAATTATCCTCTGAGACGTTAACTTCATTAACAAAGCTTACAAATATCCCAATATTATTAATACAGTTAGTTCTTTTTCAACATAGGCGGACAGGGGCGGATCCATCACAAGTAATGGGAGTACATATGTACACCAATTTTTTTCTAAAAATTTCGTATATATAGGTATATGACAAAACATACTAGTTTTTTTGTACAGACTTGGGAGAGTTCGCAGCAGCATACCCATGGCCAACAGGCCAATAGCCTACTATACAGTAGCCCAGAAGCATATGTCGCCCTCACCCATGAGAGACTACTCAGCTCAGCTTCAGTCCAAATCCACCAGAGCTGGACTAGCATTCCTACTGCGCTCGTCCAAGCAGGATCTAACTTCCTGGTGCCTCCGACTCCTACGTCTAGAGTCCATGAAGAAACTCTATCCAATTATTTCCAGCAATTGGACTATTAATTTCTTCTATTTGACGGATCGTAAAGATTAAAATGGGTCAAGATATGAAACTCCCAGTGTGCTTCAGAACATGGGGGATGCGAGTGCATTCCTACTGATACATGAGTGGAGATTTTAGGGAAACATGATAAAACGGGTCTCCTTTTATTGATGGTTGATGTAGCTATTGGCATGAGGTCAGACATCAATTACATCAGTTATCAGGGCACCAGACTTGGTCTTCTCATGACCAGGCGGTAGCTGAACCCATGTGGGATAGATGCTACAAACATAAAGATAAATACAATGTGTGTGATCGGGTTATTAATTCGATCCATACGGTACCCCTCTCTTTATAATATTTTCCAACGCGAGCAAGACTACCTTAGCACAGTTCTGAGATCAAATTCATTAAATATCCAGTTTAGGAGAGCATTTATCAAGGATAAATGAACTGCGTGGGTCCATTTAGTATGAAGGTTGATATGTATCATCCTAACAAAAAGCTGGACGCATTCCATTGTAAGTTTACACCTTCTGGGGTTTTCTGTGAGAAATCTATGTATATGGATTTTATTATCTCTTGTTTGTGAGAGAATCTGTGGCTCCAGTGGGCATGGGGATTCCGGTAGTGGTGATAGGTATTACCTTTTCCTTGTGGCTCGAGGAGCTCCCGGTGCCGGCCATGGTGCCGATGCCGGTGATGACAGAGAGCAGTGGTGGCCGTGAAGTGGCTGGTGGCGCTTCCCATCACTTCAGTGCCTCCCTCTGGATCGGATTAGGGTTAGGAGTGGGGAATAGTGGCAGCGACGAACCTCGTACCCCGTGCACTGGTCCCCACCTCCTCTTTATAGCACTGCGCGACAGGGGTCCACCAGCCTTGCTTGGGCTGAACGCCCCCGATCAGGGCGTGGGTCAAGGGCCCAATGAGCCGTTGGGCTCATTGGTGTGGAGATCAATCTGACATTTTCCCCCTTGATCTCATCATATACTTTTAACTTTATACTTTGAAATAACTCTTTTCAAAGTACTCATTCAATCACAGATTTGCATGTAGAGCATGTCTCATCATCACGGTTCATTCCCGATAGAATCAACACCTACAACACACTCCTGTGTTTTGAAACAGATTCTTTAACCTTGGGCCCTTTTATTGTCCAGAAATCTTAGACTATACCATAAAACCCATGTCGACTGTGTGTTCTCCGAACACACTGGGCGGCAAGCCTTTAATAAGAAGATCTGCAAACACTTGTCTGTTCCTTTTATGCTTCAAGCATTTCTACATAATTCCGGACTATCTCCTTTACAATGCATAACTCTGTGTAAGTGTGTTTGGCATCAACACTTGACTCGTTGTCATAGGAGCGGAAAACTTAAAATGGTTATTGCTTTTGTCAACCATTATCAACTCCGGGTACATGTCTTCTTAACCATTTTGCATGTCCCTCAGCCTCATATCAAGCTATATAACATGTTTTGCATCACATTGATGATGATTGTTTCATTCTTTGGAGCTTTTCCACACCAAAACTCCAACTATGAAAGTTAGCGACAATTGTGGATGTCGCTATACATTTCACAAGTCTTGTCTTTGTACTCACAATCTTTTGAGAGCACTCATTTCTTTCTGCATGAGGCCGATATCTTTGACTCCATTCCAGTGGTCTATATATGGACTGGACATTGCCAAAACAACCCGGATACGTGGACTGTGTTAGGGTAATATATTGAGCTTCCAACAGCTGAAGCATATGGCACCATATCCGTTTTGAATCTTTTCTCATGAACTTTTGGAACACCATAGTTTCCAGTTCCATTACCCTTGACTATAAGAACAGGCGTAGGTTTTCTCGCATGCATACTTTAGAGACCTTTCTAAGCATGTCCATGCGACATTACTAATACCCCTTTTTATTCTTTTGTTGGTGAATCTCGATAATTTCCCATTCTATAACTTTGCATGGATACAATTGTCCTCTCATTTTCTTTAACCCAAAATAACATTTGATTCTTTTAACTTTAAACGCCACTGAATAGAGACTTGCTATAGTCCAGAAAAGACTTCTTGAAGCAGTATCCCTTGTGTTCTTTACTTTCATCTGATGTAACTCAGATCATGATGTGCCACTTAACACTCATTGTAATCTATTCATTCTCTTTGCACAAAATCTTTCGATTTAAGTCGTTCTTTACACCTTTACATATTGACCTTGTAGACCCTTTGGAGTCACATTGACCTTGTAGACCCTTTTACAGCCTACTGTTTATGCTCCATTGGAAATTTCTTATGAGTCCCAAACATCGTCGGGATTCACCAATTTTATTTCATTTTACATAGTCTCTTATCATTTAGACAAACAAACACTTCTCTAAGCTCGATTGAGCGCTTTAAATGAGGTGGGATCAACCTCCATTTGAATTTCACTAACATAGATTTTATAGTAATTAGAAGTATCTGATTTTCTCATTCCTTGAGACCATCTGTGTCTCGGGTACTGGCACTTCTTTCATATGGGGTTGTTGTTGCTCTGTCATTGCCAAGAGGCAAATTAATTGTATAGTCTTTCATTTCCAAGAGGCAATAGGCTTTACAGGGACCTTTATCACAAGATCCATATTTACTCATTCCTCCTTTATGGAGCTAACAACAGGTGTTGTATAGGTCATACAACGTCCTCCCCCAGATACAATCTATTCGAGTCTTGGGTATTTTCATACCATGCTCCCCCAGATTACTACATCTTCACTAAAATTGGGGTATCTTTAAACTTTATTATTTGGGTTTATTCTGTTAAAACTTTCTTCTTTATGGCACGTTTAAGCACCGTCTTAGTATTCCTTACTCTGCTTTAGAAAATATAAAAGATCCAGGAATACAACTATTTCTTTTCTTTAGGGATATTATCATCATTCTTAATTTATCTCGTATTTATTTCTCCCCCTCGAAATGTGGCAAGAACTTTTCTGCCACAATTTCAAAAAACCATTCATAACTCTTGTGAATGAGGAAACTTCGATTATCTACTTCATTTATCTGCTTGCTTCATACGAAATGAAGTTATCTGTTAACTGGTATGGGAGTACTTTTTCCTCATTCCATTTCAGAAACTCAACAGAGTTCTTTATCATTAGTACTTTTGCAAGTCACACTTGCATATCATTCTTATCTTTAGGTTCGTCCGTAATTTTTATTCCCTTAGGATTTATTGAGTTCTTAATGAATGACCGTTACACATAAGATGTACGGTCGATACTAGGAAAGCATAATTGCTACTCCATACTTTTCTCCCAGAGTGCGACACACTAAAAGCACATGAGTCATCATATCTT
This sequence comes from Triticum aestivum, assembly GCF_018294505.1. Taxonomy (NCBI): domain Eukaryota; kingdom Viridiplantae; phylum Streptophyta; class Magnoliopsida; order Poales; family Poaceae; genus Triticum; species Triticum aestivum. The sequence goes on along the minus strand of NC_057801.1, from coordinate 41,930,358 downwards.
TCTCCTGTCATACAGGATAAGTCCTTTGCCAAAATTTCTCCCGCCATACAGGATTTTTGACATAACACTATGTCAACTTTAACCAGTATGCAGGTATTTGCCAGACTTTTCCCTCCATGCGGGTTTTATCATAATCATCTTTTCCCACTATGTGGGAAATTCCCTATAAGGGACATAAATGCCAGAATTGGCTCTTTTGGCTGCATATTCAATCATCAAATTCAGAAATAAATCCGAATGCTCTTTGACACACATGCTTGATCTGACGTTGGTCAAATTAAACACGCATGTTGTTTGTTTCATCTCAAATCATGTTGACTGAAAAATCTTCTTCATAGAGAGTACATGAAAGACATTCGTCAATCAAGACTCTCAATGATCTATCTCTTTTCTTTTGAAGCCATTCTTTAGAGAGAACATACTCCTCACATTATGACCTTTCTTGGTCATCTTTCGGGTCACAAGTACCCATCCATTCTCTTTCAGAAATGAGAGCATGGAAAACTTTTAGTCTGAGAAAACATAGACAATAATCAACAATAATGATCATAAAAATAACCCTACGTTGGTCTCGTTAAAAGAATATGCACATTAAACTTTTGAAACTTTCTTTTATATTCTAAATCACCGTTGTGGAAGAATTAGAATAAAACATCACCTTTTTACATTAATTCCACATCACCGTTGGGTAGAAATGAAAATAACGCATATAACTCATAAATAATGTGATGATAAAATTTCTAGTAAGTAACCTTGCTAAGAAAATAATCATCATTATCAACTTTATTGCAGCAGAAAACTAGCAATATACATTTCTCAATCTTTATCAAATTCTCTGAAAATTGGTCACTTTGATACAAAATTTATCAGAGGTTTGAACTTTTAACTATAAGACTCATTGAATTATAATATTGTCATCTTCAACGTTGGTCAGAAAATAACAGTACCATAATTAAACTTTAATCAAATATCTTTCTACTGTCATAGCAGATGCTAGATTTCACCTACAAGTGAAAATAAACTTCTCTCAAAAACTATTCTTCCAATTAAATTTTCCCGTTAGTTCCAATTTAATTGGATGATAAAACTTTTACTTTATAGTGGAAACTTTACAATATTCTATTCAGAAACAATTCTGTACTCTTTTACTCTCTAACCAATTTTAACCGGTTGGTTCAAAATTGCATGAGAGAAGCAACAATTTAATCTTTTACTTCATATCTATTCACTTTTAAAAGAGCACTTTTATTTTTATTTGCAGCGGAAAAACATGAACCTTTTTTTCCTTTACTTTTCAAAAACATTTCTGTCACTTTTCTATTTTCTAAAAAATATTCCTTTGATTAAATTTGATTGGAAAAACTATATAAAGTTTTCCCAAAATATGGACAAAAAAACAAAAAAAAGGAAAATACTGCAGCTGGCCCGGCCTCGGCCCAGCACGCGAGTCCCGCGGCGGAGGAGAGCGGCCCACGGCCTGCTCCCCGCGCCGTGACGCGCGAGCTGGAATGGCCTCAGCTTGGTCAGCCTCTACTTTCGGCCCAGAAGGCCTGCTACCGCTTGCTGCGCTCCCGCCTAGCCGTCTGATTAAATCCGACGGCCACGCGCCCTTTGTGGTCGAACAAAAACAGTGGGCAACGCAGCCGGGGTGAACCCTAGTTCGTTTCTTCCCCCGTGCGTCGCTCCCTCCTCTCGCTCCTCTTTGTCCCGATAGCGGCAGGCCACCGCGCCGCCCTGGTCGCCGGCGACGGCGATGACTGCCACCATGCCGCACTGCGTCGCTGCGCTCTTTTCCTTTCCCCTCCTTTCTGCTTCTCTTTCTCAAGTCCGCCGCTCCCGCGCCTCTCCCTCTTCGTCTCTTTCCCGTGGAAGTTGAGCTAGGGCGCCGCCAGCCCCCGGCGACGGCACGGCACGCTAGCGACGGTAGTGAAAGCCACCCGCCGCGCGAGCCCTTTCCCTTTCCTCTTTCAACAGTCCACCGGGCCGCGGAGAGTGAGAGAGCGCGAGCTGATCCCACCTCTGCTCCCCCTTGCACGACGACGACAGTTTCTGATGCAGCGGAGGCCCCCTGTTCCCCTTGCCGGCGCGTGCGTGCACCCGTAGGTGGGTGCACCGCCGTCAAGCGGTTTAGGGGAGGCGCCCATTGCCGGCGACCGCGTGGCCATCCGATGCACTTTGCCCCTCTCGGGGTTGTTCTTCGTCCCTGGACCTCGGCTTGCCGATGCGTGTGGGGATCGAGAGGAACGGCGCAGCCATGATGGCGGCGCTACTTTCTCTATTGAGAAATTTTTCTTTGCCCTTCCTACTCTGTTAGAGTTAGGGTTCTTGAGGGGGGGGATCTTTCTTTCTCTATGTTTTGTTTCAACGGAAAAATCCTATACCCAACCTGCCTGATACCATTGATAGAATCTGTGGATCCAGTGTGCATGGGGATTCCAGTAGTGGTGATAGGTATTACCTTTTCCTTGTGGCTCGAGGAACTCCCGGTGCCGGCCATGGTGCCGGTGCCGGTGATGATAGAGAATAGTGCCGGTGAAGTGGCTGGTGGCGCTTCCCATCGCTTCAGTGCCTCCCTCTAGATTGGATTAGGATTAGGAGTGGGGAATAGTGGCGGCGACGAACCTCATACCCCGTGCCACTAGTCCCCACCTCCTCTTTATAGCGCTGCGCGACAGGGGCCCACCAGCCTTGCTTGGGCTGGACGCCCCCGATCAGGACGTGGGTCAAGGGCCCAATGAGCCGTTGGCCCTATTGGTGGAGAGATCAATCTAATAGTTTGATCTTCCATTCAAAGCAAATTTGGAAAACAAAATTACCTCTCAAGATTAATACTTTCATGTGGTTTGTTCATAGGGGATCGATTCTTACTAAAGATAATCTCGCAAAACGGGATGGTAACATAGTAAACAGTGTTGTTTCTGTGACCAGGACGAAAAAATGCATTATTTGCTTTTTTCGTTTAATACTATCTTATGGCGTATTATTCATGTAGCATTTAGCTTACCTCTGCCCACCAATATAGATAATATATTCGCACAAGTAGAAAACAGGGGGTTGGTCCAAGGTCAGTGTAGACATTAGTCCCGGTTGCATTATGAACCGGGACTAATGTGAGCAATAATTAGTCCCGGTTCGAACGGCTAGGGCGTCGGGAAGGCATTAGTCCCGGTCCAAATAGGACCTTTAGTCCCGGTTTGAGACACGAACCGGGACTAAAAGGCAGCCCTTTAGTTCCAAATTGTTTTTCGTTTTCCATTTGTTTTTCGTTTTTTGTTTTTGTTTCAAATTGCTTATACCTTTTAGGATATTTGATGTTTTTGAGTGATTCTTTTTGCATTCAAAATTTTGTCTAGTTTCTCTTTGTGCCATTAGTTTTCAAATTTGAATGATTTAAATATAAATTTACTCAAATTTGTTTCAAACCCTAGACTGTGAATAATTTGAGATCAAAAATAGTTTTTAATTTAATTCTTTTTGCTCCTAGTCACATGTTAGGTTGTTGTCGCAATAAGATTTATTTGGTTATTTTTAGAATAATTTAAATTAGGGTTTTAACTAAAACTGTATTGCTTTGCTTATATAGTTGTTTTAGTCCTTTTTAATTGTTGTTTTCAATTATTTTTAGTTAGTTCTTTCTGTAGATTTTAACATGTTGTCGTATGCTACTGTTGTGTATTAGCAGTTGTTTAGCCGTTAATAATAGTTGATAGAATTAGTTTTGCTATATTAACAAGTAATTTTTTTGCCACATTAATAGAACATGACTCTGGCTTGATTAACCTTAGTTGTGACTCTGGCTGGGATGGTCCTACCAGGATTGTATGGACACATCATCCCTAACTAAAGGGGTTCAAACTCTACCCCCTGCCCCGTGTATCGCCATTTCAGTTTTGAGAAAAACAAAACAAAATTATAAATACTTCAAAAATTAAAATCCTTCGAGATGTAGTTATGTTGCTACATCTACTAGTTAGAAAAATTAAAAAACTTTAATTTGGCATGTTTTGCAAAAAAGTGTTATGAAAAAGTAAAACAGCTATAACTTTTGCATACGATGTTGAAAAAAAACAAATAATATACCAAAATGTTCAGCACGAAAATCCGCTTCCAATTTTGGCCGCCATAGGTTGTTTTGCAAATTTTTAAAAATCCTCAAATTTTTGAAGGAAAATAAGTTAACCTCAAATTTAAGTTTTTTTTGAATTTTTGGTCAAACTATGGTCAAACTACTTATTCAAGAAATATTAGTGTTAGCAAATAATTATTGGTTTTTTGAATAATAGTTTCAAACTCAAACGGTCAAACGTGTGACTTCATGCTCAAGTTCAACTCCCACTACTAGGAAAAACCTTATACATAGCATCTTTGCAGTAGCGCTGGACAAAACAGGGTGCTACTGCTACTTAGTAATAGCGGGTTTAAATAAACCACGCTACTGCTACTACTTTAGCAGTAACGCGTTCTGTTAAAGAACGCTACTGCTATACTTGTATTGGGCACAGATGGCTAGCCCCAGTTAGTGTGCGTATGCCTGACAAGCGCTACTGCTACGTCCCTTAGCAGTAGCGCATTTCTCTGATACGCGCTACTTCTTACTTACCCTTATCCTAGAGCGGTTCACTGCACCAGTAGCCTCTCACTCACTCTCCCCCTCTCACTCGCTCTCGCCCGCGCCGAACCCGTCATCCGTCGCCGCCGCGCAGGTCCTCGCCGAGGTACTCCCTCCTCCCCCCTCCTCCTCCGGCCGCCCTCCTCCCACCATCCCTCCCTCCTCCTTCTCCGGTCGCCCCCTCCCTCCTCCTCCCCCCTACCCCTCCACCCCCGCCCCCTCCCTCCTCCCCCTTCGGCCGCCCCCTCCCCCTCCTCCCCCTGCCCGCTCCTTCCTTCGATCCCACCGGCCTCCTCCCCCTCCTCATCTCTCCTTCTTCCTCCTCCAACCATCTCTCTTTTTTCTGTTTTTTACTATTGTATAATGTAGTTTTTTTTACTATTTTTAGTAAGTGTTTAAAATAATTAGTAAGTAAATTAATAAAATAGTTGAACTAGTTTGGTTTTAGTAAGAACTGGTAGAATTAATAGAACTAATGTACTTTTGGTAAGAAAATTAATATAACTAGTTGAACTAGATTATTTTTAGAAAGAACTAGTTTATTTCTATTTATAGTAAGTTTATTTTTAGTAAGAACTATTTGAATTAATAGAACTAGTTGATCATGTCACATTTGTTTTTTTTAGTTTATGCAATTATTCCCGCATCGGCGTCGATCGACGTCGACGATGCCTATCCTGCATCCCCGTCGTCGATACCCGTCGTTCGCTAGGGTTTTAGTTGTATGAGTGATGTTATATGTATGATACTATTCGGGATGTATTAGTGATAACTTATAGGGTTTTTGTTTTTGCAGAAATCAAGGAGCCCCTCCATCATCCCCGCTGTTGTCCCCGTCACCGACCCCCTCTGACCTCGAGGTGAGACCAGCCAAATCTCCATGTCAATATTAGTCCTATAAGATATGATGTAGATAAAAAATATGTATATATTGTGTTGCTCAAATAGGATATGTGGTTGCCCAAGTGGCCGGTCATGTTTGCAGGTTACACCTCCGAGTGGCCTATGTTTTGCCGGAGTGTTGATTAATTTCCATTTCGGCAAATTTCAGGTGCTCGATATGTCCTGTTTTAGCAAAGTTCATGCCGAAATTTTTCGTGAATTTTGGCATGACGTGCTAGAATATGTAGAAAATATCGACTGGCCTGGATTTTCTAGAAAGATAATTAAATGATATTTCGGGTTGACTTTAAGACTGTCGAGGCCGAAGAATCCCGACTATTGTCGTCGGGGTCGTTTCTCCTTCTTCTCCGGGTGCTAGATCTTTGTTATGCACTAGGGGAAGGAGGAGTAACGACCATCACCGACGGTCGCAAATGTCAGAGAGGAATCAGTGAGGGAGAGTATCCACCATATATGAGAGGACGAAGAATCCTGACTGTTGTCGTGGGGGTAGCTTCTCCTTCGTTCCCATGTGCTAGACACCACGTGAGAGCTGAGAGTTTTCAAGAAAAGACTCGACAGACCCATAGTCAACCCGTGATGAATAATAATGATCTAATTTAGTTTTTGTAGTGCATATATTTAATTGTACAATTTTAATCTTTAAATTATGAACATAGGAAATGTCGTCGGACGAAGAAGGTCCCGGGGAGTGCTCCTGATGCGGCGACAACCGGGGTTTCTGCGATAGGCCTCACCTGGACGACGATCGGCTCTTCAGCATTAAGCTCGAGGAGGCCTTCGATTGTGAAACAGTATGCTACGACGCTAAGTGTTCTTTTCATAATTAAGCTCGACTTCTACAACTTCAACGTGTAATTTTTCGTCTTTTACAATTCGACTAGCTTATCCCATGCCATGCAAGACGCTATGTCTTGGAGAGGATGGGTTTTGAAGATCATGAGGGGAATGAAACAAAGAAATTAACCTAAGGACCCATCATGGTATGGATTTTGAGGTAAATCTATACAATTTTGAGAGCATATCCAATTTTGCTTGCCCGGGTTGGGAAGAACTTTGCAAGATGTATGATTTTCAAGAGGGTTTGTTTGTCACCATGGATCTTGGTGATCCTGACATCGACCAAGATAATTTGGACATTTGGGTTCTTGTTGATACGCTTCCAATTCTACCGCTATGTGAGTTCCTCAAACATAGTTATTAAGTAATTTATATTGTTTATTTCAAAATAGTTGACAGCTTATTTCTATTGACAGCTTATTTTCATTCTTCAAAGAGTGTGCGGAAGATGGTAGACAGAACCAACTACACCGATGGCTCTGAGTTAACTTATCAAGAGAAAAATCATCTGGTCGCATATTGTACTGACATTGAGAATTACAATGCCTTTTATCGAACTCCTCCAAATTATGGTGAATACGTGCCACTATTGCACGTGTTGAACAATGATAACTTCCATGGAGATTTCTTGGTAAGATTTTTTACTATTACAACATCCATGCATCTTTTGCATACTTCTAAAACTGAACTATATTTCTAACTACGAAGTTATTACTATGTTTTTCACCAGAAAATCCCGATGGATTATGTGCGTTATTTGATGTATCAAGATGGTCGACTGGATGTTTTGAACATACAGCCATGTCGTCCTACGAATCTCACCTGTGCATATCGGATTTCTAAAAACGGTGAACACATGATAATCAAAGAATGGAAGAAATGTATGGTCATTCGTAAGGAGGTTCTTGGAAACAACATTGTGTGAAAGGCAAGAACTGGAGACAGGATAATCTCCATTCTCCATAATGGAGAGTCAGGGGCTATCTTGTTTTATGCTATCTTACCTAAGATAATATAGTAGGTCCTAAGAGAATGTAGTAGGTCCTATGAGGTACAATGTGTTTATGAGAGTTGATGATGATGAGTAGTTGTTATTATGTCTAGTGACCAACTTGTATGTGATGTCTCATTGATGAAAACGATGATCATGAGGAGGTGTTATATGACAATGATGTATTATGATGATAAGTTGTTGATGATATGATGATGATGATGATATTTATTATATCATTGGGTGAAAGAATTGTGGATTAGTTTCAAGTGGATGTCCATCCACTTGAAACTAGTCCACGGTTCTTTCTCCCACTAATATAATAACTCATTATGATGTAAAATCATTATCTAAATTGCCGCGGTACAAAAACTTGTATAAAGGTGTATGAATACAACATGAAATAAAAAAGAAATATGGAATAATAGTAGTAGCGCGTGCTAGGAGAAGCGCTACTACTAATTACCAGTAGCGCTCGTTTAAGAAAGCGCTACTACTAAGTTGATATAACAGTAGCGCGGTCCAGCCCATGCTACTGCTAACCTTTAGCTGTAGCGCCTTACTAGTAGCGCGGTTCCCCGCGCTACTGATAGGCTTTAAACACGCGCTACTAGTAGGGTTTTCCCTGGTAGTATCCTAAGGTTTAATAGGATTGACAGCTTACTATTGTCAGGAAAACAACAAGTGCGGACTTAGAAACGAGGGGAAATAGAACTCGGAAGTTAAGCGTGCTCAGGATGGTGTAGTGAGAGGATGGGTGACCGGCCGGGAAGTTAGACGATTTAGAATGAGTGGTCCATACTTGAGCAGTGATGAGGGGTGATATAAAAATTGTCAAATAATTCAGAAATTTGAAAATCGAAAAATAATTTAAAAAATCTGAAAAAAATTCAATTTTTTTTCAGAAAAAGAAAATTTCAAAAAAAATCTTTAGTGAGCTCCAGACAGTGGCCACGTGGAGCTCCTTTAGTGTCGGCTTGTAAGCCAACCGAGACTAAAGGTTTTGGGCTTTAATCCCGACCCTTTAGTCCCGATTCCAGAACCGGGACTGAAGGCCCATTCTCTACTAGTGTGGGGCTTGAGTAAAATGGGTGTTTGTACTTTACTTTTGGTCGGAATTGTATTATTGTATTTTTAAAAGAGTGAAATTTCAGAATTTTTGTTAGTTATTTTCCAAGCTATAGGATGGATCCGTATGAGGTCGTTACTACAACACATGCGGAAGCGCAGGAGCTTATGGTATGTAGGTCCAACTAGTGAGAGGTGGTAGCACGGAATACTATTGCGATCTAATAGTAGGATATGTCTGTAGGCAAAGGGGGCTTGAGGCTAAAATTAAATGACCCATCCGCATGCGTTTGTGCTTTACTATTGGCTCTTTTGGAATTGTTGTAATGATTGTATTTTTAACAGAGTGAATTTTCATATAAATTTTTAGTTATTTTCCACTCTATAAGATGGATCCGTATGAGGTCATACTGTAACATGCAGAAGAGTGGGACCTTATGGTATCTAGATGCAACCATTGAGAGATGGTAGCACGGGATTGTTCAATTCAAATCAACATTTATAGAGTCCTAGATTATAAGATATCATTATTTTAGAGTTTGATAAGAATTTTTTTAGGACTTCAGAAAATCCATTATATTTTTCCCCAGACATAACAAAGAAAATGAACAATTTTTTGTTGGTTAGAATAATGAGAAAAACCCCTAAAAACATAAATAATTTACACATAGATATCATCCCATTCGGAGATGGGATAATTTGATTCAGGTAGCCACGCCGCCGCGACTGTGAGGGCAGCCGGTGCTAGCCCGGCGACGGTTTCGATGCCGTTGCGGCTCGGTTCATCGGCTGAAGGACCTACAGAGCAGGCTGACAGTGGCTTACAGCGGGATGGTGGTGACTGCCTGCGGTTGCTGCGTGGCAGCACAGTGGCCGGTCAACCAGCAGCTGAACTGGTCGCAATCTACTCGGTATGACATCATCCGATGGTGATGGAGGAGTTCAACATTGGGGACGGCGGCCCTATTTCTTCAACGACAGCGGCCTCCATGGTCGTGTGGGTGACGCAGAGGCTTGGTTGTGAGGTGGTGACGACTCGTTGAAGCTCGCTGCGATATGGGGCGTCCCCTCCACCAATGGACCCAATCCGATGTGGCTCGGCTTGTGACACATGCATCTCTTTCATAGGTGTCAAGTCATGCTTGTCACCAGCACGTGAAGTCGCCTGTTATTGCTATGCACGACGTCTCATGCGGACTCGTCGAGTCATGCCTGTTCTTGGTAGGTATTACATTGTGGCTCTGACGGAGGTGTCATGTTTTTCGCTATTGTTGCTAGATCGGAAGTGATGCGACAGTGACTAGTAAATGAAGGCGTGGTGGTATGGGACGTCTTTGTCTTTGATTTTCTCTTCCTGCAGTATCTGACTAGCGATGTGTTAGTAGATGGACAACTGTTGACAGTAAAGACGACTTCAAGGACGAATATGTACACTCCACTCGAAATATCATATCTCTGATCAGGTATGTTGACGCACGCTTGCGTCGTGGCCTTGTTGAAGGTGGTGGATCGAAACTTGGCTTTAGTGTTGAAAATCCTGAGATTGATGTTGGGTTGGACTCGTCAGCGCACGTGTGGCAATTCCTTCTTGAAGGCTTACCCTAGAAGTTGTGTATTTTTTTTGTTTCCTTTTTATTTTTTTATCTTTTATCTTTTAATCGACATGGGCCCTTGATTTTTCTCAAAGGCCGACTTTGTTCGGCTCTTGGATTTTGCCTAATAAAAATATATGGCTCTCTGTATCATTTAATGCAGAGGCAAACCTCCTTTTTAAAAAAGATTGCCCTAAAAATACATATAACATATTATATTTTCTTCCCATTTTCTGCTGTGAACTAATCGCATATATAAATCCTAACATCTGTGGCCTGTGCGGCAATGACAATCTGTCGGCCAAACCCTGTATTTGAATCATAAGCAACGCAAAAACATGAATTCTTCTTTTTGACATTCCGATTGTTTGCTTCGACAGCACCCGGCAGACGACAATGTTTGGGAAAAAAATTCTACGCGTTCCGGGAGTCAGTGAGCATCGATGAACATGGAGGCAGTATCGCCCACAGTCAGTCTTGCCGTCCGAAGGGCAGCAAGCCTAGAATAGAACCCCAACAAGACCAACCAGCCTGCAGTGCAGCCAGGCATTTCCAACGCGCTCTCGCGGGAGTACGACCCCGACACACCACCAACACCGCCACTGTGCCCAAGCTCGCACTCACGCGCTTGGGGGGAGATCGACCTGTGAAGTGCGAACAGGATTACTCGGTTTTCCAAGACCTCGTATACACGTTGCGTCCCACCACACGAGATCCAGATTATATATAAACCCACTCCCTCCACTGTCATTTCGGAGCATCAACAACAACACTAGTCTCCCCGTCTCCTGGCCTCCTCTGTGACCTGAGAATGTGCTTCGAGTTCGGCTCGTGTTTCGGCGGCGGCAGGACGGACGACTACGGCGGCGAGCGGCCCAACCGCAACAACGAGCAAGGCGGTGGCCGTCGTGGCCGCGACCGCAGAGCGAACCACAGGAGCACCTACAACGGCGACGCCGCTGGCTACAAACCGGCACTGCAGGTGGCGCACCACTACCAGCCGCCCGCCGCAGTCGACGAGGCCGGGCACAAGGCCTACCACGACGGCCGCGGCGGGCACGCCACCTACCCGCAACACAAGGCCGACCTCGAGGCGCCGAAGCTTCCCACGTGGCAAAACAAGGTCGGCCAGGACGCCTACACCGGGCGCCTCCATGTCCGGCCATGGATTACCCGGCTCTAGGCAGGTACTAGCAACGCAGATTAGCTAGTTTGGTAGTTTGGCAGTTCACCAATCCCTCCCTCGCCCTGAACTTACGGCCGAAATCACTATTCTAACCTTGTCAGAGAATCTTCGCATAAAATGAACTCGAAACGAAACTATTTCACAATCTGACCCTTTTAAAAACGCCACAGTCCGTGACGTTGCTTCTTCATATAAAAACGCCAAGCCAGCTCGCGTTGCTGCAACACATAAAAACGCCGAGCTAGCTCGCGCTGCTGATCTGGCCCACCGTCAGGCCTTGCTGACGTGGCAGAGCAGGAAACGCCACAGCTAATGGCGTTTCTATTGCTTACACCAACGCGAGAGTACCTGGCGTTTGATGCGTAAGCTTACTCCCTATCTTGTTTATTTTATTCCGATGACACATGCTGGCGTTTCCACTGCTCACTACAGCGCCAAAGTGTTTGGGGTTTGATGTGTACAAAGCTTACTCTGATGTGTCCTACATGGGACTCCTTCTAGTGATTGTCTCCTCTCTTCTTCAGGTATATTTTATTTCTTTTATTCCACCAGGCCTACCACATTCAGCATGCACGTATTTTTGCTCCTTTCACATAGATAGAAGACCTAAGACCATCTACAACCGGACCCCTTAAACCCGTCTCAAATGCCCGGGCAGCCCGATCGAACGTTGTCCGGTCACGAAATTTGGACCCAGATAGGCCCCTCAAACGGCCATCAAACGCCCGGGCTAACCGGCACCCCCCTTATCCAGGCCAAATATGGGGTGGATATGAGGGCGCCGGGGCACGCCCGCTACGTCGGCCTGACGGCGTGGCCCCACACGAAAACGCCCGGAAACCCGGCGGTTCGACGGCCGCCGCGTCTGTCTGCGCGGTGGGAACGCCGCATGGCGCCCCTCCGGCTAGCCGCCCAAGACGACATCCGACTATTTAAGCCGGTCGGCGTCCCGCAACCCTAACCCATCCCCCTCCCCCTTTCCGTGCCGCCAGTCCGAGCCCTTCCACGTCCTCCCTCTCTCGCTCCGGCGTTCTGCCCACGCTCCGGCACTCCACCATGGTTTGGAGCAAGATCATCTACTATGCCATGCTGACGCCGAAGCGGCTACGAGACCCAGCAGCAGATCCGGGCGAGGGAAGCCGCTCGCTCTGCCCGCATCACTTCATGGATATAAGAATCTAGTATGAGATGTCCAGATGCAAGAAGTAAAATTTGAGGCGTTCCTGGTCACTACCTGCAGACGTTTGAGGGGCCAAATTTGCCATATGTGGCTGTAGATGCTCTAATGCATGCGTTCGCGCCCATCCTCCATTTGCATCAAATAAGATTCATTTTGAATATGTTTTAATGAATTTTGAAAATAAATTTTAAATTTCAACTATTGAAACATAGTATTCCGTATGAGCGATCGATAAAATCATGAGTGTTGTGCTTACAAACAACAAAAAGTTGTATCAAAATTTATCTATGAAACTTAGTAAGAGCAAGCGAAAAAATCGCAAGTTTCAGATAAAAAGTCATAAGGTTCAATGACTGGAACTTAAAACTTATTTGTGGCCCTGTGCAAGACTTGACTACTTTGCGAATCGCGAGGCAATCAAGCAGCCCGGCAGGTCTTGACGCTTGCGTGCCACCGTGAATTTTCGCATTGTACAATTGAACATTCCCTGAATGTGTCTCTTTTATACAAAAACTAGCAACATATTATATTTTTCTGCCCATTACACTATTCATCTATCATGATGTTTTATGCTCTGCACTCGTATTTCTATGTTGAAAAGGTTCGTGACATCATATTGCATTCGAGGCTACCAGTGCAAAGGATGGATGTGAGCGTGCGCATGTGTGAGGCTACCACCTACCAGTGCAAAGGATTCAATTTCTCCTATCTCTGGGAATGGATCAAAAAGTACGGGCATGCTGCATGTTGTGGGGGGCTTGGGGCTAGTGGAAAAGAAATAAAATAAACAAGGTGGAGAGTAACCTTTCACATCAAACGCCGGTATGTTGGCGTTGGAGTAAGCAGTGGAAACGCCATCACTTGTGGCGTTTCTTGCTCTGCCACGTCAGCGAGGCCTGGCGGTGGGCCGGGTTAGCAACGCGAGCTATCTCGGCGTTTCATGTGGTGCAGCAACGCTAGCTGGCTTGGCGTTTTCGAGTGGAGCAGCAACGTCACGGGCTGTGGCATTTCTAAAAGGGTCAGAATGTGAAATAGTTTCGTTTCGAGTTTATTTGTGCAAAGATTCCCTAATAAAGTCAGAACAGTGATTTCGTCCTGAACTTACACACCCTTGCTTCTGCCCGGTAGCTCTTCGAATGTGGTGAGACATCATCAATTTTTTTTGTATTCTATGATATTGAACTCGGTGCATTCGGGTTTTGTACATCTTCTAATTTTTCAGTGTGAGCATGAAAGTTTTCAATTAGGTGATATACTGTTTCTCAAAATTACCCTTTATGCTGCCATTAAACAAGTTCCCCCCTCAAGAATAATGGTTAAAATGATTAGTTAATTAACTGGAAAACCACCAGAATACCACTAACTTTTCTATGAGGGGTAATATCACTAAGTACTTTAGTGAAATGACTTCTCTATTTCGGAATATTACACCTTTTCCGTAGTTCAGCCCGGGGAATCACTAGGCAGAGTTTGATCCAATTTCTCCATCGTAGAATATACAAAAGGAATCTTCAGAAGAAATCCAATTCCTTAGATCTCTCAAGGAAATTTATTTGCAAAAACAAAAGGATCGCCCAGGGAAATTATCGTACTTTCATAGGATTCCTGATCGAGAACTTGCACCAGCCAACCAAAAAGGAACGTGGGGGTTGTTTTAAGATTAAAAATAGAGCTTATTTCAAAGACAGAAAAGGTCTATCTTGTGAAGATAAGTAACAATAAGGCCATAACAAACATTTTTAGAGCATGTACACATGTGTTTAATTAGATGAGTTCTCACTCCGTTGGTCATGTGTGCTTGAATTAGTGATTATATAGTGAAACATAGATATTCCATCAAAACAGTGATCGTCCATATCCAACTAGTTATTCCCTATTTCTAAAGTGCTCGGTTGTTTTTTAGGTACAGATCACTGTAAAATATAGAGAATTTCCAATATGACCTTTAATTAGGTGATATACGTCTCCACAAAAGCCTGTGCGCTTTACGCCGAGGCTTATAAAATACTTTGAGAATAAGTGCAGAACTATGTTTAATTAATTAACTGAAGAACAACACGAAAAGCACTGCACTATTTAAAAGAAGATACAACTTCTCTTTTGCAAAATATTAAAATTTAATTCTGGTTTGGCATGGGAAATCCCTCTGCAAAGTTTGATCCAATTCCACCTGCATGGAATATTCAAAGAAATCTCCATCATGAAAAAGCCAAATGTTCGATCTTTCAGTGAGGTGATTTTATTTACATATACCGATAAGGATCTTCGTGAGTAAACCAGAAGTTAACCATTTGATTCAACATAATCCATAACAAGTGGCATCAATCTCCAATAATTAGGACTTTCGGTGGACAATCACCTTCGTAGATTGAGTTCTAATTAACTTTTCGGTGCATATCCATGCCCATCCTTGGTGGCGTCCTGCAATTTGTTCCCTGTCCAATTCTGGTTCCCTCCTTTCTACCAAGAATGTACCCTCCCTTTGGTTTCTTGTTTAAGTATATCGTTGAGTGGATGGTCAATCATTTCGCCATATCTAGTGAGAACAGGAGAGAGGGCAGCAGATTCCACGAAACGTGTAGAGAATAAAGGCAACATCATATGGAATGCAGCAGCAAAGAACAGGTGACTATTCATTTGATGTGCTTTCTTTTCTACTCTTTCCTAGGAAGTGACTCAGATGTTTCTGACGCCATATTTGTTGTTTTTCTTGGAAGTTTATGACATCACTTTCCTTATAGATGTCCAAATGCTGAAAGTAAAGAAAAAATACAAAAAATGACGTGGAAAAAACATACGAAATTGGGAGGAATGATCTCAGGTAGTCCCAGCTGAGTAAACCGGAAAAATTATTATCACAAAAAGAAAACTTATCCGGAAAGCTTGTAAGGCGTGACACTGATCATCGGAGACACTTACTATCTGAAAAACTTACACTAGTCCCAGTATATAGGTCAACGGTCTTCCATGAAAAGGCACATTCAAATTAAGGAACCATGTGTAGTCACACTAATTTTCCGTCCCTCATCACGAGTCAGTAGTCATTGTGATGACCCAGTCCACCGAGCATCAGTGAACGTGGAGGCCCAGGACCCAAAAGGTAGTGCGCGCTGTCCGCGGCGCGGCACCGCCCGCCACGTGGCGTCGTTCTCGCAGGCCACCACCCTATCCCCAAAGGCCAAAGCACTCGGCTCGGCTCTCTGCTTCCTCTGATTCCCCGATGACTTGGACTGGGGGAGCACGACCCGACCTCCGCACCGTGCCCATGCTGAAACTGATCGATCAGCAACGCGGGTTCGCTTCAGCTGGAGTTGGATGAACATCATCCATCCGGACCTAAGCAGCAACAACAACTGGGGGGCGGCCGGGGCGGCCCCCATCGAGCTCCTCTCCTCCCCCCTCCCCCGTGCTCCTCCCCCCCCGCCGCCGCCGGCGGAGCCTCCGGATCTGGCAAGGCGGGCTGGCGGCGGCGGGCCCTTCCTTCCCCCGCGCGCGCTCCCCCTGCCCCGGGGGCAGGGCTGGCGGCGGGTGCCCTTCGGCCAGCGGCGGCCCGGCGGCCTGGTGGCGGCTGGCGGCGGCCCGGCGCGGTGGTGGCGCCGTCCTTTGGCGGCGGGGCGGCTTGGTGGCGCTGGTTGGCCGGCGGCGCGCCCGGCCCAGATCTGGGCCCTCGGGGCTCCATCTGGGTCCTTGCGGGCCGGCCCCCGGGCGTGTCCTCGTTGTCTGCGGCGTGGTGAGGAGGAGGAGCAGCTCGGTCTTGGGGCGGCGGCTCCGACGGTGTGCCGGCAGCAGCGCGAAGGCGGGAGCTTTACGAGCCCACGAGGGCTCGGTCGGGCCTGGTGTGCTCCTGCTATTGCGTCCGGACGGCTACCGTCGCTGACGGTGGAGGTGGGGCCCTCCCGCGTGCCGACGGGTTGTTGCCCTAGTCCCGGCTTTGATTCCTTGCCGTGTTGTCCTCACTTCGCGGTGCCGTGGTGAGACGGCATGGGGGCCTCGTGACCGCGTTGGCGCACAGTGGTGGTTGGTTTGGTGGCAGGCTCCGGGGCGCCCGAGGTGCGGGTTGGGATCGGGAGAAACCCCTGTCGGCATGGCCGACACCGGCACGGTGGCGCCTGTGGGTGCCTCCTGACCTTCCGGGAGGGCGTCGGGGCTACCCTTCCTCTCGCCTCGGCGTGTACCGGGGGAAACCCTTGGCAGCAACGTCGTCATCGTCGCGATCCTTCTTGGAGGTGTTGATAGGTGTCGGCGCTTCGGACTCTTGTAGTCTAGTGGAAGAGCCTGGTGGGCGCTGCGATCGCGAGGCTTCTTCGCTTTTGTTGATCCGCCGTTGTCGGCATTTGTTTTTTTTACTTTTCTCTGTCGTTTCTTTTTGAGCGTGTCTGTGCTGCTTCCGTCCCAGCACCTTTCCTGTATGGTTCGGTTGGTTGCTTTGTATACAAAGCGGGGAAAACCCTTTTTCGGTAACAACAGCTGGGCGTTGTAGATGACAGATTGACAGATCCTGTGTTTGCGTGCCAAGTGTGAACCGGAGTCGCGTCTCCTAGGCGTGCGACACGAGCTAGCTCGTCACGTATGTATACCGGTACCACGCTGAGCATCCAGCACCGCCCACTAGTCCAGTAATCCAGCCAGCTAAGCCTCTTCCTCCTCAGTGCATTGCCAGGGCTAATCCAAAAAGACAGCCTACCAGCTAAAATGTGCTTCGAGTTCAGCTCCTGCTTCGGCGGCGGCAGTGACGACTACGGCGGCGAGCGGTCCAACCGCAACCGCCACGAGGCCGGAGGTCATCGCCGAGGCCGCAGAGCTAACAACAACAGGAACGGCTACTACGCCGGCGCCGACAACAAGGCGCCGCAGTCGACCTACCGGCGGCCGCCCACCGCAGTCGACGAGGCTGGGCACAAGGCCTATCACGACCACGCTGGCGCCGGTGCCCGCGGTGGATACACCGCTTACGCGCAACACAAGGCCGACATCGAGACGCTCAAGCTTTCTGCGTGTCACAACAAGGTCAGCGACGAGGCCTACACGGCGCGCCTCCAAGAAGCTGCTACTGACCATCGGAACAACACTGCCACAAATTACCACCATTACCCAACCACCACTACCCATAAATTCTCAGAAATTTCATGTAAAAATCCGGATTGCCGGTGAGTGGAACTTGTAAAAAAAATGAAACTCCATGGGCACTAGCACCCACGGTTTTTATTGATATAGAAGAAGCATCCCTCATGAGAATTCCAAAAATTCGTCCCCGACGTGGATCGAACTCTGGTCGTTAGGTTTACAATCATGCGCCCCCAACCACTGGGCTATGCCCACGTCCTCGTGAGTGGAACTTGTAAGGCCAAGACTAGTCAACTATGATCTCTAAGCTCGGTACTTCTAGTTTTGTCGTTGTTGGTTCATTGCCAGGGGATGGTCAAAATCGTTAGTGATAAGACTCGCCATAAACCGAGGTTTCTAAGAGGTAACTCATTTATATGGAACTTCTCTTACGGCAAAGGTCTTGTACTATACCCAACACTGCACTCTATATAACTCACCAGTCCGTCCCTATCCTATAAACCAATCAAAACATAGTATTTTCGAAAAGCTCAACGAAATGGCAAATGAATTTTTTTCGTAGGACTAGGAAGCACGGGGAAGTCATCAGAATCAAGAACAGACAAAGCATGAGCAACATCAATTTGTCCACGTGTGAGAAATAAATATAGTTTGGCAAGGCCACCAAATTTGGTTACTGGCAGCTTTTCTGCGGTAAACACCACACATGTCTTCTTTGTTGGCTAACAGCTATTCTTTTAAACAAATAAGCAAGTAAAAATTAGTACAACTCGCCTTTTTCTATTGCCTGGTCACAGTTGGTAGGCGGTAAACGTAAAAAAAAAGTTGGTAGGCGGACTATGGGGGCTTACTGTACTCTACTGGCTCTGTTTCTCCCCCTCTGTTTTTCCTTTCTCTTTGGAATTTGATAAGTCTTCTCAGCTGCTGAAACTGAAAAGGCACTTGAAATAGTAGTATGTGAGAGCCAGGAGCCAGGAATCAGAGCCTCCACGTATTTCTCCGTGGATGATCGACTTATTTCTGCTAGTCCATCAATCCCCCCCTAGCCCGAAACACTGCCTCTTGCTTTTATCCGGTAGCTCTGATTTTTCCTTTCTCTTTGGATTTTGATAAGTCTTCTCACATGCTGAAGACGAAAGGCACCTGGAACAGTGTGTTAGATCCAGGAACAAACGGGGTGTGGATTTTGAACAGGGCCTCCTCTAATTTGTCGATGGATGTGCAGCACAAGTTTTAACTCCAGGAAGCTTTTATCAGTCTTCTCATCTAGTTGCTTGCTTGTACTCTACTAGTTGTGACGGCATTCTTCTTGTATGATATAATCAAGTGAAAGAAGCATTGTGACATGTCAGATGAGTTACCATTTCTGATCTTTCTATATACGTGCATGTGTGTGGATTCACTGTCTGGTTTTACTCACCCAGTTCCAAAGCATGTGTGCCTGCTGCCAGGTTAATGATGCCTTGCTCCCCTGGAGGTTTGAATAATTTTCTTATATTCGAGATGTCTGAATTAATTACAATCTTCATGGGAAAGAATGTGCAAATGATGAAAGTGTGAACACTGATTCCTTTTTAATCTCACATTCTCAGGGCACGAGTCTTGACTAGGTCCAGTGAATTCATTGGTTGTTCGCCTAACCGAAAAAATCCTCTGAAAAACCACGCAGCGTTGGAAAATACAGCCATCATTAGCTAAGTTTGCTCAATTACACATCTCTAAGGCTTAGCCAAAACCGTCCCAGACGAGCTCTATGCAGCCTCACAATGATTTGAACCGGACCTTGTTTTTTACATCCACCGCCGTTACCTTCGGGAAGCCACTGATAAAGAACTTTCTGCAACACCAAAGCGATTTGGGTGACTGTCCCCTATGTATTATTGTCCCATAATTTTTAAAAAATTTCATGTGATAATCCACATTGCCGGTGAGTTAGAACTTGTAAAGCCAAAACTAGTCAACTATGATTTCAAAGCTCGGTAGTTCTATGGAAGTGCACTACCACAGAATAGTCTGTCATTGTTGGTTCACTGCCAAAGGATGGTCAAAAAATTATCGTTCGACTCAAAACAAATGGAGGTTTCAAACAAGTATCTTTTTTTTTCATGGTACTTCTTTTATAGCAAAGGTCATGTGCTATACCTAACATTGCGTTCTATATAACCTACCAGTCCGTTCCCATCGTATAGAACAATGTCCTAACACTTGATCTCATCCATCAACTACCATGACCCAACCTCCCTCCCCCACCTGGCACACACCTTAACCTAAACCTTCCACCCTCCATGGCCGCACACACCAATACCAAACATCACATCTAAAGTTGTCGTATGGTACTTGGAGGTCGAAAACTAAATCAGTTGTTCTGATCTTGCTTGGTGGGTGAACCAAAATATAGTACTTTCGGAAAGCTCAACCAAATGCCAAATTGATTTTTTATAGGACTAGGAAGCAAGGGGAAGTCTGGAGCATCAAGGGCCGACAAAGCATGAGCAACATCAATGTGTTCTGGTACGGAAAAAGAATATCGTCTGGCAAGACCACCAAACTTGGTTACTGGCAGCTTTTCTGCCGCTGCATGTCTCCTTTTTCATATAGCGATTATTCTTTAGAAAAATAAGCAAGAAATAAATTAGTACAACAAGTCTTATCTGAACTATTAAAAGAAAATAGTATATTTCCTAGCCACAGTTGGTAGGCGGACTCTAGGGGCTTATTGTACACAAAATCAGGCAATACTATTTACTTAACTCCTCCATTAGTAATAATGTTGATATTTGTTTCCTCCTGAATTTTTCTACTGCTGCATTTTCGATTGAAAATAAGAAAAAGAGAACAATCAACCATACCTTCATGTACTATGATTATCAAAAGCATAGGTATTCAAAGCGAGAAAAGACAATCTTTAGCAAATTTGGAAATTACAAGATAAAATATACCAAAAAATGATGAGTTATCGGCATAAACATAAGATATGCAACTGGCCTTTCGCAAACTTTATTAACAAGTGATTTGCCCGCACATTGCTGCGGAATATATTAAATATTAGTTTCAGATAATGTTTGTATGAACAAAATTATCTAAATCAAAAACTATTATTTTTGAAGTAATTATGTGTGAAAAAAGAATATGCATGGACACTGGACCATTGGAAATGAAACAATTAAATTAGGGTATGCATGCGCTCAAAATAGTTTTAGTGAATGGTGAGGTGGTACATTTTGTGATGGAGGGTTGCATGTTGAGAGAATTAGTGTTAGTGGGGATTAATTATTAGGTATTATAGATATGTTGGTCATATTAATAAAATACAAAACAATGAATAAAAACTATAAGAGGTAGCATGTGATGAGGATTAGTTCATAAACTATAGATTGAGCGCGGATAGAATGGGTTCTGAAATGCCTTGGATTGATTTAGCAGATTTAGCAGACCACTGTATGACCAACGTCGTTGTTGCTCCAGGTGCGCCGTGTTGAAAGCTCGAGAAAGAAAAAACACATTTCCTCTAAAAAGAAATAAAAAACACAGTACCACAATCGACCAGTCTATCCTTGGTCCTGCGCACCATGGGATTGATTTTCTGCCGTCCCTGGCACCGCCCTCCCTCCACGGTTTGCATGGTTAACTCTGGAGACTAGCCGGAGAGCGCTATTTTTTTTTTTTTTGAAACCGAGGCAAAAGATTTGCCTCATATATTAATTAAGCAGAGAAGAAGTTTTGTTACAATAGGCACCCTTACACGGCATGAGTGATTACTCGCGCAAAATAATGACCCCTAATTTCTTTGCCCCGGCGGTGACCCAAAGCTTTGCCTCATTGGCAATGAAAGCTAGTAAAATAGGCGGTGGAGCACACTTATGCCGGAAGACCCGTGCATTTCTTTCGTTTCAGACGGTCCACGACACGAGCATAGTCATCGAGGCCATCGCTAGGATTACAGCATCCACGCAACACCCCACCACCCATGAGACTGGGACGTGCTGGATGAGCCTTATCGATCTGGACCAAACCCAACCCTTTCCTATGGATCTCCCTGAATTTATATCACCCACCACACCAACACTGTCAGCTTCAGGGCCATCAGCACCACCCCTGATACCCCAGCTATCTACTTCGACGATAGTGCTGCTTGCCATTACCATTAGCTCCTAGGCCCAGCACGCACGAGGAAAGCTAAAAGCAGTCACCACTCGCCACCTATAGAATGTGCTTGGAGTTCGGCTCAGGCGTGTTAGGTGATTCATTTGTGCATGTGGCTTCTGTGACTTCATTACCTCTACTCCAACTTCTTATCTACTCCCTCTGTGCCGTAATTCTTGTCGTGGTTTTGGTTCAAATTTAAACTAAACAGAGTACAATGCAATGGCTAAAGGACCCGATTAAAATCAAAGACAAAAAAGATGGGTCTCCAACTCTATTTTCCATATGTGCATCAGTGCATGTGACTTCTCTAACTTCTTTAATTCAGACACTTCTCACTTGCCAAGAATGTTTTTTGCTTGTTAGTAGCTCAGCTACCGTTTGGAACAGAACTCAGCATGATCTTGCACTGGAGCAGCATACTAGCCAAACATAGCAGCTGCTAAAACCGTATATAGACTAGTATGTAACTGACAGTTCTCCAAAGAAAAGGACTGTTCACCCACTGCACTTCGTCACCAGTGTGACATAATCTAACAAACGTCTTACCTAATGGAATTGGAGAAAAAAATCGCTCATATGTATGCATTGAAAGTTCGATAGCAAGGCGAGGTTAAAGCAGATGCCCCTGCATAGTTTTCTAAATAATGAATAACTCACTCTATAATTGTTCTTGGAATCTTTCAAAAAAAGATTTCCTTGAAACAAAAAGGACATACCTTCTTGCACTTCCGCTTCTTTATTTTTGAAACGGAGGCAAAAGGATTGCCTCATCGATTAATTAAGAAGAAGAGAATTGCCCAGTTAATTTACGGAAAACCGGGCGAAAACCGATACAAACACTACAAAAGTGACACTCCAGAAGCGACTCACTCTCACGACCATGTAGACGGTCCGCCAAATGCTTCCAACACACAACACCCACAACCATCAACTTCTACGACTCAAAAGACGAAAGCCACGTGGACAACCCGAAACACTGAGCACTACCCATCATGAAATTGCAGCTGTCTTCCCTTTAGCATCATCAACAAAAGGAACCTCCAACTGCTCACTTGACAGAGGCGGAACATGTCCTTCAATCGAGGCCGCCGACATGTCCACCTTCGTATGCTCCACTGATAAACTCAGGCATAACTCCCTAAGCTCGGGCATGATCTGCAGCACCGGAGCCACAAGCACAGCGATGGACTCGCCCTCAGTGGAAGACACCTTAGAAGGGGAGGTAGGCATCGACGATGAACGGACTCCAACACGAGGGGAGAAAAAGCCGTACAACTCCTCACCCCTATCTCCCGCGGAGCAAACACCGGTCGCACAAGGAGCATGTGTCGTTAGAGTGGTCTGCAACAGAGCCGACACAAGGGATAGTCTACCCAAAGCAACCTCCGCTCGCTCCAGAAAGCTCTCAACCCGCACCACACAGCCTTGTAACAGTGCAGTCTGACCAGCCAGTGCGGACTGCAACATCAGCTCTGACGAGGTTGTCGAGCCAGCAGCAGCAGAGACAACAGACGCCCAAGACCCACGGTGAAGCGCCTTGGAAGGGGGTGTGGATCTCACCGAACCCTCACATGAAGCAGGAGCAACACGATGCACGACGCCGAGCGGGACACATGCGGCACATCAAGGCATGGTAGTGAGCTCAGAGGACGCCAGGGGTTGCGACATTCACGCACACGATGACCATTCTCCAAACAACGGGAGCACCGCAACGGATCTCTGCAAACAGCCGCACGATGCCCATAAGCAAGGCATCTGCAACATCTATCGTGGAGCCAAGCAGGGATGGGACGAGGAGGACGAGCAGCCATCCTCGAGGATGCCGACGAAGTCGGACGCGGGCCGCGCCGCGGTAGCACCTTCTGCCAACCCTCATTTGTGTCCGTTCATCGTCGATGCCTACCTCCCCTTCTATGGTGTCTTCCGCTTCATTTGAGTTTGCTTTCCACAACTCTATCATGTAAACAGCCCCAGTTTTAGTTCTAAAAGAAGGAAATTAAAGTGCAGATCTGCCCATGAATCATATTTCGGTTAGCATTTTATAGAAGATTGATGCCATATCTTTTTTTCTATGCATAATATACCTGTGCTGGTCCAGTACTACACACTCTGAAAGTTACCCGCCCTTCCTCCAACTTATTCCTTCAGCCTCTTGCCCCGTGGTTAGCCATTACTCCCTCCGTAAAGAAATATAAAAGTGTTTAGATCACTAGAGGGAGTACTTAAGAGGAACTAAAGCATACTGGAAGTTATACAAACAGTAAAAACATACCCTGATGATTTGTACAAAAACTGAAAGGCGAATAATCGCCAACAGTCTAGATGTTTTTACTGCTGTTAAAGAATATCAGTCATGCTTCCTTAAACCTGCATTATGTGGCTTTTGGCTAAACACATACATTGGGATGCTCGTTGCAATTCTACCTAAAAAGTGAAGACCACTTTGTTTAAACCTAAAATACATACACCGAGGCGTGTAACTTTTTTCGGTGCATGCAACAGAATCACAGAGAAGCGTATTAAACAACACCAAGGAATGTTTTTCAGCAGGATTAGCATAACCCAGAATCACAGAGCAGCTTTTAGTAGCCTTCCACTAGTAGAAAATGGGTCTTTAGTCCAGCTTCAGAGGGCCTTTAGTCCCGGTTTTGGAACTGGGACAAAATAACGGGACTAATGCCCAAAACTTTTAATCCCGGTTGGCTTACAAACCGGGACTAAAGGAGCTTCAGTGGCCGCTGTCTGGAGCTCCATCTTTAGTCCCGGTTGGTGTTTGGATTTTTTTTTGATGCTTTTGGTAAAGTAAATTGAATTATTTTTGATTTTTTTTATTTTCAAATTTCTGAATTATTTGACAATTTAATCTCTAATCACCCCTCATTACTGCTCAAGTGTGGAGCACTCATTTCAAATCATCTAACTTCCTGGCTGGTCACCCCTCCTCTCACTACTCCAGCCTAAGCCCTCTTAACTTCCGAGTTCTATTCCCCCTAGTTTCCAAGTCTGCACTTGTTGTTTTCCTGACAATAGTAAGTTGTCAATCATATTAACACTACTAGGAAAAGGGCTATAGATGATATGGACACTAATGACGCACCAGACATGTGTTGCGCCACTACTATATACTAATGGTGCACCATGTGTTGGTGCGCCATTAGTGTCCAAATACTAATGGCGCACCACATCCACGGTGCGCCAATAGTAACAATTTTTTTGTTTTTTTTAAAACTAGTAATGGCGCACCAGGGGACAGTGCGCCATTACTAGTTAAACTAGTAATGGCGCACCACATCCACGGTGCATCACTAGTAATTTTTTTCCAAATTTTGTTTTTAAATTTTCTATTTTTTATTAAAACTAGTAATGGCGCATCAGGGGACAGTGCGCCATTAGTAGTTTAACTAGTAATGGCGCACCACGTCCACGGTGCGCCACTAGTAATTTTTTTTCAATTTTTTTTTCAAAACTAGTAATGGCGCACCGTGTGTGTGGTGCGCCATTACTAACTTGGCCCAAAAAATCAACCGAATGCACCCCCCTCCCGTGGACCGCCTTTTCGGTTTTAAAAAAACTAAAAGAAAATTATGGAAATGTAAAAAATGTAAAAGAAAATAAGTTTCCCATGTGATATCTGGTCTAGTTGTTGGGAAAATTTAAAAATATGAATTTCGACTTTATTTTCAAAATCTCTCTGGAATTTGTAAAATGGGCATAAGTTTTGCATACGAACTCGGATAAAAAGTTTTTTATATGAAAAATCATCTACTCAAAATTTTACATTTTCAAAATCCTCAAACGGAAAGTTACGGGGCTTTTAAGATCTAGAGGGGAAAAAACGGAAAAAAAATTCAAACTTACTAGTGGCGCACCATTTGCTAGGTGCGCCACTAGTAACAAAAAAAATTGGTTTCAATTTTTTTTTTTGGATTTTTCTTCAAAAAATGATACGTAACATGATCGGGAAGTTTGAAATATTTTTCAAAATTTCATCATACTCATGAATATGAACAAAGTCCTAGACATCAACAAGGTTTAATAGGATTGATATGAGATATATCAACAAGTGCCTGTTAAGTGAGGTGGTGATGGGGTTGGATAGAATTGCAAAGTTAAGTGTGCTCGAGTTGGAGTAGTGTGACGATGGGTGACCTTCCAGGAAGTTTGACCACTTAGTGCGATTTGACTTGAGATTAAACATATTGACCCGAGATTAAGCCATAGTGACCTAATATTAAGAAAAAAGCGAAAAAATTTGAAAAAAAATTCAGAAAAAAATTTGTTACTAATGGCGCACTTCTATGTGGTGCGCCATTACTAAGTCAGATAGTAATGGCGCACCGTGTGATATACTAATGGCGCACTCCCAGGTGCGCCATTAGTATCTGGTATATTAATGGCGCACCAGGGGTGCGCCATTAGTATTAAATTTTAATGACGTGGTGCTAGTGGTGCACCTGTAGTGCACCATTAGTAGGCAAAACAGGTGCGCCACTAACAGGCCTTTTCCTAGTAGTGTAACCCTTTGGAGTTGAACTTTAGCATGAAGTCACACGTTTCACCGTTTGAATCTTAAACTATTATTCTAAAAAACACTAATTATTTAGTAACACTAATATTTCTTGAATAAGTAGTTTGATCACCGTTTGACCAAAAATTCAAAAAACTTAAATTTGAGGATCACTTTTTTTCCTTTCAGAATTTGAGGATTCTAAAAATTTGCAAAACAGCCTACGTCGGTCGAAATCGGAACCGGCTTTTCATGCTGAACATCTTGATATATATACGTTTTTTCTACATCATATGCAAAAGTTATAGCCATTTTACTTTTTCATAACACTTTTTTTGCAAAACATGTTGAAATTTATGTTTTTTAATTTTCCTAACTAGTAGATGTATAACATAACTACATCTCGATGGATTATAATTTTTGAAGTTTTTGTCATATTTTTTGTTTTATTTTTAAAACTAAAATGGCGATAGGGGGTGGGGGGGGGGGGTACAGCTTGAAATTGCAGAACCCCTTTAGTCCTGGATGGTGTCCATCCAAGACTACCGTCGACTACATCTGCTAGCACCATCCCTGCCAGAGTCAGAACTAAGGTTAACCAAGCCAGAGTCACGTTCTATTAAAGTGGCAAATAAAATTACTTTTTAATATACCAAAACTAATTCTATCAACTATTACTAAAGGCTAAACTACTCTTAATACAAAACAGTAGCAAAACTAATATTAATTAATTATAAAAATTTATCTACTGTTGTCTAACAGAAGCATCCTACGACATGTTAAAATCTACAGAAAGAACTTAATAAAAGTAATTGAAAAGAACAATTAAAGGACTAAAACAACTATATAAGCAAAACAGTACTGTTTTAATTGAAATCCTAATTTAAATTATTCTAAAAATAACCAAATAAATCTTACTATAACAACGATGTAACATGTGACTAGGAGCAAAAAGAATTAAATTTAAAACTATTTTTAAACTGAAATTATTCACAATCTAAGGTTTGAAGCAAATTTGAACAAATTCATATTTAAGTCATTCAAATTTGTAAACTAATGGCACAAACAGAAACTAGCCAAAATTTCAAATCTAATGCAAAAAGAATCACTCAAAAACATCAAATATCCTAAAAGATATAAGCAATTTAAAACGGAAACTAAAAAAAAAAAAAAGGAAAAACAAAAAAAATTCAGAATCCCTTTAGTCCCGGTTGGTGGCTCGAACCGGGACTAAAGGGTGCGGTTGGAGCCACCAACCGGGACTAAAGCCTCAACCCCTTTAGTCCCGATTGGTGTCTTCAACCGGGACTAAAGATCTCCAACCGGGACTAAAGGTCCAGGACTAAAGGGCATCACACACTTTAGTCCCGGTTGGTGTCTCAAACGGGGACTATAGGTTCCATTTGAACCGGGACTACCGCCTGCCCGGTGCCATAGCCGCTTGAACCGGCGTAATGCAACCGGTACTAATGTGTAGACTGAGCTCGGACCAAAGCCCTGTTTTCTACTAGTGTTCTTGGTGAAAAATGGATACTTCAGTGCTCTTGTGCCTTTACCTCTAGCTTAACATCTAAGATCTTCGATCCATGTTGATATCAATTTCCCAGCTTGGAATAACAGGCTGCAATTACCCTCATGATGTAAAGCATTATTATACATTTACTCCTCAAGTATAATTAACTGTAAAATAGCTAGAAAAGAATTTGTGATTTTGAAGAAACAAATTCCCTTTTTCAGGATTTTACAACTTTCCCTAGTTCGGTCCGGCCATCCAGGCAACCACTAGCGAGAATTTGGTCCATATTCTCTTGTGTAGAATATACAAGAGAAATCTCCATCACAAGAAATCCAATTGTTAGATCTCCCAGGGAAATGATCCTATTCTCACAAGATTTATGATTGAGATCTTGCCCGAGAAAAACAAAAAAGGAACTTAGATTGTTAAGATTGATGATCGAGCTTTTATTCAGCGGTCGAGAAAAAAATATATCCTGTGAACACTTGTGCCAATAACAATCCTTCTGAGACCATGTACGTAAGTGCTTAATTAGATGGGTGCTTATGTAAAAAAATGATTTCCTTTTGGCATGTGAGCTTGGAGAAGTACGGGTGTATGACATAACCTTCCATTACAAACTAAGTATCATTACTAGAGTAGATGCTCTATCAGAACAGTGACCGTCCGTATCCTACTAGTGGTTCCATAATATTAATAGTGGTCACAAGCTTTGGTAGTACAAATCAACAAAGTGTGCTTTAGGCTTGGGCTTAAAAATACGTTTTGAGAAAAACTGCAAAAGTTTGTGTAATAAATTAACTTAAGAAGAGCTTGGAAAGCACTACACTATTTAGAATAACGGGCAGCTTCGCTTTTGCAGAATATTACACCAGCCTTTTCCAGTTTGGCACATGCGACCCAAAATTTAATCCAATTTGTGCTGGATGGAATATGCAAAAGAAATCCTCACCATGTAAAATCCAATTGTTTGAGCTCTACAACAGAGGATCTTATTTACATAGGATTACTGATAATCATCTCGGGAGAGCGCAAACTAGAAATTAACCACTTGATACTACCTAATGGGTGGCATCAAACTCTAATAATTGGGACTTTCGGTGGACAATCACCTCAGACTGAGATCTAACTAACTTTTCGGTTCTCGTCCATGCCCATCCTTGGTGGCACCCTGCAATTTGTCCCCAATCCAATTTTGGCTTCCTCTTTTCTACCAGCAATGTTCCTTCTCTTTGGTTTCTTCCTTGAACAATCATTTCGTGGAAGGAAAGAAGCAGATTCCACCGGGCCTCTATAGAAGAATAAAGCAGGAGCATATACCAAAAAAGCTTTCACCCTGCTTTATATATAAAACAACGATCATCAACAACACGGTACAAACGCACACCACCACTACACACGCACACACCCAAAGCGGGATACATAGGCACTAAGCACAACAACACCACCCAAGCACTACAAGAGCAACAGGGGCCCTTAGCCGGAACACACCATCGCAAAGAGATGAAGCCGCATACGACGAACCGTGGGCTCCAAGGCGGCGCCTTCAGAAAGGGAATGACACCGGAGAGCCACCACCTCCCGATCTGAGGGTCGGAGTTTCATGTGGAGCAACACGACGGGCAATGAGGGCCTCAATGACGCAATCAAGAAGGAGAGCTTCGACATCACTGGTCCATCTGAAGATAGAACAAGGTTTCACCCCGGCCAACACTCACCGCCACCGCACGACACACCCCAGCTACCATGCCGCCCACACAGCCATGGTCACCGGGTAACACCAAGCCATGGGCTCTGCCCATGAGCACCACGCTACCACCACCAGGGTCGGTTCCCCTGAAATGCAAGACCTTGACACCACCTCAACCGGTATCCGTCGCTACCCTAACCAAAGAGACGAGTGGAAAGGTCCTGCCTTTCGCACACCTGGGAGCCCCCAGTGCCGAGACCCAAAAGCCCGTCCAAAACAGGCCTCTATGGACCAGTCCTGCTGCACCAGGCGCGAGACAAGTTCTGTCCTGCTGCCGAGCGCGAGACGAGTTCGGTCCCGCAACACTACGCGAGACGAGCAATGGACCACAGTTGGGAGAGGGCCAGGCCTTCAACGAAGGTAGTTCCCGGATGACGAGGAGAGGGATCGAAGGCCGACACATGCCGCTCACCGACAGGCTGATGCTGGAGAAGTCCAGTCGCCGCCGTGAAACGACCAAGACCACCACCACACTACTAGAAAAACGGCTATAGATAATATGAACATTAATGGCGCACTATACATGCGGTGCGCCGCTGCTATATAGCAGTGGCGCTCCATGTGTAGGTGCGCCATTAGTAACCAAAACAGTAATGACGCACCAGGTGAAAAGTGCGCCATTACTAAGTTTGACCAAGGTTTGATCCAGGCATACACATAGTAATGGCGCACTTTGTATAGTTATGCCATTACTAAGTTGACATAGTAATGGCGCACCTTTACAAAGTGCGTCATTACTATGTGTATGACTGGGTCAAAACTTGGTCAAACTTAGTAATGGCGCACTTTGCATAGGTGCGCCATTACTATGTCAAACTTAGTAATGGCGCACCTATACAAAGTGCGCCATTACTAAGTTTGACCAAGGTTTGACCAAGTGGTAGTAATGGCGCACTTTGTGAAGATGCACCATTACTAACTTCCAAATGCACCCCACCACCCCCGTGGACCGTCTTTTTAGTTTTTAAAAAATAAAAGAAAATGATCGAAATGTCAAAAATAATAATAAAAGAAAATAAGTTTCCCATGTGATATGTGGTCTAGTTATTGGGAAAATTTACAAATATGAATTTCGACTTTATTTGCAAAATCTCTCTGGAATTTGTAAAATTGGCATAACTTTTGCATACGAACTCGGATTAAAAAGTTTTTTATATGAAAAATCATCTACTCGAAAAGTTAACAGAATACGGGGATTTTAAGATCTAGAGGGGGACAAAATGGAAAAAAAATTCAAACTTACTAATGGCGCATCATTTGCTAGGTGCGCCACTAGTAACAGAAAAAAATGGTTTCGATTTTTTTTTTTGAAAAAATTTTCAAATTTTTTTCAAAATATGATACGTAATATGACGGGAAGTTTGAAATATTTTTTTAAAATTTCATCAACTCATGAACATGAACAAAGTCGTAGACATCGACAAGGATTTATATGATAGATATATTGACAAGTGCATGTTAAGTGAGCTGGTGCTGGGTTTGGATAGAACTGAGAAGTTAAGTGTGCTCGGGCTGAAGTAGTGTGAGGATGGGTGACCTTCCAGGAAGTTTGACCATGGAGTGCGATTTGACTTGCGATTAGGCATATTGACTTGAGATTAAGCCATAGTGACCCGAGATTAAGAAAAAAAGAAAAAATTCTGAAAAAAAATTTGAAAAAAAGTTTTGTTAGTAATGGCACGCACTTCTATGTGGTGCGTCATTACTAAGTCAGATAGTAATGGTGCACCAAATATGCACCATTACTATTTGTTACTAGTGGCGTGGTAATAGTGGCGCACCTATAGTGCGCCATTAATGGCAAAAATAGGTGCGCCACTAACAGGCCTTTTTCTAGTAGTGCCATGAGCCCCCACCACGCAGTGGCAAACCACATCGAGGCAAGGACCCCGAGGGGCGGCCCCGGCCGCCCTGCAGCAGCTGCGGTGCACCGTAAAAGCTGCAGGCCGCCCCTCAGCTATAGACGCCTAGCGCCCCGCCACACCGAAGGGGCGTCCTAGCCGCCACCCGCCTCGCCACTGCCTTAGCCAGGTCGACGCCACCACCCGTATCTGGATTGCGGGAACAAGATCAACAACCAGTGAGTCCCCCACACCACGGAACCCCCCCCCCCCCCGAGACGGCGCAAGGAGGGGGAGCAGCACCGTCGGGACGCCAAGCCATCGAGGGGAGGGGACAGGGCCTGGGGAGGGCACGTCAATCCATGTCGTCGACGCGGAAGGTCACGCTCCCGTCACGTACACCTCCAGCATGCGGGAGAAATTCGACCTTGCCGCGCCGTATGCCACACAGCCTTTGGCTGGCAACGCCACCGGCGATGGCAAAGGGAAGGGAGGCCGGGGTGGGGTTCGAGAATAGGGAGCTCTATGGTTGGCTCTCGGAGTCGCTCACGGGAGTGAGCGGGTCAAATGATTGGAGATGATCACCAAGGCACGAGCATATGAAATGCAACAGTAAATGACATGTGATTATTCATCTGTTTCTGCATATATACTGACGATGCAATTCATCCGCAAAAGAAGAAGACTATGCAATTGAATAAGCCCACGTGCCAAATGATGTGCTTTCTTTTTTATTTCTTCCAAGTTGCTCATATTTTTTTTGTTTTAAATTTGTTGGTTTTCTTGAAGGTTGATGACATCATTTTCCTCCTTGATGGTTAAAATGATGAAAGTTCAAAGGGAAAAAATTGGGAGGAATGATCTGAGTTAAATACATTCTTTAGTAGCAGTGACCATGTCTTGAACTCAGGCTCTAGTGTCAGTCCAGGTCAATGGTCGGCATTTCCAAACTAATGAAGCAAGACACTGATCTCATGACTCATGACCCAGTCCACCAAACTGACTGATTGTTGTGCAAATCAAAATAATCCCTAGAGCAATGAACATAAAGTAGATCGATATGCTGATACGTCTCCAACGTATCTATAATTTTTGATTGTTCCATGCTATTATATTACCCCTTTTGGATATTTATAGGCTTTATTTTACACATTTATATCATTTTTGGGACTAACCTACTAACCGGAGGCCCAACCCATATTGCTATTTTTTTTGCCTATTTCAGTATTTCGAAGAAAAGGAATATCAAACAGAGTCCAGACGGAATGAAACCTTCGGGAGCATGATTTTTGGAACAAACGTGATTCAGAGGACTTGGAGTGCAAGTCAAGAAGCAGCCGAGAGGCTCCCACGAGATAGGAGGCCTCCGCCCCCCCTGTAGGGCGCGCCCCCTGTCCGTGGGCCCCTCGGGCCGCTACCGACGTACTTCTTCCTTCTATATATACCTACGTACCCCGAAAACATCCAGGGGCACCACAAAACACAATTTCCACCACCGTAACCTTCTGTATCCACGAGATCCCATCTTGGAGCCTTCGCCGGCACTCTGTCGGAGGGGGAATCGACCACGGAGGGCTTCTACATCAACATCCTTGCCCCTCCGATGAGTTGTGAGTAGTTTACCACAGACCTACGGGTCCAGAATTATTAGCTAGATAGCTTCTTCTCTTTTTTTGGATCTCAATACAATGTTCTCCCCCTCTCTTGTGGAGATCTATTCGATGTAAACTCTTTTTGCGGTGTGTTTGTCGAGATCCGATGAATTGTGGGTTTATGATCAAGTTTATCTATGAATAATATTTGAATCTTCTCTGAATTCTTTTATGTATGATTGAGTTATCTTTGCAAGTCTCTTCGAATTATCAGTTTGGTTTGGCCTACTAGATTTATCTTTATTGCCATGGGAGAAGTGCTTAGCTTTGGGTTCAATCATGTGGTGTCCTTACCCAGTGACAGAAAGGGTTGCAAGGCACATATTGTATTGTTGCCATCGAGGATCACAAGATGGGGTTTATATCATATTACTTGAGTTTATCCCTCTACATCATGTCATCTTGCTTAATGCGTTACTCTGTTTTTATGAACTTAATACTCTAGATGCAGGCAGGAGTCGGTCGATGTGTGGAGTAATAGTAGTAGATACAGGCAGGAGTCGGTCTACTTGTTATGGACGTGATGCCTATATACATGATCATGCCTAGATAATCTCATAACTATGCGCTTTTCTATCAATTTCTCAATTGTAATTTGTTCACCCACCGTAATATTTATGCTATCTTGAGAGAAGCCTCTAGTGAAACCTATGGCTCCCGGGTCTATCTCTTATCATATTTGCTTTCAATCTACTTTTATTTACATCTTTACTTTTTGCATCTATATTACAAAATACCAAAAATATATCTATCTTATCATACTATCTTTATTAGATCTCACTTTCGCAAGTGGACGTGAAGGGATTGGCAACTCCTTTCTCGCGTTGGTTGCGAGTTCTCAGTTTGTTTGTGTAGGTGCGTGAGACTTTTGAGGAGCCTCCTACTGGATTGATACCTTGGTTCTCAAAAATTGAGGGAAATACTTACGCTACTATTGTTGCATAACCCTCTCCTCTTCAAGGAAAACCAACGCAAGCTCAAGACGTAGCACATGCCACACAGTAAATCATTACGTTTAGGATCTGTAGCATCTTTAGGATCTAAAACTGTGCTTGACTTGCCATGAAAAATTCCTGCAAAAATATCTATCTTCACTGTGAAAATTCTTAGTCTGTCTGCCTGGCAAGTATTTGGCAGAACAACAAATTCCCTGATTAAATTCTTCTTGTCTTGAAAACTTGTGTTGCGACAAGTCAGTGGGTATCATGAACATGAATGGAGCATTGGCAACAACTTGTGGTACCGAGGTTTTTCCCTCCTGCATTCATAGACGCCGCACCGTAAGAAAAAGTCGTCGCCGCCTCTCGGCCTGCATCTCAGGTCCAACTTCTCTGAAACAAACAACCCAAAACAGTCTCGTGGACAAGCTAAAGAGTCAACTACCGCAAGCACTGCCATCACCCTACTCTCGCTTGCCCCGCCATCATTGCCACAAAAATCCCGACCACACAACCGCCATATTCGACAAGTCTCTCTTGCTGGTATCTGACATCAATGTGCTTTGTTCTCTCATGGTACATTGGATTCTTGGTAAGATATATAGCATTTTGACTGTCACTAAATATGGTAGGGCAAGATGAATCTCCACAAAGCTCAGTGTACAAACCTCTCAACCAGATAGCTTTTTTATATGCCTCAGAAATAGCCATATACTTGGCATCAGTAGTGGAACAAGTCACAATAGACTGCAAAGTTGCTCTCCAACTCACAGAACAACCACCAATGATGAAAACATAACTTGTGAGTGATCTTCTCTTATCCAAATCACCAGCAAAATCAGAATCAACAAAACTAACAAGTCCATCTCCAGTTTTCCCAAACTGTAAATAAGCATTAGAAGTACCTCGCAGGTATCTGAAAATAAACTGAACTGCTTTCCAATCCTCGTTTCCAGGATTAGCCATGTATCTATGGCTTGGCATTTTGCATATTAAAATGACGAAAACTTTATCAATATATCCCTTCTGACTTAGATATACTTTTCCAGACGGTCTATCTCTTGATATTTCCATGCCAAGAATTTTCTTTGCTGCACCCAAATCCTCCATCTCAAATTCATTACTCAATTACTTCTTTAGTTCATTAATCTCTGACATACTCTCAGCAGCATAAGCATATCATCAACATAAAGGAGCAAATAAATGTTGAACCGTTAACAG
This sequence comes from Triticum aestivum, assembly GCF_018294505.1. NCBI lineage: Eukaryota > Viridiplantae > Streptophyta > Magnoliopsida > Poales > Poaceae > Triticum > Triticum aestivum. The sequence continues at coordinate 41,895,354 of NC_057801.1, read as the reverse complement.
TTTTCAAATAAACACAACTATCTTAATTAGACCTTTTGAAACCTTGCGAGAGCATAAAGGTGTAAAATCTCTTGTACCATTGTCTAGGGGATTGCTTCAATCCATAAAGAGATTTCTGTAACTTCCAGACAAGCTTTTATTTTCCAGGAATAAAAAAACATTCAGGTTGTTCCATATAAATATCCTCTTCTAATTCTCCATGTAAAAATGCAGTTTTAACATCCAATTGTTCAAGCTCAAAATCATGCATGGCAACAATACTGAGTAAAGTACGAATAGAGCTATTTTTCACAACAGGAGAAAAGACTTCGTTATAGTCAATACCTGGAATCTGGCTATAACCTTTAGCAACTAAACTTGCTTTATATCTTGTCTCACCATTAGGAGAAACACCTTCTTTCCTCTTGAAAACCCACTTGCAACGAATAGGTTTCTTCTCTCTAGGCAATTTTACTAAATCCCAAGTGCCATTATTTTCAAGTGATTCCATCTCATCATGCATAGCGGTCATCCACTTATTACTATCACTAGAAATAATAGCCTTGGAATATGAAGAAGGCTCAGCATTACCTTCAATTTCTTCTGCAACAAATAAAACAAAAGAAACAATATTGCACTCTTCAATTAACCTGTCAGGTTTATTAATACCCCGCCTAACTCTGTCACGTGCAAGATTCCAACTGGGTGGAACAATAGGCTGATTTGGAGTGGGAGTGACATGTTCATCATCAACAACGGGTTCATCACCAGATGTATCACATGTTTCAATAACATGCTCCACCTGAACAGTAGGCTGCTGAATAGTAGGCTGATGTTCACTCTCAACAGGAACATTAGTAGATGAAACATCATGTAACATAGCAGATTCATTAAAGATAACATTTCTGCTAATAACCACCTTCTGGGTTTCAGGATTCCACAATTTAAAACCTCTACACCAGATTTATAACCAAGAAAGATACACTTAACAGCCCTAGGCTCCAACTTTCCATTATCAACATGAGTATAAGCAGTGCAACCAAAAACTCTCAACTGTGCATAATCAGCAGGTGAACCAACCCATACCTCAATTGGAGTTTTCTTATCACTAGTAGAAAAAGGGGCTTTAGTCCCGGTTGGTAAGGCCCGGGACTAAAGCCCCTTTAGTCCCGGTTCTTACATGAACCGGGACTAAAGGCTGCGGCCACGTGGAGCTCCACCTTTAGTCCCAATTGGTAACACCAACCGGGACTAAAGGAAATTTTATGATTTTCCTCTTTGAATTTTTTTTTTGAATTTTTTTTATTTTCAAATTTCTGAATTATTTTAACCTCTAATCTCTAATCACCACCCCACATCACTGCTCAATTTATCCTCTAATCTCTAATCACCCCTCATCATTCTAAATCATCTAACTTCCTGAACGGTCACCCATCCTCCCACTCCCCCAGCCTGAGCACGCTTAACTTCCGGGTTCTATTCTCCCTCTTTTCCAAGTCTGCACTTGTTATTTTCCTGACAATAGTAAGATGTCAATCCTATTAACCCTCAGGAATTTTGCTTGAGCATGAAGTGACACATTTCACTGTTTGAGTTTCAAACTATTGTTTTAGAAAACAATAATTATTTAGTAACACTAATATTTCTTGAATAATTAGTTTGACCATTGTTTGACCACAGTTTGACCATAGTTTGACCAGATTTTACCAAAATTTAAAATATTTGAAATAATTATTTAGTAACACTAATATTCTAGAATAATTAGTTTGACCATTGTTTGACCACAGTTTGAAATTTTTTCGACTTTTTCCGCTGTACATCTTAAAAGCCCCATAACTTTTTTTTTTCTGTTAGGTTTCTGAGGATTTTGAAAATGTTTAACGGGGTTCCCCTGGTTAAATTTGGATGTAACTTTTTGAGTAGATGGTTTTTCATATAAAAAACTTTTTCATGCGAGTTAGTATGCAAAAGTTATGCCCATTTTACTAAATTCTAGAGAGATTTTGCAAATAAAGTCGAAATTCATATTTATAAATTTTCCCAACAACTAGACCACATATCACATGGGAAACTTATTTTCTTCTATTTTTTTGACATTTTCATCATTTTCTTTTATTTTTTTAAAAACTAAAAAGGCGATCCACGGGGGGGGGGGGGGGAGGGGGGTAGAGTTTGAAAATGGGACCTTTAGTACCGGTTTGTGGCATGAACCGATACTAATGCCTCAAACCCCATTAGTACCGGTTGGTGGCTCGAACCGGGACTAAAGGTCTAACCTTTAGTACCGGTTGGTGCCACCAACCGATACTAATGGGCATCGCACCCTTTAGTCCCGGTTCGTGGCACCAACCGGGACTAAAAGGTCCAGACGAACCGGGATAAATGGCCCACGTGGCCCGGCCGGCCCCCTGGGCTCATGAACTGGGACTAATGCCCCCATTAGTACCGGTTCTGGATTGAACCGGGACTAATGGGGTGACCTGTCTGGACCATTGCCCCCTTTCCTACTAGTGTACTAAGAGCAATATTTGGTGAACGGTTAATGAGATAACAAGCAGTGGAAGCGGCCTCGGCCCAAAAACGCCTATGCAAACCTGCATTGGACAACATGCAACGGGCTCTAGAAATAATGGTCCTGTTCATACGCTCAACAACACCGTTTTGTTGAGGAGTATAAAGAACGGTGTAATGTCTGACAATGCCTTCAGACTTGCAATAATTCTTAAATTGCTTAGAACCTAATTCCATACCATTATCAGTGCGAAGTATTTTTACCTTCTTTTCAGTGTGCCTTTCAATCATAATCTTCCACTCCTTAAATGCTGAGAACGCTTCATATTTATGCTTAAATAAGGCCAAACTTTTCTTGAATAATCATCAATAATAGTCAGCATGTAACTTGCACCACCTAGTGACTTTCTGCGAGACGGTCCCCATAAATCCTGATGAACATAATCAAGAATACCTTCAGTTGTATGAACCGAAGTGTTGAACTTCATCCTCTTGTGCTTGCCGAAGATGCAAAGCTCACAAAATGTCAATTTACCAGGTTCATATCCATCAAGAAGACCTCTCTTATTTAACTCTGCTAAACCAAGTTCACTCATATGTCCAAGACGCATATGCCAAAGGTTAGCAGCATCACATTCAGAATTCTTTGAAACAATTGGAGTAGCGTTACCTGAAACGGTAGAATCTCAAAGGTAATAAAAGACCATTGGTCGAACTTAAGTCACCTTTCATCACAACAAGGGAGCCTTTGGTGACCTTCAAAACACTATCTCCACCTGAATACTTGTACCCCTTTGCATTAAGGGCACTAACAAAGATAAGATTTCTCTTCATCTTCGGAATACCAAACATCTGTCAAAGTTTTGATTGTACCATCAAACGTCTTGATTCGAATGGAACTTATGCATTCAATCTTGCATGGTGAATTATCAAAACCCAAAACGGAACCAGCAGAAGTAGTGGAATCAAAAGGATTAAACCAATCTATTTGTGGACACATATGAAAAGTGCATGCAGTGTCAAGTACCCACTCACCATTGGTCTCAGCACATCCAGCAATAACAACAAGATCATCATCAGAACTATCATCACGAGCAACATTAGCAGAATTTTCACCTTGTTTGTTATCTTTCCTCTTTTCTTTATTCTGCAACTTGAAACACTTTGAGATGTCATGCCCGTCTCTGTTGCAATATCTGCAATACTTCTTGTCTCTAGATTGCGACCGGCCCCTGTAGCCGTTTTTACTTTTGCCTCTGTTTCCATTATTGGAGTTCTTCTCCTTTGTCCTGCCACGAACAGATAATCCCTCGTCTTGGGATGAACTCGAACCATCATGAGGCACCATTAATTTTGTATTATCTTTAGAGTTCAAAGCTTCATAAACTTCATTAAGCGTGAGAGTATCACGACTGTATATTATGGTGTCTCTAAAATTGGTATAAGAACTTGGCAGTGAACAAAGTAGCATTAAAGCAGTGTCTTCCTCTTCATACTTAACCTCCATTACAGCTAGATCAGATATGATCTCTTTAAATTCTGAAATATGATTCAAAACATTACCTCCCTCGGGTAACCTGTGCAGGAATAATTTTTGCTTCAAATGCATCTTGCTGGTGAGATCTTTAGTCATGCAAATCCCTTCCAGCTTTAACCATAGAGCAACTTTAACCATAGAGCGGCCGCAGTTTTCTCGCTCAAAACTTCCTGCAAAATATTATTATGTAAATGGAGTTGAATTTTTGACAAAGCCTTACAATCAATTATTTTCTTCTCAGCAGTCCAGTCCTGAATTCGGTTCTTCCCAAAACTATCCAGTGCTTCATCATAGTCGGACTGTGCCAACAACGCCCGCATCTTGACTTGCCATAGGGTAAACCTTGTGTCACGGTCCAGCAGCGGAAAATCTTACTTCATGAAAGCCATGAGCAGATTAAATCTGTGCACAAAGTAGTACAAGCCGGTAAAAAAATTCTTGACAGAATTTAATATGCGGAGAAAAAACTAGAAGAACAACACCTGGTAGTATCTCGGTGGGTGAACGTTGCAATTGACGAACGGAAATAAAAGACTGATTTTGCAGCCTTCCCGTGAGAAGTACTATTGGAGTACTAGTGGATGATTGCTTCTATCTTCACGTAGCAAGCAATTTGGATGGGACTTGACCTTGTACGCAGCAGCAATAATGATCGGTGGCGGCTACGTCACGTGTGATCCCCTTAGGAAATGAAGTCAGCAGCCACTCGGCGGAAAAAACGATCTGGTACATCGCATGTGCGGCGGCGGCGGCGAAACGGAGTTCCAGCCGGTCTGGGTTGAACCTGCGATTTGACAAATCGCAGAACGTCCATGCACTAGTAGAAAAGGGGCATCAGTCCCGGTTGGTAAGGTCCTTTAGTCCCGGTTTTTGAACCGGGACTAAAGGGCCGTTACTAATGCCTCCCACCTTTAGTCCCGGTTCAAACTGGAACCGGGATTAAAGGTCGCGGCCACGTGGAGCTCCACCTTTAGTCCCGGTTGGTAACTAAAGGAAATTTTATGATTTTTTTTGATTTTTTGTTTAATTTTTTTTAATTTCAAATTTCTGAATTATTTTAACCTCTAATCTTTAATCACCACCCCTCATCACTGCTCAATTTATCCTTTAATCTCTAATCACCCCTCCTCATTCCTAATCCCGAACGGTCACCCATCCTCCCACTCCCCCAGCCTGAGCACGCTTAACTTCCGGGTTCTATTCTCCCTCGTTTCCAAGTCTGCACTTGTTGTTTTCCTGACAATAGTAAGATGTCAATCCTATTAACCCTAAGAAATTTTGCGTGAGCATGAAGTGACACATTTCATTGTTTGAGTTTGAAACTATTGGTTTAAAAAACAATAATTATTTAGTAACACTAATATTTCTTGAATAATTAGTTTGACCATTGTTTGACCACAGTTTGACCAGATTTGACCAAAATTCAAAATAACTGAAATAATTATTTAGTAACACTAATATTCTAGAATAATTAGTTTGACCATTATTTGACCATTGTTTGAAATTTTTTCGATTTTTTCCACTTTAGATCTTAAAAGCCCCGTAACTTTTTTTCTGTTAGGTTTTTGAGGATTTTGAAAATGTTTAACACAGTTCCCCTGGTTAAATTTGGAAGTAACTTTTCGAGTAGATGACTTTTCATATAAAAAACTTTTTCATTCGAGTAAGTATGCAAAAGTTATGCCCATTTTACTAAATTCTAGAGAGATTTTGCAAATAAAGTCAAAATTCACATTTGCAAATTTTCCCAACAACTAGACCACATATCACATGGGAAACTTATTTTTTTTTATTTTTTTGACATTTTCATCATTTTCTTTTACTTTTTTAAACTGAAAAGGCGATCCGGGGGGGGGGGGGGGGGGAGTTTGAAAATGTGACCTTTAGTACCGGTTCGTGCCATGAACCGGTACTAATACCTCAAACCCCATTAGTACCGGTTGGTGGCTTGAACCGGGACTACAGGTTTAGTCCCGGTTGGTGCCACGAACCGGTACTAATGGGCATCGCACCCTTTAGTCCCGGTTCGTGGCACCAACCGGGACTAAAAGGTCCAAACGAACCGGGACAAATTGCCCACGTGGCCCCTGGGTGCACGAACCGGGACTAATGTCATCATTAGTCCAGGTTCTGGACTGAACCGGGACTAATGTCACCATTAGTCCCGGTTCTGGACTGAACCGGGACTAATGGGCTAACCTGGGGTGGACCAAAGCCCTCTTTTCTACTAGTGATGCAAACCCTAACTCTTGTCTCTGATCTCGTATACGAACCTCAGCTCTTATACCACTTGTTAGATAATAACGAGAATAAAACGAGACAGAGAGACACGGATTTTTACGTGAAAACCCTTGCGGGAGAAAACCACGGACGCACGAATGTGCAATCACTATGATGGAGGAGTATTACAAGCACGAGACGACAGACAGTATGAGGTGTGACTACATGGGGTATATATGAGGGCAATACATGAGAGTCCTTAGAGGACAAGTAAACGAGTTGTACTCGCACACGTCGGTACCAACGGAAAGGCCCACACCGTATGTACTACGTCTAGTCCAAGACGATAGAATTTGGATCACAATTTAACAAATGTGGTCTACGTGCATGGAGTCAGTGCATCAATGGGTTAGTTAGTTAGTTAGTTAGTTAGTTAGTGGGCAATTGTGGTGGCCGGGTTATGCCTGCGTGCGCGTGCGTACGTACGTGCGTGCTGTGTGTGTCCGCTGTACTGTAAACTATACGAAAAAGGATTTCCCCGCTTTATATTATAAAGCAATAAACCTAATATCCAACACAAAGTACAAAGTACAAAGTACAAGAAGTCATAGCGCTATATTGTCAACTGGCCAGCAATGCTACATCTACAGGGTTTTACGGGCTAGGCTCAGGTGGGGTGTGTTGATTGTTAGTTAAGATGAAGCGGGCCCCACCCTGAAAATGTTGCCTTGCGTTGGCCATCTGATTGGGGTTGGCCGTGCGTTGCAGGGTGGTTGGTCTCGCTGTGGCTGTGTCCCGGGCCTGTTGCCTTGCGAACGGCAAGGCTAAATGTTGGCGATACTCCATGTTCATCGATCGGTCGATGCTCCGCGGGGCGGCACCGGCTGCCGCGAGTCGTTGCTCTTGCCGAACACCACCGTATCCTCCACCACAGGCTTGCGCTTGGCTCTCTCGAGGTGCCTGCCTCCCTCCAACTTGGGTTGGGTGAGCACGGCCTCGACACACCAATAGCACCACCACTGTGCCCAAGCTCAAATTCACGCGCTCAGTGTAGACGAGGACGGGACGAACCTAGGCTTCACCTAGGCTTCACGCACACGTTGCGTCCAGTAATATGCATATAAACCCACAACACGCTAACATTTCGGAGCATCAACAACAAAACTAGTGCAGTAATCCAGAGCACATAATGTGCTTGGAGTTTGCCTCTTGTTTCGGCGGCGGCAGAACGTACGACTACGGCGGCGAGCGGCCCACTCCAAAGGAGGAGCACGTCAGCGGCCGTCGTCGCTGCGACCGGCAACCGCACAGGGAACCACGGGAGCGCCTACAACGGAACCGATCATCACCAACCGGCGCCTGCCTACCACAACCATCCACCCGCCGCGACGAGGCTGGGTACAAGGCCTACCACGACGGCGCGGGTAGCTGTGGCGGACCTACGCGAAACACAAGGTCCACATTGAGACGCCAAAGCTTCCCGCGTGGCACAACAAGGTCGGTGACAAGGCATACACGGCGCGCGTCCAAGTAGCTGCTGATTCTGGTCATAGGAACAACGCCGCCATGGATTATTACCACTACCCAACCAACACCACTACTACTACTCTCGGAAGGTACTAGATAGTCAGATTAGGTTTGCGGCCATACACGGTAGGATTATAATCAATCCCTCCCTCCTTTCGCTGAACATCCCTCTGCTTTTGCCTGGTTGCTCTGTTTTCCCACTCTGTTTTTCCTTTCTCTTTGGATTTTGATCAGTCTTCTCATCTGCTGAAACTGAAAGGCACCTCGAACTAGAATAGGGGGCTGTGAATTTTGATCACAATCTCCAGGTACTTTTTGGATGTGCGGCACAAGTTCCAGCTCCAGCAAGCTTTTACCAGACTATCTTAGTGTTTCTGTACTTGCGTGTAGTTATGGCTTCTTTCTTCTTGTATCATATGATCAAGTGAAAGAAAGCATTGTGAAATCTCATATGAGTTCTCATTGCTGCCTTGCTATGTGCAGGTGTGGGTGGCTTCGCTGTGTTTTTTGCCGTCACCCGGTTGCAGGGCTTGAAGTTGGTGCTGTTGCCAGGAAATTGGTCCTCCCTTAATTTTTATATACAAGGCAACTATCAAAAATTATAATTTGCAGCTATACAATGTCATTAACACTATCGAGACAAAATTGATAGTGTTTTCCTCTTACTAGCAAAGGAGGACATTAATATGGGTTTGTGCCTTATCCCCCTCTACATCTGTGCCCCTGAGTTTCTCAAATTTTTCATCTGAGATAGTCCAATTGTCAATGAGTTGGAAGGCCAAAACTTGCCCATCATGGTGTCTAAGATCACATAATCTGTGAGGTCCACTGCTGCATAATTGCCTATTGTTGATGGTGCGTTATTGATGGATACTAAAATCGGTAGTGACAAGAATAGCCACAATGGGAGGTTTTCCATGGGCGGTTTTATTACATTCATTCGTGGTAGATAGATATGAGTAGTATTTTTTCACATTTTTTCTTGCGTGTATGTGCTAATATAGCTTTTTTAGGGCAAAACTAAGCTTTATTGATCATAATCCACATAAAGTGGGATACAAATCAGATTATAAGGGTTAACCAGCCAAGTGTGGCGCCCCGCACCGAGAGAGAGTGCATGCTTAGCTAAACTATGAGCTTCACCGTTTGAAGAACGGCTTTCAAAAACAAAACTACATGTAAAATGTAATGCTAGAAGTTGGATTTCTGTTATCACTGAACCATAGGAGCCCTGATTGCCTATCTTGATGTCATCAACAACCCGCTTGCAATCAGATGCCATGATTCGGTTCCCCAAGAGGAGATCCTCCGCCAAACCAAGGCCTTCTCGACAAGCAATTGCTTCCAACGTGGGCGGGTCGATTATCCCTGGTAAAACGAGTGCACAGCTTCCCATGTAGTTGCCCGCCTGGTCTCGGCATACAGCCGCCGCAGAGCTTCACCGATTGCGCAAGACTGCTCCACCTACGTGGATCTTAACGTAACCCGCCGGTGGTGCTCTTGGCCTTGCATGTGCTGCAACATTTACCCGAGGAGCTCCCTACAAAATGCGCCGAGGTTTTATTGATCAGCTCCAGTTCTTTGATAAACCTGCTCGCAAAGAGAGAAGTGGCCTGCGGGCTTTGTGTAATTCCCTCATGTATATATTTTGGCCGCGCCGTCGAGATGGACCAACTAGTGACTGCCACGCGGACAAAGATGCTATGATCCAAAGTCGCCATGAGGGTGAAAAGCCACTGTTTTGCGTTTGGTTCCGACGTTGCGATCATGCAATCTATCCTTTCACCATCTTCCAATGCCCATACGCATCTTGCCAGTAAGCACTCAAGGAGGGAGTGTCTCCAAGAGTCCCGCGAGCCATAGAATGCACAAGAGCTAGTGGTCGACATATTGCGATGAGCTCGTATATCCTCTATAGTGAGGGATTGTCTTGCTAATCACCATAAGAACATTCTGATTTTAGCTGGTACGTGCACATTCCATAGCTGCTTCCATGACTTCTCCTCATTACGCAGCGTCAAGGGTCTCGCCGCTTCTTCGAGCCATGCTCCCCTTCGATTCGCTGTCGCCATCATCATCCTGTACGCCCAGATGACTGAGAACTTGCCGCTTCTTTCAAAGTGCCAAGCCCAATAATCATCAAAGTTACGAGTGCTAATAGGAATTGCTAGGATGGCTTCAACATCCATGGGCATGAAGGTCTGCTCCACTTTTTGCTTATCCCATGTAGCGGTGCTCAAGCTGACATTGTCTGAAGCAAACCGGGGTGGATTAGCAATCTTGCTGCCATAAAATCGCAGCATTTCGTCTCTAGGAATCCAATTGTCCATCCATACATCCGTGGTATTCCCATTAGCGATGCGTTTTATCAGCCCAAGTTTCAAAATATCAACTCCTTCTTTGATAGCTCTCCATATTTTACTTGGACGGGAACCAAGCTCTGCTTGCAATATCGATGAATCTGGGAAGTACACACTCTTAAGGATTCAGGCGCTCAAAGAGTTTGGCTGTTGCAAAATCCTCCATCCTTGTTTTGCTAGCATAGCAAGGTTAAAAATCTCAAAGTCCTTGAAGCCTAGTCCTACCATAGCCTTCGGTTGTGTCATCGCCTCCCAAGATACCCAACTTGCTTTCCGATGTCCATCTTTGATGCCCCACCAAAACTTCGTTATTAGCATATTAAGATGTTCACATAGTCCCATCGGAAGTTTGAAGCAGGACATGAAGAAAACAGGGATGCCTTGCACCACCTATTTAACCAATACTTCCTTGGCTGCTGCTGAGAGTGTCTTCTCAATCCACCCTTGTATTTTGCTCCATAACCTGTCTTTCAAAAGCTTGAATGCTCTTTTCTTTGAAGAACCCACATCAGAAGCCATGCCCAAATATTTCTCATTTAGAGTTTCATTGGGGACTTGGATAGTTTGCTTGATCTCATCTCTAACACTTTCTGGAACACCCTTGCTGAAGAATATTGATAATTTACCATAGTTTATACGTTGGCCTGTTGCTTGACAATAGATATCCAAGATCTGGTTAACCTCATCTGCTCCCACACTATTCGCCTTGGAAAAAAGCAGGCTGTCATCTTCAAAGAGAAGATGGTTTACATGCGGCGCCGAGGGTGCCACTTGTATTCCATTAAGGTTTCATGACTCGTCTCAAGATTTTAACAGGCACGAAAGGCCCTCTGCTGCTAACAAGAACAAGTATGGGGAGATTGCGTCCCCCTGTCAAATTCAACGTGAAGGAATAAACTACTCCAACTTCTTACCGTTGAACATTACCGAGAATTTTACTGATGTGACCATGCCCATGACAATATCCACCCATCTTTGTGTGAAACCAAGTTTAACCATAATAGCTCGAAGATATGCCCACTCTACCCTATCATAGGCCTTCATCATATCCAGCATCAAAGCACAGTGCTGATTCTTCTTTGCCTTGTTTCTCTTCATAAGTGTAGATATTCATACGCTGCAATTATGTTGTCAGTTATCAACCTACTCTGAACAAAAGCAGACTGCTCCGGATATAATTTCAGGGAGTACCACTTTCAGATGGTTCGAGATCACCTTTGTTGAAATTTTATATTGAACATTGCAAAGACTAATTGGGTGGAATTGCGTTAATTGGTTCAGATCCTTTACCTTGGGAATCAAAACTAGAATAGTCTCGGTGATGCATTCAAAAGACTCATTCCCTTCAACTATACTCAGCACCATCTTTGTGACTTCTTCACCACACACCCCAGTGCCATTGGAAGAAATGAGCCACTACAAGAAACTTGTTAATCCATGACGGATTTGCGATGACAAATTCAGAAACTGTCATGGACAATCGGTACAGCCCCCGCAAGCCCGCCTAAGCCCGCTAGAGCCCGCCCAACCGTTCCTCAAATAAAAGGCTAGCCCTAACACACACTCTCATCGGCCTCCTCTTATCTCCCTCCTCCACACATCCCCTCCCGATTCCCCATCGCTGCCACCCACCACCTCTTCCCATCCCTCCTCCGCCGCTGGCCCTCCGCCTACCGTCCCCTCACCTCGCACTCAGGCAGGTGCCAGATCCACGTGATTCCCCAGTCATACGCCCCTCTCGCAATCCAACTCTCTCTCTCTCTCTCACTTGCGACCCCTCGCGCCGCGACCAGTGCACGTCGATTCCGGCGACGTCCGCCACCGCGCAGCACACCGACGAGCTAGTCTCCAACCCCTCCGTCCTCCAGTCCGACTGGATCTACCGCTCCCGGTCTCTAGCACTCGCCCACGACCTCTAGCCCGTGGCTAGGGTTTCGGCTGCAGCATCGCGTCCATCACTGGCGCGTCTTTGGCGGCTCCTCTCTGTCGTACAGTGCACCCAATTGCGCCCTCCCCGCCTGCTGGATGTGCGCTCGCGCACGTTGGGCTGGACGGCGGTGACGCCGACCTCCTCTGCCGCGTCTTCGGCGCGGCCGTGCATCCCGTGCCAATCTCCTACCACGCGATGGTGGTGGCCGACCTGCACTTCGGCAGGTGCATCACCAACAAATCTCTTTAGTGAGCACTTGTACCTCTGCATCGCCCCTCTGTTGCATCTGATTTTATTTTACCTGTTGTTCCGAGTTAGTCAATGTTTTGAAACTGATGTATCTGTGAACAAAATATTGAAGTTATTTACATGTTGATAATTGGTTATCAAGCAAAGGTACATCCAGAAAATGTTAGTGGTTGTTGGAAGAAGTTGGTTCATTTACTACTGCAGTAAAAAAGTGGAACAACTGATTTTGTACGTATACTAAATTTACTTGCATGCTTATTTTACAGGCGTTTCCTGCATACTGAGGGTATGCCTGATCTCTTTTCTAAGGCCATGAGATATTTTCAGGTAGCTTCTCTTGATAAGGTCAATGGCTTGCGTACTGTACTTCTATAGATCCTTTCTTTCATAATGAGTTATGTGCATGCTCTCTTTCCTCAAGTCAAGATTTGATCAGGGAAGCTACTCAGTATTTTTGTTGTACATATGCATGTCCCATAAATTCAGAGGTTAGTATAACATGACAATGAGGTTGCATCATAAGTCTAAAACCAAGGTTCTTCTCTCCACATAATAATCTCCTAACAAAAACAAAACCATTTATAAACTGAATTTTTGAACATACGAACACCATGGAGAAGCTCATTTATAAAGCATCCAATTGTATATGAATTTCTGAAATATTACCATCTGCAATGGATATGATAATGGTAGAACAATTGTGATGATGGACAAATGTTTAAGGTTTTATTTTCCCGTTGCAACGCACGTAAATATGTCCTAGTTAATACAAAGGATGGTCAAGTTTCTGATGTTAGTTCATTAATTTCAAACAATAAATAGATACTTGTTACTTTATCCATGACAAACTTCAAATACATCGTGAAGAAAGGGAAAGTACTGTGCGGCTACCCATTGTACATTGTGGCTTGTTTGCTCAGTTAGTATGCATTTGAATAAATTCTTTAAGAATTCAGTTAGTAAATATTTAGACATTTGGGAAGGCATAGTAGTTTAAAAATTCAGTTTAGTTGAGACAACATTTGCATTTTAGTAATAGTGAAAGGAAACTGCGCAACCAATTGTCACACTAATATCTTTGCTTTGCACATTATAGAATGCACATCTCCAACCTGATGGACGTCGATGCCGCCGTTCTCAAGCAGAACAGTGTGAGCTTGATACCCTTCCATTCTTCCTATTATCTTATTCTTGATGTGAATTATTCAGGCGGTAGATTTTGAGTTGTTCAAGATGTGATCTGTTGTGAGCTTCAAGGTGTGGATTATTGTGTGGTTCCTGTAAAATTATAACTGCACGGATATTTCTGTGTGCATAAAATCTGCATTGGACCATGCCCCCGATATCATGCATTGCGTTGATACACTACTTGACTTGCAATCTCCTGGTGTTCATGGGTTCCGATTCTGCTTATATCTTGTTAACCATTAAGTAATTGCTTAAGCCAGGAAATAAATGAAGTTTGTAGTTCTTATGCAAGCTGATGAATGTTTGCTACATATGCTGAAGGCTTTCAGTTCCTACTGCTATCACCTTGTTTACACATATACCGATTCATTTCATTATTGTTTGATGTTATAAATAATAGTCTCTCAATACCGATCAAGTGGGAAATCCCTAGTCCCGAGCATAATTGCCACGTGCTGTTTTTAGAGTACTTTTTCTTATATTAATTTATTGCAGAGACAATAATCTGGAATTAGCATGTATAAAATTTCAAGTGCCGATACTACAATATACAAATTTGAAACAGTTTAGGCTCAAAGTATAAACTCTAAACTTTATTGGAGAGAAATAATTGTGTACCTTGTATACCACCTCATTTTGAAGTGTGGGTAGACATTACTATGTACCTTGTATGCCATGAAGGTTAATCAATAAATGGTTGAATTCATGCTGTTTTTCTTCCAACATATGTTACTGTTCTTCACAATTCGTGGGTGTGGTTAATCTAGATGTGAAGGTTATGGTATGGAAGCATTACAGTAAATCTGAACCATTAAGTTCATATTTGTACTAAAGGGCTTAGCTGAAGTTCTCTGATTTGTAAAGAATTATATTGTTAGCATAATAAGATCACTAAGTGGATCACTTAATTGCCTACAATGGTCATGCGTCCTGATTGTTTTTATTTTAAATGCAAGAAGCAAGTTTATTGATAGAAATTATCTTTAATTGATGAAGAAAGTATGCCTCCAGTATTACTATTTTCAGGTTCAGGCTGTTATAACTTATTCTTCTTTTGTATGTGGTTTGTGTTCGATGCAGGTTTGGCTGTTAGTACGTGTTACTGGAGATTGAAGTTCTTTCTAGCTGGCGTGGAAGCAGATTTGCAGTGTTGGAGATTAAAAACAGCTACTAGTGCATTTTTTATGGATGTCATGTTACTCAAAATTAGAAAAATAATAATCTTACAGTGCTATCTAGATGTGCTTGTGATGTTTTGATATAAGCTTAGTTTTTTTAAATCAGATTAAGATTGGTGTATATCTGTATTGGTATGTGAACAAATGTTATTTTTTGAATGAATACAATTTGGTTGTTGTATATTGTGTTGTATCAAGAAAACAGACTGGACGAAAAAGGGACATGGGTTTGATTAGATAAATAGGCTAATGGACAGGACCAAAATAAATTATTGGGCCAAAATACTAATTGGGTGATGTGCCATCTTGGCCTCCACGTCAGATCCACGTAGACGCCATGTTAGGTTTGTGGTGCTTCGAGGTCAGCTAAACCGGTGACGGTTTGTTCCGTCACATCCTAGTTTGGGCCGGGCGGGCCTGGGGCTAATCCATGACGGCCGAGTACTGTCATGGAGGGTACGATAGCAAATTATGGCGCGATATACATGACGGATTTTGAATCCCTCATCCATGGGCACGCATGACAGTATTTGGTCGATTTGTGACGGACAAGGACCGTCATGTATTAACAAGTTTCTTGTAGTGAGCGGGAAAGCCATCGGGACCGGGTGATTTCATGGGGAACATTTGAAATAGGGCATCCTTCACCTCTTGCTGTGAGTAGGGCGCATTCAGTTGAGCATTCATATCATCTGTTACTTTCTTTGGCATGATTCCAATTACTCTCTGCATATATGTAAAAAGAGTTTACCGTATCCTCTATCTCTCATGTTTCCTCCGTGAGGCTACCATCAGGCCGCACGAGAGCCTTTATCTTGTTCTTCCTTCTTCTTCTACTAGCTCTTAGATGGAAGAAATAAGCTCTACTAGCACAAGATCTCTTCGCGATGCTAAAGTTCAACCAGTCGATCCATCACTTTTGTCTCGATGTGAGACGGCCCCGACCTTCCTGGCTGGGCACGCATGACATCCTGGTGAGCCTTTAGTTTTTTTAACTCCGCCAGCACTGACCCAAACTCCGTTAGGTCCAAGACTGATAAACCTTTCGAGAGGTTCTTCAGTTTTGCGTTCAGCTCTCCCACTGTAATAGCAGCAGAATTGTTCCAGTTTTCATTAATCACGTCAAAAAAATCAGGGTGTCGTTCCCACATAAGCTCATACTTGAAAGATCGTGGCCGCATGTTGAAAGCACTCTCATCGGCCAGAGTTAAGAGAATTGCAGCATGGTCTGAGATGGCTGTGTTCTTGTGTTCGAGCTCTGCTGATGGAAATGCCAAGGGCAAGATTGGGGAAGCAACGCACTGGTCCAGCCGTACCCGTGTAAACATGCCTCATGTGACCCTTTTTTCAAATGTCCAAGGATTCTCCTGATATCCGATATCCGCATCAAGTGCATTCCGGAATGCGACCATCTGGGCCTGACTTCTATTGCCAACTCCGTCATGTTCATCCGCTCTTAAAACCTCATTAAAGTCCCCTAGGGCCGCCCAAGTTAAAGCGCTGGAGCTAGCTATGCCCCTCAACATATTCCACGTTTTGCAACGCTCGTTTACCTGGGCCTCTTCATATACGAAGGTAAATCTTGCATGAACACCTAATAAGGAATCCACCTCCACATCCACATGGTACTCCGAGTAACCGATAATTTCAGCCTTTATTAAATCATTCCAAAACACACCTAAACCACCACTCCTACCAGAGCTACTAACAACAAAACCTTTATTGTAACCAAGTGTTTCAGCTAAATTTTCTACACGAGTACACTCTAATTGAGTCTCAACAATGCATACAATAGAGGGGACAAACTACTTCTCCCTATTATGAAGCTCTCGAAGTGTTGCTGGTTTGCCAGCACCACGACAGTTCCACACAAGGATACTCATTGGGCCCGGGGGTCTATCAGTGGGGCTGGCCTCACTTTGTTTAGCTGCTGCATTGCTTCCTTTGCTTCCCTCTGAAGCTTTGACCCTCTTCAGGTCCCTCTTGGGGTGGGGGGGGGAGGGATCGGTAGGGTTTGAAAATGACGACACAATTGCTCACTACTAGGGAAAACCCTAGTAGTAGCGCGGGTTTTGAGGCTATCAGCAGTGCGGGCAGCCGTGCTACTACTACGGCGCTACAGCTAAGTTTTGGTATTAGCACGGTCCGCACCCGCGCTACTACTGTTGACTATATCAGCATCGCTTTTCTGGAACGCGCTATTATTAATTAGCTGTAGCGGTTTCCTAGCCCTTCGCTACTGCTATATCTTTCATCATCCCCCCCCCCCCCGCTTCCTTCCCCGTTTCAGTTTCAATAAACTATAATTTGCAGATACTAGGTACTACTATATATCAATTTCATAAAGCATTATAGGTACTAGGTAGTACTCCTTCCGTTCCAAATTACTTGTCGTTGTTTTAGTTCAAACCACGACGAGTAATTTGGAACGGAGGGAGTACTAGATAACAATTTCATATATAGTCAACATGCATCCTCAAGGAGTACTAGGTGATATTGATGACGATCATCATTTGTAGTTCTAGATGATATCGATGACGATCATCATATGTAGTTCTAGATGGTATCCAGGACGATCATCATATATATGTAGTTCTAGATGATATAGCCACACACACACATATGTATTTCTAGATGATATCGAAGACGATCATCATCCTCAAGCCTGGGCGGTGGGTGTTCCTGATAGTAATTAGGATGGCCTGTCCAACACAAAGATTCTTCCAATAAGGAATCTCTTCCACCCAACCGAGTTTAAGTGCGTGCGACCGTTCGTGTCCATGCAGTAAGTACAAGTTGTGACGGATCCCCTTGTAGTAAGGCGTAGTCCAGCTGAGCCTTCTTCACCAGGCTCGATACCATAACTCACAGATAGGCTCTTTGCCAATTTTTGAATAAGAAAAACATATCAATTAATAAATAGCCTCGCACATACTCTTGCAAATAAGTATATATGGATTATCTACACTATTAGTAGTTCCTTAGATTCTGCACTAATAAGCATGTGATCGGACTCTACACTAAAGCATATCGTCGACTAGATTCCACACAACATATCATTGGACTCTACACTAAGCATATCATCGGATAATTTGCATTTATAAGTACAACATACCATATCATGTCGATCGACCATGGTACTTGTCAGGCGGGTCACGAATGGCACTCCGACAAAGTCAGCACATGGCGGAATTATGTCCCATAGGTTGCACACCTCCTCCTCGCTCAACCTCATTCTTTGAGCTACGATGGCTTCATGAAGTGGGTCCTCATCATCTTCATCGAGTGGCTCCTCATCATCTTCATCATGTTCGTCATCTTCCACCAGGTTGATATAAATGACGGCCAGCTTGGGTCTTTCTACTCTGAAGGAGAAGCTGATCAACTCACCACCAGTAAGACGCATGCGGGCAAGGAAACGTACCCATCCATCTCCTCCAATATGCGACATATTGTGTCCTTTCTCGACCTCCATAATGTACGCCCCCAGGAGCCTGAAATGTCACAGCGTCTCCTGTCAGCTTGTTGAATTTCAAACTCACATTCCATGGGACGATCTGTGTAAAAAAGCAAAATGACAGAATGCAGTAATGCCAACACTAAAAATAAAATAGTTGTTAAATTTCATATAATTTCTTACTGCCTCATGACGAAAACTGGGCTGGAAGTAGATGCCGAACAGCTTGCTAGTTGCAAGGCTGCTGGCGCACCTTGACTTGCATAGTCGACATGGTGGTTGTGGTGGTGGCGCCATTTTCCTAAAGCAATATGAGAAAAGGTTTAACGATCCACTTCACAGGAAAGAAAAACAGTAGCATGTGATATTTTTGGTTCTTCTTCAGTTATATTTTCATAGCTTACTAACACCTTTTCGAATAGAACCAACAGCTAGCAGGCAAATGCCAAATCTTCCGCGAGAATCAATTTGATTCTTCTTCCGCGAGAATCAATTTGATGGACAATTATAATCCTAAGATCTATCTAGGTGGTGCCAAATATTCAGAGCTATCAACTAGCGTACTAAATCAACTAAATCTAAATGTTCTATAAATCAACTAAATCAACTAGCCTATTAAATCAACTTGCCTACTAAATCAACTAAATCTAAATGTTCTATAGATCACCTAAATCAACTTGCCTACTAAATCAACTAAATCAAAATGTTCTAAATCAAGTAAATCAATTAGCCTACTAAATCAACTAAACCATATGAACTAAATCAAAATGTTGCATATGAACTAGCCTACTAAATCAAAATGTAGCAGGGAGGAGGGGTTGTGGACGGAGGAGGGAGGAGGGAGAAGGAGGGGCGACTGGAGGAGGGAGGAGAGAGTAGGACGGAGGAGGAAGGGCGGAGCGAGGAGGGGCGGGCCGGCGGCGAGTCGAGGGAGGACGGAGGAGGAGGGAGGTACCGAGTCCAGCGAGGAGGAGGAGGTGACGGCGGCGCGGAGGGAGGAGGGGTAGGTGACGGTGGCCAGCGGCCGACGGGGGCGAGGGCGACCGGCGGGGGAGGACCAGCGTGGGGGTTTGAGGGGGAGATTGAGTGAGTGTGAGTGTGAGTGGATCGGATAGAGGAGAGCGTGGGTGGTGGGAGATAGCTAGTTTAACAGTAGCACGCTATAGGTAAAGGTGCTACTGCTAAACTACCTAGCAGGAGCGCACTTCGAATTAACGCGCTGCTGCTAGAACTAGCTTCGCGGCGGGATCATGGAAATTATAGCAGTAGCACGGCTTATAGGAGGCGCTCTACTGCTACTTTTATTTCAGCAGCGAGTTCTGCTGGAGCGCGCTACTGCTACGTTGCAGCAACGTCTTATTTTAAAACGCGCTGCTGGTAAGATCTTGTGTATAGGCTTTTCCCTAGTAGTGGCTAGTGGGTTGTCAAATATTTTGAGTTGCTGTTGAATACCACTGCCCTGACCGGTGTCTTCCCTTTCACCTCTCTTCCTGTTTACCTCAGACATGTCAATGTCCGCGTCAACAGCAGTCTGCTCAATAATAGCATTTTCCATATCCATCGGCTTGGACTGCCTTGCATCCCTAGTTGCTACCCGTCCTCCTCGAGTGCCTCTGCCTCCCCTGCGTCTGCGAACCCTACTTGGGCCAGTTCCAGTCCCCATTGCCCAAGTAGCGCGGAGATCTTTGAATTACATGGCTGACAGTGGGTGAACTCCATCACCATGCTCCTTAAAAACATGCCCAAGATGCTCACAAACTGCACACCAGTCTAGTATTTTTTCATAGTGGACTCTATAAATCTGACGTGAACCATCCCGCACCATTGTGACAACATTCTTCAAGGGTTTCAGAACATTGATCCTAACCCATACATGGTAAAAATTACTGGAAAAATCTTGGGATAGCTTCTCTGAGAAGAGGAGTTCACCCACCCGACTAGCGAGAGCATCAACCAGATGTGCATATTTGTCAGGAACGTCATGGATCTGGATCCATATATCAAGTGTGTCCAATGGAACCATTGAAGGTTGTGTAATACCATCTTACGGTGCTATTATGACTGTGTTCCCACGGAAATTCCAAGGGCCGTCCTGCATGACCCGCTCCCAATCTCCCAAGTAGAAGAATTGCACCGTATAGAGATTATCCTCTAAAGGGAGGAACTTGCAATCCTGAGCAAGATCCCACGCAGCGTGCATGTTCTTATAGAACCAATACTGAATGTAAGGCTTCTTGATATGCACCCGTGTGACTGCGATCCATTTGGTTGAATCTGGTGGTGCCTCCTTCTCGTCATAGATCACGTCGTCTAGGTCCTCTTCGCGCAGCCCAAGCTCCGCCATCATTCTCTCCATCTCAGCAGTGGGGTCAGCTCCGGGCGTCTTTGCTGACGCTGAACTACTCGCTACCATACTCGAAATCCTAACCCAATCTATAGAGCCATCCGGGTATTGGTGAGAACACTACCACCCGAACCCTACCTATGGAGGTCAACCAAGGCCGGGTAGGGATGCGAGGCCACCCCTAAATCAGCCCGAGTCGTTCCCAAGGTGAGATCAAGCAAGGGGAGGGAAGTTCTCTACGGCGGCGTGAGATCGCCTCCTGGAGGAAGGAAACCCTAATGTGAGGGAATGGCATTAACTATGTGCTAATTAATATAGCTAGACATCATGGATAGATGTTTTTAGAAACAACTCTTCTGTGAGAGTGAAGGCCCAATACCATACCCAAACATTCTAACCCACCGTTACGTCCCCATCATATAAAGCGATGTCCTCCCCTCAAAATAAATAAATAAAGCGATGTCCTCTCCTCAATAATAAATAAATAAATAAGGTGATGTCATAGAACCCATCCACCCCATCGCCCCACCCAACAACCACCTACAACTAAACCCTCTTCCCGACAGGGCTACACACAGCACCACCCAACATCTCGTCCAAGCTGTTGTATGATATTTGAAGGTCGAAATCTATAGTTCTTTTGATCTTTCAGGTGGATCAATCATAACATAGTATTTCCAGAAGCTCAAATGGATTATTTTTCATAGGACTAGGAGGCGCCAGGAAGTCTGCATCATCAATGATGGTTAATGCATGAGCAACACAAACAAGTCCACATGATAAAAATAAATATCATGTGGCAGGATCACCAAACTTGATTACAAGCTGGCTTTGTAGCGGGCACAGTACATGTATTTTTTTGGATGATGTCTAAAAAACAGGTTAGCAAGTGAAGAATTAGTATTACTAGTAGAACGTCCGTGCGTTGCTACCGGCTATAATGTTGTCTGACCATGGTTGGTAGGCAATCCTTCCAGGGGTGACAAGTCACAAACTGTACTTTACTCTATCGCTATAGAATTCCGGAAATACTCTTTAATTAACTCATTTGTTAGTAATAATATCAATGTGTTGTTTCCTCATGAATCTCTCTACTGTTGTTTTTCTGATTCAAGATCAGACGAAGAGTATTATCAACCACACTTCTTATTCAATAATTACGAAAACACCAATATTTAAAGCCAAGAAAGGCAATCTTTGGCAAAATTTTAAATTACATTATGATAAACAATGCAAAATAATAGAGAGTTATTTGTGTAAATATAAGACATTCAACTAGCCTTTCTGACATTTATTAATATGTTGGTCCAATAAAAAAATAAAACAATGCAAAAAAAGTATAAAGATTAGTTCAATAGATTCATAATTATAGATATGTTTAGAATGCAAATGTGTGGCCTAGAGGAGCTAGTGGCCACATGTTTTGCATTGATGAATTTACAGTGTGGCCATTAAATCCTCTTATGTCTTTTGCGTGAATGATAATGCACAAACATATGTGGTGCATAGTCGCATAGCGCGGCTGGCTCCGTACCACATGTCCCGCATGAGATTGGCTCTCCCTGCCGGTGATGGAGTTCATATTGAAGTCACATTAGTGGTGTCGCTAACCCTGCAAGTGTTTCTATGTTTTGTATTGTTTTTCTATAGCGGTTTATGTTTTGAACTCTACGTGTTTGGGTTTCGTACAACTTCGAATGCGGAGAGGCAGCGACAATTTGTATGCATTCTGTCATTTTGAACTTGTTGTATGAACATGTTGTTTGTTCTATCTATAAAGCGGTGTCAAAACCTATTTCGACATAAACTTTAATTACATGCTCAGGGAATTGGTGCGGAATAGATGATTGTGGACATGGAGGGATGGAGCATATTGGCAGTGCTCACTTGGTCCAGATCTCGACAACGCAATGGGTCTAGGACACACCTCCAATGGGATGCACAAATCATCCCAAGGAAGGCCAACTCACTTGCTAGCCTCGCGACTGAATTGATTATGCCATGGAAGTGCCTACTTTGAGGAATTGCGCTCGGAGCAAACCACCCCACATTTGAGCTTTTTAATTGTGCCGGCCTCTGATACCTCTATACTGACGCACTAGATAATTCCACCATCATTGGGTGCCGAAACTTAATGTGATGAACTGAGCATAGGACAGACTCACAGAAAACGTGGGTTAGTAGGTGGGCATACCTAATAGATCGGGGTCTAAACTACAGGAAATGGGGCAGGAAGAGTTCTGTGTGTGTGTGTCTCACGCGTCATCATTTCTACATGTCCTCGCTAACTTTCTGATGCCTCCAACTCCTACACATGAGAATCTAGTTTTGGTTGATGAATTGAGAAGATTTTAAATGATATAAATTAATTTGGAACTCTCATTGTACACACTATAGAGTATTACTACTGAGATTGTGTTTCCAAGTGCATTTGTGTGAGATGTGGAGATCTGAGAGGGGGAAGGGGTGTGTACATAGGGCCTTTTAATTGTAGTTGAGATAGTAGTTTGCACATACTACATAATATTAGCTATCTCATAGATGCATATACCTACTTTGTTGTTTCCATGAGCTAATGGTAGCTGAAGTGGTTTAAATGCTGCCCGTACAAAGGCAAATGCATTATAGATAAAGGTAAAATGCCACCTGCATGAGTTTGTGGGCAATCTTCTCCCTCAATGTACACTCACAATTGTCACTAGGCGACAGATAGACTAGTTTGTTTTTTCCAAAGATACTAAGACAAAGTATGGGTCAGAACACTAAGGTAGAAAAGTGCTTGTTCAATCTTTGTCTTGACCTTCATCGATTCTACTCCCTTACAAAAGACAATACCGATGTCCAAATTGTGTTTTAAATTGTGATTGTGCATTGTTTGCATTTTAGGTGATTTTCTAGCGGCCATTCTAATTGAGTAGGAATGTTTGGGAACACATGGCTTGGTAGACGACCAACGGTAGAACAAAGTTATGTATGTATTTAAGAAATCTTGTTTCAAGAGTCCATGAGCATCTGAACATGATGGGAGTATCGCCCATAGTCAAGCTTGTCGTCCATAAGGAAATAGGCGCATCAACACCATTTGCTAGATTCCCAAACCTAAAACTTACCTCCTGCGGCATCTTTGCCACCTCCATAATTGATTATCGAATATGCCGCTACATGGCACCTCCCGTCACGAGGCATCGCGTTCACAACCCACCACCATATCCCCTCAAGTGCCCGGTCATGATGGATAAAGCATGAGCAACATTAACATGTCCACATGGGAATAATAAATATCATGTGAATTACCTACCAAGCTTTGTTACTTGTTACCTTTCTACCAGTGAGATCCCACGTGTCTTCTTTTCATGTAGCGATTATTCTTAAGAAAATTGAGCAAATGTAGAATTTGAATAACTCGTCTTTCATGAATTGTTAATAGAAAATAGTATACTGAATGGGCACAGTTTGCAGGCGTAATCTTGTAGGAGTGCCAATTCACATTCGGATTGTTTCCTCATGAATATTTGTTCTATACTGTACTTTTTTTGATATTTCAAACCTCCTTTATTCATTTACCAGAATGGTTGCATCGTTTACAAACACAGGAATTACAGACGTCTGGCTGAATCTAGCCAATTATTAGGAGGGAAGAACCTATCCAAGGTAGCTAAGTCATGTGCTACAGTATTGCATTTCCTAAGACAATGTAAATATATGACTTGGGTAAATGATGTCTACTACACAACCTTCTTCTTGTAGATGTTGTTGGGCCTGCAAGTGCACAGGTTTGTAGGACAGTAGAAAATTTCCGTCAAGTGGATGACCTAAGGTTTATCAATCCGTAGGAGGTGTAGGATCAAGATGGTCTCTCTCAAGCAACCCTGCAACCAAATAACAAAGAGTCTCTTGTGTCCCCAACACACCCAATACAATAGTAAATTGTATAGGTGCACTAGTTCGGCGAAGAGATGAAGATACAAGTGCAAAATAGATAGTAGATATAGGTTTTTGTAATCTGAAATAATAAAAAAAGCAAGGTAGCGAGCGGTAAAAGTGAGCATAAACGGTATTGCAATGATAGGAAAAAAGGCCTAGGGTTCATACTTTCACTAGTGCAAGTTCTCTCAACAATAATAACATAGATAGATCATATGACAAGCCCTCAACATGCAACAAAGAGTCACTTCAAAGCCACTAATAGCGGAGAACAAACGTAGAGATTATGGTAGGGTACGAAACCACCTCAAAGTTATTCGTTCGGATCGATCTATAAAAGAGTTCGTACTAGAATAACACCTTAAGACACAAATCAACCAAAACCCTAATGTCACCTAGATACTCCATTGTCACCTCAAGTATCCGTGGGCATGATTATACGATATGCATCACACGATTTCAGATTCATCCAACCAACATAAAAGTACTTCAAAGAGTGCCCCAAAGCTACTACGGGAGAGTCAAGAACGTGTGCCAACCCCTATGCATAGGTTCATGGGTGGAACCCGCAAGTTGGTCACCAAAACATACATCAAGTGGCACATGATATCCCATTGTCACCAGAGATAATCACGGCAAGACATACATCAAGTGTTCTCATAAAGACTCAATCCGATAAAATAACTTCAAAGGGGAAACTCAATTCATCACAAGAGAGTAGAGGGGGAGAAACATCATAAGATCCAACTACAATAGCAAAGCTTGGGATACATCAAGATTGTGCCATAGATGCACACGAGAGAGAACACGAGAGAGAGAGAGAGAGAGATCAAACACATAGCTACTGGTGCATACCCTCAGCCCCGAGGGTGAACTACTCCCTCCTCGTCATGGATAGCGCCAGGATGATGAAGATGGCCTCCGGTGATGGGATCCCCCTCGGGCAGGGTGCCGGAATAGGGTCCCGATTGGTTTTTGGTGGCTACAGAGGCTTGCGGCAGTGGAACTCCCGGTCTATCTTCTGTTCTGGAAGTTTTAGGGCACGTAGGTATATATGGGTGCAAGGGGTACGTCGGTGGACCTCCGGGATGCTCACGAGGCAGGGGGGCGCACCCAGGGGGGCGCCCCCCACCCTCGTGGGCAGCCCAGGACTCCCCTGACATGAACTCCAAGTCCATCAGGTTGCTTTCCTTCCAAAAATAACTTCTCCAGTTGATTTCGTTCCATTTTGACTCCGTCTGATATTCCTTTTCCTTGAAACACTGAAATAGGCATAAAACAACAAATCTGGGCTGGGCCTCCGGTTAATAGGTTAGTCCCAAAAATAATATAAAAGTGGATAATAAAGCCCAATATTGCCTAAAACAGTAGATAAAGTAGCATGGAGCAATCAAAAATTATAGATATGTTGGAGACGTATCAAGCATCCCCAAGCTTAATTCCTGCTCGTCCTCGAGTAGGTAAATGATAAAAACGAATTTTTGATGCGGAGTGATACTTTGGCATAATTTCAATGTAATTCTTCTTACTTGTGATATGAATATTCAGATCCGGAAGATTCAAGACAAAAGTTCATATTGACATAAAAATAATAATACTTCAAGCATACTAATTAAAGCCATCATGTCTTCTCAAAATAGCATGGCAAAAGAAAGTTCATCCCTACAAATTCATATAGTTAGGCTATGCTTCATTTTCGTCACGCAAAGATGTTCCCAACTTCTATACCCCAGATGACAAGCCAAGCAATTGTTTCATACTCAAATAATCTCAAACTTATTCAACCTTCACGCAATACATGAGCGCGAGCCATGGATATAGCACTATGGGTGGAATAGAATATGATGATGGGGATTGTGTGGAGAAGACAAAAAAAGGAGAAAGTCTCACATTGACGAGGATAATCAACGGGCTATGGAGATGCCCATCAATTGATGTCAACATGAGGAGTAGGGATTGCCATGCAACAGATGCACTAGAGCTATGAATGCTCAACAAAAGAAAACTAGTGGGTGTGCATCCAACTCGCTTGCTCATGAAGACCTAGGGCATTTGAGGAAGCCCATCGTAGGAATATACAAGCCAAGTTCTATAATGAAAAATTCCCACTAGTATAAAAAGACAACTTATGAGACTCACTACATGAAGAACAAGGTGCTACTTTGAAGCACAATATATGAGACTCACTACATGAAGAACAAGGTGCTACTTTCAAGCACAAGTGTGGAAAAAGAGATACTAGCATTGCCCTTTTTTATTTTATTTTCTTTTCTTTTTTTCTTTTTCTTTTTTTGGGCCTTTCCCTTTTTTTGGCCTTTCTTCTTTTTTTTCCTTTTTTTTCTTTTGGGCAATGCTCTAATAATGATGATCATCACACTTCTATTGATTACAACATAAGGATTACAACTCGAAACTTAGAAGAAGATATGACTCTATATGAATGCCTCCGGCGGTGTACCGGGATGGTGCAATGAATCAAGAGTGACATGTATGAAAAATAATGCATGGTGGCTTTGCCGCAAATACGATTTCAACTACATGATCATGCAATGGCAATATGACAAAAGTAATGTATGTCATGATGATGATGGTGGAAGTTGCATGACAATATATCTCGGAATGGCTATGGAAATGCCATAATAGGTAGGTACGGTGGCTGTTTTGAGGAAGATATAAGGAGGTTTATGTGTGATAGAGCGTATCGTATCACGGGGTTTGAATGCACCGGCGAAGTTTGCACCAACTCTCAATGTGAGAAAGGGCAATGCACAGTACCAAAGAGGCTAGCAAAGGCGGAAAGGTGAGAGTGCGTATAATCCATGGACTCAACATTAGTCTAAAGAAATCACGTACTTATTGCAAAAATTTAGAAGTCATCAAAAATCAAGTACTACGCGCATGCTCCTAGGGGGATAGATTGGTAGGAAAAGACCATCGCTCGTCCCCGACCGCCACTCATAAGGATGCACAAGTCAGGTACACTTCATGTTTCAAAATTGTTACACAACTTTAACCATACGTGCATGCTACGGGACTCGCAAACTTCAACACAAGAATTTCTCAAATTCACAATCACCCAACTAGCATGACTTTGATATTATCACCTCCATATCTCAAATAAATTATCAAGCATCAAACTTATCTTAATATTTAATTTACTCAAATGAAAGTTTCACATATCTTGAATACTAAGTATGTTAACATTAAGCAAACTACCATGCTATTAATGACTCTCAAAATAATTTAAGTGAAGCATGAGAGATCAATAGTTTCTTTAAAACAAATCCACCACCGTGCTCTAAAAGATATTAGTGAAGCACTAGAGCAAAAATTATCACGCTCAAAGGATATAAGTGAAGCACATAGAGTATTCTAGCAAATTCTAATTTTTGTATGGCTCTCTCTCATTAAAGGATTTCAGATCTTGATACTTCATTCAAACAGAAAGCAAAGCTAAAGAAAACTACATTGCAAGGATAGCACAACTCATGTGAAGAAGCAAAAACTTAGGCTCAACCGATACTAACCGATAGTTGTTGAAGAAGAAAGGTGGGATGCCTACCGGGGCATCCCCAAGCTTAGATGCTTGATACTTCTTGAAATATTATGTTGGGGTGCCTTGGGCATCCCCAAGCTTGAACTTTTGTGTCTCCTTAATTCCTCTCATGTCATGGTTTCTCTTTTTATCAAAAGCTTCATTCACAACAAACTCAACAAGAACTCGTGAGATAGGTTAGCATAAACCAATGCAAAAACTTATCATTTGCTACTGTAACAAATCAATAAAATTATTATTCAACATTGAATACTAAATGCATCTTTATATTTAATACTCCTATCCTCAAATAGAATCATTAAAGAAGCAAACATATGCAAACAACGCAAACATAACAGCAATCTGCCAAAACAGTACAGTCTGTAAAGAATGTAACAGTATCAATACTTCCCTGACCCCAAAAATTATGAACTAAAATTCCCACTCTAATAAATTTATCAGAGCTCAATATGCAAAAAAGATTCAATGTTATACCATGCTCTGACTCTTCTAGGGAATTTTTGCAACAGCGGTAAACTTTCTGTTTTCAAACAGCAACATGCAAACAAGGAAAATAAGCATGGCAAGGGCTATCCTTGAATTTTTTATTGAAACTAAAGATGAAAAACATTATTCTAACTAACATCAAGCAAAAACTAACAAAATAAAATGACGCTGCAAGCAAAACACATATCATGTGGTGAATTAAAATATAGCTCCAAGTAAAATTACCGATGAACGAAGACGAAAGAGGGGATGCCTTCCGGGGCATCCCCAAGCTTAGTTGCTTGGTTGTCCTTGAATATTACCTTGGGGTGCCTTGGGAATTCCCAAGCTTAGGCTCTTTCCACTCCTTATTTCATAGTCCATCGAATCTTTACCCAAAACTTGAAAACTTCAGCCACACAAAACTCAAAACAAAACTCGTAAGCTCCGTTAGTATAAGAAAATAAAACCATCACTTAGGTAATGTAATGAACTCATTCTAAATTCATATTGGTGTAATATCTAATGTATTTTAACTTCTCTATGGTTCATGCCACTTAATACTACCAATAGATGCATCAAAATAAGCAAACAACACATACAAAACAGAATCTGTCAAGAACAGAACAGTCTGTAGCAATCTGTATAAAAATTATACTTCTGGAACCCCAAAAAGGTATGAAATAAATTGATGGACCTGATTAATTTGTCTATTAATCATCTGCAAAAAGAATCAACCTAAAAGAACTCTCCAGTAGACAATGGCAGCTAATCTTGTGAGCGCTAAAGTTTCTGTTTTTCACAGCAAGATCATATAAACTTCACCCAAGTCTTCCCAAAGGTTCTACTTGGCACTTTATTGAAACAAAAGTTATAAAACATGATTACTACAGTAGCATAATCATGTGGAAACACAAAAAAGTAAGGATAAATATTAGGTTGTCTCCCAACAAGAGCTTTTCTTTAATGCCTTTCTAGCTAGGCATGATGATGACAATGATGCTCACATAAAAGATAAGAATTGAAACATAACGGGAGCATCATCAAGCATATGAGTAGCACATTTAAGCCTAACCCACTTCCTATGCATAGGGATTTTGTGAGCAAACAACTTATGGGAACAATAATCAACTAGCATAGGAGGGCACAACAAACATAACTTCAAGAATTTCAACACATAGAGAGGAAATTTGACATTATTGCAATTCCTACAAGCATATGTTCCTCTCTAATAATAATTTTCAGTAGCATAATGAAGGAATTCAACAATATAACCAGCACCTAAAGCATTCTTTTCATGATCTACAAGCATAGAAAATTTACTACTCTCAAAATAAGCAAATTTCTTCTCATGAATAGTAGTGGGAGCAAACTCAACAAAATAACTATCATGTGATTGAAAATTAAGATCAAGATGACACATTTCATGGTTATCATTATTCTTTAAAGCATACGTGTCATCACAATAATCATCATAGATAGGAGGCATGCTTTCATCATAGTAAATTTGCTCATCAAAGCTTGGGGGACAAAAAATATCATCTCCATCAAACATAGCTTCCCCAAGCTTGTGGCTTTGCATATCATTAGCATAATGGATATTCAAGGAATTCATACTAACAACATTGCAATCATGCTCATCATTCAAAGATTTAGTGCCAAACAATTTAGAGATTTCTTTTTCTAGCACTTGAGCACAATTATCCTTTCCATCATACTCACGAAAGATATTAAAAAGGTGAAGGGTATGAGACAAACTCAATTCCATTTTTTTGTAGTTTTCTTTTATAAACTAGACTAGTGCTAAAACAAGAAACAAAAAGATTCAATTGCAAGATCTAAATATATACCTTCAAGCACTCACCTCCCCGGCAACGGCGCTAGAAAAGAGCTTAGCTGACGGGGTGTGAGTGAGTGCCCTTTACCTAGCCTCCCCGGCAACAGCGCCAGAAAAGAGCTTGATGTCTACTACACAACCTTATTCTTGTAGACGTTGTTGGGCCTGCAAGTGCACAGGTTTGTAGGACAGTAGCAAATTTCCCTCAAGTGGATGACCTAAGGTTTATCAATCCGTAGGAGGCATAGGATGAATATGGTCTCTCTCAAGCAACCGTGCAACAAAATAACAAAGAGCCTCTTGTGTCCCCAACACACCCAATACAATAGTAAATTGTATAGGTGCACTAGTTCGGCGAAGAGATGAAGATACAAGTGCAAAATAGATAGTAGATATAGGTTTTTGTAATATGAAATAATAAAAACAGCAAGGTAGCGAGCGGTAAAAGTGAGCGTAAACGGTATTGCAATGATAGGAAACAAGTCCTAGGGTTCATACTTTCACTAGTGCAAGTTCTCTCAACAATAATAACATAGATAGATCATATGACAAGCCCTCAACATGCAACAAAGAGTCACTCCAAAGCCACTAATAGCAGAGAACAAACGTAGAGATTATGGTAGGGTACGAAATCACCTCAAAGTTATTCGTTCGGATCGATCTATAAAAGAGTTCATACTAGAATAACACCTTAAGACACAAATCAACCAAAACCCTAATGTCACCTAGATACTCCATTGTCACCTCAAGTATCCGTGGGCATGATTATACGATATGCATCACACAATCTCAGATTCATCCAACCAACATAAAAGTACTTCAAAGAGTGCCCATAAGCTACTACCGGAGAGTCAAGAACGTGTGCCAACCCCTATGCATAGGTTCATCAGTGGAACCCACAAGTTGCTCACCAAAACATACATCAAGTGGCACATGATATCCCATTGTCACCACAGATAATCACGGCAAGACATACATCAAGTGTTCTCATAAAGACTCAATCCGATAAAATAACTTCAAAGGGGAAACTCAATTCATCACAAGAGAGTAGAGGGGGAGAAACATCATAAGATCCAACTACAATAGGAAAGCTTGGGATACATCAATATCGTGCCATAGATGAACACGACAGAGAACACGAGAGAGAGAGAGAGAGAGAGAGAGAGATCAAACACATAGCTACTGGTACATACCCTCAGCCCCGAGGGTGAACTACTCCCTCCTCGTCATGGATAGCGCCGGGATGATGAAGATGGCCTCCGGTGATGGGATCCCCCTCCGGAAGGGTGCCGGAACAGGGTCCCGATTGGTTTTTGGTGGCTACAGAGGCTTGCGGCGGCGGAACTCCCGATCTATCTTCTATTCTGAAAGTTTTAGGGCACGTAGGTATATATGGGTGCAAGGGGTACGTCGGTGGACCTCCGGGATGCTCACGAGGCAGGGGGCGCGCCGGGGGGGGGGGGCACCCTCGTGGGCAGCCCGGGACTCCCCTGACATGCACTCCAAGTCCATCAGGTTGCTTTGCTTCCAAAAATAACTTCTCCAGTTGATTTTGTTCCGTTTTGACTCCGTCTGATATTCCTTTTCCTCGAAACACTGAAATAGGCATAAAACAGCAAATCTGGGCTGGGCCTCCGGTTAATTGGTTAGTGCCAAAAAAATATAAAAGTGGATAATAAAGCCCAATATTGCCTAAAACAGTAGATAATTTAGCATGGAGCAATAAAAAATTATAGATACGTTGGAGACGTATTAGTAAACTCTAGGGACATAGAAAAACAAATGCAAAAAATAGCACTAGTTGCTAATGATGAGTGCTCCTCTTGTGTCGTTGAAACAACGCATCCATATTATCCGACTTGATGTCAGTTATATTACTACCTACCGAGTGTGCCAAGTTCATGCCAAACCTGAGTGTTAAGGTCTTAGTTGGTGATGATAAGTGTCCCTCTGGCATCGTTGAAACCACATCCGTATTATCCAAGTTGATCTCAGTTTTATTACCACCAATCGTTTGTCCCAAGTTCGTGCCAGTGCAAACCTGAGTGCTAAGGCCTCTACTATGAAAGGATCATAAAAATCTCAGTTTTCTCATTAGCTGTTGCGATAAATTTTCTATTTGAATCCCTCAATATTGCACCGACTGCCCCTTGTAACAAGTCTGCATCAAAAGCGGCATCCACATTAAACTTCACATAATCTTTCTGTGGTTTCCTTTAGGCCCTAGTTCTAACCATGCATAGTCTTCGGGGAGCAAACTAGACACAAAATTGCTACAAGAGCTTACATAGCTAAAGAAACTTGAGTTTTTTTGATGACATTGTTCACGAAGATAGAATTTCATGCAATCCCACCATAACTACCAATATGATGTCGCTAAAATTTCTTTGAAACTTGTATGGCCTATTACCAAGACCGCATCATCTAGGATGCTTAGCAGGTATTCTAGTATAGTTTCACCAGCTCGGTCCTAATGAGGTTCATAGCTCCATGGCCACGGAGCAGTCAAATAGAAGGTGTCTTATACTGTTAGCATCATCCTTGCATAGTGCACATTCGTCCACCACTTTCAAATGCATGTCCACTAGGATCGTTGACAAAGTATGCACGAAGAAGGGCTCTCCATAGGTTTCAACTTTGAAGGACGTAGTAGATTCCAAGCAATGTCCCATGTGCAATTAGAAGCCGAAACAGCCACCATACTAATACGTCTCCAACGTATCGATAATTTATGAAGTATTCATGCTATTATATTATTGCTACGTCTTGAGCTTGCGTTGGTTTTCCTTGAAGAGGAAAGGGTGATGCAACAAAGTAGCGTAAGTATCTCCCTCAGTTTTTGAGAACCAAGGAATCAATCAAGTAGGAGGCTCCTCAAAAGTCCAACGCACCTACACAAACAAACAAGAACCTCGCAACCAACGCAATAAAGGGGTTGTCAATCCCATCACGGCCACTTGCGAAAGTGAGATCTGATAGAGATAATATGAGAAGATAAATATTTTTGGTATTTTTATGATATAGATTGGAAAGTAAAATATGCAAATAAAAGTAGATGGAAAACTTATATAATAAAAGATAGACTCGGGGGCCATAGGTTTCACTAGTGGCTTCTCTCATGATAGCATAAGTATTACGGTGGGTGAACAAATTACTGTCGAGCAATTGATAGAAAAGCGAATAATTATGAGATTATCTAGGCATGATCATGTATATAGGCATCATGTCCATGAAAAGTAGATCGAAATGATTCTGCATCTACTACTATTACTCCACACATCGACCGACTCCTTCCTGCATCTAGAGTATTAAGTTCATAGGAACAGAGTAACGCATTAAGCAAGATGACATGATGTAGAGGGATAAACTCATGCAATATGATATAGACCCCATCTTTTTATCCTTGATAGCAACAATGCAATATGTGCCTTGCTGCCCCTGCTGTCACTGGGAAAGGACAACGCAAGATTGAACTCAAAGCTAAGCACTTCTCCTTTTGCAAGAAAGATCAATCTAGTAGGCCAAACCAAACTGATAATTTGAAGAGACTTGCAAAGATAACTTAATCACACATAAAATAATTCATAGGAGATTCAAATATTTCTCATAGATAAACTTGATCATAAACCCACAAGTCATCGGATCTCGACAAACACACCGCAAAAAGAGTTATATCGAATAGAAGTCCAAGAAGATCGAGGAGAACTTTGTATTGAGATTCAAAGAGAGAGAAGAAGCCATATAGCTAATAATTATGGACCCGAAGGTCCGTGATAAACTACTCATAACTCATCGGAGAGGCCTTGAAGATGATGTAGAGGCCCTCCGTGGTGGATTCCCCCTCCGGCGGAGCGCCGGTGATGGCTCCGAGATGGGATCTCGCGGATACAGAAGGTTGCGGCGGTGGAATAAGGTTTTCGTGGTCGCTTCTGATGTTTTCAGGGTACGGGTGTTTATATAGGAGGAAGAAGTACGTGGGTGGACGATCGAGGGGCGAACGAGGGTGGGGTGCGTGCCCAGCCCTAATGGGCGCACCTGGCACCCTCGTGGCCGCCTCGTTTGTTGCTTGACGTCCACTCCAAGTCTCCTGGTTGGAATTTGTTCCAAAAAGAACGTTCCCAAAGGTTTCATTCCGTTTGGACTCCGTTTGATATTCCTTTTCTTCAAAACACTGAAATAGGCAAAAAAACAGCAATTCAGGCTGGGCCTCCGGTTAGTAGGTCAGTCCAAAAAATGATATAAAAGTGTAGTGTAAAGCCCATAAACATCCAAAATGGGTAATATAATAGCATGGAACAATAAAAAAATATAGATACGTTGGAGACGTATGAAGCATACCCAAGATTAATTCCTCTCGTCCTCGAGTAGGTAAATGATAAAAACAAAAAATTTGATGTGGAATGTTACCTAGCATAATTCTCAATGTAATTTTCTTTATTGTGGCATGATTGTTCAGATCCAAATGATTCAAGATAAACGCTTATAAAACATAAAAATAATAATACTTGAAGCATACTAACAAATAATCATGTCTTATCAAAATAGCATAGCCAAAGAAAGCTTATCCCTACAAAATCATATAGTTAGGCCATGCTTCATTTTCATTACACAAAATACTCCCATCGTGCATAACCCTGATGACAAGCCGAACAATTGGTTCATACTTTTTAACACGCTTCAGCCTTTTCAACTCTTACGCAATACATGAGCGCAAGCCATGGACATAGCACTATGGTGGTATATGGTGGTGGTTGTGAAGACAAAAAGGGAGAAGATAGTATCACATCAACTAGGCGTATCAACGGGCTATGGAGATGCCCATTAATAGATATCAATGTGAGTGAGTAGGGATTGCCATGCAACGGATGCACTAGAGCTATAAATATATGAAAGCTCAATAAAAGAAACTAAGTGGGTGTGCATCCAACTTGATTGCTCACGAAGACCTAGGGCGTTTTTGAGGAAGCCCATCATTGGAATATACAAGCCAAGTTCTATAATGAAAAATTCCCACTAGTATATGAAAGTGACAACATAGGAGACTCTCTTTTCTCTCATTTCATTTTCATTTTTTTCCTTTTCTCTCTTTTTTATTTTTTTCCTTTTTTTATTTGATGGGCTTCTTTGGCCTCTTTTTTTATGGGCTTCTTTGGCCTCTTTTATTTTTATAAAGTCCGAAGTCTCATCCCGACTTGTGGGGGAATCATAGTCTTCATCATCCTTTCATCACTTGGGACAATGCTCTAATAATGAAGATCATCACACTTTTATCGATTTACAACTCAAGAATTACAACTCAATACTTAGAACAAAATATGACTCGATGTGAATGCCTCTGGCGGTGTACCGGGATATGTAATGAATCAAGAGTGACATGTACGAAAAATTATGAAGGTGGCCTTACCACAAATACGATGTCAACTACATGTTCATGCAAAGAGCAATATGACAATGATGGAGTGTGTCATAATAAACGGAATGGTGGAAAGTTGCATGACAATATATCTCGGAATGACTATGGAAATGCCATAATAGGTAGGTATGGTGGCTGTTTTGAGGAAGGTAAATAATGGGTGCATGATACCGGAGAAAGTTGCGCGGCATAATAAAGGCTAGCAAACTGGAAGGGTAAGTGTGCGTATATCCTTGGAGTCACATTAGTCATAGAGAACTCATATACTTATTGCAAAAGTTTATTAGCCCCCGAAGCAAAGTACTACTACGCATGCCCCTAGAGGGATAGATTGGTAGGAAAAGAACATTGCTCGTCCCCGACCGCCACTCATAAGGAAGAAAATTAAAAGAGCACCTCATGCAACAAATTTGTCACACAACTTTTACCATGTGTGCATGCTACGGGACTTGCCAACTTTAACACAAGTATTTCTCTATTTCATAATTACCCAACTAGCGTGACTCTAGCAATACCACCTTTATATCTTAAAACAATTATCAAGCATCAAATTGATCATAGTTTTTAATGCACTTTCTATGATAGTTTTTATTATACCCAACTTGGATGCTCTCCATTCTAGGACCAAATTTATAACCATAGCAAGTACCATGCTGTTCTAAAAGACTCTCAAAATTATATAAGTTAATCATGAGAGATCAACAATTTCTTCAAAATAAAGCCACCGCCGTGCTATAAAAAATATAAGTGAAGCACATAGAGCAGAACTATCTAGCTCAAAAGATATAAGTGTAGCACATAGAGTATTCTAATAAATTCCAAATCAAGTGTGTCTCTCTCAAAAGGTGTGTACAGTAAGGATGATTGTGGTAAACTAAAAGGCAAAGACTAATACCATACCAGACACTCCAAGAAAAACACATATCATGTGGCGAATAAAAATATAGCTCCAAGTAAAGTTACCGGTAGACGAAGACGAAAGAGGGGATGCCTTCCGGGGCATCCCCAAGCTTAGGCTTTTGGTTGTGCTTGAATATCTTGGGGTGCCATGGGCATCCCCAAGCTTAGGCTTTTGCCACTCCTTATTCCATAGTCCATCAAATCTTTACCCAAAAC
Source organism: Triticum aestivum (assembly GCF_018294505.1). Taxonomy (NCBI): domain Eukaryota; kingdom Viridiplantae; phylum Streptophyta; class Magnoliopsida; order Poales; family Poaceae; genus Triticum; species Triticum aestivum. The sequence continues at coordinate 41,858,563 of NC_057801.1, read as the reverse complement.
TTGAAAACTTCACAACACAAAACTCAACAGGAAATCTCATAAGCTCTGTTAGTGAAAGAAAGAAAAATCACCACATAAGGTACTGTAATGAACTCATTCTTTATTTATATTGGTGTTAAACGTACTGTATTCCAACTTCTCCATCGTTCATACCCCTACATACTAGCCATAGATGCATCAAAATAAGCAAACCTCATTGGCAGCTTCCGATCCGCGCTAAATCACCTTCAGCTAAAAGAGTTGCGTCTTTCAAGTCGTAAGTTCATTTGGTCCAATGCTTAAGAGAACTCGGCGCTAACCAAGATTGATCATTTCTTCCACTCCGATGATTGGGATGAGCTTTTTCCCAATGCTCACCTCCAGGTCATCACGTCTGCTTGCTCGGATCATGCATCGCTATTCCTCCTTGGGGACATGGAGGTGCGGCGCCGCCCGTCTTTCAAGTTTGAAGAGTTTTGGCTCCGACTTCCAGGTTTCAAGGATACGGTGGCTGCGGCTTGGAATAAACCTGTGCAGGCAACCAATGCAATCCGCAAGATTCACATCAAATTGACACGGACAACAAAGGCCCTCAAGATTTGGCAAAGAAATACAGTCGGGGTCCTCAATACTCAGATTGGCATAACAAAGGAGGTAATATGGAGGCTTGACCTGGCCGAGGAGGGGAGGTCCCTCTCCCCTTCAGAGATGGAGCTAAGACGCAGGCTTAACACTACAAAAAAAGACACATCCATGACATTTTGGGGCGAACGAATTTTTTTTCTGTCATACATATGACACTTCTATGAAGATAATTGCGACAGAACCCGATATCATCATAGATGTGGTGGGCTCCTACTTCTATGACAAAAACTCATGACAAAAAATGGGCTTTTCGTCCTGGGCGGGCCGGAGACACAGCTGCATGACATTCTTTGGGCCGTCCATGACGGAAAAAACCGTGGTAGAAGCGAGGGGGAGGAAAATTTCAGGGAGTTTCCGGTTACGGTGGGAGGTCGGGGGCCGAGTGATGCGCGTTTCTCTCATACACGTGCGAGCCGTTGGCTCTAACTGAACCCGAGCGAGGCGTTGGGCTCTAACTGAACGGGAACGATTGCAGTGCAGGCTACGCGTTACTGAACCCGAGCGACCGATCGATGGCTGTTAACTGAACCCGATGGAGCGATTCCTTTGCTACTACTGCTAACTGAAGCCGATCGATTGGATGAACAGTGAGCATTGCGGGGGGGGGGGGGGGGAGGGGGGGTTGGATGAACAGTGAGCGGTGGAGTTGCCTCTGGATGAACAGGACCCCGTGGTGTGGAGGGCTGGATGAACAGTAGATGGTGGAGGGGTGGCCGTGGAGGGGTGGTTGAACAGGACCCCGTGGTGTGGAGGGCTGGATGAACAGTAGACGGTGGAGGGCTGGATGAACAGTAGACGGTGGAGGGGTGGTTGAACAGTAGCCGGTGGAGTAGCGCGCGGTGGAGGCTGGATGAAAAGGAGCCCGTGGAGGCTGGAGGAGGTCGACGGTGGAGATGAACAGTATCCCGTGGAGTCCCGTTTTGTGGTACGCCACACCCCTCCCGATGAACAGGACCCCCGTTTCGACCGTATCGCTCCAACACAAGTCCGTTTCGTCCGTTTTACGGTACGCCACACCCCTCCCGATGAACAGGACCTCCGTTTCGACCGTAGCGCTCCAACACAAGTGTGTTTCGTCCGTTTTGCGGTACGCCACACCCCTCCCGATCAACGGGACCCCCGTTTCGACTGTAGGAGGTCCGTTTCCTCCGTTTTGTGGTACGCCACACCCCTTCCGATCAACAGGACCTCGTTCCAAACGTAGGAGGTCCGTTTCCTCCGTTGTGCGGTACGCCAGGCCTCGTTTCCATCGCCTGTTCCGTCCAAGCCCTCCCGATGAACACGACCAAGCATTCCATCCCAACCCAGCCGGTTGGCTCCCCATGAACACGACGACGACGTTGTTTCTCCGTTCCGACCCAGCCATGTACGTATGCGCGAGTAGGCGTTCGAGACCCTGCCCGTATGTACGTACGTGGCCGTATTTTCTTTCTTGCACCCTCGCCACTGTACGTACATGTACATGCTACCTGCGCGCCTCTACTACGACACGTGCGCGCCTCTACATCGACCAGTATGTACATACACATTCACGACCAGAATGACAACGCTACGTACGCTTCGACCAGGTGGGTCCCGACTGTCAGGCACTTCCTTATCTATGAAGATGTAGCTGGCGGGTTCCAGCAGTCAGGGGGGCGAATCATTTTGTTTTTTTGTCCCGGACGCACTTCCTTGCATGCGAAGATTTAGCTGGTAGGTCCCAGCAGTCAGGGGGGCGAATCGTTTTTTGTTTTTGCCCGGACGCACTTCCGTGCGTGCGAAGATGTAGCTGGTGGGTCCCAGCAGTCAGGGGGGCAAATCGTTTTTTTTCGGACGCACTTCCTTGCGTGTGAAGATGTAGCTGGTGGGTCCCAACAGACAGGGGGGAACGTTTTTTTTGAAAAATATGGTGGCCCGTCCGATGGGTCCCTGCTGTCAGGTGGAGGAATAATTATTTTGCGCATAATAAGGAGGCACTTCCTTGCTGCGGCCATGGACCCAGCTGTCAGCCTCTCCACGTACAATCCATGTCTGATGGAAGCCATTCCTTGACCACGTTGACCACGCCGCACCGAGAGCACCAGGGCGGTGGACGACGGCAAGGCCTAGGAAGGGGACAACGCGGAGCCGGGGAAGACGTGGCAGTGGATGACCACGCGTAGAGGAGTATGAGGGTTCACTCATTCGGCTGTGGTGTGAGGCTGCCGTCGCCGAAGAATAACAAGGGGTGTGGGTGAGTAGAGGGATGCCCTGGCCAGCGGTGGGAGTTGTAGGGGGCGCTGAGGCCTGCGCGGCAGCACAGCCGGCCACGAGAGGCGGGAGGCGGTCCCGCCGGCGCTGCTTTGGTGGCTGGAGCAAGAAGATCAGAGATTGAAAAAACACGACGGCCGTTGGATTGACATCCAACGGTTACGTCTGCTAGAATCATTTGTTGACCTAGTATATAATAACTAAAAAATCTTGCATACGCGTCAACTAAACAGGCCCAGAATTCAGACCACTCCCTCTTTTTTTAAATAATTTATATATAGCTCATGGCAACTTCTTATGAAATTTATTGCAGTCATTTTTTTGGTTGGCCAGGGCCAATTTCACATATTTCTGTGGGTTCCAAACTATTTTTAATACCGAAATGTCGAGCTAGATATAAAGTACTTTGAAGATATATTTAAATTAGGTTAATGCCCAGTGAAATAGGAATCTGAAAATGTGAAAAAAAATCAGAAATTATAAAGTAATTGCCAATTTGTCATCTATATTTATATTTACAACCCATTTCATACCGATTTGCAGGCGTCTTGAAAGAGTTGCAGCCCATCAGGGCGTAGAAAAATAAGTAGGCCTGGATTGGGTATTCTTCAGAAAAAAATAAACTGGGCTCATTTTCACAAAGAAAAAATAGCTGGGCTGGTCACATGGTGAACATAAAATATAAGCCTGGGCTAGACGGGCCACGGCCCAGTTCAAACCCTGCTCCATCTCAACAATACCAAACAAAAAACATACTGCTCGAGTAGCTACGTCCTAGGTGTCAGCCGATCTTGTGTTGTTCTCTTGTCCATTGACTATATACGCTCACAATGGCGTGGCTCCCAGATGTCAGGAAAACACTAGGAGGAAGCATTTTATTTTTCCATACGCTGACGTGGTGAGCCCCTACTGTCATCCTCTCCACGTACTTCTACCGATTCCTGTTGTTTGTTGACCATGTTGACAACGCGAGAGGGCGGTGCCGCGGAGAGCGTACCAAAGTGCGCGGAGGACGTCGGCGTTAACAATTTAGGAGAAGGTGGGGCGGTGATGCGTGCGCTGAGGCGCAGCCAACCGTGGGAGGTGGAAGCAGGCAGCCCCGCCGGCGCTGGTTTGGTTTTGGCGGCTGGAGGAAGACAGGACTGAAGAAACACGACAGACTGTAAAAGCAGCAGGAGTACTCAACAACCTTAACTAAAACCAGCAGGGGCACTTCACAACCAAAGCTGAAAGCAGTATGAGTATGTATACAGGTTCAACCGTACAAAGCACGCCTCGAACAGTGCTACTTTGCCTACAGTTAACTAAGGGTGAGGCCGCCAAGCCCCAGGACAAGGCCCAGGCGCCACCCCGCGCATCCACAACCTTCTGAAAGCGGCTTCATCTCGCAACGTGGTCAATAAATAGGATATTTGCTTTAGAGCCATGTAAAAGCATGAACATAATCTTCTGTCCTATTCTCCAAGATGGACGGGCCTTCATTATTTGAGACCACCCACGAATAAGTATCTTTTCACCTCCAAGGGGAATTGAGTAGGTCGACATAAACATCATGTTGTGACCAAGCGCAAGTCTGACCCGACCATGGTCAGGCATCTATATAGGAACAATAGAACTCGGCAGTTCCTGTTTCAAGAAGATCACAGCTGTAAAACTGTGTATAAGCAATAGTTTATGAACAACATATATAACAGAAAACAGCTCGTACCATAAGTTTCTCAACATAGTTGGACCTGTTCAACGAGTGCAGCAGTGGCACACATATCCCACGTGGCCTTCCACCATTGAAACGCCCCACAAGGACCTCAAGACGATCAATAAAGTGTAGGAACATGTGGATGTCGTCCCAGTCAACTTCAGTGCCATCAGTAACAGCCGAGTTACTACAGAATAACAAACGAGCAGCCTGCTTAACTCTGAAAAAACCTACACGTGCCACCAATTATAAGAAAATATTAGTTAGAAGTAGCATCTTTGTGAGAGATTCATTGCTACTTCTAAAGTTAAATTGTGATTAGTTAGATAGAATAGGTGGATTAAGAAGTAATCGAGCAACAAGCAAGAACCAGATACAAAACTAACATGGATGAACAATTGGAACGACGTCGGGGTGGAAGATCGCAGTGAAGATGAGACCAGGTTCTGCTATTTCCATCAACATTCGTGCGCCAACTTATAGTTCGTAACACTTGAGAAAGTTTATCCAAGTTCGGCCATAAAAAAGCAGCGATCTTCTTGGTTCATGAACCCAACTCGGAAGTAATATCCATGGATTGTCTTCACTGTGACCATTAAACTAGTGTATTCAGTTATGGCAAGGCCGAGCATCTTGAGTACATGTGTTCTGGCAGAGCAAATAATACACTACAGGAAAAATAATATGAGAACACAGCATGTTCAAAAAAACCCCACCCTCCCGGATAGAGAAGAGGATTCTAGGAACGTACTGTGCGCATTTCAAAATGTTGTGGTAGGATGAGAAGGAACAAGTGTGGCGTCTCACCGAAGGCGCAGAAATCTGTAGGGTACTCGCACTTTGGGCACTGCAACTGAAACACACTAGATTCAATATGAAGAAAAATGCATCAACGGTGCCGGCTGCCATCCTAGGATTACCTGCGACCAAGGGACTTGGATTTATTGGGGATGGATGAAGAATTCGTACCTGGTTCTCCATGAGAAAACCCTATGCAATCGCCGAGCGGGGGTTTTCTCTGGACAAGCAGATGAGGGAGAAGGGGATTCAGGCCCAGTGAAATATTGCAGGTTCGTCCGTCCAGCTCACTGCTAAAGCAGGAAAGGGGGGGTTGTGATTTGATGGCTCATTGGGCATTACTATGGCGCTATGACCGGGGTGTGTCTACCGTGAAGTTGTGCACTCTAGTTTGTGCATATGGCACGTGGACCCCGTTGCCGGTTGCCCCACATATCAGCGAAAGGAAGTAGAAAGATAGGAGTAACTAGTTACACATAAATATATTTTTTGATAGAGAGATACTCCCTCTATCAAGAAATATACAAATCTTTTATATCACAGGCTCACCTTGCCGAGAAATATACTCCCTCTGCAAGGCACGGGCATTATGGGGGTTCAGCTTTTTTTATGGGGGTTCAGCTGAGAACATAATACTCAGATAGGCTCGCGGTTCTGGACTTTGGGCCGCAGGCCGACCATGCATGTTTGGTGGCCCATAGGTTCTACCTCAGCGCTTTTCATATTGCGAGCGATCGGTACTATGCTGGTTTTAGATGCTTTCGCAAGGCGAATATGCAAAATTGAATAAAGCACGGCAGCTATTGGAATGAAATCGAACGACAGTTCCTAACCAGCAATCAGAGTTGCAATTCTATCAATGATATACCATGTGGTAAATAATACTGCCGTACTACTTATACACACAAGACACTTGTTTCACCATGCCAGATTATTACATCAAAATCTCTCGGAGGATAGATCAGTTCGGCAGTTGTGTGCTGCTACTGAAGAATTTCAAAGTTGATTTGGACCACCTCTCCTTGCCAAGAAAGTTTGATTTTGACATCATCCCCTACCGCAAGATATGATTTAGATTTGAACCTTGACCATCCTTTAGCATCAATCATCATGCGACCATCCTTTGTACTTACGGTATATTGAGCAGGTTCATTCACACCAAGGTTGCGCATGGTAAGAGAAACTTGGCCGTGGTCGCCTGGATTGTTGAACGACTCGCTTGTTGCTCTAGGAATTCTTTGTTTGCAAACAAGAAGACATACCCAAATAGCTAGATCAACACAGTGAATCATGTGAAACAACATGGAAAGAAGAAAGAACGAAGCACTTGGGCGGCCAATGCTTACCAAGAAGGTGGACATGTCGGTTTTTGTAAGGACTTTGGTATATGAAGTGCAAACTGCAGCCCAGTCTGTTGCCGGTGCAACTGCACGGGCCGGACCAAATGCAAGTGCAAGTGTTGGTGCAGGTGCCGAAGCCGCTGCTACTGCCGGAGATGGTGCTCCTTGTAGAGCTGGTGCCGGTGTCGATGCCCGATCCTCCGGTAGATCAGACTGATCCGCTGACGCGGTCGGTGCCCAATCCTCAGCTGGATCAGACTGAGCTGCTGCCGCTGTCAGTGCTAGAGCAACTGCCGGTGCTTGATCTGTTCGAGACAGCGGCGATCATGTCTGGTTTTTTCTTCATTTCTTTTAAATGCGAGAAGGACTAATTGTGGCATTTTTGTTAAACCAAACTGCAGTTCATCATGGGGATTCAGCTTGTACTCAGACAACAGACTGATCCAATTTTTTCCAGTAATATAAGTGATGGACAGTGCCTTCGTTACTGACACGACATAAGAAGTGAAACCTGCAAAAATAGCCATCGTAGAGCAAACCAAACGGTTTATTCTGTGATGAATGTCACATGGCAAAACCTGCATCGTAAAATTGCAGGAAAAGAAAGAAAACATTACATTAAATCAACAAGATTTAGACAGTAAATCAATAAGATTTACTTGATGTGACACGAGTGAATCCTTACCAGGAAATCACTATGTTGAAGTACTAAACAGAAGATTGATCATCCAACTACGTGTGGCATGCAGGGGCCCTGCCTACTCCCACAAGCAGTACAGTCCAAAGGTCGTGACAAATCATATGGACCGAACATCCATGGGACTGGAAATCCTGGTGGGTGCGATAAACCCTGCAATGCATACAGATATGGAGTGTAACCATAATTGATAAACCGTCCTCACAAAAAATATGATCTAGATACTTCAAAATGTACAGACTAAATTGAGTGGACAGACATTAACATAGACCGTTCTCTGGACTGACCACACACCAAAAGCGGCAGTACTAATAAACAATACAGGGTTCACAAACACAAATCAAGTACTGAACAATAGTACTTACTACAGACAAGCAAAGTTGCACTAACTAAACTCTGCAGACTATTTCTTGCCACCAACCTACGGGATGAACCCCGCATAACTGACTAGGCCATGGACTTCGTGTGAGATGTCTACATGCACCATCACCATCTTTTCAACCTTGGAGAACCTATCAGAGTGGTCTTTCCACTCATAAACATGATGATGAAGACATGCCACATCAGATTTGTTGGGAAGCTTCACAAGAACCACACCCTTCGTAATCGAAGGCACAGCCAGGAAATTGTTGTGGTCAAGTACAGCCTCGAGAACACGCCTGACAACAATGCTATAGGAAAACACTAGTTTAAGACACGTGGCGACAAGGACACAGCAGCTGGATAGTCCAGCAGTAGAACTCATCATCAGGTCTTCCAGTTCACACGACATGACTTTGAGAACTTCATCTCCACCGCGGACCTGGTTCTAATTCAAACAGAAACCATATTTTATTACTACCTCCGTTCAGAAATATAAGATGATTTTCGATATTATACTCCATATATGACTACATATACACACAGAAATGAGTGAACAAAGACACTAGAACATGTCTTCAAAGGCATGAGAGTAAAGGGATTACATGCAATATCCATAACACAAGTTACTGAGGCAAATATACCCTCTTAAAAGGTAGCATTGGTGTTCATAAATTACTCCCTCCGTCCCAAAATTCTTGTCTTAGATTTGTCTAGATATAGATGTATCAAGTCACATTTTAGTATTAGATACATCCGTATCTAGACAAATCTAAGATAAGAAATTTGGGACAGAAGGAGTAGTTGAAAGTAATCTATAAGAAATCAGTGTCAACCTCTCGCATGTTTTGGCAAAAGAGGAATTTAGAAACGTCATTTGGCACACTAAAATCACATGCAAGATCACCCAGAAAGTTGTACTGTACTACCAGTACTAGTAGTACGTGTTAGATGAAAAAACACGATCAAGATCGAGAAAAATATCGTCAACAAGAGACATTACCTGGACTTGCTTAATGAGGGATCCCAGAAAGGGGGGCTTGGACAGGGCGATGGCTTTGAGCTTGTCTGCGGTAGTCTCGGCAGGGTGCTTGCGCTTCTTCGTACCATGAGCCTCGACGGTTTTGGCCAGAGCCATAGACATCATGTCAGTCGGTGCTCCGGCGTCCATCCAAGAGAGGAAGCTGAGAGAGAAGAGTGAAAGGAGGAACGAGATGAGGGAGAAGCGAAGCGAGTGGGGGTTTTCTTCAAGAGAGGAAGCTGAGAGAGAAGAGTGAAATGATGGTTGCTTCGTCCGTCCAACTTACTGCTAGAAAGGAGGGGGTTTTGTGATTTGATGGCTCATTGGGCATTACTGCGGCGGTTCGATCGGGGTAGTCTACCGTCACTCTACTACGGAGTAATTTAGTGCATGGCTGGTGGACCCAAGTGCTGGCTGTCCCACACGTCGACGAAAGTGAGTAATTTAGTGCATGGATGGAGGAGGATCTGCACGGTAGAGCGTGTCCACTATTTTTCATTTTGAAGAAAAAAATGATTACATCAAGCATTTCCACTCTTACGACGGAGGAGTGCGAAACACGGCAGCCACTTGAACATACACAATGCTCCTACTACTAGGCATGTGCAGTGGTTCATACGTCAGTACTACACAATCTTGTTGCTAGTGTAGTAAGATATGACGATAACAAATGATGTTGTGCGCATGTCAACTACTCCTATATGTAACATAGTACCACTTTTTCGACTGTCCGGTCGAGAATGAACGGTGAGATCAATGTTAACAGAACTAGGTCCACAGCGCATGGAGAGTACGGTGCTACAGTACTCCATGAAACATGAACCATATGAAGCACATCCTATAGTGTTAGACAGGGTGTATGAAGGGTGCACGGGATGGGAGCAAAAGTTCCCTTCTCGACCCACTTTTGGGTGTTTGGCAGTGTGCATGAACCATGAAGGGTGCATGAGTCCACACTAGTAGGTTGACAAAACTACACGAAGAGGAAACAACTATATTGAGATGAGAATGCAACCAAACACACCCACACGCTTTGTGCTACAGTGACTGATCTGCATCGTCTAAGTTTGATCCAACGGTCATGTTGCGCCTAGACATGGACATGCCCATGCAGAGGGCGCCTAAACACCACCGAAGTCCCTCTGCTTCTCGAGGCGCACGACGTTGGTGATGCAGGGTGCAACCGCCCACAGAGCCCGCTCCCGGTCGACGGGAGCAAGCTCGTCAAAGACGGCGTCCAATGGCACGAATGGATTCCGGTGACGGAGCCTTGAAAGGATTCGCCCGGCAACGGCGACGGCAGCCTGCAACCCCTCCTTGTCCAGCTCAGCCCCAACCATCGCGCGGAGACGGCTCAACTCCTCGGAGATATAGGTGAAGAAGGAGAACAGGTCAGGAAGCCGCAGCTCGTTGAAGTCGACTGGGTGGTCGAACGGGTTTAGCCCGACGGCCGGCATCATTGCGCTGGCATGACGGTAGGCATCACGCAGCCGCAACACGTGCGTGGCAACTTGGTTCACCAAGTGGCTGAAGCGATCCTAGACCTCGTCACGATCGTCCCGCTCGCGCTCCAGCCGGCTCCCCTAACAGCCTATCGTCTCTCCCGCTTTCTGCAGCAACACCGTCGACGCCTCTAGCATCTTTGTGGTGGACGCCTGCCGCTTTTGAAGCTCCGTGAACTCGCACACATAACGGAGGAGCATGGCACTCCTCTCCCCCTTGAGCTCACGGAGCACCACGTCCTTGACCCTGAGCTCCGCATCCTTGGCATGGAGCTCCTGTGTCAGGCGCCTCACCTTGGACTCCGTGATCTGCTGCGCCGCCATGGCACCAGGTAGAAGCAATGGGGAGAGGAAGCAAAGGGGGCGAAACGGCTGAAAGGCAATGCAATCTACGGGACGGCGGAGAGAGCCAGCCGAGGAGCGGGGAATCTTTTGGTTTTCACCACGGCAAAACACCAGTCGACGACTTCTCACATCAGGGAGCAATGGGTTTTTACAGGTGGAGTCATCATGACTAATTTCTGCCGCGCCTGCTCTCGTCAATCAAAAAATAAAAAATCCTGCCGCGCCTGCTCCCGTCAATCAAAAAATTAAAAATCCTGCCGCACCCAAACACCAGAGCAACGCCGCGGTGGATATTTAAATTTACCTGCCGGCAAGTAGATAAAAAAAGGGGTGAAAAAACAAATGTGGCGGTGGCCTAGCTAATCGGTCGAACTAGCCCAACTAGCTAGCCACCGCGCTTCACTGATGTACTCAGCGGGAAAGGTGGTCTTTCGTGATTTGATGACTCATTTACTCGCTTCGGCGCTACGACCTAGGAGGACCCAGAAAATGCGCGGTAGGGCATCCCACGTCAGGAAGAATATATGCGTGCACCACCCGGGAGGACCCGGAAACCGTGCAGTAGGGTGTGCCACGTCTCGGCACGGAGGAAAAATGTGCGTGTAAAAATATACTGTATCATACGTAGTACCTATGGATCGACGTCGGGACCCAGCCATTCGGTCGAAAACACCCCACTAGCCACACAGCTTCATCATGCAAACGTGGCACGGTTAGCTCCGTCTCGACCAGCCACAATGTCTCTTGTTCTAGGCGATTCTTCTATTTTCCAAGCTTCTTTTTAGTTGTAATAACACCACGGCAAGCTAGCGCCGCTCTTCGTGTGTGCCCATGCAAAGGTTAGACGATGGAGAGAAGAGAGATTGAGATCACAGACTTGGGACCCACCAGTAATTCAGACAACAGTCATGCACGTGTTGACGAGGCACTCCCTCTACTCTACTCAATGCAAGTACTGTATAAAATCAAGTTATGGGACAAAGCAAACAACCATTCGTTTTTTCAGGCTATCGACTGACGCTTTGTAGTCCATGTTGCCAGTTCGAATCTTGTCTTTCAGATTTGTTAGTTTTAGGTCCAAATTTGATTAATGACAAGTGGGACCCCCGTGTGTTGTTCCGATATTTCAATGTAGGATGGTTTTTTTGAACAAACACTTTGTGCGGTTAGACAAGTAACGGCACGAGTTACACGTATTTTGCAAGTTTACGAACAAGAATGATAGCGGCATAGAATATCACATCCACCCCGCAGCTTAGATACTATGGTGATACAAGTTTTTACACAGTTGGAAGTGAGATCCAATGGCTTGGGAGTAGTCTTTGTGATTTTGCGCAATTTCCAAACTCTCCAAAGGTTTTTTTTGCAGATAAAACATTCATGCCTTGTGTGTGCCGCTGCATCTTCGATCAAACGGCTCCCCGGTGCTCATATTAGGTGCTCCCCGTAGCTTAATTACCCGCGACGGTGATATGAGCATCTAGGTCGTATGATTAGTGATCAGATGGCACATGCATAGTACTTGTACTTTCTGCGCATTTCCCAAACTCTATCAGCCGTATATTGCAAAAACATTCAAACCTCCTACTGTGGGCCATTAGATCTCAGTGAACTCGTATCACCATTGAATCTACGGTGCGGGAGCACCTCATACTCTCCCGTACGAGAAAACATAAGGTGCTATCGCGGCTTGGATGCTATTGTTATACAAGCTTGGAGGTCGTTTGATCTGAGATCCAATGGCATCTGAGCAGTCTTTGTGCTTGTAAGCAGTGGCCAAACTATTTTGGGGCTTTTCTGCAAAAAAACATTCGAACCACCGAGGAGGTGTTGGGTCACAGATCCAACACATCCGAAGATCTTGTATCACCAAAGCATCTAAGGTGTGGTAGCACATGATATTCTTACATACAGGAGAATATGATGTCCTCCTTCATCTTAGATGCTATGGTGATACGAGCTTCGAGGTCGTTGGATATGGGATCAAAGGGCATCTAAGTAGTTTTTGTACAAATTGTGTGCAATTCTCAAAATCATCAAGGTTTCCTACAAAAAAATTAAGACACATCATGTGAGCTGCCATATCTCAGATCTACAAGCTCCAAGCAACTCGTATCGGCATATAGCATGTAAGGTATGGGGGCACATGATATTCTCCCGGGGAGGAGGGATGGGGCGTGCACAACCAATCGATGGTTGGGAGGGTGGGGACAAATATAATCTAAACAACCCTAGACAGAGCTCCACAATTTTATCTAAGGTCGAGGGGTTGACCCCCGACAATCATAGCTCCGCCTAAACACAACATTTGCATGTACTGTAGTACTAGACTCAATATTCATGTTTCGGTTTCATGTTCATTTTAAATATTGAACTGATGACCATGGATGTCTTACATTTTACTCCCTTCGTTCCTAAATATTAGTCTTTTTAGAGGCTTCAAATGGACTGGCACATACGGATGTATGTAGACATATTTTAGAGTCTAGATTCACTCATTTTGCTCCGTATGTAGTCACTTGTTGAACTCTCTAAAAGACTAATATTTAGGGAAAGAAGGAGTATTTTTGAATTCGTGTCATACATGCATGGGTTGGAAAAATAGATGCACTATACTTATTGGATTGTTGTTGTGTTCGTGCGTGTGTGTCTCTATGTGTGTGTGTGTGTGTGTGTGTGTGGTCATATGCTTGATACATACAAAGCTTTCTCACCTCCATATTGTTCATGTTTTAAATTTGAATTTGCATTGGAAAACTTACAAGGGACATCATGAAATGTGAAATCCATTACCATGTTGAGATTAGTATTTGCAAGGAAAATACGGGTATTGTAATACACATAGATTCGTTCGGCAATTTAAAAGGTTCCTTTCATATTCTCGATGTTGGGGAACGTTGCAGAAAATAAAAAAATTCTACGCTTCACCAAGATCAATCTATGGAGTCATCTAGCAACGAGAGAGAGTGCATCTACATACCCTTGTAGATCGCGAGCGGAAGCGTTCAAGAGAACGGGGTTGAGGGAGTCATACTCGTCGTGATCCAAATCACTGAAGATCCTAGTGCCGAACGAACAACACCTCCGCGTTCAACACATGTACGGTTGGGGAAGACGTCTCCTCCTTCTTGATCAAGCAAGGGGGAGGGAGAGGTTGATGGAGATCCAGCAGCACGACGGCGTGGTGGTGGAAGTAGCGGTGATCTCGGCAGGGCTTTGCCAAGCTCAGCGAGAGGGAGAGGTGGTACGGGGGGAGAGGGAGGCGCCAGGGACTAGGGTGCGGCTGCCCACCAGGGGCTGGTTCCCCTCCCACTTGAGACCATGTGGACCTCCGGTATAGGTGGCCCCACCCGGTGTACCTCGTTCAATCTCGTTACCGGCAAGTCACTTTACTCGTACCGTAATGCATGATCCCATGACCAAACACTTGGTCACATTGAGCTCATTATGATCATGCATTACCGAGTGGGCCCAGAGATACCTCTCCGTCATACAGAGTGACAAATCCCAGTCTCGATCTGTGTCAACCCAACAGATACTTTCGGGGATACCCGTAGTATACCTTTATAGTCACCCAGTTATGTTGTGATGTTTGGTACACCCAAAGCACTCCTACGGCATCCGGGAGTTACACGATCTCATGGTCTAAGGAAATGATACTTGACATTGGAAAAGCTCTAGCAAACAAACTACACGACCTTGTGCTATGCTTAGGATTGGGTCTTGTCCATCACATCATTCTCCTAATGATGTGATCCCGTTATCAATGACATCCAATGTCCATAGTCAGGAAACCATGACTATCTATTGATCAACGAGCTAGTCAACTAGAGGCTCACTAGGGACATGTTGTGGTCTATGTATTCACACATGTATTATGATTTCCGAATAACACAATTATAGCATGAATAATAGACAATTATCAAGAACAAGGAAATATAATAATAATCATTTTATTATTGCCTCTAGGGCATATTTCCAACAGTCTCCCACTTGCACTAGAGTCAATAATCTAGTTACATTGTGATGAATCGAACACCCATAGAGTTCTGGTGTTGATCATGTTTTGCTTGCGGAAGAGGTTTAGTCAATGGATCTGCGACATTGAGATCTGTATGCACTTTGCAAATATATATGTCTCCATCTTGAACATTTTCACGAATGGAGTTGAAGCGACCCTTGATGTGCTTGGTCTTCTTGTGAATCCTGGGCTCCTTGGCAAAGGCAATAGCTCCAGTGTTGTCACAGAAGAGAGTGGTCGGCCCCGATGCATTGGGTATGACTCCTAGGTCGGTGATGAACTCCTTCATCCAGATTGCTTCATGCGCTGCCTCCGAGGCTGCCATGTACTCCACTTCACATGTAGATCCCGCCACGACACTTTGCTTGCAACTGCACCAGCTTACTGCCCCTCCATTCAAAATATACACGTTTCCGGTTTGTGACTTAGAGTCATCCAGATCTGTGTCAAAGCTAGCGTCGACATAACCCTTTACGATGAGCTCTTCATCACCTCCATATACGAGAAACATATCCTTAGTCCTTTTTAGGTACTTCAGGATGTTCTTGACCGCTGTCCATTGTTCCATGCTGGGATTACTTTGGTACCTTCCTACCAAACTTACGGCAAGGTTTACATCAGGTCTGGTACACAGCATGGCATACATAATTGACCCGATAGCCGAGGCATAGGGGATGACACTCATCTTTTCTCTATCTTCTGCCGTGGTCGGGCATTGAGCTGAGCTCAATTTCACACCTTGCAACACAGGCAAGAACCCCTTCTTGGACTGATCCATATTGAACTTCTTCAATATCTTATCAGGGTATGTGCTTTGTGAAAGACCTATGAGGCGTCTCGATCTATCCCAATAGATCTTGATGCCTAATATGTAAGCAGCTTCTCCAAGGTCCTTCATTGAAAAACACTTATTCAAGTAGGCTTTAATGCTGTCCAAAAGTTCTATATCATTTCCCATCAAAAATATGTCATCTACATACAATATGAGAAATGCTACAGAGCTCCCACTCACTTTCTTGTAAACGAAGGCTTCTCCATAAGTCTGCATAAACCCAAACGCTTTGATCATCTCATCAAAGCGAATGTTCCAACTCTGAGATGCTTGCACCAGCCCATAAATGGATCGCTGGAGTTTGCATACCTTTTTAGCATTCTCAGGATCGACAAAACCTTCCGGCTGCATCATATACAGTTCTTCCTCAAGATAGCCGTTAAGGAATGCCGTTTTGACGTCCATTTGCCATATCTCATAATCATAGTATGTGATACGTCTCCAATGTATCTATAATTTTTTATTGCTCCATGCTACTTTATCTACTGTTTTGGACTATATTGGGCTTTATTTTCCACTTATATACTATTTTCGGGACTAACCTATTAACCGGAGGCCCAGCCCAGAATTGCTGTTTTTTGCCTATTTCAGTGTTTCGAAGAAACAGAATATCAAACAGAGTCCAAACGGAATGAAACCATCGGGAACATGATTTTCTCACCGAACATGATCCAGGAGACTTGGACCCTACTCCAAGAAGTAAAAGAGGCAGTCACGATGGTGGGGGTGCCCTCCCCCCTAAGGCGCGCCCCCTACCTCATGGGCCCCCTGTTGCTCCACCGACGTACTCCTCCCTCCTATATATACGTGCGTACCCCCTCCAGATCAAATATGGAGCCAAAAACCTAATTCCACCGCCGCAACTTTCTGTATCCACGAGATCCCATCTTGGGGCCTGTTCCGGAGCTCCGCCGGAGGGGGCATCTACCATGGAGGGCTTCTACATCAACACCATAGCCCTCCGATGAAGTGTGAGTAGTTTACTTCAGACCTTTGGGTCCATAGCTAGTAGCTAGATGGCTTTTTCTCTCTTTTTGGATCTCAATACAATGTTCTCCCCCTCTCTTGTGGAGATCTATTCGATGTAATCTTGTTTTTGCGGTGTGTTTGTTGAGACCGATGAATTGTGGGTTTATGATCCAGCTTATCTATGAATAATATTTGAATCTTCTCTGAATTCTTTTATGTATGATTAAGTTATCTTTGCAAGTCTCTTCGAATTATCCATTTGGTTTGGCCAACTAGATTGGTAGTTCTTGCAATGGGAGAAGTGTTTAGCTTTGGGTTCAATCTTGCGGTGTCCTTTCCCAGTGACAGCAGGGGCAGCAAGGCACGTATTGTATTGTTGCCATCGAGGATAACAAGTTGTTTTTTTATAATAAATCTTGAATTTATCCCTCTACATCAGGTCATCTTGCATAAGGCGTTACTCTGTTTTTAACTTAATACTCTAGATGCATGCTGGATAGCGGTCGATGAGTGGAGTAATAGTAGTAGATGCAGAATCATTTCGATCTACTTGTATCGGACGTGATGCCTATATACATGATCATACCTAGATATACTCATAACTATGCTCAATTCTGTCAATTGCTCAACAGTAATTTGTTCACCCACCGTAGAATATCTATGCTCTTGAGAGAAGCCACTAGTGAAACCTATGGCCCCCGGGTCTATTCTCATCATATCAATCTCCATCACTTTATTACTTGCTTTGTTTTTACTTTGCCTTTTACTTTTCACTTTGCATCTCTATATCAAAAATACCAAAAATATTATTTATCATGTCTATCAGATCTCACCCTCATAAGTGACCATGCAGGGATTGACAACCCCTAATCGCGTTGGTTGCGAGTAGCTATCCTTTTGTGTAGGTACGAGGGACTTGTGCAAGGTCTCCTACTGGATTGATACCTTGAGTCTCAAAAACTGAGGGATATACTTACGCTACTTTGTTGCATCATCCTCTCCTCTTCGGGTAAATCCAACGCAGTGCTCAAGAGGTAGCAAGAAGAATTTCTCGCACCATTGTCGGGGAGGCTCACGCAAGCAAGTCAACCATACAAAGTACCCATCACAATCCCTATCTCTCGCATTACATTATTTGCCTCTCGTTTTCCTCTCCCCCACTTCACCCTTGCCGTTTTATTCGCCCTCTCTTTCCCAATCTCCTCCTCTCTTTCCCGTTTGCCTTTTTCCCGTTTCCTTTCTGTTTGCTTGTGTGTTGGATTACTTGTTACCATGACGCAAGATAATACCAAACTGTGTGACTTCTCGAATACCAATAATAATGATTTCCTTAGTACTCCGATTGCTCCTCTTAATAATGATGAGTCTTGTGAAATCAGTACCGCTTTGCTGAATCTTGTTATGAAAGATCTATTCACCGGCCTTCCTAGTGAAGATGCCGCTACTCATCTAAACAATTTTGTTGATTTGTGTGATATGCAAAATAAGAAGGATACGGATGACAATATTGTCAAATTGAAGTTATTTCCATTTTCACTTAGAGATCGTGCTAAAGTTTGGTTTTCGTCTTTGCCTAAAAATAGTATTTATTCTTGGAACAAGTGCAAAGATGCTTTTATCTCTAAGTATTTTCCTCCCGCTAAGATCATCACTCTTAGGAACGATATTATGAATTTTAAACAACTTTATCATGAGCATGTTGGCCAATCTTGGGAAAGAATGAAATTGATGCTTCTCAATTGCCCTACTCATGGCTTGAATTTATAGATGATCATACAAAAATTTTATGCCGGATTGAATTTTGCTTCTAGAAATCTCTTAGATTCGGCTGCGGGAGGCACGTTTATGGAAATTACGTTAGGGGATGCTACAAAATTGCTTGATAATATTATGGCAAATTATTCTCAATGGCACACCGAAAGATCTTCTAGTAAAAAAGTGCATGCTATAGTAGAAATCAATGTTTTGAGTGAAAAGATGGATGAAATTAAGAAGATGTTTGCTACTAAAAATACTTCTCTTGATCCCAGTGATATGCCTTTGTCTACTTTGATTGAGAATAATAATGAATCTATGGATGTGAATTTTGTTGGTAGGAATAGTTTTGGAAACAATGCGTATAGAGGGAATTTTAATCCTGGGCCTTATCCCAGTAATCCTTCTAATAATTATGGAAATTCCTACAACAACTCCTATGGAAATTTTAATAAGATGCCCTCTGAATTTGAGAGTAGTGTTAAAGAGTTTATGAATTCATAAAAGAATTTTAATGCTTTGCTTGAAGAGAAATTGCTTAAAGTTGATGATTTGGCTAGGAACATTGATAGAATTTATCTGGAAATTGATTCTTTAAAGCTTAGATCTATTCCTCTTAAGCATGATATCAATGAGTCTCGCAAATCCATGAGAATTTCCATTGATGAGTGTAAAGAAAGAACCGCTAGGATGCGTGCTTCCAAAGATGCCTTTATTAAAGCGTGTTCTTCCAATACCTATGAAAATCAAGATGAAGATCTAAAAGTTATTGATGTTCCAATACCCATTAAATCTTTGTTTTGCAATATGAATCTTGATGAAACTGAATATGATCTTCCTTTACCTAGAAGGCGTTCTAAGAATTCGGAGTTTCTAGATCTTGATGACGAAATTGATAAAAGTGTGATTGAAAGAAATAAAAACCTAGATGTTGCTAAACCCACTATTTTGGATCTCAAGGAATTTAATTATGAAAATTGCTCTTTGATTGGTTGTATTTCCTTGTTGCAATCCGTGCTACATTCTCCTCATGCTTATAGTCAAAATAAGGCCTTTACCGAACACATTGTTGATGCCTTGATGCAATCTTATGAAGAAAAACTTGAGTTGAAAGTCTCTATCACTAGAAAACTCTATATGAGTTGGAACCTACTATTAAAATTAAAATTAAATATTATGAGTTTCATGCATTGTGTGATTTGGGTGCTAGTGTCTCTACTATTCCCAAAACTTTGTGTGCTTTGCTAGATTTCCGTGACTTGCGGATTCCACTATTAAAAAGCCTATGGGAAGAATAAATGATGTTCTTATTGTTGAAAATAGGAATTATGTGCCCATAGATTTTATCGTTCTTGATATAGATTGCAATCCTTCATGTCCTATTATTCTTGGTAGACCTTTCCTTAGAACGATTGGTGCAATTATTGATATGAAGAAAGGGAATATTAGATTCCAATTTCCCTTAAAGAAGGGCATGGAACACTTCCCTAGAAAGAAAATAAAATTACCATATGAATCTATCATGAGAGCCACTAATGGATTGCCTACCAAAGATGGCAAAACCTAGCTCTATCCTTGCTTTTATGCCTAGCTAGGGGCGTTAAACGATAGCGCTTGTTGGGAGGCAACCCAATTTTATTTTTGTTTTTTTGTTTTTGCTTCTATTTAGGAATAAATAATCCATCTAGCCTCTGGTTAGATGTGGTTTTATCTTTTAATTAGTGTTTGTGCCAAGTAGAACCTATAGGATAACCTATGATGATAGTTGATTTGATTCTGCTGAAAAACAGAAACTTTGCACGCACGAATATAATTTTGTTAAATCACAGGAACGTCCTTTTGCGTTGATTATTTTTGCTTTTGTTCAATAGAAAAAGTTTACATGACTACCTATTTTGGTAGGATTTTTAGAGTTCAATAAGTTTGCGTTAGTTACAGATTGCTACAGACTGTTCTGTTTTTGACAGATTCTGTTTTGTGTGTGTTGTTTGCTTATTTTGATGAATCTATGGCTAGTAAAATAGTTTATAATCCATATAGAAGTTGGAATACAGTAGGTTTAACACCAATATAAATAAATAATGAGTTCATTACAGTACCTTGAAGTAGTCTTTTGTTTTCTTTCTCTAACGGAGCTCACAAGATTTCTATTGAGTTTTGTGTTGTGAAGTTTTCAAGTTTTGGGTGAATTCTTTTGATGGATTATGGAACAAGGAGTGGCAAGAGCCTAAGTTTGGGGATGACCATGGCACCCCCAAGATAATCCAAGGACACCAAAAAGTCAAAGCTTGGGGATGCCCCGGAAGGCATCCCCTCTTTCTTCTACTTCCATCCGTAATTTACTTGGAGCTATATTTTTATTCACCACATGTTATGTGTTTTGCTGGGAGCATCTTGTATCATTTGCGTATTTGCTTGTTAGTTTACCACAATCATCCTTTCTGTACACACCTTTTGAGAGAGCCATACATGAATTGGAATTTGCTAGAATACTCTATGTGCTTCACTTATATCTTTTGAGCTTGATAGTTTTACTCATAGTGCTTCACTTATATCTTTTGAGCGTGATAATTTTTGCTCTAGTACTTCACTTAGATCTTTTAGATCACGGTGGTGGATTTTTTAAAGAAACTATTGATCTCTCATGCTTCACTTAGATTATTTTGAGAGTCGTTAATAGCATGGTAATTTGCTTAACGTTAATATACTTGGTATTCAAGATATGTGAAACTTTCTTTTGAGTGCGTTGAATACTAAGATAATTTTGATGCTTGATAATTGTTTTGAGATATGGAGGTGATAATATCAAAGTAATGCTAGCTGGGTGATTATGAATTTAAAGAATGCTTGTGTTGAAGTTTGTGATTCCCGTGGCATGCATGTATGGTGAACCGCTTTGTGATGAAGTTGGAGCACAATTTTATTTATTGATTGTCTTCCTTATGTGTGGCAGTCGGGGACGAGCGATGGTCTTTTCCTACCAATCTATCCCCCTAGGAGCATGCATGTAGTGCTTTGGTTTTTGATGACTTCTAAATTTTTGCAACAAGTGCATGAGTTCTTTTGATTAATGTTAAGTCCATGGATTATATGCACTCTCATCCTTCCACCATTGCTAGCCTTTCTAATACCGCGCACCTTTCGCCGGTATCATACACCCACCATATACCTTCCTCAAAACAGCCACCATACCTACCTATCATGGCATTTCCATAGCCATTCCGAGATAATATTGTCATGCAACTTTCCACCGTTCCGTTCATATGACACACATTACTTTTGTCATATTGCTATTTGCATGAACATGTAGTTGACATTGTATTTGTGGCAAAGCCACCGTTCATAATTCTTTCATACATGTCGCTCATGAGTCATTGCACATCCCGGTACACCGCCGGAGGCATTCATATAGAGTCATATTTTGTTCCAAGTATCGAGTTGTAATTGATGAGTTGTAACAAAAAAAAAGTGTGATGATCATCATTATTAGAGCATTGTCCCGGTGAGGAAAGGATGATGGAGACTATGATTCCCCCATAAGTCGGGATGAGACTCCGGACGAAAAAAATAAAAAAAAAGAGGCCATAAAAAAATAGAAAAGGCCCAAATTAAAAAAATGAGAGAAAAAGAGAGAAGGGACAATGCTACTATCCTTTTACCACACTTGTGCTTCAAAGTAGCACCGTGATCTTCTTGATAGAGAGTCTCATATTTTTTCACTTTCATATACTAGTGGACATTTTTCATTATAGAACTTGGCTTGTATATTCCAATGATGGGCTTCCTCAAAATGCCCTAGGTCTTTGTGAGCAAGCAAGTTGGATGCACACCCACTTAGTTTCTTCTGTTGAGCTTTCATATACTTATAGCTCTAGTGCATCCGTTGCTTGGCAATCCCTAGTCACTCACATTGATATCTATTGATGGGCATCTCCATAGCCTGTTGATACGCCTAGTTGATGTGAGACTATCTTCTCCTTTTTGTCTTCTCCAGAACCACCATTCTATTCCACCTATAGTGCTATGTCCATGGCTCACGCTCATGTATTGCGTGAAAGTTGAAAGTGTTTGAGATTATTAAAATATGAAACAATTGCTTGGCTTGTCATCGGGGTTGTGCATGATTAAATACTTTGTGTGATGAAGATAGAGCAATAGCCAGACTATATGATTTTGTAGGGATAACTTTCTTTAGCCATGCTATTTTGAGAAGACATGATTGCTTTGATTAGTATGCTTGAAGTATTATTACTTTTATGTCAATATGAACTTTTGTCTTGAATCTTTCGGATCTAACTATTCATGTCACAATTAAGAATATTTACATTGAAATTATGCCAAAGTATCACTCCGCATCAAAAATTCTTTTTTATCATTTACCTACTCGAAGACGAACATGAATTTTTTATTGCTCCATGCTGCTTTATCTACTATTTTGGACTATATTGGGCTTTATTTTCCACTTTTATATTATTTTTGGGACTAACCTATTAACCGGAGGCCCAGCCTAGAATTGTTGTTTTTTTTCCTATTTCAGTGTTTCGAAGAAACGGAATATCAAACGGAGTCCAAACGGAATGAAACCTTCGGGAACGTGATTTTCTCACCAAATGTGATCCGGGAGACTTGGACCCTACTCGAAGAAGTAACAGAGGCGGTCACGAGGGTGGGGGGTGCCCCCCTAGGGTGCGCCCCCTACCTCGTGGGCCCCCTGTTGCTACACCAATGTACTCCTTCCTCCTATATATACCGACGTACCCCCGACAGATCAAATACGGAGCCAAAAACCTAATTCCACCACCACAACTTTCTGTATCCACGAGATCCCATCTTGGGGCCTGTACCGGAGCTCCGCCGGAGGGGGCATCTACCACAGAGGGCTTCTACATCAATACCATAGCCCCTCCGATGAAGTGTGGGTAGTTTACTTTAGACCTTAGGGTCCATAGCTAGTAGCTAGATGGCTTCTTCTCTCTTTTTGGATATCAATACAATATTCTCCCCCTCTCTTGTGGAGATCTATTTGATGTAATCTTCTTTTTGCGGTGTGTTTGTTGAGACCGATGAATTGTGGGTTTATGATCCAGCTTATCTATGAATAATATTTGAATCTTCTCTGAATTCTTTTATGTATGATTGAGTTATCCTTGCAAGTCTCTTCGAATTATCCGTTTGGTTTGGCCAACTAGATTGGTAGTTCTTGCAATGGGAGAAGTGTTTAGCTTTGGGTTCAATCTTGCGGTGTCCTTTCCCAGTGACAGCAGGGGCAGCAAGGCACGTATTGTATTGTTGCCATCGAGGATAACAAGTTGGGTTTTTTATCATATTGCATGAAATTATCCCTCTACATCATGTCAACTTGCTTAAGGCGTTACTCTGTTTTTAACTTAATACTCTAGATGCATGCTGGATAGCGGTCGATGAGTGGAGTAATAGTAGTAGATGCAGAATCGTTTCGATCTACTTGTCTCGGACGTGATGCCTATATACATGATCATACCTAGATATACTCATAATTATGCTCAATTCTGTCAATTGCTCAACAATAATTTGTTCACCCACCATAGAATATCTATGCTCTTGAGAGAAGCCACTAGTGAAACCTATGGCCCCCGGGTCTATTCTCATCATATCAATCTCCATCACTTTATTACTTGCTTTGTTTTTACTTTGCCTTTTACTTTTCACTTTGCATCTCTATATCAAAAATACCAAAAATACTATTTATCATCTCTATCAGATCTCACCCTCGTGAGTGACCGTGAAGGGATTGACAACCCCTAATCGCGTTGGTTGCGAGTAGCTATCCTTTTGTGTAGGTACGAGGGACTTGTGCGTGGTCTCCTTGTCGGTGTCAAAACCGGCGGATCTCTTGTAGGGGGTCCCGAACTGTGCGTCTAGGCGGATGGTAACAGGAGACAAGGGACACGATGTTTTTACCCAGGTTCGGGCCCTCTCGATGGAGGTAAAACCCTACTCGTGCTTGATTAATATTGATGCGAATCCATATGCGGATCGCCTGCCAGCTTGTGTGCGGTGCCGTTTGCCGCTCTATGTTTGCCATGGGGTCGTCTATCCGACTGGGTGGTCTCCTTGTTTTTTGATTGCGGGGGCTCTGCGGCCTCCTCATCAAATTCGGGCAGTAGTTTTCGCTTCGGTAGCTCGTTGTTCAGCGACTATCACCGTATTTGTCTGCGGTGTTGAGTACTTTGCTCCATCTAATTCTGAGCGCATCTTCCGCTGTTTGGAGCTTCCGCATCTGCTTTTTCAGGCTACGCGCAGTGGCGACGAGCCTTTTGTGGAAGTTGTTCTGCTCCAGCAACTTGTCCGGCGTGAGATCGTCCGGACTGTTATCTTCGCCAGGGATGGATTGTTTATCCATATTGTCCTATTCGGACGGTTGCTCGATAGCATGTTCATCATCCATCGGTTCACCCTACTCTATGGCTGGGTCTGTGTGGCTACTGTCTTTGTCGAGGCGGGATTTTGAACGGTGCTTACGTCACTGTTTTGACTGCTTTTCGAGGGAATTATCCCTCGTGGCATCCCGTTGTTCCTCGTTGTCGCTTCCTTTAGGTGTGTCCACCATGTATACATCGTGAGATGAGGTGTCTGTCCAGTGCCTTATAGGTGCTGGTTCATGCTTATCTCCTACATCGTCGTCCATACCGTTGATGTCTTCGGAGTCGAAGTCGAGCACGTTGTTTAAACTTTTGACGGTGGCTACGAAGTTGGTGGTGGGTGGGCTTTGAATTTCTTCGTCGTCCGCATCCCAACCTTGCTGACCATAATCCGGCCAGGGCTCTCCTGATAAAGAGAGAGACTTTAGTAAATATCAGGATGTCACCACAGGGCGAGTGCTGAAAGATGTCCGCGGTGGTGAACTCCATGATCGGTGCCCAATCGGATTCGATTGGCAGGAGCGCGGAAGGTTCGGAGTCCAGAGAGGAGTCGGGTACCTTGGAGTCACGAGCTTCACAAAGGGACAGGGTTGGTGTTCGGCTCAATCGCCGTAGAGATAGCAGCCCCCGAGGCGGTGTCCAGCCACCTGTCCTCGATCGGCGCAGTCGGCTCCGAGCTAGGGGTCGGAGCGGACACTTGTGCGGCCTCCAGGGCACTGTCCAGCGGTAGAGCTAGATCATGCCCATCGTGACGGTGCGGCGCGCTTGGCTGTGGCTCGAACCCGTCGAAGATTAAGTCTCCGCAGATGTCAGCCATGTAGTTCAAACTTCCAAATCTGACCTGATGGCCAGGGGCATAGCTTTTAATCTGCTCCAGATGGCAAAGCGAATTGGCCCACAGTGCAAAGGCGCCGAATACGAAGTTTTGTCCAGGGAGAAAAGTCTCACCCTAGATCGCATCATTATTGATGATCGGAGGAGCCATCGGGCCTAAAGATGACGACACAGAGGAACTCTCAATGAAAGCACCAATGTCGGTGTCAAAACTGGCGGATCTCGGGTAGGGGATCCCGAACTGTGCGTCTAGGCGGATGGTAATAGGAGACAAGGGACACGATGTTTTTACCCAGGTTCGGGCCCTCTCGATGGAGGTAAAACCCTACTCCTGCTTGAGTAATATTGATGATAAGGGTAGTACAAGAGTAGATCTACCACGAGATCAGAGATGCTAAACCCTAGAAGGTAGCCTATGGTATGATTGTTGTTCGTCCTACGGACTAAAACACTCCGGTTTATATATTCACTGAAGAGGGTTAGGGTTACACAGAGTCAGTTACAATGGTAGGAGATCTACACATCTGTATCCCCAAGCTTTCCTTCCATGCCAAGGAAAGTCCCATCCGGACACGGGACGAAGTCTTCAATCTTGTATCTTCATAGTCCAGGAGTCCGGCCAAAGGTGATAGTTCGGCTATCCGGACACCCCCTAATCTAGGACTCCCTCAGTAGCCCCTGAACCAGGCTTCAATGCCGATGATTCCGGCGCGCATATTGTCTTCAGCATTGCAAGGCGGGTTCCTCCTCCGAATATGTCATAGAAGATTTTGAACACAAGGACAGTGTCCGGTCTGCAAAATAAGTTCCACATACCATCGTAGAGAGCATAATATTTACACAAACTCAATCTGCTGACGTATTCCGTGGCGTGACATCACACCGCGGCCAAGCCTTTATTCAAATCCTTTTTACTGCCCCACCTCAGCGCGTTTAGCGAGGCGGCTTCCTTGGCACGTCTTGTCGAAGCAGAGATCGTGTCCCCTTATTCCGGGATTCTCATTGATACAGGCGTGGGTAACCCAATCGTGCCCGTTGGCACGTCTCCTCTATCGAAGGCGAGTCCCGAACGGTCACGGGGAAGGCTCTTGGTATTCAACCTCTTTATAAAGAGACCAAGTCTCCACTCCTTTCTTTCAATCTCAATCGAATCCGCCCCTCACCTCGAGTTCCAACACCCAAAGCTCCAGATTCAGGCGCTTCGAACCTTCGATTATGTCTAGCTCCGACCTGCAAGGCCGGTGGATGCCTTCCTTCGTTACGGAAGAAGACGTGCTAAAGCTAAGAGATGCCAAGTACCTCACCGGCTAAATTTCGCATAGGCTGCCTGCCCAAGGGCAGGTTATTCCCACTCCCAAGCCTGGCGAAAGCGTGGTGTTCGTGTCTCACTTTCTTCGGGGGCTAGGCTTCCCGACGGACCCCTTCGTGAGGGGGCTCATGTTTTATTATGGGTTGGAATTTCATGACTTGGATCCGGAGTCCATCCTCCACATCTCATCGTTCATTGTCGTATGCGAAGCCTTCCTCCGCATTACCCCTCACTTCGTATTGTGGCTCAAGACCTTCGAGGTGGAGCCGAAGATGATCAAGGGGCAGCAGGCAGAATTCGGAAGGGCTGTGATAAGCAAGAATGCTAATGCTCTGTTGCCCGAGGGCTCTTTTCAAGAGGAGCTCAGCCTATGGCAACAACAGTGGTTTTACATTACAGTTCCCAGGGGCACCAAATGGGTGGCGCCACCTGCCTTTCGCTCGGGTCCTGCACCGCGGCTGGCGTCATGGTTCAATAAAGGACTTGACTAGGGGCCGTCCAAGGACGTGCCCCTGTTGCAGGGCCGCATTCAAGACCTCTTAGAGAGAGAAATCACTCTGGTCGTAGTAGCGCAGGTCATGCTGATTCGTCGCATCCTGTCCTGCAAATGTCGCCCCCTCCGCCTGTGGGAATTTAACCCGGAGGGACCACGAGATCTCCAACATTTTATGGGCGCAACGCCCGTGGAGATGTACAAGCTTCTCTTCGGATCACAAGTGATGTGTCCGGACTTGACCGAGGACGCAGGTCTGAGTTGCAATCGCCCGGATACTCAAGTAAGTAGCCCTGTACCCGGACACGCTATCTCATATTTATCACGAACTTGCCCTTTAAAAGAGTTGTTCCTTCAACAGGAGTGGATAGCGAAAGCAAAGTTAATCAGGTGTCCGGCCCCCCTCCCTGAGACCACGTCGGATCCCGTGTTAACCAGGATGCTAGAGGTTTCGCCTTCGGAAGAAGGTGAAGGGGGGAACAAGGAAGCTACCGCCTCCATGAAGGAGGCTGTCAGGAAAGGAGGGATCGAGAATCCCTCCTTCCAAGGGAAGAAGAGGACCGCCTCTGAAGACCCGGAGACCATGGTCTCAAAGCGGGGGAAGAAATCTTCGTCAGAGGGTCCTGCGCCGAGAGATGCCTCGGCCGCATTGTGCCCTCAAGGGGATCAGCCCTCCACCGAGCCGTAAGTAAAAAGGGGAGTTTATTTTGAAATAAAGGATATCCCTGCCCTGGTTCTAATGAAGATAATCAAAATTTTACCTTGTAGTTCGGATCTCAGCCCTTCTCAGCAGAGGTCATCTTCGGGGGATCTCCGTCCGGAGGTGATAGAGAGCGAAACGCCTCCCCCCGTTGTACCGTCTTGCGAGGCGGGCGACCCTGAGGTGTCATCGCGGAGGGTTTCTCCGAGTCCGAGGGGGGGGGGAAGGCAGTCGTATGTCCCCTCAAAGCCCTCCGCGTCCGGCCTTCGGAAAAGGCCATCGGACGAGTCCGGCACCACCTGGTGTATGGTCGGAGGAGCTGAAGGATCTGCTCGGGCGAGCGTCTATCTCAGAAGATCACCATGCGTTAATGGGTACGGTGATTGAAAGGATCTCATCCGCTGAGAGCGGATTGCACGAAGTCGTCAGAACTTTACTAACAGGCTTTGAGGTAGGCAAAATGATGTACCTTCTGACAGTTCCGCATATAACATGCGCCCTGTGTAGAAAGTAGCCCCTGAGGCTCGGTGTATTGTCAAAAAATGACAACGCGCCGAGGATCATAATCCCAGGTATAATATGTCGCCCTACCTATGTAGGTGGCAAAGGGTCCGGTGGCTAGCCGGACTGATGATTTTGCCGAACTGAAGCGGCAACTTGACGTGGCGGATGCCGACATCGCGCTTGTCAATAAGAGACTTGACGAGTCACAAGGTATGCGATTTCTCCGCGGACACCTGGTAAGGGAGCTTGATGCCCGTGCCTTATAACATGTATGCTTGATCCAGATGGTGCCGCTGCCATGGAGAACCTTCGGGCGGAGCTCGCCCGAGCCAAGGAGCATGCCAGAAAGAGTGATGCGGCTGCCTTAAAGGCGGCCGAAGAGCTAAAAGCCGAACAGGCTGCTCACTGCCAAAGCAAGAAGGAAATGGCTGAGATGGTAGTGAAGTTAAAGAATGATGCCGACCGCTGCAAGCTTCTTGAAAAAGAAGATCGAGCGGTGCAAGAGGACCTGAAGAAGGCCACTACCGAAGCCAAGGATGCTCGCTCTGCGATGAGGGATATGAAGGAGGAGCTGTGTCAGGCCGGAGATATCGCGGCTGGAAAGCCCTTTCTGCTGCGGAGGAAATTCGTGGATCCTAAATATGCTCAGTTGGACCGGCTGTGGAGTGTGGAGGATGCTTATCTGGACCTGGCGGCAAGTGCCATGGACGAGGCCGAACACTTCCGAGATCAAAAGGATCACGAAATGGAAAAGGTTTTTTGGTCGCAATTCCATAATCCAAAGCGCCCACTTCCATTAACCGATCGCTTGGCCGAATGGGCGGAGCTGAATAGGTTATCTGGACTTGCCATGAAGGATGTCGTGAGTCTTTTGTGGCCGAAAAGGCCCGAGCCAAAGAGTTATTTTGGCTTGGTGCAGCAGTTCCTTGGTGCGGTGCTGCATATCAATGCAATGAGGAGGTTGGCATGCATAGAGGGTGCACGGATGGCTCTTTCCCGTGTCAAGACATACTGGGCGGAGATGAAGGCAACCGATGTTGCATCCCAAGATTCGGACGGAAGCCGAGTACCTGTCGAGCACTATTTTCAGGAAGTTCTGCAGGGCGCTCGTTTAATAGAGACGCAGTGCTCGAAGGATATTATGTTCGAATAACATGTTTTATTGTGAAATAATGTATCGATGGAATATAAGAGCTTTTTATACTTGTGCCTTTCAAGAATTAAAATACCTCCCGTGCGGCCGCTAATTCATATGTATATATAACCTGAAAGATGGGAGTCTTTGGCTTCAACCCCCACGCATATAATGCGGGGGTGTTTGCAAAAAGGCGCATTTTCACACTTGATCCAACGTCTTGGTCCTATAAAGGAGGTGGTGGCGCAGCAAACTAGGCAACCGGACCATAATGCTTTATCACTTTCACTTAGCCATAGGAGTTTGACAGTGTGTCTACTATATAGCACCTAGGGGCACCGCGCTCACCCGAATTCGGGGCGCGTATGTGCCTGACCGAGAAACGGCCCTTCGTCAATGCGGAGGAATCCTATAGATTCTGGCGGGTCATCGAGTGGTTGACCAGTCTCACGCTATATCATGCCAGTCAGTTTTCGGCTTTCTCTACTGAGGTGCTCGCCTGGCCGAACCAGGGCACAGTCGCAGTAGTTCTCCTGGTGCTGCCTTAGCCGATAGAGCGGAACGTAAGGCAGCAAAACACAGGAGCCGGGCAAACCCAACATTTGACCAAAGACATGATTCAGAGCTGATGCATATAAGGCCTAACTCGAGACGCCGAACACTCCCTAAGGTATTCGGTCTTTATGAAAACGGGCCGAACAACGCCCTTGGTAATAAGCCCCTGGTGTCCAGGTACGCGCAAAATTCTGACGTGGCCCATGCCAAAACGCAAGCCTTCTCCTCGGTTATGGCAAGAAACCAGGGGATGTGTATCAACAAGAGACAGTAAAAAAGGTTTATGCAGGGTCTTAATCTGAAAAGAATCCTTGTCACGGGTCCCTACTACACGTCTGCGCCTGTGTCTCCATTGTGCCGTATCCTGGACGGGTGTAGCACGGTGTTCATCTGTAAAAGAGGGGAACTTAGTTGAAAAAGATCGTGCAAAAATGTACGTTATACTAAATAAACAAAGTACAATTCAAAAAATTAATAAAATTGAGCTTTATTGTCTCTTGTTGTACATGCGCGGAGCCCCTTGTATAGGGGTATGCGGCTAGTAAGCCCTTGTATGTTTAGCCGGACTCGTCTAGCCGTGTCTGGAGTCTAAACGACCTGTTTAGGTGCTTTGATTGGTGAAGCCGGCTTAGTGTGTGGCTGTCAAGGCAGTCACACCATCTTCCGCGCTCGAGGAACACTCGGTATTTCCCTTTAAGGAGATGATTCCTCACGGACCGGGCATTTTAAGTGTAAGGGATGCATAATGCGGTATTGCATTAAAGCGGGCGAAAGCTTCGCGTCCCAGTAGTGCTTGGCAGCTACTTGTGAACGGGGCGAGGTGGAAGGTTAACTTTTCGCGGCGAAAGTTGTTGGGTGAGCCGAACACAACTTCTAGCAGTAGAGAGCCCGTATAGTGGGCATATGGGCCTGGCATTACCCCTTGAAAAGAAGTGTTGCTATGGCGAATTTTGGTTGGGTCTATCCCCATTTTGCGGATTGTGTCCTGGTATAGCAGGTTTAGATCACTGCAGCAGTCCATTAGGACTTGTGTAAGTTGGAGTCCGTCAATTATCGGATCTAATATCAAGGCAGTCCATCGTGCATTCCGGATACTTCTAGAGTAATCCTGATGGTCGAAGGTGATTGGTTTTAACAACCAGTGGCAGGAATCCTCTGGGATAGGCCGTATGGCGCGTACCTCTATGGGCACCGCTCTATTTTTCCCTTTCGTCACGTGAAGTGAGTTAACTGTTTTGAATTCTTGTGGGAAATTCTTTTGTTTTCTGGTGCTCTGCTTGTGGGGTTCGTCATCGGCCTCGCTTGGTGTGTCGAGCCCCTTGTGTTCAGTGTTGAGTTTGCGGGACTGCTTGAAGACCCAACAATCTATGTGGGTATGGTTTGCAGGCTTCCCGGGAGAACTGTGGATTTGGCATATCTTGTCCAAGATTTTGTTTAACTTAGATAGCTCGTCCCTGTTATCCTTAAGGGGCAGTTTTTTATGATTCTGTCGAGAGCTTTTGAATCCGGCGTTGACTGTCGTGCTCTTCGGGCTGCTTCCCTTGGTCCGGTGCTGGTCCTTGCTGCGTCGCGGTTTCCCGTTTCCATCCCTGACTTCGGATGTACTTGGGTCGCTGGTACTGCATCTTGCCAGCCATCTATCCTCTCCCGCGCAAAAGCGGGTCATGAGGCTTGTTAATGCGGCCATTGTCCTTGGCTTTTCTTGGCCGAGCTGTTTGACGAGCCATTCGTCTCGGACATTGTGTTTGAAAGCTGCTAAGGTTTCGGCGTCCGGACAGTCGACTATTTGGTTCTTTTTATAAAGGAATCTGTTCTAGAATTTTTAGGCTGACTCTCCGGGTTGTTGAGTTATGTGACTTAAATCGTCTGCGTCCGGAGGTCGGACATAGGTCCCTTGAAAATTTGCCCGAAAAGCATCCTCGAGCTCTCGCCAACTACCAATGGTGTTTTCGGGGAGGCTTTTGAGCCAATGTCGGGCTGGCCCTTTGAGCTTGAGGGGTAAGCATTTTATGGCGTGGAGGTCATCTCCTCTAGCCATGTGTATGTGGAGGATGTAATCCTCAACCCAGACTCCAGGGTCTGTTGTTCCATCGTATGCCACTATGTTTATGGGCTTGAATCCCGATGGAAATTCATAATCCAGAACCTCATCAGTGAAACATAGGGGGTGTGCGGCACCCCTATATTTAGGTGTACCGTAATATTTGGATACTTGATGTGTCCCATTCCTTACTAGAGCTTGCTTTCTTGGCCCGTAGATGGATCTAACTGGGCCATCATTTTTGATGCGAATCCGTATGCGGATCGTGTGCCGGCTTGTGTGCGGTGCCATTTGCCACTCTATGTTTGCCATGGGGCCGTCTATCCGACCGGGTGGTCTCCTTGTTTTTTGATTGCGGGGGCTCTGCGGCCTCCTCATCAAATTCAGGAAGTAGTTTTCGCTTCGGTACCTCGTTGTTCGGCGACTATCGCCGTATTTGTCTACGGTGTTGAGTACTTTGCTCCATCTGATTCTGAGCGCATCTTCCGCTGTTTGGAGCTTCCGCTTCTGCTTTTTCAGGCTACGCGCAGTGGCGACGAGCCTTTTGTGGAGGTTCTTCTGCTCCAGCAACTTGTCCGGCGTGAGATCGTCCAGACTGTTATCTTCGCCGGGGATGGATTGTTTATCCATAGTGTCCTGTTCGGACGGTTGCTCGATAGCATGTTCATCGTCCATCGGTTCACCCTACTCTATGGCTGGGTCTATGTGGCTGCTGTCTTTGTCGAGGCGGGATTTTGAGCGGTGCTTACGTCGCCGTTTTGACTGCTTTTCGAGGGAATTATCCCTCATGGCGTCCCGTTGTTCCTCGTTGTCGCTTCCTTTAGGTGTGTCCACCATGTATACATCGTGAGATGAGGTGGCTGTCCAGTGCCTTATAGGTGTTGGTTCATGCTTATCTCCTACATCGTCATCCATATCGTCGATGTCTTCGGAGTCGAAGTCGAGCACGTCGTTTAAACTTTTGACGGTGGCTACGAAGTGGGTGGTGGGTGGGCTTCGAATTTCTTCGTCGTCCGCATCCCAACCTCGCTGACCATAATCCAGCTAGGGCTCTCCTGATAAAGAGAGAGACTTTAGTAAATTCAGGATGTCGCCAAAGGGCGAGTGCTGAAAGATGTCCGCGGTGGTGAACTCCATGATCGGCGCCCAATCGGATTCGATTGGCAGGAGCGCGGAAGGTTCAGAGTCCGGAGAGGAGTCCGGCACCTTGGAGTCATGAGCTTCGCAAGGGACAGGGTTGGTGTTCGGCTCTATCGCCGTAGAGATAGCAGCCCCCGAGGCGGTGTCCAGCCACCTGTCCTCGATCGGCGCAGCAGGCTCCGAGCTAAGGGTTGGAGCGGACAATTGTGTGGCCTCCAGGGCACTGTCCAGCGGTAGAGGACAGTGCGGCGCGCTTGGCTGTGGCTCGAACCCGTCGAAGATCAAGTCTCCGCGGACGTCAGCCGTGTAGTTCAAACTTCCAAATCTGACCTGATGGCCAGGGGCGTAGCTTTCAATATGCTCTAGATGGCCAAGCGAATTGGCCCGCAGTGCAAAGGCGCCAAATACGAAGATTTGTCTGGGGAGAAAAGTCTCACCCTGGACCGCATCATTGTTGATGATCGGAGGAGCCATTGGGCTTAAAGATGACGACACCGAGGAACTCTCAATGAAAGCACCAATGTTGGTGTCAAAACCGGCGGATCTCGGGTAGGGGGTCCCGAACTATGCGTCTAGGCGGATGGTAACAGGAGACAAGGGACACGATGTTTTTACCCAGGTTCGGGCCCTCTCGATGGAGGTAAAACCCTACTCCTGCTTGATTAATATTGATGATATGGGTAGTACAAGAGTAGATCTACCACGAGATCAGAGAGGCTAAACCCTAGAAGCTAGCCTATGGTATGATTGTTGTTCGTCCTACGGACTAAAACCCTCTGATTTATATAGGTACGGAAGAGGGTTAGTGAGGGAGTCCTGGACTAGGGGGTGTCCGGATAGTCAAACTATCGTCATTGGCCGGACTCCAAGACTATGAAGATACAAGATTGAAGACTTCGTCCCATTTCCGGATGGGACTTTCCTTGGCGTGGAAGGCAAGCTTGGCGATACAGATATGTAGATCTCCTACCATTGTAACCGACTCTGTGTAACCCTAGCCCTATCCGGTGTCTATATAAACCGGAGGGTTTTAGTCCATAGGAAGAACAACAATCATACCATAGGTTAGCTTCTAGGGTTTAGCCTCCTTGATCTCGTGGTAGATCTACTCTTGTACTACCCATATCATCAATATTAATCAAGCAAGACGTAGGGTTTTACCTCCATCTAGAGGGCCCGAACCTGGGTAAAACATCGTGTCCCTTGTCTCTTGTTACCATCCGCCTAGACGCATAGTTCGGGACCCCCTACCCTAGATCCGCCAGTTTTGATACCGATATTGGTGCTTTCATTGAGAGTTCCTCTGTGTCGTCGCTCATAGGCCTGATGGCTCCTTCGATCATCAACAACAACGAGGTCCAGGGTGAGAGTTTTCTCCCCGGACAGATCTTTGTATTCGGCGGCTTTGCACTGCGGGCCAATTCGCTCGGCCATCTGGAGCAGATCGAAAGCTACGCCCCTAGCCATCAGCTCAGATTTGGAAGTTTGAACTTCATAGCCGACATCCGCGCCGCACTATCAAGATGGGCATGACCTAGCTCTGCCGCCGGACAGTGCCCTGGAGGCCGCACAATAGTCCGCTCCGACCCTTAACTCGGAGCCGACTGCGCCGATCGAGGATGGGTGCCTAAACACCGCCTCGGGGGATGCTACCTCTACGGCGATGGAGCCGAATACCGACCCTGTCCCTTATGAAGCTCGTGACTCCGAGGTGCCGGACTCCTCACAGGACTCCAAACCTATCGCGCCTCTACCAATCGAATCCGATCGGGCGCCGATCATGGCATTCACCTCTACGGACATCTTTCAGCACTCGCCTTTTGGCGACATCCTTAACACACTAAAGTATCTCTCATTATCAGGAGAGCCCTGGCCGGACCACGGTCAGGACGGTTGGGATGCAGACGACGAAGAAATTCAAAGCCCACCCACCACCCACTTTGTAGCCACTGTCGACGACCTAACCGACATGCTAGACTTCGACTCCGAAGACATCGACGGTATGGACGACGATGCCGGAGACAACCAGGAACCAGCGCCTACGGGGCACTGGAAAGCCACCTCGTCATACGACATATACATGGTGGACATCCAAAAGGATGGGAACGGCGATGGAACAACGGAGGAAGACCCCTCCAAGAAACAGCCTAAGCGCCGGCGTCAGCGGCGCCGCTCTAAATCCCGCCACAGTAAGAATGGAGATTCCGGCACCGGAGACAACAACACCCCGGATAGCGCCGAAGACAACCCCCTCCAGCAAGGTTCAGCACAGGAGGATGGAGAAGCCAGCCCTCATGAGAGAGCGACAGACAAGGAGGTAGAAGACGATAATTACATGCCTCCCTCCGGAGACGAGGCAAGCCTCGATGACGACGAATTCGTCGTGCCTGAGGATCCCGTTGAACAAGAGTCTTTTAAACGCCGGCTTATGGCCACGGCAAGTAGCTTCAAGAAAAAGCCACAACAGCTTAGAGCTAACCAAGATCTGCTAGCCGACAGATGGACCGAAGTCCTTGCGGCCGAAGAGTACGGACTCGAACGCCCCTCAAAAAGCTACCCCAAACGCAAGCTGCTGCCCCGATTAGAGGAGGAAGCATACAAACCCACATCACCAGCGCACAATACGGCAGACCGACCACCTCGTGGCCGTGACAGAGAGGCCTCCAGGCCCTCCACCAAAGCCGTACCCCGACATCGCTCAAAAACTACAAAGCCACGAGGGAATGCGTCGGACTTGCGAGACATATTGGAGGATAAGGCAAGACAATCAAGATCGATCTACGGATCGCGTGGGAGCCCCACAATACACGACGATGACCGTCGCGCCGGATACAGCAACTCCGGCCAGGCCGAACACAGTAGACAAAGCTCGCTTGAGCTACATCGTGATATAGCCCAATATAGAGGCGCCGCACATCCACTATGCTTCACAGATGAAGTAATGGATCATCAAATCCCCGAAGGGTTCAAACCCGTGAACATTGAATCCTACGATGGCACAACAGACCCCGTAGTTTGGATCAAAGACTATCTCCTTCATATCCACATGGCCCGCGGTGATGATCTTCACACCATCAAATACCTCCCGCTCAAGATTAAAGGACCAGCTCGGCATTGGCTCTACAGCTTGCCAGCAGAATCAATTGGGTGTTGGGAGGACCTGGAAGCCGCATTCCTTGATAACTTCCAGGGCACATATGTGCTACCACCAGACGCTGATGACCTAAGCCACATAATTCAGCAGCCAGACGAATCGGCCAGACAATTCTGGACATGATTCTTAACCAAGAAAAATCAAATCGTCGACTGTCCGGATGCAGAGGCCCTTGCAGCCTTCAAGCATAACATCCGCGACGAGTGGCTTGCCCGGAACCTAGGACAGGAAAAGCCGAAATCCATGGCAGCCCTCACATCACTCATGACCCGCTTCTGCGCGGGAGAGGACAACTGGCTAGCCCATAGTAACAACATCAACAAAAATTCTGGCAGTCCGGATACCAAGGACCGTAATGGCAGGTCGCGTCGCAACAAGCACAAACGCCGCATTACCGGCGATAATACCGAGGATATGGCAGTCAACCCCGGATTCAGAGGCTCCAAACCCAGTCAGCGGAAAAAGCCATTCAAAAGAACTACTCCGGGTCCGTCCAACTTGGACTGAATACTCGACCGCTCGTGCCAGATACACGGCACCCCCGAAAAGCCAGCTAATCACACCAACAGGGATTGTTGGGTATTCAAGCAGGCAGGCAAGTTAATTGCCGAAAACAATGACAAGGGGCTGCATAGCGATGACGAGAAAGAGACCCGGCCGCCGAACAATAGAGGACAGAAGGGTTTCCCCCCACAAGTGTGGATGGTGAACATGATATACGCAACCCACATACCCAAAAGGGAGCGGAAGCGTGTGCTCAGGGACGTCTACGCGATGGAGCCAGTCGCCCCAAAGTTCAATCCATGGTCCTCCTGCCCGATCACTTTTGATCAAATGGACCACCCCACCAGCATCCGCCACAGCGGATTCACCGCATTGGTTCTAGACCCAATCGTCGACGGATTTCACCTCACTAGAGTCCTGATGGACGGTGGCAGCAGCCTGAACCTGCTTTATCAGGATACAGTGCGCAAGCTGGGCATAGACCCCTCAAGGATCAAACCCACAAAGACGACCTTCAAAGGCATCATAACACGTGTAGATGCCAATTGTACAGGCTCAGTGACACTAGAAGTGGTCTTCGGATCCCCGGATAACTTCTGAAGCGAGGAGTTAATCTTCGACATAGTCCCGTTCCGCAGCGGCTATCATGCACTGCTCGGACGAACCGCATTTGCAAAGTTCAATGCGGTGCCGCACTACGCATATGTCAAGCTCAAGATGCCAGGCCCTCGAGGAGTCATCACGGTCAACAGAAACACGGAACGCTCTCTCCGAATGGAGGAGCATACAGCGGCTCTTGCAGCGGAAAGTCCGGCCGTTAAGCGACCGGACACTGCCAAGCGCGCCCGGAGTAACCTACAAC
Organism: Triticum aestivum; assembly: GCF_018294505.1. Lineage (NCBI taxonomy): Eukaryota > Viridiplantae > Streptophyta > Magnoliopsida > Poales > Poaceae > Triticum > Triticum aestivum. The sequence goes on along the minus strand of NC_057801.1, from coordinate 41,820,739 downwards.
AAGACCACCTGGCACGTTCCGAGCACGCGTAGCAATGCGGCCCCAACCCCAGCCCTTGCAAAATTGCAAAACCAGTACACCGCGTAAATCACTACGCTCTGAAGATACCATGGGCATAGGGGGAGGGGCACGACCACGGCATGCCCAGAGTGCGGCTCAACCACAACAGGGGCTCCCAAGTATGTCTTTCTTTTTTTTCTTTCTTTTTTTTCTTATCTTCAGGACTCCGCTTACCAGAGGCCCTGTCCGGCAGTAGACCTGCCGAACTCGCGATGCAACAGCCCGGGAAGAAGAAAGGCCGTGCCGAGTATCCAGGTGGTCTCCATTACGAGCATTATACCTATTTTATGCACCATTCCGCAGCCTACCCCTAGAGGGGGACATGTTAAATAGTCCCACCCCTTGCTTATCGCACTATTTGTATCGTTCTGCATTCATTGCAGTATTTTTTGAATAAACAATGCATCACTTTTTGCCTATCATTGCATTCCTTTTTATATATATGTTCAATTATGGCATGCTGCATCCATACACGTTGGTACGGCTAAATACACCAGGGGCTTAAGTTCCCCACATTATGGTGTGATAAGTCCGAACACTTTCACAAGTACGGCACCCCGAACTTATAGCATTATATGCATCGGCTCGGAATCATGTCTTGAGTCAATAGTTGGGTTTGCCCGGCTCCCATGTTTTGGTACCTTACGTTATGTTATATCGGCTAAGGTAGCACTGGGAGAACCACTGCGATTGTGCCCCAGTTGAGCTGGGCGAGCACCTCAGTGGAGAAAGCTAAAACTGACCGTCATGATGGGGCGAGAGCCGGTCGCTGTTTGAGAGGTTTTTCGAGTCCCTAAAGACTTATGCTGCTTAGAGCGAGGAACCGGCTTTGTCTGGCCCAGGCGTGGATAGCGCCCCGAACTCGGTCTTCTGAATACTAGGGGCTTCGCTGAAATTTAAAATTATAGAATTCTATGGCTAAGTGAGAGTGATAAAGCATTATAAGTCTGACGGCCTGGTTCGTGGTGCTGAGCGCCTCCCTAGATGGACCCAAGAATGGGAACAAGAGCGCTCAGGTTTATCCCGAACACCCCAGCACTTGTGGCATGGGGGTCGAAGCCGACGACTTGCATCTCTCAGATTTGATAAAGGCCGCACAGAAGGTAATATTTTAAATTAACAAGTGTTGCTTAAGCGCATATGAACAAAGTTTTCAGCGCACAGGATAACAAAATGCGAGTCTACTCAAATATTACATCGTTGGAGCACTCACCCGCAATAACGCGGGCACCCTTCAGGACACCCTTATAATACATTTCGGGCGTGTGATACTCCTTGCCCAGCGGTGGCGCGTCCGTCACAAGCTTCTCAGCGTCCATCTTGCCCCAGTGCACCTTAGCACAGGCAAGGGCCGACGAGCACCTTCAATGCAGGCAGAGCGCTTGATGACTTCAACCCATAGACAAGCATCCTGCAGCCGCCGCACCAGGCCGAAGTAGCTCTCAGGCATGGCCTCTTGGGGCCACAGCCGAACTATGAGGCCCTTCATGGCCTGTTCGGCCACCTTGTGGAGCTCGACTAGCTGCTTTAGCTGGTTGCTAAGGGGCACCGTATGTCCGGCCTCACCATACTGAGACCAGAACACCTTCTCCGTAGAGATCCCCTCCTCGGCTTTGTAGAAAGCGGCAGCATCGGACACGCTACGGGGCAGATCTGCAAACGCTCCTGGAGAGCTCCGAATTCGGGTAAGTAACAGGTAATTCACTTTTGCATGCTTGCTTTGCATGAAGAATGCCTTACCCGCCATTATTTTCTTCAATGCCTCAATCTCCTGGAGGGCCTTGTGGTCTTCGGCCTTAGCGGCTTCGGCACTCTCAAGAGCCGACGCAAGCTCGGACTCCCGAGTCTTCGAGTCATGCTCCAAACTCTCGTGTTTTTCCACGAGAGCCTGGAGCTCTTGCCGCACCTCCGCCACCCGCGCCTCCTGCTTCTCTCGCTCGGTGCGCTCCAAGGCCGCACTGATTTTGGCCTTGGACACCGCCTCCTTCAGGGTCGCCACCTCGTTTGTGGCCCCTGCAATACCCACGTTATTCCTGTCATTTTTTGCAACCAAATCCTTCTCTATAAGGTACTACTTTAATAAGGTATCACTTACATTCCTTGTCCTCGAGCTGCTTCTTGGCACAGCCGAGCTTGTTCTCGGACCGCTCGAGGCTCTGCTTCAATGCATGGACCTCCTCAGTCAGTGCGGCAGAGGTCAGCAGCGCAGCCTGCATTCCCATATTGACATATTTCTGTTAGACTCCTGCGAATATCTTTTTAGATCCTCAGCCTGGCTTTTCTTTCCGAACACCAAACTGAGCATCAGGGGCTACTGTCTATGCGGTACTATTTTTACATATCTTAAATTACTTACCTCAAAGCCTGTTAGAAGCCTGGTACAGGCTTCAGTCAGCCCGCTCTTGGCAGACTGAACCTTTTTGATCACCGCACTCATAACAGTGCGGTGCTTTTCGTCGATGGAAGCGCCGTTGTGCGCCTCCAGCAAATTATCCGGCGCCTCTGGTTGGACGGAGGCCGCCGGTGTTGCAGTCTCGCCCTTCTTACGAAGGGGCCGCCCGCCGGACTTCGGAACCACTTCAGGTTCCGGTACAGAGTCCGGCACAGGGCCGTACTTGGAACCCTCGGAGGTTCCGCCCTCTTTTCGCCCAAAGTCCGGAAGGTCGCCTTGCGGCGCCTCCAGGACCACCTCCTCCTGGCCGGGCCCCTTCTGGGTCCCCACCTCGGTGTAATCTACATCACGAGGGGAGGAGGCGGTCGGAAGTGAAGTGCTATTCACATCCAACGAACCCAGGGACCCGCTCGATGAAGCGGGGAGATCGTCCTTGGGCGGGCTACAGGGTTGTATTCGGTGTTAGAAGACACTATGCGACAAAAGAGAAATCATGAGTTATTATGGAGTCCGGACACTTACGATCTCGCCAGTGGCTTGGCCCTCGAGGGCCACTCCTCTTCGCTGTCGTTGGCGTTGGTGAAGTAGTCCGGAGGAAGGGTCCTCCCCTTCTTGGACCCTCCGGCCTCCCAGTGGGGGAGTCCTTCCTTTTCTTCTCTCCCCCTGTTGGGGGAGAAGCCTCTTTCTTCTCGTCCTCGTCTTCGCGGAGGAGTCCTCCTCGGAGTCATCAGATGATGAGTCTGATAACACCTGACGACGGGAACTCTTTCGAGTTCCCGTGGCCTTCTTCTTGGCCTTCTTCTCCGGCACCACATGAGGTGCCGGAACCAATAGCCTCATCAAGCGGGCGTCCGCTGGGTCTTCTGGCAAAGGAGGCAGACAGTTAGTCTGTCCGGCCTTCTTCAGCCAGTCCTGTTAAACGAGAGGGAGTTTAGATCCCACATAGAGTCAAACTATGGAAAGAAAGTGTCCCATAAAGGATTATATAGCTTACCTCGCCAGCCTGGCGCTGCGAGCTGAATCCGCGATCTTCGGTGGCGGATGCGGGAGCCTCGGCGCCCTTGAACAGAACCCTCCAGGCCTCTTCGTACGTAGTGTCGAAGAGCCTGTTCAAGGTCTGGTGCTGTGCCGAATCAAACTCCCACAAATTGAAAGCCCGTTGTTGGCACGGGAGAATCCGGCGGATGAGCATAACCTGGACTACGTCTGCAAGCTTGAGCTTCTTGTTCACTAGCTTTTGGACGCAGGCTTGGAGTCCGGTCAGCTCCTCCGAATCGCCCCATGTCAGGCCCTTGTCTTTCCAGGAGGTGAGCCGTGTGGGGATGCCGGATCTAAATTCGGGGGCCGCTGCCCATTCAGGGTCATGCGGCTCGGTGATATAGAACCACCCCGATTGCCACCCTTTGATGGTTTCCACGAAGGCGCCTTCGAGCCATGTGACGTTGGGCATCTTGCCCACCATGGCGCCTCCGCACTCCGCTTGGCTGCGCTTCACAACCTTCGGCTTGACGTTGAAGGTCTTGAGCCACAAGCCGAAGTGGGGCTGGATGCATAGGAAGGCCTCGCACACAACGATAAATGCCGAGTTGTTGAGGATGAAATTCGGTGCCAGATCATGGAAATCCAGGCCATAATAGAACATGAGCCCCCGGACAAAGGGGTGGAGTGGGAAGCCCAGTCCGCGGAGGAAATGGGGAAGGAATACCACCCTCTCATGGGGCTCGGGGGTGGGGATGAGCTACCCCTCGTCGGGGAGCCATTGTGCGATATCGCTGGACAAATATCCGGCGCAGCACAGCTTCTTGATGTGCCCCTCCGTAATGGAGGAGGCCATCCACTTGCCTCCCGCTCCAGACATGGTTGGAGAAGGTTGAGGTGAGATGTGAGGACTTGGGCACTGGAGCTCGAGTGCGCGGAGATGGATAAGCAAAGGAGGAAGAAGGCGTAGGTAAAAAGGTGGATCCTTATCCCCTTATATATGGGCGGACGAAACCATGCGTCCCCACCGGCCTGATAAAACTCGCTTATCTCCCAAGCGCCGCAATCAACGGCGCGGTTGGGTTACCCACGTCCGTATTGATGAGAATCCCGGAATAAGGGGACATGATCTCTGCTTTGATAAGACGTGCCAAGGAAACCGCTTTGCTAAACGTGCTGAGGTGGAACAATAAAAACAATTCGAGTAAAGGCTTGGCCGTGGCGTGATGTAATGCTACGAAATACGTCAGCAGATTGAAGTTGTGTAAATATTATTCTCTCTATGGTGGTATGTGGAATTTATTTTGCAGAGCCGGGCACTATCCTGGTGTTCATAATCTTCTATGAAGAATTCGGAGGAGGAACCCGCCTTGCAATGCCGAAGACAATATGCGCGCGGGACTCGTCGTCATTGAAGCCTGGTTCAGGGGCTACTGAGGGAGTCCTGGACTAGGGGGTGTCCGGATAGCCGAACTATCGTCATTGGCCGGACTCCAAGACTATGAAGATACAAGATTGAAGACTTTGTTCCGTGTCCGGATGGGACTTTCCTTGGCGTGGAAGGCAAGCTTGGCGATACGGATATGTAGATCTCCTACCATTGTAACCGACTTTGTGTAACCCTAGCCCTATCCGGTGTCTATATAAACCGGCGGGTTTTAGTCCATAGGACGAACAACAATCATACCATAGGCTAGCTTCTAGGGTTTAGCCTCCTTGATCTCGTGGTAGATCTACTCCTGTACTACCCATATCATCAATATTAATCAAGTAGGACGTAGGGTTTTACCTCCATCGAGAGGGCCCGAACCTGGGTAAAACATCGTGTCCCTTGTCTCCTGTTACCATCCGCCTAGACGCACAGTTCGGGACCCCCTACCCGATATCCACCGGTTTTGACACCGACAGTTAGGGTTACACAGAGTCAGTTACAATGGTAGGAGATTTACATATCCGTATCGCCAAGCTTGCCTTCCACGCCAAGGAAAGTCCCATCCGGACACGGGACGAAGTCTTCAATCTTGAATCTTCATACTCCAGGAGTCCGGCCAAAGGTGATAGTTCGGCTATCCGGACACCCCCTAATCTAGGACTCCCTCACTCCTACTAGATTGATACCTTGATTCTCAAAAACTAAGGGAAATACTTATGCTACTTTACTACATGATCCTCTCCTCTTCGGGGAAATCCAACGTAGTGCTCACGAGGTAGCAGTATGCGGCAATTGCTAACATGATTCGGACGGACTTCAGCTTCGCTACGGGAGAGAAAGTCTCATCGTAGTCAACCCCTTGAACTTGTCGATAACCCTTAGCGACAAGTCGAGCTTTATAGATGGTAAAATTACCATCCGCGTCCGTCCTCTTCCTGAAGATCCATTTGTTTTCTATCGCTCGCCGATCATCGGGCAAGTCTGTCAAAGTCCATACTTTGTTTTCATACATGGATCCTATCTCGGATTGCATGGCTTCAAGCCATTTGTTGGAATCTGGGGCCGCCATTGCTTCTTCATAGTTCGAAGGTTCACCGTTGTCTAACAACATCATTTCCAGGATAGGGTGGCCATACCACTCTGGTGTGGAACGTGTCCTCGTGGACCTACAAAGTTCAGTAGTAACTTGATCCGAAGTACCTTGATCATCATCATTAGTTTCCTCTCTAGTCGGTGCAGGCACCACAGGAACATCTTCCTGAGCTGCGCTACTTTCCGGTTCAAGAGGTAGTACTTCATCAAGTTCCACTTTCCTCCCACTTACTTCTTTCGAGAGAAACTCTTTCTCCAGAAAGGACCCGATCTTGGCAACAAAGATCTTGCCTTCAGATGAGGTAGAAGGTTTACCCAATGGTTTCCTTAGGGTATCCTATGAAGAGGCATTTTTCCGACTTGGGTTCGAGCTTTTCTGGTTGGAGTTTCTTGACATAAGCATCGCATCCCCAAACTTTTAGAAACGACAGCTTAGGTTTCTTCCTAAACCATAATTCATACGGTGTCGTCTCAACGGATTTAGACGGTGCCCTATTTAAAGTGAATGTAGCTGTCTCTAGAGCGTATCGCCAAAATGATAGCGGTAAATCGGTGAGTGACATCATAGATCGCACCATATCCAATAGAGTGTGATTTCGACATTCGGACACACCATTACGCTGAGGTGTTCCAGGCGGCGTGAGTTGTGAAACGATTCCACATTTCCATAAGTGCGTACCAAATTCGTGACTTAAATATTCTCCCCCATGATCTGATCGTAAGAACTTTATCTTTCGGTCACGTTGATTCTCTACCTCATTCTGAAATTCGTTGAACTTTGCAAAGGTCTCAGACTTGTGCTTCATCAAGTAGACATACCCATATCTACTCAAGTCGTCAGTGAGAGTGAGAACATAACGATAGCCTCCACGAGCCTCAACGCTCATTGGACCGCACACGTCAGTATGTATGATTTCCAATAAGTTGGTTGCTCACTCCATTGTTCCGGAGAACAGAGTCTTGGCCATTTTGCCCATGAGACATGGTTCGCATGTGTCAAAAGATTCGTAATCAAGAGACTCTAAAAGTCCATCAGCATGGAGCTTCTTCATGCGCTTGACACCAATGTGACCAAAGCGGCAGTGCCACAAGTATCTGGATCAAGAATAAACCATTGACCAGCGGGGCATGACCATAAAACATATCTCTCATTTAAATAGAACAACCATTATTCTCAGATTTAAATGAGTAGCCATCTCGTATTAAACAAGATCCAGATACAATGTTCATGCTCAAAGCTGGCACTAAATAACAATTATTGAGGTTTAAAACTAATCCCGTAGGTAAATGAAGAGGTAGCGTGCCGACGGCGATCACATCGACCTTGGAACCATTCCCGATGTGCATTGTCACCTCGTCCTTCGCCACTCTCTGCCTATTCCGCAGCTCCTGTTTTGAGTTACAAATATGTGCAACCGCACCGGTATCAAGTACCCAGGAGCTACTATGAGTACTAGTAAGGTACACATCAATTACATGTATATCACATATACCTTTAGTGTTGCCGGCCTTCTTGTCCGCTAAGTATTTGGGGCAGTTCCGCTTCCAGTGTCCGCTTCCCTTGCAATAAAAGCACTCAGTCTCAGGTTTGGGTCCATTCTTTGGCTTCTTCCCGGCAACTGGCTTACCGAGCGCGGCGACCCCCTTGTCGTCCTTCTTGAAGTTCTTCTTACCCTTGCCTTTCTTGAACTTAGTGGCTTTATTGACCATCAACACTTGATGTTCCTTTTTGATTTCCACCTCCACTGATTTCAGCATTGAAAATACTTCAGGACTAGTTTTCACCATCCCCTGCATATTGTAGTTCATCACAAAGCTCTTGTAGCTAGGTGGGAGCGACTAAAGGATTCTGTCAATGACCGCCTCGTCCGGGAGGTTAATGTCCAACTGGGACAGGCGGTTGTGCAACCCAGACATTTTGAGTATGTGCTCACTAACAGAACTATTTTCCTCCATCTTAGAATTGTAGAACTTGTCGGAGACTTCATATCTCTTGACCCGGGCATGAGCTTGGAAAACCATTTTCAGCTCTTCGAACATCTCATATGCTCCGTGTTGCTCAAAACACTTTTGGAGCCCCGGTTCTAAGCTGTAAAGCATGCCGCACTGAACGAGGGAGTAATCATCAGCACGTGACTGCCAAGCGTTCATAACGTCTTGGTTCTCTGGATGGGTGCGTCACCTAGCGGTCCTTCTAGGACATTTGCTTTCTTGGCAGCTATGAGGATGATCCTCAGGTTCCGGACCCAGTCTGTATAGTTGCTGCCATTATCTTTCAGCTTGGTTTTCTCTAGGAACGCGTTGAAGTTAAGGTTGACATGAGCGTTGGCCATTTGATCTACAAGACATTTTGCAAAGGTCTTTAGACCAAGTTCATGATAATTCAGTTCATCTAATCAAACTATTTAATGAACTCCCACTGAGATTAGACATCCCTCTAGTCATCTAAGTGATACATGATCCGACTCAACTAGACCGTGTCCGATCATCACGTGAGACGGACTAGTCATCATCGGTGAACATCTCCATGTTGATCGTATCTTCCATACGACTCATGTTAGACCTTTCGGTCTCTTGTATTCCCAGGCCATGTCTGTACATGCTAGGCTCATCAAGTCAACCTATGTGTTTTGCATGTGTAAATCTGTCTTACACCCGTTGTATGTGGATGTTGGAATCTATCACACCTGATCATCACGTGGTGCTTCGAAACAACGAACTTTTGCAACGGTGCACAGTTAGGGGGAACACTCTCTTGAAATTATTATGAGGGATCATCTTATTTACTACCGTCGTTCTAAGCAAATAAGATGCAAAAACATGATAAACATCACATGCAATCAAATAGTGACATGATATGGCCAATATCATATTGCTCTTTTGATCTCCATCTTCGGGGCGCCATGATCATCTTAGTCACCGGCATGACACCATGATCTCCATCATCATGTCTCCATGAAGTTGTTCGCCAACTATTACTTCTACTACTATGGCTAACGGTTTAGCAATAAAGTAAAGTAATTACATGGCATTCATTCATTGACACGCAGGTCATACAATAATTAAGACAACTCCTATGGCTCCTGCCGGTTGTCATACTCATCGACATGCAAGTCGTGATTCCTATTACAAGAACACGATCTCATACATCACATATATATCATTCATCACAACCTTTTGGCCATATCACATCACAAGGCATATGCTGCAAAAACAAGTTAGACGTCCTCTAATTGTTGTTGCATGTTTTGACGTGGCTGCAATACGGTTCTAGCAAGAATGTTTCTTACCTACATAAAAGCCACAACGTGATATGCCAATTTCTATTTACCCTTCATAAGGACCCTTTTCATCGAATCCGATCTGACTAAAGTGGGAGAGACAGACACCCGCTAGCCACCTTATGCAACTAGTGCATGTCACTCGGTGGAACCTGTCTCACGTAAGCGTACGTGTAAGGTCGGTCCGGGCCGCCCCACGATGCCGCCGAAACAAGATAAGACTAGTTGTGGCAAGAAAATTGACAACATCTACGCCCACAACAAATTTGTGTTCTACTCGTGCAAAGAAACTACGCATAGACCTAGCTCTGATACCACTGTTGGGGAACGTTGCAGAAAATAAAAAAATTCTACACTTCACCAAGATCAATCTATGGAGTCATCTAGCAATGAGAGAGAGGACTGCATCTACATACCCTTGTAGATTGTGAGGGGAAGCATTCAAGAGAACGGGGTTGAGGGAGTCGTACTCGTCGTGATCCAAATCACCAAAAGATCCTAGTGCCGAACAGACAGCACCTCCGTGTTCAACACACGTACGGTTGGGGAAGACTATCCTCCTTCTTGATCCAGCAAGGGGGAGGGAGAGGTTGATGGAGATCCAGCAACACGACAACGTGGTGGTGGAAGTAGCGGTGATCTCGGCAGGGCTTCGCCAAGCTCAGTGAGAGGGAGAGGTGGTATGGGGGAGAGGAAGGCACCAGGGACTAGGGTGTGGCTGCCCTCCCTCCCCCCTCTTTATATGGGGGGCCTAGGGGGTGCGCCGGCCCCTAGAGATCCCATCTCAAGGGGGACAGCGGCCTAGGGGGGGAAATTGCCCCCAAGTCAAGTGGGGCGCCTCCCTCCCCTAGGGTTTCCAACCCTAGGCACAGGGGAGGCCCAAGAGGGGTGCACCAGCCCACCAAGGGATGGTTCCCCTCCCACTTCAGCGCATGTGGCCCTCCGGGATAGGTGGCCCCACCCGGTGGACCCCCGGGACCCTTCCGGTGGTCCCGGTACAATACCGGTGACCCCCGAAACATTCCCGGTGGCCGAAACTGGACTTCCTATATACAATTCTTCACCTACGAACCATTCTGGAACTCCTCGTGACGTCCGGGATCTCCTCCGGGACTCCGAACAACTTTTGGGTTACCGCATCCTAATATCTCTACACCACTAGCGTCACCGAACCTTAAGTATGTAGACCCTACGGGTTCGGGAGACACGCAGACATGACCGAGACGACTCTCCGGTCAATAACCAACAGTGGGATATGGATACCCATGTTGGCTCCCACATGCTCCTCGATGATCTCATCGGATGAACCACGATGTCGAGGATTCAAGTAATCCCGTATACAATTCCCTTTGTCAATCGGTACGTTACTTGTCCGAGATTCGATCGTCGGTATCCCAATACCTCGTTCAATCTCGTTACCGGCAAGTCACTTTACTCGTACCGTAATGCATGATCCCATGACCAAACACTTGGTCACATTGAGCTCATTATGATGATGCATTACCGAGTGGGCCCAGAGATACCTCTCCGTCATACAGAGTGACAAATCCCAGTCTCGATTTGTGTCAACCCAACAGATACTTTCGGGGATACCCGTAGTATACCTTTATAGTCATCCAGTTATGTTGTGATGTTTGGTACACCCAAAGCACTCCTACGGCATCCGGGAGTTACACGATCTCATGGTCTAAGGAAATGATACTTGACATTGGAAAAGCTCTAGCAAACAAACTACACGACCTTGTGCTATGCTTAGGATTGGGTCTTGTCCATCACATCATTCTCCTAATGATGTGATCCTGTTATCAATGACATCCAATGTCCATAGTCAGGAAACCATGACTATCTATTGATCAACGAGCTAGTCAACTAGAGGCTCAGTAGGGACATGTTGTGGTCTATGTATTCACACATGTATTATGATTTCTGGATAACACAATTATAGCATGAATAATAGACAATTATCATGAACAAGGAAATATAATAATAATCATTTCATTATTGCCTCTAGGGCATATTTCCAACACTCGAATGGTAGGACCCAACGGCGTACCAGCCAGACCTTGGCTCGTGTTGATCCTAAAAAATGGGCTCTTGTCCTTCGGTGGCGTGTGTGGTATGCACATTAGGCAACCCCAACCAGTCGAGCCTTAGCGTTTCAAGTCGAAATATCTGGCGGCCAGAATTCCAGCCCTAGGAAATTCCTGTCATGTCCCCGGTCCATATTGACTACCGATGAACAACGAAGGGATTCTTTAGTAACTAGACAACGTTACCTACCATGCCGAGCACAGTTCAATTCCCTCTTTCGCCGCTCATCAAGCTCACCCGTCAACTGCATTGCCTAGTACTACTACTACTACACCAGGATGAGCACAGAATTGAGCCCGTTTGTTCGTGCCTAGTACTTGAGTTAATATATCAGACAATGCACTGGTACACATTTATTATCCTTTTAAGGTTTATAGGGCTTATCTCAAAATTTTAGTTTTCCCATTTTATAATTCTCAATTTGGTTGTTCCCCAACACATGTTCAGATTTCAAGCTGCAATAAATCATTACATGCAAGAATTAAGAGAAAATTGACCAATGCATGTACTTTATGCATGCATGCATTGCAATTAATGCATTCGTAAACACAATTTTTGAGGAAAACAAGCGCATTAATTGAGTGGTTTTGCAAATTACAACAATTGTTCCACCACTCACCATCTACCTTGGTTGGTGAGATTTTTGAATTGAGCCCTATAAACCGGAAAGGAGGTTTAATTAAGCAAAATGTTTGACCAAATCCATTCTTAAGAAATACAACAGGACAGATGTACGGCTTGAAAATTTATTGCATGATGCAGGTTATGATATTGTTTCGAATCCTGGATCTTAAATTTCAGAAAATCCAAAAGTGAGCATAAATTCTTGAAAGTGAGCATGGTCACGTGATATGGCACAAATATTACTTCATATGTTTTTTCTTCAATTCGAGACAAGCTGCTTATGAAAAGTTGCACAAATGAAGAGCCAAGGTATTTTGGAACAAAGACCTGTCACGTTAAGGCGAATGCTTTCACTATTGAAAACGTGGGCGTTTACGTGCCGCCACGAGTCCCCACTTCTCATCGCTAGGTGCCGTCACAGCAAGCGTGTGAGTCGACAGGAGGCGTGCGAGCAGACCACTGCGCCGGCTGTCAGGGAGGCGTGCGAGCAGACCACTGTGCACACTCACCGGGAGGCGAGCCCTTTGACGAGGCTCTGCCGCCCACCGTCGTCCCAACTGCTCCCACTTTTAATGTCGTCGGCGCCATACTTTAAAATCAACCCCGCACTACCCGGTATCGCTATAATCCTCTTTCTTCCTCTCCGATTCTCCTGTCGTCTACCTCCAACTAGCCTGACCTAAACGTACGCCATGCCACATCACGATGGTCTGCCCTTAGTGTTCCAGTTTCATGAGGAAGACACCGAGCCAGAGTCTCAAGAACATAAGGCGCTTTGGGACGAGCTTGAACTGCCCTTGCGGGTAGACGCTGCGCCTGTCCCCGCTCCCGTTTTGGCTCACGTCGCCCCGACTGCGCCAACGCCCATCCCCGTTGCATTGATGGGCTGGGAGCCACACATTATCGCCGAGCTTGATGCCACGGGGTTCCACGAGGTCCCCACTGACTTTGACGCGCCCGTGCACCTGCCAGCGCATGCGCCTGCGCGTGCACTGACACGCACGCCCGTGCAGGTGCCCGTGCACCTGCCAGCGCATGCGCCTGCGCGTGCACTGACGTGCGCGCCCGTGCCGGTGCCCATGCACACGAATGTCTCTGTCGCGCCGTTGACAGCGCCTGTCCCCACGCAGGTGTCAGTGCCCCCCTCAGCGGCATGGATGGCCGTCGTCGACCGCTTCCTTGCACCAACGCCAGTCGCCTCCTCCTGCCAGTTGACTCGCTCCGAAGTCCAAAACATTTTGGCCTTCCTTGAAGCTAGGCCAACGTCGAGGAGTACGCCAACAACGGCGCAAGACGCCGCCGTCGCCGTCGGTCAGTGGCCCGACGACACACAGAGCACGGCAGAGGAGCCGCTTCCCACCGCGAGACGCCCCCGCCGCCGCCCCGTAATCTAAATTTGCCATGAAAAACGTTCGGATTGCCATGCTTAAAATCCGAACGTTTATCATTTCTGTTTATTTTTATATTGATCATCGTATAATTTAAAGTCGGGGTCAGACTGAACGAAATGTATAGTTCGATCGATTGAATGTTCTGCTAGAGCCGTATCAAATTAAATATAAAACGTCATCAAGCCACATGTATTCCTTGTCATCCAACGACCTAGACTGCTTCAATGTCGAGCGCTCAACACGTTTAGCATGCAGTTAATTTCATGCCAAAAATAGTGCTAATCACATGACAACATGGAAATAATATCCTAGTAATTAATATCCGCATGCACTTAATATACTTCCAAATTAACGTGCATTGCACGTACACATTGACTAGTGCTGCTAGTACGTGAAACTGGTGCCGTGACTTGTGAACGCGTCCAGATATGGTCAACGGCAACATCGCCCGCGAGTTCTTCCTGTTTGCCTGTGCGTCTAAACGCAGAAGGGGAGGAGAGAGAGAGCACACATGGAACCCACCAGTAAGTGAAGGCGAATAGTATTAAAAATAATATTACATGTTATCCATTAATTAGGCCGTGGTAATATAAAAACATTATGTAAACAAAGGGGGTACAACAAACATTGATATTCTACATATGTTGCCTATTGACGTGCGCCTTGAAGGCCCGGTCGCATGTTCGATCCTCGTCCTTTATTTTTTAATTTGTATATGGGTCCAAATTTGTTTCATGACATGTGGGCCCCTCGGTGTGTAGTTTGTAGCACTTTAGAGCATAATTGGTTTGATGTCAAAAGTTGGCATGCCAAATGTTGGCTAGAGATTGGTTGCTTGCCAATTCTCGTTGCCAATCTCACAAAAAGTTGCCAAATGTAGGCAACTTTTGATTTTGCCAAATGTTGGTAGCAAACCAATTATGCTCTTAATTTGTGGGTCGAAATTTGTTCCATTCCAAGTGGACTATCGGTGTGTAGTTTTGTAGCTTATTTATAATAATTAAAGAGAACAACATAGTTTTTTCAATAATACCATGGTGCGATGTTGAAGGCGAGAAAGGATGTGCGAGAGAGCGATGACCGAGCCAGAGGGAAATCAACTAGGGGAGTTGTGTGGGTTGCAACGGTGTTTGGAGTAGTTGTGGGCCGAATGCTACGAAAATATAATCTAAACCGACCGGAATAAATGCCTACACAAATTAATCCAAGGTTGGAGTGCCCCTCACAATGTAAATAGCTCTGGCTTTGCGAGGGATGGAGAGGTAGTAGCTTCAACGCGTGGAAGATACGGTGTGAGAAAGCGAGGTCAATCGAGAGACATATAGATAGAGAGACAAAGTGAGTGTGGTCTGACATTCATTGAACAAATATGTATGCTCCGGAGAGGTATTGTCCATTTGAGCTTTTGGTAAGGGTGAGGGCTGTAAGATAGAGCTTGAGAGATGATCCAGTCACAGACATGTAGATTATTTTGTGCATCGGAGGAAGCAAGGTCAACCGATCACAAAGGGGCCGTGCGATCGAAAGAGTGAGAAAGGTTGGAGAGAGTGACCTAGATAGACGATGTGCGTGAGAGAGTATACAATGTGAATAGGTCGAATTGGGCTCAAATATGGTGATATATCGTTTTTGTCCGAGAAAGAGCGAGGTCAATAGAGACATACATACATACATATATATATATATATATATATATATATATATATATATATATATATATATATGGAGAGATAGAGAGAGAGAGATTGAGTGAGCGTGACCCACCATGAGGTCGAAAGAGTGGCGGCGGCTTGGATGGACTGACCCAGATAGACAATCTGCGTGAAAGAGTATAGAGTGTGTCAATCGAGGCCCGAGCTGGGAGATATATCATTTGTGTATGAACGAAAACGAGGTTAAACGAGACTCAGATAAAGAGAGCGAGATTGAGCGAGTGTGGCCCGCCGTGTGGAAGAAAGAGTGAGACAGTCTCGAGGGAGTGACATAGATATACAACGTGCGTGCGTGCGCACAAGAGGTTAGGGGGCTAGATAGGCAATGCATGTATTTAGCGCGAGAGGGTGAGAGCGAGAGGGCGGAGAGAGAGAGAGCTCGAAATGGGGTGAAATGGCGGCTGTGTTAGGTAAATACATTTGGTAACAGGAGTGGAAAAAGGGGTTGTGTAGTTGAGAGACTTACAGATCGAAACATGGAGAGAAAGAATGAACGTGTGTTGGAAACCGATAGCTTGCTAAGGTGGTTAGGAGAGGAAGATTGACCAATACAGGAAGTATGTAGCGTTTTTGCGTGGGGGCGGGGGCTAAAAACAACATTTGAATGTACATAGTACAAGACTTAATATTGATATTTCAATTTGGTGTACATTGTAAGATTTGAACCGAGGACCAGGCATACGGGTAATTATTTCGAATTCGTGCCATACTAAGTTTCGAAAAGTTGACATTGACTCAATTTGTTGTGCTATTTTGTAGGTCATATGTTTGAATCCTTCCAAAAATTTTCTCATCCATGGTGTTCATCCTATACATATGAATTTGTATTAAAAAAGTAGTGTGGATATAGTGAAATGCGAAATCCACGTTAGAATTGGAGATTGCTACGTGACACACACTCTAATTCGAATAACTAACTACGTGACACACACTCTAATTCAAATAACTTATTATGTGACACACTCTAATCCACGTTAGCGTGGGTACCATTTCAACTTTTTTCAAATAACTCCTCATTGATTAATTTATAGTACTCCCTCTGTTCAGTTTTATAAGACCTTGAAGACATTTCAGACAATGTGCAAAACAATTCATTTTAAGTTGTCTGAAACGACTAACAAAAGTGAACGGATGGAGTATCTCGTTTCGAATGACTAATTATTGCAAGGAAAACACGGGCGTGGTAATACATATAGATTCGTTTGCAAATGAAAGAAGATTCGTTTCGTTTGCATTCTCAAATGTAGGCGCACCAGGAAGACCAGGGTCGTGTCGGGGTGGACGCTGCTTTGGTGCCTTAAAGGCAACTGCCCTTGGGTGACTGACATGTGGGCCAGCCACCTGTTGGGCCCACATGTCATGGACACAAATGCAGGTGCCTTAAGGCACCGAAGCATAGTCCTGTCAGGGTGGTCGCGTGTGTCGGACGGACTCGTAGCACCCAGCCACCCACCCCCTCCCCCCCAAAAAAGGACGACGACAATATAAGTTCGCGCTTCCACGTTTCAGATTGAAATATCTGGCGGCCCCAATTCCAGCCCTGCAAAATCTTTCTTCTCCACCGTCCCCTTCCGCGCCTAGATTGCTCAAATCCCTAATTCGTCGCCATCCCTCGAATCGCCCCTCATCTCGTCTCTTTCCCCACCGTTCTCCACCTCTGTGCCGAACGCCGACGATAAAGACGACGGTCGTGCTTCACCACCGCACCGGAGCTACCTCATCTACGCCCTAGTCCACCGCACCGGGTGGTCCATCAACAATGTCGACCGCTGCAACCAACGTGCCTCACAGACACCGAGTTCCACCGCATCAGGTGCGCTTCACCGACACCGTCTCCCAGCTCACCGGGGCTACTTCACCGAGCACATCGTCGCACCTCCGCCCCCCGAGGCCGTTGGGGCTTCACCAACGGTCTCATCCACCGCATCGTAGCGCTCCGCTGCCACTCAAGATATGCATCCGTGCGCGGCCAGCCAACGCCAGCGCATCACCCTCAACGGCTCTGAAGTGACCTGCACTCTAGCTAGGAGAGCATGCCCAAACGCCGGCCCGAACTAGGTATCCACACATCACTCCCTTGTGCACTGTTCCGACGATGTTTGGATATCCTTTCACTGCTCTCTTAGCTTACACGCCTATGCAACTCTGACTTCAACTCTTATTTCTTCTGGAGATATCATTTGAAACAAGAAAATCCATTTTTTAGCGAAGCATGACGGCGCTACGGGATCTGGTACACATCCTGCACACCCGTATAACCTTGCAAGTATCTGTCCTCCGGTAGAACATCAAGGTCGATTCCTCTTATTTGATCAACCATTCGCCGTAGAGGGGGATGCAAGGAGCACAAGGCCTGCACATCCAAGCAAGTGGAAACATGGACTTGTACATGGAACATCCCAAGCGCAAGCAGAGCTGCAGTGAGCCTGTACAACGAGCTAGCGTAAATCCCTGCATTTCATTTAATTCGTACTGGCATTCGTGTATGATTTGTGTGCAGTGGCTGATCCACGAATTCAAGTTACCAGGGGCGAACATTTAACCTAAAAAATACGAAAACACTTGCACTCCGGAAAATCAACATAACTTGAGAAATGTGAAGCTACATGCACGTTGAAAACCAGCTAATGATCCAAAGTAGTTCAGATTATAAACACTAAATGATGCAACCACCAAAAAACACAAAATGCAACATGGTGTACAAGGACTACAAACGTGGTCTGTACCTGCTTGAATTATTCGTTCTCTGGCTGAAAATATCGAAGTGTAATTGCACGTATAACCAATGCGCAAACTGCATATCAATATATCTATCCTGCACAAATATGCCAATAGTTTCAAACAACAGATTAAAAAAGTATTTATGCTATGTGTTCATGATACGGGGACTTTCTGGTAGATGGCCTCGACGTTTCCTCAAGCTATGAAAATGCACTATAATTTTCTTGTCATCAATGCCTGCAAATCTCTGTCTCTCTCAACATAGTAGATCATCATTAGACACTAAATCCTTCAGTGAGCCTGCAAAATGCTTGCATTACATCCTCATTAGACACTATATGTTCATCACCAGGAGCATGTAAAATGTTTGCATCAAATCCTTCATTAGCAGTCTGTTCATTAGACACTTCAGGCTCAAGAACAACATGAGCTTGTATGTTTGCACCGGAAACTTGATTAGATACATCAGATTCAGTCAATTCAGTATTGATTGGGGGAGTTATAAAATAAGTAGAAATTGGTCTCATTTTCTCATAGATTCCCTACATACAAGCAGTTTCACAACACCGTCAGGTTTAACTATTGGCCAGAAATTGAAGAGTTGAATTAGATATAATCAGGGATGTAATGTACCTGCTCATTGCACATGCTACTCTTGCAAGCTGCGACTGTCCGTTTGCGCAAGCTCGATACCATGTTCATGCTGTCGCCGCTGCCTCCGACGCAGGCAACACCCAGGGTTGGATCTTCATCTTCTTGTCCTTCTGTTCGCTTGAAGCCCGGCGACCGCCCTCCAACGAGGGCGTGAGGAAGTGCTGTGTCGGTCTGTCCAGCGGCGGCTAGGTTAGGAACGAACCAGACTGGAGGCTGGAGCGAATGAATTGGGATTTTTCCTGCTGTCGATCGATATGGGAGGCGCTCGTATGGGACGCGAGCCTGCTATAGGTCCTGCCTTGCACTTATGTTATTGGCCCATCCAAACTGAAACATTTTTCTTCATTTTTTACATAGCCTGCTCGTGCGTTGGGACGAACAAAACCAGCATGGTCCAACCTGGACGACTCAAACTAGGTGCACACTTTCCAGCCACCTGAGGCGGCCGCCCATACCAGCCTCTATGGTGGCGTCGCCCCTTTTTATGTGTATAATTGGATAGTGAAAAATATTCTAGTGGCGCTTTTGATTTACACACAGAATGGTTGAATTGCTTGTTTCTATGAATTTCGTTTGCCAATAATGTGAAGGATGCCAGTCTTTTCATCCTATTGTAGATTGCTTAGATCTTGATATGCCAAAAGTAATCGCATGAAATATACAGTAAAAGCCAGTGTGATGTGTTTGGCTACAACTAGTCTGACTACACGTCCTCATATAACATATCAAGGACGCACCATCTAACCAGATTAACCATTTGACTTACCCATGCAGTGTGGGAAGAAAGAAGTATTGGGACTACGTATCCAAGCAATTGATGACATGGACTCCTTTGTACAACCTTGTAAGCGAAAAAGAAGTTGCAGTATGCCTGTACAAAGAACTAGCATAAGTTCAGTTACCTGCTTCTCGGAATTTTAGTTAGCCACTTATTGCAAAATTGTTCAATTACGTTGCTTGGCTTAATTTAGTTTGCTACTGATTACATAATGACACAGCATGTTAATCGTATTGTAGACTGCGCCTATCTATGTGTTTGATATTTACTGTTAAGAATTACCTGTTTGCCTTAACTTAAATATCTACTTGTTTGTTTAACTGCTTTGCTACTGCAACAGCGGGTTACAATGATGTTAATAACTACTGTACTTTTCAGGATCCAATTGAAACTTTTTAATTCCTTGTTTGTTTAACTGGTTTGCTGTTATAACTCTCAGTTGAGATGTTTTGCTAACTTCAACTTTTCTGAATCCAATCGGAACTTTAATGGCAAAACAAGTTAGCCCAAGATCAAAGAGCGAGGTCCCCATGGACGTTGGATCATCCCACAGCAGTGACACCGACCGAATCGTGCATTATGAATTGCCAACTGCTGATGCTCTAGAGGCTAAACTAGTGGTAGAAAGAGATTCTGCTTCTGCACTAAGAGATGAAGTTGACATGTTGAGGAAGCAAACAGCACAATCACAAGCAGTACTCAAGACAACCATTAAATATTAGGTGGATTTCAAAACGAAGCAAGCTCAGACTAACCAGATTGTTAAGGTCCTGAAGGAAAAAAGGAAATTAAATTCCTACTTGGTAAATCAGAGGTGAAATGTTCTTTCCATAGTTGAATAACCTTTGTGTTGTCTGTTCATGTAATCAATCAAACCATTTGTTTTAGAGATCATGTAATAATTGTTTTTTTGTAATTTTATTTTAGCACAAGTCTGTATTAATTGATAAGACTCGGAGACATTTCATTTGGATTGCTGTGCCAGACCTACAAATATGCCAATCGGGCTGAATGTGCATTCAGCAATAGTAGTAGTATAGGTGGACCATAAGTGGCACGCATTGGAAAGGGCCAAGATGCTAGTTAAAAAAGGATGTTGTTTTAGCCAAAAAAAATGTACAGCGGCCTGGCTTATGTATGTTAGTTGATATTATTGATCCATATACTCTATAAGTGTTTATATGTCTGTTAGTTCTGTACATTCTTGGTTGATTGACTCGGTATTTGAATCTTGATACATCGCTTGTGTACATATCTAAATGGGAGTACACATTATGCTATGTGTGACATTTGAGTTGGACATGAAGTGTTCCAAATATTCGAATTCACCTTAAACTGGATTCTAGTTTCTAAATTTGAGTATCGGTATTTGTAAACCATACTCATATATGACAGTGGAATACATCTTTGTCGTCCTTTTGAAGATATATAAGAACACATAGAATGATTTATAAAGATTCATATAGGAATAAAAAGTGGATTCGAATTTATTTGCCAGGGTAAATGTGGATGCTTATTGTCCCAAAATTCGAAAGAAGCAGCAAAATGTCCACTCCCATGTCGGCTGCCCGAAGCCAAGTGTTTGGGAGATGGAAATTACTGTCTACCCATTACACGGACAATCCATCGGCCCGATTTCCACTGCCCCAAATAGGGGTAGGTTAGTAACTTCAATTAGACGTGACACGACCGCCTCTGAGCCCATTCCAAAATGGTGGGTGTCAAACATGGGCGGCAAAACCTATTTGATTCAAGCTCGTCCGAAAGACCTATGTTTCTCCCTCCATTCCACATTCATACACGGTGGGCGGCAAAACAAACTCGACTCAGCCGAAATTGATGTAGGCAAATATTTTCCATAGGGGCAGGTTTGTAACTTCACTCAGACGTGACACAACCTCCCTACCTGTCAGCCCCGTTCATACACCGTGGGCGCTAACCATGGGCACCAACCATGGGCGTCAACCACCCTCTCCTCGCCCGAAATCGCTCTGGGCAAATATTGGCGATATGCGAGATTACCGTCCTATCCCCAACCGACGAGACGTCCAATTTTTAAACGGGGGCTAAGTTCGTAACTTTCCCATATTTCAGACAGGCGCGTCCCAAAAACATGGTTCCCCGTACCTCCCCCTTCATTTCCCCATTCATACACCGTTCGCGCTAGAACACCCCATCCCCACACCAGCCTCCGTCCGCCATCCCATCCATCGCCGCCGTCCTCCACCACATCCATCGCCGCCGTCCTCCACCACATCCATCGCCACCGTCCTCCACCATGCCGGAGCGCCTAGCAAGACCGCGTCGTCCACTTCTAGAGTTTCTCATCCACGGCGACAGACCAATAGCCTTGCATCGCGTCCTCTCGCTTCATCGGTGCCGTCGTCCTCTTTGCCGGGGCCGCTCACACGACCTTCTCTTCCACCACAACGGGACTTATCCCCTGATGCACCCGTCTACCGTCGCAGATCTGCTTCAACGCCACCAACAGCCATCGCACCCCCGATGCCTACACGGCGCCACAAGAGAGGTCGTACTTCATATCTCCTCAACTTTTTGATCTCAACCAGAAAATAGATCTTAACTTGGTTACTCTACTTTCTTTTCAGCTCTTAGAATTTAGTTCTTAGTTAGAAGCAAACAATGGATGCTAAATATCATTTCTCCGGTTTGAAGCTTCATATCTGCCATGGCACATCCATAATACGGTTTAATTGATCATGCTTAGGGTTTAATTGATCATGTTGGTTCCGTGGTGGTTTCTTTAATAGAAATCGGAGGGGAAACCCTCTTTTGCTAAAAAAATATTCTTAGAGTTCCCCCCTTTTATGATCACTATACGATCAGAATACGTGCTTCGTGTCATAAAAAATATGCTTAGAGTTTCAAAAATGCATGTTCGCCGCTCGGGTGTGTATCTCTATAGGGTGCCCACGGTGGGCCGGCCCACCCTAGGATTTTGGGTCGTCCCAGGCCCCGATTCCCCTCTGTTCTGCTGCGCGCCTCCGATCTCTACTCGCCCCCAGCCACCTACCTCGCCGGTGACTTGCCGTCCCCAGATGACATGACTCTAGGAGGAGACGCCGGACTAATAGGAGGCCAGGAGCCGCTCGCCCAACAACGTCACCGCTGCCCTGGCGCGCTATCGTGCCTACCTTCCCAATCCATTCAGGGCTCAAGCGTGCAGCACCCACCAAGCCAATCCGATTTATCCTGAGATACGTCCTCAACACTCAGTAGCCACTCCTCATCACCATTTTCTAATTGATTCAATACTCATTAGGCAAGACTGTCATTAGGATTCATTACTCAAAATTCCGGCCCTCGGAACAGAAACTAGTCATTTTGGATTGTTGGTCGTAGTGACATTGACCCAGATTACTACTGCAAGCCAGGTTTGTTGACAATTTTACTTGTCTTTCTTACTCATTCGATATAATATCCAATTATTCACGTCGATTAGTTGCAAACAATAAGTGCTAGACACACTTCTTCATTCAGATTTTGGACGGTCTCTTACTGCAGTTACAATTCTGCATACTTGTCCTAATAAGCTCACAAGTAAATGATTGATTCGCTACATCTATGCTTGCCTTGTCATATTTGTTGTCAATATTCTTTTAGGGTGGACCACCCTGTTTCTAAATACTGGAACCATAGACACTTGGGAATAGTATTTCTCTATGTGATCTCTTCCATCATGTGTGGGTAACGAACACTGCATTGTATAGAAAGAAAGTGTCAATTCCAGCTTTTACATAGGTTTCGATCTTTTACATGGAATACAATCTGCCTACTTGCTTTGTGTCGGACTACCAACACTCCACCCTTTAAGCTAAACATTACGCCACTCATAATTGCTTAGTTTATTTGTTCAAATATGAAATTCATATGATTCTAAGTTCCTACTTCAGTTTTGAAATGTGTGCCTGCCTGTTATAGACACATAAGGGGTTTGTATTTCTGTGTGTGGTCTGGTCAGCATGGTTGGGGAGGAGAACTTTGCATATACAGGGGTTTATATATAGGGAGACACTCTCCGAGTTGAATCCGCAATGCATTCCATATATACACTACGAGGGAAAAGCCTATACACAGAATCTTATCAGCAGCGCGCTTTAAAATAAGGCGATGCTGCGAATTAGCAGTAGCGTGCTCAGGGGTAACTCGCTGCTGAAACAAATATAGCAGTAGCGCGCTCTCTCAAAGACGTGCTACTGCTATAATTCCCACGAGGCCGCCGCGAGGCTAGTTATAGCAGCAACGCGTTATAACGACGGGCGCTACTGCTACGTAGCATAGGAGAAGCGCATTTCTCCAATAAGCGCTACTGCTAAGTTTACTACAAAAATTTAGTCCCACCTCGCTCCATGAAGAGAGTTCCTACCACCTTAAATATGTTACTTCTCAAACTTTGACAAGCACTTGGTCTTTATTGGATTCTATGTGCAGAATTTGTGGCTGCAATATGAGTCTTCACCTGTTCCTAAACCTGTGAGGACTCATATTGACTAATCAGATTGTACACAAAAAGATCTATGATGATCAATGTATTTTTGATATATTGAACAAAGTGTATTTTTACATGCTGACACATAGCAGTAGCGCTTTATTGTGAAAGGCGCTGCTGCTAGATAGCTTAGCAGTAATGTCTTTTACTACAGCGCGCTACTGCTAAGCCATTCATCTCCCACCCCCATCTCCTCTATCCGATCCACTCACATAGTCACACACTAGCTCACTGGATCCCCTCTCAATCCCCCGCGTCGGTCCACCCCCATCGCCCCTCCTCCGTCTGTGCCGCCGTCACCTCCTCCTCCTTGCTGGACTCGGTACCGGACTCCTCCTCTGTCCTTCCTCTCCACTCGCTGCTGGCCGGCCCCTCCTTGCTCCGCCTTCCTCCTCTGTCCTCCCTCCACTGGCCACGCCGGCCGGCCCCTCCTCGCTCCGCCTTCCTCCTCCATCCTACTCTCTTCTCCCTCCTCGAGTCGCCCCTCCTTCTCCCTCCTGCCCACTACATTCTGATTTAGTAGCTAGGCTAGTTCATATGCAACATTTTGATTTAGTTGATATGATTTAGTTGATTTAGCAGGCTAGTTGATTGAGTTGACTTAGAACATTTTGATTTAGTTGATTTAGTAGGCTAGTTCATTTAGTTGATTTAGTTGACTTAGAACATTTTGATTTAGTTGATTTAGTAGGCTAGTTGATTTAGTTGACTTAGAACATTTTGATTTAGTTGATTTAGTAGGCTAGTTCATATGCAACATTTTGATTTAGTTGATATGATTTAGTTGATTTAGTAGGCTAGTTGATTTAGTTGACTTAGAACATTTTGATTTAGTTGATTTAGTAGGCTAGTTGATTTAGTTGATTTAGAACATTTTGATTTAGTTGATTTAGTTGACTTAGAACAATTTGATTTAGTTGATTTAGTAGGCTAGTTCATATGCAAGATTTTGATTTAGTTGATACGATTTAGTTGATTTAGTAGGCTAGTTGATTTAGTTGACTTAGAACATTTTGATTTAGTTGATTTAGTAGGCTAGTTGATTTAGTTGATTTAGTAGGCTAGTTGATTTAGTTGACTTAGAACATTTTGATTTAGTTGATTGTTAATCCTTTGCTCATATTGCTTTAGGAAAAATGGCGCCACCACCACCACCACTATGTCGACTATGCAAGTCAAGATGCCCCAGCAGCCTTGCAACTGGCAAGCTGTTCGGCATCTACTTCCAGCTGAGTTTTCATCATGCGGCTGTAAGAAATTAGATGAAATGTAATAACTATTTTATTTTTAGTGTTGGCATTACTGCATTGTGTCATTTTGCTTATTTTACACAGATCATCCCATGCAATGTGAGGTTGAAATTCAACAAGCTGACAGGAGACACTGTGACATTTGAGGCTCCTGGGGGGGCGTACACTGTGGAGGTCGAGAAAGGACGCAATATGTCACAGATTGGAGGAGATGGATGGGCACATTTCGTCGCTCGCATGCATCTTACTGGTGGTGAGTTGATCAGCTTCTCCTTCCGAGCAGAAAGACCCAAGCTAGCTGTCATTTATCTCAACCTGATGGAAGATGATGAAGATGATGAAGATGATGAAGATGATGAAGATAATTAGGACCCACTCGATGAAGATGATGAGGACCCACTTCATGAAGCCATCGTAGCTCAAAGAACAAGGCTGAGTGAGGAGGAGCTGTCCAACCTGTGGGACATAATTCCGCCATGTGCTGACTTTGTCGGGGTGCCATTCGTGACTCGCTTGACAAATACCATGGTTGATCGACATGATATGGTATGTTATACTTACAAATGCAAATTATCTGATGAATTACTTAGTGTACAGTCCAATGATATGGTATGTTGTGTGGAATCTAGTCGATGATATGTTTTAGTGTTTGATCACATGCTTATTAGTGTAGAATCTAAGGAAACTATTAATAGTGTAGATAATCCATATGTACTTATTTGCGAGGCTATTTATTAATTGATATGTTTTTTATTCAGAAATTGGCAAAGAGCATATCTGTGAGTTATGGTATCAAGCCTGATGAAGAAGGCTCAGCTGGACTACGCCTTACTGCAAGGGGCTCCGTCACAACCTGTACTTACCGTGTGGACACGGATGGTCGCACACAGTTAAACTCGGTTGGGTGGAAGAAATTCCTCGATGGCAAGAATCTTCGTGTTGGATATGCCATCCTAATTACTGCAAGGAACACCAACCGCCCAGGCTTGAGGATGATGATTGTCTTCGATATCATCTAGAACTACATATGTGTGTGTGGCTATATCATCTAGAACTACATATGTGTGTGTGGCTATATCATCTAGAACTACATATGATGATCGTCGTCGATATCATCTAGAACTACATATGATGATGGCCGTTGATATGACCTTGTACTGCTTGAGGATGCATGTTGACTATGCATGAAATTGTTATCCAGTACTCCCTTCGTTCCAAATTACTCGTCGTGGTTTGAACTAAAACCACGACGAGTAATTTGGAACGAAGGGAGTACTACCTAGTAATGGTTTATGAATTGATATCTACTAGTAGTACCTAGTATCTAGTATCTGAAAGGGAAACTGAAAGGGAAAGGGGTAATGGGAAAATGATGAAATATATAGCAGTAGCGAGGGATGGCGAAATCGCTACAGCTAGGTAATAGTAGCGTGTTCTTAAAAAGCGCTGCCGATATCGTCAACAGTAGTAGCGCGGGTAAGGGTCGCGCTACTACTATGAGTTAGCTGTAGCGCCTTATTAGTAGCGCGGCCACCCGCGCTGCTGCTAGCCTCAAACCCCGCGCTACTACTAGGGTTTTCCCTAGTAGTGATAATCTGACTACTTTTTATGTTTTCATGAATCTCACATTCTGAACAGCATCATAATGATTATGAGCTTGCGCGCATGAAAAGAATAAAGCAGAACAATGCCATGGCTGTCAAACTTGGCATTAAGGGACTAAAATCAAGTCTGGATGCAATGCAATGCAAACGCTCTCCACCTACAGATTCATGCTTAGAATATGATCCTAACAACGATTCTGAGCTAGAGGGAGACCTAAGTCAATGTAGCTCCCTAGTGGAGGAGTCAGAGGAAGATGCCCTATCTTATTCACCCATCAAGGTACTTGCTCTAACTTTCCAAGGTTACATTGCTCGCACATATCTTGCAACTGATGCTTTGCATTGCTTTTACTTTGTTGAACTGCCATTAGCTTAGTTTACACATCGTACCATCTGTCATCATACCATATTTATCCATTCAAATGTTGTTCTTGTGTATCAGACGTTCAAAAGGGAGAGGGCGATTGCTGATCGTGGAGGAGCACAAGCAAAGTATTTGGAAAAGGTAGTGGCACCTGATAAATCAAATAGCCCATTAGGTGTAGTTGCAATATCACATGGCCCACAAAATACCACAACTATAGCAGACTCTAGCCCTACTACACTGGTCATTTCTGATGCCCCAACTCAGCAGACCCCAACTGCAGCAAACAGTATGATTATGCCAGTTGACATAGCACCAGCTGTACGATGCAAAACCCCCATTCTAGCAAAGAGTACACCAAATCCAGTAGCCAAATCCCTTTTCGAACCAGCGAGAGCCGCAATTGCAGCAAATAGGACCCCTGTTCCATTTCTTCCCAGTTTAGAATACGAAGCTTATGTTGTTGTCAGGAACTTTGTGCGCATCTTTCCTTCATGGAAAGATTATACCGTAGACACAGAACAATTTCCAGTCTTCCTCCGCAACTTACGCGTAAGTAATGTACTAATATTATTTATGGTCATTACTGCATATGTTTCAGCTGACAGAAGACACAAGATTTCATTCTTTTAAATAGGCGAGGAGCAAACTGGATTGTGATGACGAGCAAGAGTTGGTTGCACTTTTCAAGCAATCATTGATGAAGTATCATTCCTAGCTGAGGCAAGTGCACTTCGATGGCAAGCCTCTGAACAAAATTTCTGTAAAGTCTCCGGTGCTACACTTATCCGATGGTGACTGGAATAATCTTGTTACACATTGGTCTCGGCTGCAGCGTAAGGTACTATCTATGATATCACATCACAATTTGAACTAAATTTCTGCATTTGCCTTAATGTCTCACTTGTACGAAAACTGTTAGCAGAAGAACATTCGTTCTCAAGGGACCACAGAATCTTGCAACTATACTACACCCTGCATTGCTCTAGTGAGTACCTCTTGCCCTGTATGACCATACTTACTTTCATAGATGTTTGATTATGTAGCATCACTGCACATGTTAGCCTTGTAATCGTCCATTTGGTGGACATTATAAGATCTGTATGGACTCTTACACAAATTTCGAATCAACCCAATGTTTTTGAAGAGGTTTAGCTCCGCAATCCTCTTGTAAGGACTGAACGTGGACTATCACTGTACTTACATTAACAGCTACTCCCTCCGTCCCATAATATAAGAGCGTTTTGTACAGTACACCATTGTTCAAAACACTCTTGTATTATGGGAAGAGGGATTGGTTCATTTTGTAGCATTCTGCATCTTATCTCCCTCGCCCACCATTTACTAAAAAAGATCAGATCTATATTTAATCTTACCAACAAGTAGAATACACAGACAATGCCAGTGCAGAAGTGTAGCCCATTGCTCTTGTTAGTACATTTTGTCCTGTAACGCTTGTACTTCCAGGGATTGGTAGTAGATTATGTAGCATCAATCTGCATCTTATCTTCATTATCCTCTATCCCTTCAAGTAGTATCATATCTATAATTACTCTCTACAAAATGTAGAGTACAGGCAATGCTTATGAAGAAGATTTTGTGCTGAAATTCTTGAGCTATCCTTCCCTTGACATGGAGAAGGGCATTATAAAGCCGGTGTTAACTGTTAATGTAAGTCAGTCCTTCTAAAGCCTTTATCCTCAACTGCTGTTTAATTTGCTCACACTCCCTATCGTTTACTGCTGTTTAGTTTGCTGTTTCTACCAAAATGCATCTTCGTAAGAACCGTAAGTTCTAAGTTTTACTTGTAAAACCAAATTTCTTATTCATACCATGCACATTACTTAATACTCCCTATATGTATGCTTGGTTTTGTGGATCTATAATCCAGTGTGTGGTGAAGCAGCCCACGTTTGCATCTTGTCATCTCCCTATTTTATCTTACTGATGTGGCTGATGATATGAACAACATGCCATGCACATTATCCAAAATAGATACAATGATTTTCTTTGCCCTTCATCTATGCTTGTTATGTTGACATGGTAATCCAGTAGTGTGGTGAAGCTCCCCGCATTATGAACAATGCCAAATTATGCTATTGATATTTTGAACTTACTCTTTATTTTCTAATTTGAAATTGGATAGAATTGACAGAACAATTATCATCTTTGTTTATACACGTGCAAAACATGT
Organism: Triticum aestivum; assembly: GCF_018294505.1. NCBI lineage: Eukaryota > Viridiplantae > Streptophyta > Magnoliopsida > Poales > Poaceae > Triticum > Triticum aestivum. The sequence goes on along the minus strand of NC_057801.1, from coordinate 41,791,611 downwards.
CTTCTCTCTGCTTTGTTTCAGGGTGATATGCCTGATGGCATGCACAAGTCTGCTGAAGGCTGTGAGACAAACCCAACATATATTGCAGCAAAGAAGGCAAAACATCTTGAAGATAGCGAGACAACCCCAAAGTCTTGTCTTGATGCAGTGTTCAAGTTACCTAATACTAACAGTCAGACAAGCTCACATAATTCGTTGTCTGAATCAATTCGACTTCTTCAGTCCCAAGTTCTAGCAAAAAGGCATTCTGCAACTCAACTTCGACTTGAAGTCCTATCTCTAAGAAAGATTGTGGAGAACACCAATGAGAACCTCATCGCTAAATAGCTACACTTGGAAGCTATGACCGACATGCTAGGCCGGTCTCACAACCTTGCTCAGTAGCTTGTGCAGCAGTTCCCCCGCAAGGCTAACCTTTCTTGAACTGTCTTGGAAGTGGTCTTGGTTCAGTATTATTTTGTTATGCTTCAATGGTGCCTAGTTTTTGTAATATGCTTCTTCGTTGCGCTTTATGATCACTGGTGGCGAACTTCGATGCCCAGTGGATATAATATACCTTAAATCCTTTATTGTATAGTGTAGGTTTATTCTTAGTTACTATGCCGTAATTTCTTTATTGTATAGAGTAGGTTTGTTCTTATTCCTACTAGTTACTGCCATCATTCGCTATCTGAAAAAAAATCAGATGTAGTCGACCGGGACGAAACATTCGACTCTAACGGGCCAGGTTTTTAGCGGGCCACAATTGGGCCGGCCTGCGTCTTTCTTTGGCCCGAATGATTGGGGCCTTCACACATTGCACCATGCCCAAACTTACACCGGCCTATATTTTAGTTGGGCCTTTTGTCGACCCAGCGCTTAGTTTGGTCCAGGTAGCGTTGGGCCATTAACAGGTTGAATATTGTACTGGCCTGTTACGGCCTAGATGAAACCACGGGCCTTTAGCAGGCCAAAATGCATGTTGGGCCTCAATTTTCACTAGTCGTCGACGGGCCTTCAGCAGGCCGAAATATAGACCGGGCCATTATGGGCCCAGTTAGCTCACGGGCCATTACCAGGCCGAAACATATCTCGGGCCTTAGTTGGCCCATTGATATCATGGGCCTTTAAGAGGTCGAAAGCTTAGTACAGGCATCAACAGGCCGAATTACACGATAGGCCTTTAATAGGACCAAAGTCACGTTGGGCTTAACTGTTGCCACCTTTAGCATGGTCCGTTAGTGGGCCCGATGTCCCGTCGGACCATATATGGACCATGGGCAGCATGGGCCATTCCCAGGCCGAATGTCACACCAGGCTAAAATGGGCCCATGTCTACATCAGGCCTCTAACAGGCCGAAAGTCACTGGGCTATAGTTGGGCCCGAATATTCAGCAAACAATTAATGGGCCAGATCTGGCTTCGTGCCGCAAATGGGCCCAAATATTGGGCGAACAATTAACGGGCCAGATCTGGCTTCGGGCCGTAAATGGGCCCAAATATTGGGCGAACAATTAACTGGCCAGATCTGGTTTCAGGCCGTAAATGGACCTTTATTAAGTAGGCCATTATTTGGCTGGCCCACTAGTACCTGATTAAGTTCGACGGGCCTTTGACTGCGCCGGCCTTTTTAACCTATATGGGCCTCTGTTGGGCCCAGCCATGTGTCGACGTACCATAGGCATGTCTCCTCCAAAGGATGGGCGACAGCTGGCCCACTGACAAGCTGACAGGTGTTCCCTTCGGCCAATCAGAATTTTACACGTGGAAATTTCCCATTGGTCGGGGCTGTTAACGGGTTATCGGATCCAAAATACAACCCCATAGCTTAACGGCATTCCGTTATGGTGGATGCCACATGTCGGTCACCCTTGACAAAAGCACTTCTGTGACGCGCGATTTATCGTCATGGAAGTGGACATTTCCGTGATGATAATTTTGGTAATGTCATGGAACACTTCTACGATAGCACAGGTATGACTATCTTGATTCTGTCATAAAATCGTCATGGATGTACATGCATGACAAAAAACCCGACCTACTGTGACAAACACGTATCATCACGGAAGTGTATTTTTTTTGTAGTGTAAGCTTTCTTATCTCGACCTCCTTTCCTCTCGGAAAGTTAAGCTGCGCCAGCGCACGCGGCTCATGGGTATAAGGCTGGGAGATGTCAACTCTAAGTTTTTCCATGCCAAGGTGAATGGGCGACGGCGGAAAAACTACATCCAGACGCTGCACTCAGACCACAGCGTTGCCATCACGGCTGAAGACAAGGAGAAAGTGCTCCTTTCCCCCTTCCAAGACCATTTGGGCACCCCCACGCCACGGCTCTCAAGATTAATTTCGGACAACGTCGAGATAGCCTCGCATGATCTCTCGGAGCTAGATGCTCCTTTTAATGAGGAAGAGATAAAAGATGCGGTTTCCTCGCTGCCCTCTGTCAAAGCGCCTGGCCCAGACGGGTTTATTGGAGCCCTCTTTAAAGCATGCTGGGAGATCATCCGGATGGACGTCGTTCAAGCAATTCTCCAGCTTGCTAATCTCCGTGGTGATGGTGCCTCCTTAATCAACTCAGCGAATATCATTTTGATCCCAAAGAAAGCGGACGCTCGAGTGGTCGGAGACTACAGTCCTATAAGCATCATTCATAGCCTTTCGAAGATCTTCTCCAAGCTCCTTGCCAACAGGCTGGCCCCGATCCTACCAACGCTGGTCTCCAAATGCCAGAGCGCCTTCGTGCAGAAGCGCTCCATCCACGACAACTTCTTGCACGTCCAGAATCTCATAAAGGACCTGCATCGACGGGACATCCCGGGCCTCTTCCTCAAGCTGGACATTTCAAAAGCCTTTGACTCTGTCAATTGGGCATTCCTACTGGAGGTCATGCAACGCCTTGGTTTTGGGCAGCGGTGGCGAGACTGGATATGTCTCTCCCTGTCTTCCTCTTCTTCAAGAGTGTTGCTTAACGAGAACCCCCGAAAGATGTTCAGACATGCAAAGGGCCTCCGTCAGGGCGATCCGGTATCTCTGATGCTCTTCATCCTCGCCATTGACCCTCTCCAACAGATCCTCAAACCCATTTGTGCAAGAACAGCCAGATGTAGGATCTCCCTTTATGCTGATGATGCGGGCATCTTCGTGAACCCAGACAAGGATGAGCTCCACGTGATTTCTGCAACCCTGAAGACCTTCGGCGAGGCTAGCGGACTGATCACAAACTTGAGAAAAATCGAGGTCTACCCGATCAGATATGCCGGCATTGACCTCGAAGATGTGCTATCAGCCTTCCCTGCCAAGATCGCCTCCTTCCCGGGACGCTACTTCGGGCTACCCCTGCATTTTCGTTGCCTTAAAGGGTTGATCTGCAGCCCTTCATCGATAGGTTCACAGGCAGACTACCAGGATGGAAAGGAAAGCTTCTCAACAAGCCTGGCAGGGTGGCACTCGCTTAGTCGGTCCTCACGGCCATGGCCACCTTCCACATCACAGCTCTCAACCTATTGAAGGGGACGCTTAGAAAGATCGACAAAATCATTTGGGCCTTCATCTGGCAAAAAGAGGACCAAGCTCAGACTTCGGGAGGTCACTCCCTTGTTAACTGGAAGACCGTCTGCCGTCCAAGGCATCTGGGCGGCCTTGGGATTATTGACCTGGAGAGATTTAGCCGCGCCCTGCGCCTCCGGTGGCCTTGGCTGCTATGGACTGACCCAGAAAGGCCATGGGTGGGATCGGAGCTGTCGTGTGATGAATCAGATATGAGCCTCTTTCGCGCATGTACCTCGATTACGCTGGGCAATGGACAGAAGGCGCTGTTCTGTATGACAACTGGAAAGGTGACGGTCCACTCAAGCTTCTTGCTCCACAGCTCTACAAGATTGCCTCAAGAAAGAACAGATCGGTGCACAACGAGCTCATGAACAAGAACTGGATCATGGCGGTGGCTAGGCTGCAGTCCATTCAGCAGCTGGGTGAATTCGTGTCTCTCTCGAATCTCATTAGTCAAATCACCCTCCTCCCTGACCAAGACGACGCCATCCACTGGAACTTAACCACCTCGGGGACATACCCAGCCGCCTCTGCCTATGGCGCGCGGTTCCTTGGCTCCTACTCTCGTTTCGACACAACCAAGGTCTGGTCTGCAAACGCTGAGCCCAAGTGCAAGTTCTTTTCTTCGCTTTCTCTACACGGAAGAATCCTCACTGCGGATATGCTGGCTGTGAGGGGTTGGCCTCATGATCCCAGATGTCTGCTCTGTCTCCAACAGCCTAAAATAGCAATCCACCTCTGCAAAGATTGCCCCTTCAAGGTCGCGGTCTGGAACTAGGTGAACACCTGGACTAACGAAAGCGTTCCTATCTCGGGCTTCCTCCCCGAGCCAGGAAATGTGTCTGACTGGTGGGACAAGACTCTCATTTCACAGCCCAATCAAGTGCGCAAGAGGCGCAATGGAAGAATCATCTACACCATATGGTCTGTTTGGAAGGAGCGTAATAGGCGGGTGTTCACGGGACTGAGGTTGATGCATCGCGAGGTGGCGGCTCTAGCCCTAGACGCAATCAATCAGCACGACCTGGCGTTTGCTGGCACTCTGCCAGCCGCAGGCATTGGTTAATCCAGTTCTAGGTTTTGTTCTTCTTGTGGTTTCTGCCATGTTCCCTTTAAATGCTCGCTCCTCTGTAAATTGGGTTCTTTCTCCATCTCTTCTATAAGAAAAGGCAGTGCTCCTGCCAGTTCCTCAAAAAAAACCAAACAACACCTGAAAAATAGAATCTGTCTAAAACAGAACAGTCTGTAGCAATCTGTAAATTTCGAATAGTTATGGAACTCTAAAAATCCTACCAAAATAGGAAGTCCTAGGCAATTTGTCTGTTGATCTACAGCAAAAATAATCAACGCAAAATCATATTTCTGTGATGTATTGTTTTTTTCTCGTGAGCGCAAAGTTTCTGTTTTTCAGCAGAATCAAATTAACTCTTACCATAGGTTATCCTATAGGTTTTACTTGGCACAAACACTAATTAAAACATGAAAACACAACTAAACAGAATGTAGATGAAATATTTATTACTAAACAGAAGCAAAAAGCAAGAAACAAAAATAAAATTGGGTTGCCTCCCAACAAGCGCTATGGTTTAACGCCCCAAGCTAGGCATAAAAGCAAGGATAGACTTAACTAGTGCCATCTTTGGCACTCAATTCATAAGTAGCTCGCATGATAGATTCAAAAGGTAATTTGACTTTCTTTCTTGGAAAGTGTTCCATGTCTTTCCTTAAAGGAAATTGGAATCTAATTCTCCCTTCCTTCATATCAATAATTGTACCAATCATTCTAAGGAAAGGTCTACCAAGAATAATGGGACATGAAAGATTGCAATCTATATCAAGAACGATAAAATCTATGGGCACATAATTCCTATTTGCAACAATAAGAACGTCGTTGATCCACCTCAAAGGTTTCTTAATGGTGGAATCCGCAAGGTGTAAGTTTAAAGAGCAATCATCAAAATCATGGAAACCTAGCACATTACATAAAGTTTTCGGGATCGTGGAAACACTAGCACCCAAATCACATAAAGCATAATACTCATGATCTTTAATTTTAATTTTTATAGTAGGTTCCAACTCAGCATAAAGTTTTCTAGGTATAGAAACTTCCAATTCAAGTTTTTCTTCATAAGATTGCATCAAGGCATCAACAATATGTTTGGTAAAAGCTTTATTTTGACTATAAGCATGAGGAGAATTCAACACGGATTGCAACAAGTAAATACAATCTATTAAAGAACAATTATCATAATTAAACTCCTTGAAATTCATAATAGTGGGTTCAATGATATTTAAAGTCTTGACCTCTCCAATCCCACTTTTACAAAATTTAGCATCAAGATCTAAAAACGCTGAATCATTGGGACGCCTTTTAACCTAAGTTGACTCATCTCCAGTCCAGTCATTATTAAGATTCATATTGCAAAACAAGGATTTAATAGGGGACACATCAATAACTTTTAGATCTTCATCATTATTATGATGGAGACTAGAAGAACACGCTTTTACAAAGCAATCTTTCTTAGCACGCAATCTAGCGGTCCTTTCTTTGCACTCATCAATGGAAATTCTCATGGCTTTGAGAGACTCATTGATATCATGCTTAGGAGGAATAGATATAAGTTTCAAAGAATCAACATCAAGCGAAAGTCTATCAACGTTCCTAGCCAATTCATCAACTTTAAGCATTTTTTCTTCAAGCAAAGCATTAAAATTCTTTTGAGAGATCATAAATTATTTAACACTATTTTCAAAATCAGAGGGCATCTTATTAAAATTTTATAAGAGTTGTTGTAGGAATTACCATAATTATTAGAGGAATTACTAGGGAACGATCTAGGATTAAAGTTTCCTCTATATGCATTGTTACCAAAATTATTCCTACCAAAAAAATTCACATCCATAGATTCATTATTATTATCAATCAAAGTAGACAAAGGCATATCATTGGGATCAATAGGAGCACTCTTAGTAGCAATCAATTTCATAAGTTCATCCATCTTTCCACTCAAAACATTAATTTCTTCAATAGCATGCACTTTTTTACTAGTAGATCTTTCGGTGTGCCATTGAGAATAATTAACCATAATGTTATCAAGGATTTTAGTAACTTATCCTAAGGTGATTTCCATAAAAGTGCCTCCCGCGGCCGAATCTAAAAGATTTCTAGAAGAAAAGTTCAATCCGGCATAAAATTTTTGTATGATCATCCATAAATTCAAACCATGAGTAGGGCAATTGCGAATCATTAATTTCATTCTTTCCCAAGATTGGGCAACATGCTCATGATCAAGTTTTTTAAAATTCATAATATCGTTCCTAAGAGAGATGATCTTAGCAGGAGGAAAATACTTAGAGATAAAAGCATCTTTGCACTTATTCCATGAGTCAATACTATTCTTAGGCAAAGATGAAAACCAACTTTTAGCACGATCTCTAAGTGAAAACGGAAATAACTTCAATTTAACAATATCATTATCTGTATCTTTCTTCTTTTGCATCTCACACAAATCGACAAAGTTGTTTAGATGGGTAGCGGCACCTTCACTAGGAAGGCCGGAGAATTGATCTTTCGTAACAAAATTCAGCAAAGAAGCATTGATTTCACAAGACTCAACATCATTAAGAGGAGCAATCGGAGTACTAAGGAAATCATTATTATTGGTAATGGAGAAGTCACACAATTTGGTATTATCTTGCGCCATCTTGACAAGCAATCCAACACACAAGCAAACAAAAAGGACAAGCGAAAGAGAGAGGAGATTGGGAAAGAGAGGGCAAATAAAACGACAAGGGTGAAGTGGGGGAGAGGAAAACGAGAGGAAAATTGCAAATAATGTAATGCGAGGGATATGAGTTTGTGATGGGTACTTGGTATGTCTTGACTTGAGCAAAGACCTCCCCAGCAACGGCGCCAGAAATCCTTCTTGCTCAGTCTTGAGCTTGCATTGGTTTTCCTTGAAGAGGAAAGGGTGATGCAACAAAGTAGCGTAAGTATTTACCTCAGTTTTTGACAACCAAGGTATCAATCCTGTAGGAGGCTCCTCAAAAGTCCCATGCACCTACACAAACAAACAAGAACCTCGCAACCTTCACGATCACTTGTGAAAGTGAGATCTGATAGAGATAATATGATAAGATAAATATTTTTGGCATTTTTATGATATAGATTGGAAAGTAAAATATGCAAATAAAAGTAGATGGAAAACTTATATAATAAAATATAGACCCGGGGGCCATAGGTTTCACTAGTGGCTTTTCTCAAGATAGCATAAGTATTACGGTGGGTGAATAAATTACTATCGAGCAATTGATAGAAAAGTGAATAATTATGAGATTATCTAGGCATGATCATGTATATAAGCATCACATCCGTGACAAGTAGATCGAAAGGATTCTGTATCTACTACTATTACTCCACACATCGACCTACTCCTGCCTGCATCTAGAGTATTAAGTTCATAAGAACAGAGTAACACATTAAGCAAGATGACATGATCTAGAGGGATAAACTCATGCAATATGATATAAACCCCATCTTTTTATCCTTGATGGCAACAATACAAAATGTGCCTTGCTGCCCCTGCTGTCACTGGGAAAGGACACTACAAGATTGAACCCAAAGCTAAGCACTTCTCCTATTGCAAGAAAGATCAATCTAGTAGGCCAAACCAAACTGATAATTCGAAGAGACTTGCAAAGATAACTTAATCACACATAAAAGAATTCAAAGGAGATTCAAATATTTCTCATAGATAAACTTGATCATAAACCCACAATTCATCGGATCTCCAAAAACACACCGCAAAAAGAGTTACATCGAATAGATCTCCAAGAAGATCGAGAAGAACTTTGTATTGAGATCCAAAGAGAGAGAAGAAGCCATCTAGCTAATAACTATGGACCTAAAGGTCTGTGGTAAACTACTCACAACTCATCGGAGAGGCCTTGAAGATGATGTAGAGGCCCTCCGTGGTGGGTTCCCCCTCCGGCGGAGCGCCGACGATGGCTCCAAGATGGGATCTCGTGGATACAGAAGGTTGCGGCGGTGGAATTAGGTTTTCATGGTCGCTTCTGATGTTTTCAGGGTACGGGTGTATATATAGGAGGAAGAAGTACGTCGGTGGATGATCGAGGGGCCCACGAGGGTGGGGGCGCGCCGGGCACCCTCGTGGCCGCCTCATTTGTTGCTTGATGTCCACTCCAAGTCTCCCGGTTGGCATTTGTTCCAAAAAGATCATTCCCGAAGGTTTCATTCCGTTTGGACTCCGTTTGATATTCCTTTTCTTTGAAACACTGAAATAGGCAAAAAAACGGCAATTCGGCCTGGGCCTCCGGTTAGTAGCTTAGTCCCAGGAACGATATAAAAGTGTAGAGTAAAGCCCATAAACATCCAAAACGGGTAATATAATAGCATGGAACAATCAAAAATTATAGATACATTGGAGACGTATCAATTATCTGTTTTGGATGTTTATGGGCTTTATTATACACTTTTATATTATTTTTGGGACTAACCTATTAACCGAAGGCCCAGTCCAAATTGTTGTTTTCTTGCCTATTTCAGTGTTTCGAAGAAAAGGAATATCAAACAGAGTCCAAACGGAATGAAACCTTCGAGAGAGTTATTTTTGGAACGGAAGTAATCCAGGAGACTTGGAGTAGACGTCGGGGAAGCTTCGAGGTGGCCACGAGGTAGGGAGGCGCGTCCCCCACCCTCGTGGGCCCCTTGTGGCTCCGCTGACCGACTTCATTCGCCTATGTATATCGATATACCCGAAAAACATCGAGGGACATAATAGATCGGGAGTTCCGCCGCCGCAAGCCTCTGTAGCCACCAAAAACCAATCGGGACCCTGTTCCGGCACCCTACCGGAGGGGGGATTCATCACCGGTGGCCATCTTCATCATCCCGACGCTCTCCATGACGAGGAGGGAGTAGTTCACCCTCGGCGTTGAGGGTATGTACCAGTAACTATGTGTTTGATCTCTCTCTCTCTCTCTCTCTCTCTCTCTCTCTCTCTCGTGTTCTTGATTTGGCACAATCTTGATGTATCGCGAGCTTTGCTATTATAGTTGGATCTTATGATGCTTCTCCCCCTCTACTCTCTTGTAATGGATTGAGTTTTTCCTTTGAAGTTATTTTGTCAGATTGAGCTTTAAGGATTTGAGAACACTTGATGTATGTCTTGCCGTGCTTATTTGTGGTCATAATGGGATATTCACGTGATCTACTTGATGCATGTTTTGGTGATCAACTTGCAGGTTCAGTGAACTTATGCATAGGGGTTGGCACACGTTTTCGTCTTGACTCTCCGGTTGAAACTTTGGGGCACTCTTTGAAGTACTTTGTGTTGGTTGAATAGATGAGTTTGAGATTGTGTGATGCATATCGTATAATCATGCCCACAGATACTTGAGGTGACATTGGAGTATCTAGGTGACATTAGGGTTTTGGTTGATTTGTATCTTAAGGTGTTATTGTAGTATGAACTCTATGATAGATCGAACGGAAAGAATAGCTTTGTGTTATTTTACTACAGACTCTTGAATAGATCGATCAGAAAGGATAACTTTGAGGTGGTTTCGTACCCTACAATAATCTCTTCGTTTGTTCTCTGCTATTAGTGACTTTGGAGTGACTCTTTGTTGCATGTTGAGGGATAGTTATATGATCCAAGTATGTTATTATTGTTGAGAGAACTTGCACTAGTGAAAGTATGAACCCTAGGCCTTGTTTCCTAGCATTGTAATACCGTTTACGCTTACTTTTATCGCTTGCTACCTTGCTGTTTTTATATTTTCAGATTACAAAAACCTATATCTACCATCCATATTGCACTTGTACCACCATCTCTTCGCCGAACTAGTGCACCTATACAATTTACCATTGTATTGGGTGTGTTGGGGACACAAGAGACTCTTTGTTATTTGGTTGTAGGGTTGTTTGAGAGAGACCATCTTCATCCTACGCCTCCCACGGATTGATAAACCTTAGGTCATCCACTTGAGAGAAATTTGCTACTGTTCTACAAACCTCTGCACTTGGAGGCCCAACAACGTCTACAAGAAAAAGGTTGTGTAGTAGACATCACACACCAGCACTTGGCAATTTATGTCCGAACTGATAATCTCACTCTGCATCATACACTGATGGCACAGAAATGTTCCACTTTGGTGAGATTCCAAGCAAAGAAATCATCCATTTCATATATTGGGAGGAGAATTGCTAACTTGTTGTACTCTATATTGTCTCTATATTATACCGATGCGGAAATTTAGGCACTACTATTTTCTTAATTCCACCTTCAGTAATGGGAAACACTTATATTCAGTAGTCTGATAAAACTATTTCAGATGGATCTTGTACCGTTGATGCTTTTCTATCCCATAACCCATTTTTCCGAGCTAACTACCCAAAATAATTTGATCTGAGAAAATCTCACCTGCCCTGTCCAAACCACCTCATCACTCCACGGACCTTGCCAGACCAACCCATCCAACCTGTCTCACATCCCCCACCCCCTGCGATCGCAGTCCTAAGGTCGCCGACCTCCCCCGTAAAGCCGCTATATCGCCACCACCCTGCTCCACCCCAAAACTCCACAACATCTACAACTCCTCCAGGTAACCGGTGCAAAGACACATCCCCACCTACTCCTCTAAATCCTACTCTTGCCATTGTCGTCGCCACACCCTTCGCCAGCCTTGTTCCCTGCCAGACCCTGCCTCATCACTATTCATCCCACCGTGTTGGTTCTGTTGTTTCATCTCAAAACAGGTTGCACGCATAGGCCAGCCGTCGTCCCCCAGGTATGTACCCACCCAAACTGGGTGTGATTCAATTTTCATCACTTGATTTGATTTGCGTTACTCTGGATGCAATGTTTGGTTTGATGTATTTCATTGAGTGTATCTGTGTTATATCCTATGTGTAATGGATCACTATATCAATTACAAATTTTCGTTAATTTCTCATGTGACTCAAGTTAATATGATTCCCAATCTAGGAGGTAATAATAGTTTTGACCTGATCTCAAATTTCCATGCTTCCATTCAAGCCTCGATCTGTTCCCAACTACTATGTCCGTGCTTCTTAGTTTCTTAGTATGTAAATTGCTATAAAGAAGCTTCTTGACTCTATATTTAGAATGCAGGCTCCGTTCAACTCCCAATGGTCTGGTGAATGGTGAAGAGACATGATTAATCGTAGCTATGCTTCTTAATTCTAATATGTATGCTTATGTGAAGTAGAAAGCAGAGAACTTGCTTCATTGGGGAAAGAAAACATGGTGAATTGTGAATGGATGTGACCTAAAATATGCATCTCCATGTTGGCCGCAAACTTAATTTGTTTCCATTTTCAATGCTCCAAGATTCCACTTTGATATCAAGAAAAAACTGTTATAGAGCAACCATGCTTCCTAGGTCTCATATATGTGCTTCTTATGTATCAAACGATTGCGCCTCTATAGGTGTGCTTCTTATAGATCACTTTGATAGGAACCATGAATGTATTTTTGTTTCTAGTGCATCATAGCCTTCTGAATGCAAATTAGAAGACAGGATGTCTCTGTGTGTGTGCGCGCGCGCGCATCCCATCCTCCGCATTGGCCTCTCACTTCGTATGTAAGTCAGTGGTTCCATTGTTTCATTCTATATACACTTTCATGACGCTTCCATTATATAATCTCATGCTGCCTATCCTAACAATATTAAGATGGAAAAGATTTCCAAGCCATTTTCTTTTTCATTTAGTTACGATTTTCCATACTATTTATTATTGCTTCTAAATGCCAATTCTTATGTTACAACCACACATGTTTTCCTTACTTATTCGTCAAACATAAATTTCTTCCGTGCTTCCAATCAAACCTGATATTGCTTCAAACAGAGTCATCTTTTTTGCTTGAAACCATTTGCTGTGATTTGGTTCATGTGTTTGTGAGCTTATATATGAAGCTTTTGTCTTGTTGATGTAGATAGTGGTCTCATTCTTCTGCTCTCTATGGAGACTATATTTGGTGGTATGCAGTAGTTGAAGGGCATGTCACGTCGCACCTTTCCGACATCAATGAGGAACGAAGCCTACAATGGGGAGGGTGATGAAAGGTAAATAGAAGTTGAGCGAGATGTTGTTGCTTGAATGGGTTCAGGCACACAATATGAATTGTAATTCCAGTTCTCTGGATACATGAAAGCAAATAGAAAAGAAGCATTTTTATTTTTGCCCGAAAAAATTTATGATATATTGCCAGTGCAGACTTCGAAAAACGCCACTGCAGACTTGATTTTTTTTCAATGTTTGGAAATTGCAGTGGCGTTTCTCAGAATCGCCAGAATTCGAGTGGCATTTATGAAATCAACACTTTAATATTAGGTATAGATTAAGAGTGATACAACTAGTGGTTCTCACAAGCTTCTTAGATACAAATCATTGTAATATATTGAGAACTCTCAATATGACCTTTAATTATGTGATATATATTTCCACAAAGTGTGTTTACTTTATGCTTTATGTTGGGGCTTAAAAATACTCTTTGACAATAACGGTAGAAGTATGTGTAATTAAATAACTTCGGACAAATCAAAAAGCACTACACTATTTAAAAGAAGGAACACCTACTCTTTTGCAGAACATAACAGTTTAATTCTAATTTTCTCCGGGCTATCACTATGTGAAGTTTGATCTAATTCCTCTCGCGTGGAATATACAAAGAAATCTCCATCATGAAAAATCCGAATGTTTGATCTCCAGGGAAAATGGTCTTATGTACATATGCTTGCCGATCAAGATCTTGCGCAAGAAAACATAAATTAACCACTTGATACTACATAATTCATAACAAGTGGCAATCTCCAGCAATTAGGACTTTCAGTGGACAATCACCTTCACAGACTGAGTTCTAATTATCTTTTCGGTGAATATCGACGCGCATCCTTTGTTGCACCCTTCAATTTGTCCCCAATCCAATTCCTGTTCCTCCTTTATACCAAGAATGTACCCTCCCTTTTGGCTTCTTCTTGTTTAAGCGTATGGTTGAGTGACTGATCAATCATTTGTCCATACCTAGTGAGAACAAGAGAGAGGGCAGCAGATTCCACCATGCGTGCAGGAGAATAAAGGCAGTGGCATATACAATGCAGCAGCAATGGACAGGTGATTATCCATTTGATGTTGGTTTTTCCTATTTCCTGGCAGGTGAGTCGGATGTTTCTGACGTCATATTTGCTTTTTTCTTGGTGGTTGATGACATCACTTTCCTGATGGAGGTTTAAATGATGGCAGTAAAGGAAAAAAAATCAAAAACAAAAGTGATGGAGAAACGAGAAAATTGGGGGCAATGGTCTTAGTTCCCTACATATTTAAGTAAACCAGAAAGGACATTGCAAAAAAAGTAAGCCGGAAAGATGTATGGTAAGGCGTGACAATGACAATTGGAGAGCAGTACTTGGAACTTAGACAGTAGTCCAAGTTCAGGTCAACAGTCTTCCATGAGAAAGCACGTTCAAATTATGGAGGCAAGTGTAGTCACACTATCTTTCGGTCCATCATCACAAGTCGTTGTCATGACCCAGTCCACCAAATTGATCAATTATTTGGGGAACCAGAATATTGTCCAGAAGATTACAAGGATGTGAGTGAGTCAATCAGAGTGTTAACGGAGCTGGATTACTCGTAAGTCGTAACTTGCCATTTTTTTGCCACCAGAATTAATCTTGTGCTTGCCTTGCCGGCCATGAAAATTCTGACCAAAATCCCTATCTTCATTTGGAAACTTGTTAGTCGGTCAGCTGGGAAAATATATGGCAGAACGACATTGGAAACCTATCTTAATCGATAAGCATACGGTCCAGCAAATTTGCTTTTTTTTTTGAAACGAGGCAAAAGACTTGCCATTTTCATTAATTAAGGAGGAATGAGAATTGCCCGGTTAATTGACGGAAAACCGGGCTAAAACCGATACAATCCAACCCACATAAAATGGGTACCACCGGTCAACCTGGCCACCAACATGGGATCACAAAGCTACAAAGAGGGAAAGACATCCGCCGAGCAGTCGCAAGCGTCATCGTCATCACCGGCTACCTCCGAACGGGCGACTCCGACTTCACCGTAGACCTTCATCGTCGAAGCCAACCCGCAAACAGCTGCACAGAAACCATGACGGCACATGCCAACAGAAGGCCACACGCGCGAACAGCCGACAGCTCCGACTCTGACGACGATCATCACAAGGGAAATATGCAGGACTTGCGCCGACCGTGCCCCAAAGAGCACCTCGGACACGCCGGGAAGACCCGACTACCGAAGCCCGAGCCGCGACCAGAGTTCCTCTCGACGCCATCTTCGTTGCCAAACGGAAATCAGCGCCCCCGAAAAGGCCGCCTCGGCAAACTACGCGGCGAAGATGCCACAAACCACGCGGCGAAGATGCCGCAACCCACACGGCGAAGATGCCGCCATCCATCGGTCTCCCAGTCGTTGCCTGCTCCGAGAGGATGCCCCCAAGGAGGAGAAAGACGCGAAGACGCCTCCATCGCCCGATCCAGAGGATCTGAGGTTTCCCTCCGGAGCCAAAGCCGTGGGGAGGAGGAGCGCACCTCCACGACGACGCTTCCAAGAAAGATCACGGCACCCGTGGGCGCCGCCGCCGTCGGCTCCGGTGGAGACCGGAGCAAGGATTTCTCCCGGAGATGTGCCGACCGCCCGCCACCACCGACCGCCGCCAACAAACCACTACCGCTGCCGAGGCCGACCTCACTCCGGCCACGGGATCCCACGATCCACCGCGACCAGAACCGCACCACCCCCTGGCCGAAGCCGCCGTCCACCACCGCAGCACCACCGCAGCCACCACCACCGCAACAACCAACACCACATCGCGAAGAGCAGCACCAGACCGAAGAAGCAACTCACGCCAGATCCAGATCGGAGCCGCAAGCGAAGCAGTAGAGCAGACGAGCAGGTCCACCGCCCGCAGCACACCTCGCGCTCCGGAGCCGCACCCGCCACGCCCGGCTGGTTCCCGCGCCCGACATACGCCTGCCGCGGCCGTGCCCGGCTGTCGATCCGCGCCCCACGCGCACATCCGGAGCCAGGAGCCGCCACGCGCCCGTACGCCGTCCACGCCCAGGCCACCGGGAGCCCGGACCGAGGCCGCCGCCCCGGCGTCCCCCACCTCAGCAGCACGACTCGGCCATCGCGAGCCCGCCCGCAGCCGTGCCAGATCCGCGCGCCGGCCCGCACCCGGCCTAGCCACGCGCCAAGGTTACCGCCCGGAGGAGCAGAGCACCGGCGCCGCCCCTCGGAGCCACCCCCAGGTCGCCGCCGGCCCGACACGCCACCGCGAGGCCAGCCGTCCCACGCCAACCGGATGTTTCGCGGGGAGGGAAGAAACCCGCCGCCACCGTCGCACGCACGCACGGGCTTCGCCCGGCGGCGGCCCCTGGCGGCGGCGGGGGAGGGGAGAGGCGAGGTGAGGGGTGGCGGCGGCGAGGGTCTAGGGCTACGCCCCGGCCGCTCGCGGGAGCGGCACGGGGTCGGGGGAGGGTTCTTTAGCAGCCGTTTGGTGTCAAAATAAAATGCGAGCCCAATTTGTGCTGCTGCGAGATTTGTCCAGCAAATTTGTGGGTATCATAAACACGGAGTGAGCACCGGCAATAGTCAGTATCCCGCCGTCCACGACGCAATAGCTGACCACAACAAGGCGCATACCCCGACCGGCCAAGCATCATTGCTCCAAACCAGAACAGACCGGGTTAAAATCACTTGTAAGTTCACCGTTATGCTACCTGCTGTGGCACGACTAGAAGTACCTGAAGAAAATGCGCAGATAGTGTCCTCTCCCTTCTTTCTCACCTCTTGGAGCATATTTAGCAGATCTAAAAAGCTATATCTGAAGAAAAATTTATCGTTTGCAAAGTCCAATAGTTAGTTCAAATTTGTTCTAATAATGAGTTTTGCATGCAAAAAGTTGTGTAAGTTATCTGACAAGAATGGGACCGCTGGCCGCCTCCGCGGCCCTGTCGACCACTCCCACCGGTATTGTGGTTTGCGGGGCGACATTGCGCTGCGGGGTAGAAAGAGTAGATGCCGGAGAGTGGATTAATGGAGTATATTTGGCATCTCCAACACGGGTCATCAAATGCCCCGCAAATGTCTGGATCGGGCTGTCCCGACATTTTTTTTCCATCCAACAATGGTCATCAAAATTGTCTGGACCGGTCTTGATGTCTGAAATCCCTCCAACTGGCACCAACCAAAGGGGGTGTTTGGGGGAGTCCAGACTTCCGTTGCATCAGACTTCGACGCCCGCGGCTCACACGAAAAACCCTCCCAGAGAGCTTTTACCCCCCACTCTATCCTAGTTGCTTACATAGGTTGTTTGGGATGACAAGACTTGGCAGACGACCAACGCTAGCACCAAATTGCACCCTGTGTTAGAAAAGAGCTGTCGGTTGCTCGCACGTGTGGCCTGCTTTTGGCATGTGTCGTCGTGGCTTCTATGCAACTATTTGTGGGTTGGCTTCGATGATGGAGCTCTACGGTGAAGTCGGAGTCGCCCGTTCGGGGGCAACCGATGATGACGATGACGCTCGCGATTCCTCGGTGGATGTACTTCTTTGCAGCTATGTGTTTCATGTAGGTGGCCAGGTTGGTCGGTGGTACTCATGTCATGTGGTTGAGTTGTATTGGCTTTAGCAGGGTTTGCCGTCAATTAACCCAACGATTCTCATTCTATTCTTAATCAATGAAATGGCAAGTATTTTGCCTCGATTTAAAAAAGATCGTGTTCTAACAGCGAGTTAGGAATGGATCAACAAACGTTGGAGGCCTAGAGGGAGGTGAGCATCGGCAACAGTCCGTCTTGCCGTCCGCAAAGGCATCAGGCCGAGGACAGAACCCCAACAAGTCGAACCACCCTGCAGCCGTGCATTGCGAAACCCAAACAGTACCGCCCGCGGCATCTTGGCCTGCCACCAGAATCGTCCGATGCTGTCCGCGGCGTGGCACCGCCCGCCACGAGGCGCCGCTCTCGCAGACCACCACACCACCCTATCCCCCAAGCTCTCTCTTCCCACTGATTCCCCGATGACTTCGAGTGGGGGAGCACGACCCCGACCACCCCACCACCGTGCCCAAGCCCAAACCTGATCCATTCATCCATCTGGACACAAGCAGCAGCAACTGGGCGTGGGAGTCGCATCAAGTGTGAACCGGACTCGCATCTCCTTCGTGCGACACGAGCTCGCTCGTCTGGTATATATACCCGTACCACACTGTCATTCCGGAGCATCCATTCCAGCAATCCAGCCACTGCAGCCAGCAAAGCCTCCTCCTCCTCGTTGCAGTGCTAATCCAAAGGAAAAATGTGCTTCGAATTCGGCTCGTGCTTCGTCGGCGGAAGGAGGGACGACTACGGCGGCGAGCGGTCCAACCGTAACGAGGCCGGCGGTCATCGCCGAGGCCGCAGAGGGAACAACAACAGGAACGACTACTACGCCGGCGCCGACCATAGGCAGCCTACCACATACGGCCGCCCACCGCAGTCGACGAGGCCGGGCACAAGGCCTATCATGACGGTGCTGGTTACCCCGCCTACACGCAGCACAAGACCGACGACGGGACGCCAAAGCTTCCCGGCTTTCCAGCGTGGCACAACAAGGTCGGCGACGACGGCTACACGGGGCGCCTCCAAGAACCACCTGCTGCCATGGATTACCACCACTACCCAACCACCACCACCACTACGGCTCTAGGCAGGTACTAGGTAGTCAGATTAGCTAGCGGGCCAGTTCATCAATCCCTGAACACTGCCTCTGCTTCTCCCTGGTAGCTCTGTTTTCTTCCTCTGTTTTTCCTTTCTCTTTAGATTTCGATCAGTCTTCTTAGCTGCTGAAACTGAAAAGGCACCTGGAGTAGTATGTGAGAGACTCCACGTATTTGTCGAGGGATGAGCGGCTCCAGAAAGTATTTACAGTCAAGTGAAAGAAAGCATTGCGAGATCTCAAATGAGCCCCAACTAGTATTTATTTCGATTTTTTCTTTAGCACGGGTGCAGATCTGGTCTCAGAAGTGAATTATCGTGAGCAGCTGCCATACGTGTGGTATTTAGCAAATATGTGGCTACGAAGCAAACATGTCCTTGTGGCGACCAATTTGTTCATCACATTTTTCGTGGCATGCTGCAACTTAGTAAGAATAGTCTGGCTATGAACAAAACATGCCCTAAGCTCAGTAGTTATGTGAAAGTCCACTACCACAACCTAGTCTGCCATAGCTGGTTCATTATTTACGGATGGTCGAAATAGTTATTGGCAGGACATGCCACAAATGAAGGTTTTAAATGGGTAACTTATTTATAAAGAATGGTCATGTACGGTACCCAACACTGGGTTCCACACACCACCACCCAACATCTCATCCAAAGCCGCCATATAATAATTGGAGGTCAAAATCTAAATTAATTCTCTTGACCTTCCCAGTGGAGCAACCATAACGTAGTATTTTAAGACGGAAATGTTAACTTCCACACGTGTGGGCATTAGCTAACTCACCCACACGTCTCCATCACCGTCCATTAACTTCTGCATAAATCTTGGCATGAATTAGCTGATTTTGTATGCCACGTAGGACAACTTGCGTGTGTGGTGTGTGAGAGAGGTCGCCCACACATCCGTTTTACCACACGGAGGGGCCGGTGTGTGGGCGTTCAGCAGTTCGCGCCACACGCCACTTTGCACGCACAACAAGGGCTAGTGTGTGGGCATTTGCCATCTCGCCCACACGCCTATCTCCTCGCCCACACCCAAGCTGCTAGTTGACATGTGTTTTCGCATAGCACATGGCAACTGCCCCTAGTGTGCTTTATAAGCAGGTGGCAACTCTCTTTTTTTACCCGAGTTGCCATGTGTTTTCGCATAGCACATGGCAACTGCCCCTAGTGTGCTTTATAAGCAGGTGGCAACTCTCTTTTTTTACCCGAGTTGCCATGTGTTTTTGCAGGGTACACGCAACTGCCTAGTGCGCACGTAAGCAGATGGCAACTCTTTTTTACCGAGTTGCCATGTGTTTTTGCATGGTACATGGTAACTGCCCCAACGCGCACGTACATGGCAACTGCCCTAACGTGCACGTAAGCAGATGGCAACTATTTCTTTTTACATGACAACTGCCCTAGCATGCTTGTGAGCACATGGCAACTCTCTCAACTGCCTAGTATTAGTATGTGGCAACTCCTAAAGTTATGAAATCATGGCAACTACATTAGATCATACCATACTTGGCAACTGCAGTTGAGCAACCATGGCAATTGCAGTTGTCCGACATGGCAACCGTAGTTCAGCGACATGGCAACTGCATTTAAACGAACATGGACGAGGATCTGGACCATGACAACTGCGGGCGCGCGGTGGGCGTCACGCGTGGCGTGCGGGACCAGGAGGGTACGAGGCCTGACATACGGGCGTGTGGGCATTATCAACTTCGCCCACACGCACGCGTGTGAGATGGTTCGGAAGGGAAAAAAAGAGGTGTGTGGGCATTAGTTGTTTTGCCCACACGTAGGTGTGTGGGCTGGTTGCTGTCCATGCCACACGAGGCGTGTGGTACAACTACCCGATACACCACACGTGTAGCAGTTATCGGGACCCTTTTAAGAAGCTCTGTGAAATACCAGTGCATTTGTTTTTCATAGGACTAGGAGGCACGGGGAAGTCTTCATCATCAAGGATGGATAAAGCATGAACAATATTAACATGTCCTGATGCAAAAAGATGGACCATGATGAGTGCCACTCGTCAAGTACGAGCACATGGAAACTTCGAATGTTTTCAATTGCAAGTTTTGTTACGCAAGAATTGCAACTGTAGTTGTCAAGCATGGAAACTTTATTGCTTCGCTTTATTTTTGACAGAAACTTGCCATGTGTCACTGGAATTTTTCATCCTTTGCATGATTGGAATTGCCATCGGAAAACGTCAGGGCCGGAGTGCCACGCACCTGACGTGTGGCAGTTATCATTTGAGGAAAATATATATGATCTGGCAGGTTCACAAAACTTGGTTACTTGAAGCCTTTCGATGGCTGACACCCCACTTATCTTCCTTTTTGGCTAACGATTATTCTTTAGAAAATTAGTATAGCTTATGTTTTATGAACTATTTATAGAAACTAGTATATCGTCTAGCCACAGTTGGTAGGTGGCCGTTTTAGGGGTGCCAATTCACTAATCGTATCCTACTCTACCGTTACAAAATTCAGGCAATATTATTTACTCAACCTTCCTCGTAAACAATGTCAATATGTTGTTTCCTCGTTAACTTTTGTAGTGTTGCTTTCACTTCTTATACGATGATTATGAAAAACAGAGGTATTAAAAGCGAGAAAAGGCAATCTTTGGCAAAATTGTAAATTACATAGAGATAAGCTATACCAAAATGATGAGTTATCAACGTGAACATACCACATGCAACTGGCATGCCTCACGCTTTATTAGTAGAATATAAAACAACAATTAAAAGCACAAAGAAATAGCATGATGAGGATTACTTTATAAATTATAGATTCGGTTAGGACACATTATCATGCCTGGCCTAGAGGATGTGGTGGCGAGATGCTTTGGATCGATGTCCTTACAGTGTGGTCTTTTATTCCTTCTATGTTTCTACAGGGGAAGATAACGCGCATATGGTGCAGTGTGGCTTTCTAGAAAAAAAGACTACTGTTGCTTGCATGGTTGCTTGATCTCACGACCAGCTAACTACCAAATGTTGCTAAAGAGAGGCTAACTACCAAACAAGAAACAACGCCGCTAGAGCTAGCTGATGACTTCTCGCAAAAAAAAAAGCTAGCTGATTACAATGTTTGTCTAAAAAAAACGGGTCGCGATAACTGCCACACGTGTGGGCGTTAAGAAATCTGCCCACACGTTCTGTGTGGTGCCTAAGAGGACCAGCCCACACGCTTGTGTGTGTGCAAAACAATTAGCGCCCACACCTCTTTTTTTTCCTCCCGGTCCCTCTTACACGCGTGCGTGTGGACGAAAATAGATAACGCCCACACATCTGGTACGTCAGGCCTCGTACCTCGTGGTCCCGCACGCCCCACGTGACACTTTATCGCGTGCACGTAGTTGCCATGGGCCGGACCCTCGTCTATGTTCGTTTAAGTGCAGTTGCCATGTCGCTGAACTACGGTTGCCATGTCGGACAACTACAGTTGCCATGTCTGCTCAACTGCAGTTGCCATCTCAGGTCAAACTTCCAGATTGCCATTTTTTGGACAACTACAGCTGTTGCCATGTGTGGTCTGGTCTACTGCAGTTGCCATGATTTCAAAACTTTAGGAGTTGCCACGTGCACTGAAAAAATGGCATGGCAAAACATGTTCGGGTAAAAGAGAGAGTTGCCATGTGCTTCATGTGCTTACAAGCACGTTAGGGCAGTTGCTATGTAAAAAGAAAGAGCTGCCATCTGCTTACGTGCACGCTAGGTCAGTTTGCCATGTACCATGCAAAACATATGGCAACTGACATGTTTGGATAAAAAAAAAGGGAGTTGTCATCTTCTTGCAATCACACTAGGGCAGTTGCCATGTACACTGCAAAACGCATGGCAACTGACAGCTTGGGTGTGGGAGAGGAGGCGGACGTGTGGGCGAGATGGCAAACGCCCACACATCAACCCTTGTGCGTGACTGAAAACTGGTGTGTGGGTGAACTGCTAAACACCCACACACCGGTCCCTCTGTGTGACAAATCAGATGTGTGGGCGAACTATGTCACACACCACACACACGCCTTGTCCTACTTGGCACACAAAATCAGCCTTTTTATGCCAAGATTCGTGCAAAAGATGATGGACGATGATGGAGGCGTGTGGGCGAGTTGGCTAATGCCCACACGTATGGGCGTTAACATTTTCGAAAAAAACTGATAACTATGTGAGAAAGAGGTTTGTTTGCCAATAAAACAATCCCACCTTACTTTTAAACACAAAATCTGACCAATTTATATACTTGCCCGAGGTGCCTGCACCAACAATGAGCCGCTTGGGGAAGCAACAAGAAACGGTAATCCGCAA
Source organism: Triticum aestivum (assembly GCF_018294505.1). NCBI lineage: Eukaryota > Viridiplantae > Streptophyta > Magnoliopsida > Poales > Poaceae > Triticum > Triticum aestivum. The sequence continues at coordinate 41,768,997 of NC_057801.1, read as the reverse complement.
AAGTTAACTTGGATTGGGGGTTGCATGAGATAAATAGAGGAGGGCACTAAAAGCCTAGGATTTCGGCGGCCTCTCGCCAGGCAGTCGCCAAGCCACCTCGTCTTGTCTGGCCTTAGGACCACAGAAAGGGTAGGGTGACTTCTCGACTGTCTACTACACTAAGGTTTGCCCGGTTGCGGTGATGGAGGGGCAATGAGGGCGGTGCATTTTCTGCTCGCTCCAATGCTTGAAATCGCCGTTAGGTGGTCTACGGACCTGGATGTAATTTTTTACTTCTGATGTTTAATGTACTATCTTGACAGTTGATGAACAAATTGGAAGTTTTCTCGCGAAAAAACAGAGGACATGAACGCTGCGTGGGATGCATGGGATGAAAATATACTAAAAGCAGAAGACCCAGAGAGAGAGGATAGCGGGTTGTGGTTGAGATACAAGATTTCATGGGAATGTGAGAAAGAGTATATCTATATCTATCTATCTATATCTATATCTATATCTATTCTATACCTATTATTAAAAGGAGGTGATATTCTTGGTTTGGTCTTCTTGGTTCGGTCCGTTGTAAAAATTTACGCACGTCCCTCGCACGTACGCGTCGCAAGCTTCTCGTCCGATTCACGCACGCACGCGTACACCTTTTTGCTAGCGTGGCTGTTTTAAATTTTGTAGGCACAGATTGTCTCAATCTCATACCAGCCCATGGACCAAGACTGGTGGGCCTCGAAACAATATCCTCCTACGGCCGTAGCAGCGTTGCCATCCGCAATCCCGCATCTGGCCTCCAACAGCTAGAGCCGCACAACCGCCGCCCATACCGACGCTCCACGCAGCCACTCTCGGCTGCGTCATCGCTCGTGCCTGCCCTCACTTGTACAACGCCGCAACATTGATGGCTTCAGAGACAAGGACACTCCAGCCCGGCTGAGACGCCGGCATGCTTGGCGCTGGCTGGAAGGGGACAGGCAAGGACGTCATGCTCCTCCCGGCTGAGCTCCTTCACGGCTTCCAGGGTACGACCGATGCTTACTTGGCCACCGGCTGGAAGCGGACGCACGTCGCACGGACGTCCTAATCCTCTAGGCCAATCTCCTCCATGGCGCCTGTGCTGCGACCCAGGCCTGATTGGCCGCCGGCTGTATGGGGGCACTCTGATGGGTGACGAATCGAGGATAAACGGAGCTCGACAGGCAAGTAATGATGGATCTGTGAGAAGAAGGGAGCTCCATTATAAAGAAACAAAACTGGGAGATAAAAGGATTATGGGTTATTCTGATGGCTGTTGGTAGTAGCAGGGATGGTGAAAATAAATCTGTGCCATGTCCTTTTGAGGGCTGTATGAAGGAGCTGAAAACCCCATTCAAAAACCGAAGGAACTAAAAACTCCAGCCTGGTCCATCTGTGTGCGGGAGAGCAAAACCAAGTTTGACAGACGGTGAGCAGGTAAGTGTAAGATGTTGCAACACCAGATTGAAATCTGCTATTCAATCAGTCTTGTATCATGATAGCTTCAGTGGGCGGTTTAAATTACAGTCTACTTTTGTTCGGATTTTTTACTGAAGTTGCCCACTATTTGTTACGTGAGGATCAACAAAGTTAGATCTTTGTGGGCGTAGTGAATTTCCTTTTTGTTTGCATGAGTTACACTTACAGTTAATTAGTATGGTCAGATTAGGTAAACTGCACATAGTGATTTTAGATGCTCTGACAGAGAACTTTTAAGTGGATCAAATTATCTATACAGTTAATCTATTTTAGAGATGAACATAATAGCACATGTACCCCTAATTTAAACATGTTATGTCTGTTTATTTCCATCTGCCGTGAAAGAGACAAAGATACAAGAAGAGGATCCGTCGACATATGGACTTCCGAATCTTCGGTTCAAACATCAACAATGGACAAGATTCATTATCTCGTCAGCTCACGGACATAATACTCACCCGCACCAAGGTTGCCAAGAATGCAGTGAAAAAGATGATGAAGATACTGGTCACGACCCCCGTCGTGTGTGGCCAGCATGGTGACAGTACACGACCGGGATTCACGACGGGGCCGAGGTGGATCCATGGCAGGATCTTAAGCAATTGTGCATGTCTGATGTCATGTCATGTCGATGTACACGATGCAGGGCCGGAAGGGTGTCAACATCGACATGGTGAGGAGGTAAAAACATACATCACCCTTTCATGTTTTCTTCCACGTCAGTTTTCATGGCGGTTATGTTTTAATAGTATATCCCCGCTGCAATGCACGGGCAATTTTCCTAGTAATATTTAAAGATGCGGTCGTGCCACTCTGATGAACCTTTTAATGGGAACATATTAATTTTTTCTCTCGTTGCAATGCACGGTCATTTGTGCTAGTATATGAAAAGTAGTGCAGTCATAGATAAGCGAACCCGTGAAGAGTCCAACGTAGTCGCTGTCGCATGCGCGCCGCGTACGAGTTGAACACGACCGGCCGAGCACATGCCCCAGACCCCACAAAGTTTCGTCAACGGCAAACCATCCTTGGTCTTGCGCGCCTTGCTTGCTTCAGGTGGGACCGATTCTCTGCCGCCCCCCGGCACCGTCCGCCACGACTCGTCGCGCTCTAGCAGCCCCGGCCACGGTACCAGCCTCGGGTAATCCAATCCGGTTTCACGATTCGCAGGGTTGACGGCCCTGGTGAACATGAGCCAGAAACACACGGCACCTCTCCTATGGAACTGGGCAAGGGCATCTAAGCACCGATGCTACACTCATGGACATCTTGCTACAGAATTAGAGCATCTTCAATAGATCATGTATATTTTGATGCTTCGAACCGGTGATGGTCCAAATTCGACGCATCAAAAAGTGTTTTTTACATTTTCAAAAAAAACTCAACTTCAACAGATGGTCCAAAACAGAGATGTAAATAAAAGAGCAACTCCAATAGATGGTCCAAAACGAAGATGCAAAACTGGCCGACGGCTGTGCGGCTGCTGTTCAGCCACTTTACAACCGCATTTTTGCATTCAAATATCACTTAAAATTTGAAATAAAGTGCATCATCATCATAGTTAAAATCATAAAAAAAAGTGCATCATCATCATCATAGTTTGAAATCCCTCTACCAAAAGAGCAACACCCCAATCAAAGTTTTTTGGCTACAGATTAAAATACACATGAATATCATTCATGCGGGTCATCAACACCACCGGCGTTGTGAACCGTGGTACGATCATCATCATCATCGGCTTCTTTGTCGACGTTGTCAAGTGATGAAGTATCGTTGCCGAGAGAACGACCGGAAGCACCTTCATTGCCTCCCATGCCGGTCATGTTGCCACCAAAGCCACCTCCCATGCCGGTCATGTTGCCTCTGAAGACGGCTCCCATGCCACCAAAGCCACCTTCCATGTTGCCACCGAATTCACCTCCCATGTTTCCGCCAATGCACCATTCATGCCACCTCCCATCATGTTCATGCATCCTTCCATGGCACCTCCCATGCCTCCTCCCATGGCACCTCACATGCCTCCTCCCATTATCATTTGCGTCATGAGCATTTGCTTCTTCTGAGCATTTCATCGCGACAATGTTCAACATAGGCCTTTGCCTTGTGATCAAGACTAGATGTGTCCATGAACATCAACTTTAGCGCCTTCTCCTCGACCATCTTCATCTCCTTGGCCGCGGCCTTTTTGTCCTCTAGGTCCACCTTCCTCTACTCGGCCGCCGCCAACCACTCCTCGGCCGCCGCCCTCCCGCCACTCAGCCTCATTCCTCTCCTCTATTTCCTTGAGCTTCAACGTTCTTTTGCTTCGGCATACTCTTTTCTCGCCATGACAATGGCATCAAATCCTTCCTTGGTTCCATTCACTTTCTTGTTTCCATCGGGGCTATAAGATTTTGTTGCGGAGTGAGGAGTGGGGCTCCTCTCCTCACTGGCGACATGCTCTTCGTCCTCAATCACAACACTCTTCTTCTTCGAAGCATCAAAAGTCTCTCTAGTTTTCCACTTCTCCTCATCCCTGATCTCTTTGAATCAATGATGAAAAGTGAAAGCTTTTCCTTTCTTTTTCTTCTTCTCACCTTTCATGTTCCTCTCTCGAAACAATCCTTGGGCAGTCATTTTCTCAATAAAACAACCACCATGTCATCATCAAAATGTGGAACAATCTAATATTGAAAAAATACCCACAAAGAGGAAATATTTACCAAGTCACTATCACCGCAACCACTTGGGTTCATGCGAGTAACATTTGACAAGCAACCGACCCACTTTTGGCATTCGGCGTTGATGGTGGACCAACGTTGGCAAAGAGAGTCGCTCGAACAGAAGCGACCACTTACGTTGCGCTCATCAAAGTAATCCTTGATGCGTTGCCAATAGGTGTTTACTGTTTGGTCGCTTCCAACGGATGCATCTAGAGAGACTTTCTTCCATCGGTGCATATCAACACATCCTCCACATTGGTATAATTTTCACTTCTTCCCTTCGCAACAAAGCCCTCATCGTCCATGTCAATATTGTTATCACCATATTGGGTTTCATATTCTTTTGATACATACTCGCGCGACACAAAATCACCATTTGCCACATTCTCCGCGTGCAAAAAAGCTTCGTCGTCAAGACTAGCACTACTAGGGAAAAGCCTTGCAGCAGCACGGGTTCTAGGTGTATTAGTAGCGCGGGGACCGGCGCTATAATAAGGCGCTACAGCTAACTCGTAGCAGCAGCGCGTGCGCTCCCGCGCTACTGATATACAAGTGTAGCAGCATCGTTCTTACAGGGAGCTCGCTACTGCTAATAGCTATAGCGCGCTTCTCCTGTGCGCGCTACTGCTACTACCGCTCTGCTGCAAACTTTTCTCCAATCGCTACTGCTAATTTTAGTAGTTTTTTTGGCACATTTGTTTTATATTTGAACAGGCTTTATAGAAGAATCTTTAGCACATACAAATGTCATCATGATACATATACAAATGCCTGCGAGACCACAAATGTAATCATAGCATATACATACAAATAGTCTCATCATAATCATCATCCAACACAAAGTGGTATCTTGTCATCATCTCGAAAATAGCGATACATGCAAGTCTCGAATACTTGCAACTACAACGTCATCCATCTAAACAAAGATATATGTGAGAAGAGCTATCACTATGAGTGAGAGCGGAACTATGCAGTACATGAGGTGGCGGTTACGAGTCCTCTCTCGCGCTAGCGTGAACCTCAAGTAACTAGCTTCTCCTTCTTGTCTGCTTTTGAGACCTTTATGGCTGGTGCCCGAGAACTCATTCACTTGCGCCTGACACTCATGCCACTCGTTGTACACCCCCGGAACCTTCCCTTTGTACATGACATAGCACTTCCATCTAGCCATCAAGAAACTAGGTACCTGTTAGAGATGCATGTTCATGAAGAGGATGTACAATCATATATATGCAACAAAATATACTAGAGCAACACCGAAAAAGAAAGGGTTAGCAACTAGATGCAACTACACAAACTAATTAACTAGAGGTACGCAGGTTATCGTACGCAAACTAACAAAGTAGCGTTACGCAAGTTCCGCAGGGACCGTGGACATCACAAAGTTTCATCGCTACAAAAAGTATACAAGTTCAACCGACACATATCATCATCATCGGCATCATAAATCACTAGAAGTTCCATCCTTCCATATCATCGAGGATGGACCCTAGCTTCTTGAACGGCGTGAGGTCTAGACGTTGCATGCCTATGCGAGTTCGGACGTCAGCTCGCGATATAGGGCCGTGGTGGAACATCCCCTTCTCATCGATGGCTTCTTTCATGATGATCATCGCAATGTCCCTTTGGATGCGAAAGAAGTCATCTCTAAGTTTATAATCCGCTTCTCCATGAGATTCTAGCCACTTGTGGATATGATCATCATGTTTGCTTCTCATGCGAAGCTTTTGGTGATCCGTGTTGAACTGAATCATAAGATGGACGATGTAGAATCTATCCTTCTTGCTTGGTTTTGGGACATGGATGCAGGAGAAGTTAGTTTTATGCGCGAAACTCATCTTCTTGTTCCTTTGTTTCCTGATCTGCATGTGGCCACCTCTAATGCTGAAGCCTTGGAGAGCATCATCTAGAATATTCATTATGTGGGTGTAGTCTTTTTTCTCGTAGTCTCTGGAAGGGTCAAAATACACGGCGTGGGAGACTTGCGGGTAAAGAACGATAAGGACGGCGCGCCCGTTGCTACGGGGAAAAGACACATCAAATTATTCCCCATATGAGAGAGAAGGAATGATTGAAATGTACGAAAGGGTTGTCCGGAACTGACTTACATTGGATGATAAGGCACGTGGACAATTTCCCGGTCCTTATTCCGTGCCATGAAGTTTTGAAGGTACTCCCTAGCAGTTTCACGCTCAAAGTCGCCGAGACTCAAGAAAGACTCGTGCATGTAGTACGGATCCGCCACACAGATTTGCGAGACTTGTTCACTCTTCATGATGGAGCTCATATGTAGCGCAAAAAGGCGGACAATTGTAAAATCGAGCCACCTTGTCAGAAACATCTCAAAGATATGGTCAAACCGTAGGAAGAACATCTCCGTGGGCTGTGTCTCGACGTAGCACTTCCCCTCAGGCACACGAGCCGCGTATGTCGGATATCCTGGATCCTTTGAGGCTAGTAGGCTTTTCTCAGTCGACAGGACATGTTCGTGGAGTCTCCTGAGATCCCCTGATACTGCCTCCAACGGTTTCGGCGGTACCATCGGCTCGGTCGTGAGATGGAACATGGCCGCACCTTTCACGGGTACACGCTCTTCAGAATGCATCGTCTGGTTGCTTTGTGCTCTGGCTTGTTTGGAGGCAGTTATCTTCCCCGATCTCTTCCTCTCCTTTTTCTTGGGCACACCTCCAGACCCTTCCTTAACCCCTGCCCCAGGGTTCCTGGGCTAAGCACTGTACGACCCCCCGCTAGTTGAGCCTGTGTTGAGGCGACATCTTCAGGCGTGTCCTGTGAGGAATTCATGAAGAGAGACTTTTTGCAATCCTTCCAACGACCTTCCTGCCCGGGCATATCATCCATATCCTCATTAGCATGATGATAGCCCGATTCATCATATGGTTGACTCATCATATGTATGTCACAGTCATACGCATTTGTATTGAGGAAACCCATAGGGTCGACCTCCGTCTCATCATCCATTCTCTGTTCTACAGGACCAATTACATCAGTCAGTACTATTGCACCCCTTTCATCACGTCGTCCCCCGCTCTCACTCGGCACTACAGGAGCTGGTAATTGCGTAGGCGGGGTGGTGGTCTCCGCACATGCTTGTTGATGTGTGGTTATTGATGTGCTCTCGGTCGGCTCCAGATGAATAAGATTCTTAGGCCATAGCAGCACCCAACCCTCGCAGCTTCCAATCCACTGCGGGGTCTCGTCGTCCTCTCCCACAAGCTGTACTGGAGGAGGCAACGCCTCGTGCCCTGATTTCACACCGGACAAGCTAACCATGAAGTGCCCAGCGGGGATCGGCTGGTTGTGGAACGTGGGATTCAAGGGGTTCAATATCATCCCCTTTCCCACTTCGACCTTCTGGCCTTTCATCAAGTAGAGTATGGTGCACGGGGTTTCTTCGCCCTGCAAACACATATGTCTGTGGCGTAAAACATCCGAAAGGCAACGAAAATGGAATATTCTATATATATATATATATGTTGGTGCGACATGTAATTACCGTGACGGCGTCGAGCTCAGCCAAAGACGAAGGCCCACCTAGCGCGCCAGAGACTGAGGACGGGCTGCTATGAGCGGGAGCGACCGCGAGAGGAGGCCCGGTTGCGTGAGCAAGTGATGGTGCGGTGTTGTTGTTGTTCAAGGAGTTGCTCCCGACGAAACTGGGCACCGGAAAATCATGTAACGTCTTGACTGGATTTCCCTTCGTCCAGTTGATGATAGCTGGAACCAAGTTAGTAGCGAAATCATTTCTGCAGGCAGTTATAGCTGCATTGACTGCCTGCTGTAGCAACTCATTTTTCTCCTCGGCTGTTTTTTCCGCATCCTCAGCTGCTTTTTTCTCGACCGCAAGCTTCACCTTCGCGTCGATGGCCGCCTGACTAAACTTCCTTTTCTGCTTCTTGGCCTCCGGGCCCTCGTTGTAAAACACCATCCACGTGGCGCCGTCTCCAGCGCCGTGCACACGACCATATTGCGGCCGCTGGCCCAAAGGGAGTTCAAGGCCCGGTTGAGAGGGGTGTCCCACTTGGGCCTCATCGGAGAAGTTGGGCTTTCGGCTGCAAGCTGGTGATGCTTCTCCAGTAGTCTAATCAATTTCCTCGTGATCTGGTCCATGTAAAAAACCTTTTTCTCCTTCTCCCACTTGTAGCGGGAGCTGATGAAGTCACGCTCCAAGGGGTTGGTGAACTTCGCGAAGGGGTCTGGGAGACCCGCGGCTTCATGTTCTGCGTCCTCCTTATTCCATATGGGCCTTTTACCGAGGTAGCCACGGCTTCCGAGGCGATGCTTCCCCGTGTTCCTTTGCTGAAGGCTCTTGAATTTCACAGCCTTAGCCTTGGCTGCCTCGGTAGCGCAAGTGTCCTTGAACTTTTCGAACTCCTCTTCCGTAAGTCTCGGATTTTCCTCCAGAATCTTGGACAGGGGTTCCTTAGCCTCAATAGCTCGTTTCACCCTCCCTTTCCAGGAGGCCAAATCATTGTTGAACATGCCCATGGCGTGATTGTTAATCTTTTTTATCTTCGGATCATCCCACGGTTGTTCTATGTTATCATCCCGGTCGGGGAACTTGAATCTCTTGTGCAACTTCGTTAGGAGTAACTGCATCAAATGTTCTTTACTCCTTAAGTCATCGTCATTGATGCTCGCGCATTCCCGTAGGATGCATCCTACTTGGTTCCCATAGCACTTGCGAGGTTCTTTCGGCTCTAATGGCTCAAACTTGCCAGGTGCCATCTTTGTAATCACAAGTCATCCAATCCCTAATTTGTTAGGTTTTCGTATCCTCTGCTTCTTATGCTTCCTCTTTTCAGTAGCGGCATCGGCGCCGATACCTTCCCCGTCGGTATCTTCCCAGCCGGTACCTTCCCCGCCAATCTCGGCGCCGCCATCGGTGTCGGCGCCGCCATCGGTGTCGGCACCGTCAGTGTCGATGTCAGCGTCAGTACCATCATCGAGGACGACCTGCAAACCTTGCTTAGCAGTCAAATAGTCGAGGTACTCTTGTTCACCCTCATAATCCATCTCGTCTGCATCTTGGTCAGAAGGCCCAGTTTCTTCGTTGTTCGACATGTTTCCTATGATTAAGTGTCCTCGTTTATTTCTAAAAGTATGAATAAATGAGAAATGACATAAAAAAGAAATCTATGTGCCAGCACTCGATATGCCAACTATGTAGCACAAATCATGCCTTTATTCATGGCAAATTTTGGCATGACCTTTGCTAAAAATGGACAGATCAAGCACCTGAAATTCACCGGAATGGAAATGAATCAACATTCCGGCGTAACATAGGCCACTCGGATCATTTACCAAAATAGAACCAAAACATCACATGTCCAAATGAATGTTCAGATTCCAAACATGACATGTCCAAAACATGACATATCCACATATCACATGTCCAGTTCAAATTTGCATATAAATTCAGCCTACCTAAATTTGCTTTAACAAGGGATGTTGATTTGGACAATTGCTTAAAGGCTGCCTTTTCTTTTAAGTACAATTGCTTAACCCTAATTTATGTCCTATTTTAAAACCTAGCTAAATTCATAACTAAATAGATAACCTAATTAACCTACTGCCCTACCTAAAATCTAAGTAAATTAACCGAAGAACCCTAGCTAGCAGAGAGAGAGAGGGGGGGGGGTTTATAGAGGGTGCAGGGCGAGGAGGCAGGACCGACGACGGCCGAGGTTGGGAGGGGAGGAAGAAGAGGAGGGAGGCGAGGGCTGATGGGTCGGGGGCGAGCGCACCGGGGTCAGGGGTGAGGGCCGGGTCGAGGGCGAGCGCCGGGGTCGGGGGCGAGGGTCGGGTTGGGGGCGAGCGTCGGGGACGGGTCTGGGGCGAGCGCCGGGGCCAGGTCGGGAGCGAGCGCCGGGGCCGGGTCGGGAGCGAGCGCCGGGGTCGGGGGCGAGCGCCGGGGTCGGGGGCGAGCGCCGGGGAGCGGCGGTGCGACGGGGGAAGAGAGAGTGGGGATTTGGGGGCAAAAGAGGCGGGATGAAGCAGGGAGAGTGAGAATTTTGGGTTAAGTGGACATAGCAGTAGCGCGTTTCTGCTACTACCTTCACTAGCTATAGCGGTTTAGACCAAACGCGCTGCTACTACCTTAGCTAGCTATAGCGGTTTTTTTAAGGAAATCGCTACTGCTAGCTTGACTGTAGCGGTTTTATAAGGAAATCACTACTGTCAGTTTTCCTTTTTCTTTTCCTTTATTTTCTCCCACTTTTATTTCCCAAGAGCAGTGAACGAAGGGAAGGCGATATATATTGCATCATTTGACGGTTAAATATGTATCAAAATAGGAACATATATATTACATCATTGGACCCATGCATAACAATGGCTAAGTGTGTATACAAAATAGGAACATATATATATATATATATATATATATATATATATATATATATATATATATATATAGGGCTGGACTATTCTGTTACCGATAACAGAATATTATTCTGTTACCATCGGGCCCGATATAGGTGCGACGGTGACCGAACCCACCACCTACCTCCCGATCCCCAACTCCTCCTCCAGCGCATCGCCCCCTCCATCCCCGCCGACACTCCTCCTCCCTCCCCCACCGCGCGCCGCCTCCTCCCTCCTCACCGTGCGCCGGCCCTTCCCTCCCAGCCGGTGCGCCGCCCCCTTCCTCTCCCGCCGTGCACCGCCCCCTCCCTCCCCCGTCGTGCGCCGCCTCCTCCCTCCCCCGCCGTTCGTCACCTCCCTCCCCGCGCACCGCCACCTTCCTCCACCTCAGCATCGGCCGCCTCCTTATACCCCAGCCTCCAGGCACCTCCCTCCTCCCGTCCTCCGCCAACGCCTCGCCAGGCTCCTGCATGTCCTGCTGCCAAGGTCAGCCGCCCCAACCAAATCACCTCCCTCTACGCCGATCGTCATCGACGGAGCTCGCTCCCATCCTCCTTGAGCCGACCCACATCCTCGCCCCACTCCCATCTGCCAGCAGTCCTACTTCTCCATGACGACAAGGACGACGTGGTCGTGCATGCTCCGTCGTGGCGTGCTCGCTGTCCTTTCTCTCTCCCTCTAAGACGAGGAGCAGCAGCAGCTGGCCATAGTGCCGCCATCTCTTTTGTCCCTCTCTCAGATCCTCTCTGCCCCAGTCTCATTTCACTCTGATTCTTGGGTGCACAACACCTGTTCGATGAAATTGCTGGCTGAAAAGGTAAAAACGTTCCATATGTACATATAGCTTCTTTCAAAGTTCAAAAACAGATGGTACAGGAAGTACATGTATTCATGTGGGTTCTTGAACGTTCTGTACAGGAATAGGCCGATGATTTTTGTGCTATGGATAATATGATTTATGTACATGTGTTATATGTGTGGAAACAATTTTTGTGAGATGATGAAAGGAAAAATGGTTTGAATTAAAAATATTGATCAGTACGAGTTAAAAACGGTGGTCTGTTCGGAATAAAAACTTAAAATATGTCATGGTTTGTGGGGAGGTTCTGCTCACCGCCGGGTGGCACCATCTCTACCAGTTCGACAGGGACGGGTCCCTCAGTACTACGATGTCGAGGCAGACAACCGCCCTCTTTGTGACCTGCTGCTATTCCTCATCTTACACGCCGAGACACGCGACAGCCACCCTAGTTCGGGCGTAGTAAGTACCTCAGTACGAGTTAAAAACGTGGTCCGTTCGGAATAAAAGAAATGACAGAAATTTAAATTGTAAAGTTCAAGCAAAAAAAGAAACCCCATGAAAATCCTGCTTAGTAAGTACCTCAGTACAAGTCGTAAAATGAGAGAAGTTCAGAACAACGTTGTCAAAAAAATGTCGAGTTAAAAAAAAGAAACAAAACAAACACATTTTCTTTTTGAATAAAATATAATTCAGTTCGATGATACAAACCATACAAGTACAGGGTCGACGATACAGTAAACCGTTGAAAACTCCTGGAAAAAATATTACCCAAAAAATAGAGCAAAGTCTAGTTAGTGAAAACACGCTTAGTACAAACGCATGCAAGCATCAGTACAAGTATTCTTTTTCGGAACCATTCAAAATTACTCTACAAAAAATAGCTCAGTACAAACATACACATATATCAGTACGACTACTTTGTTTTTCAGACAAGAAAATAGGAAGGATCCGTCATGTCGTATTCTAAATTACTCTTAAACGGTTGCGAAGTAGAGAAAACGTTCAACACGACTAAGTTTCGCATTTTCGATAGCTATCCAATGGTATATTATTTGCCATATTTCGATAAACTTTTTAAAAAAATCGCGTTCAAAATCAAATTTGACCGTATTCGAATTCGTTTTTAAACCGTAACGAATTAGAAAAATATTTCTATACGAAAAAGTTGCGCATTTTCCATAGCTTTCCAACGCCGTTTCATTTATGCCAATCCGACAAACCGTTTGCAAAAAATCGCGAAAATATGTTTCACCCAGAATTTCACCATTTTTCAAATTACTTTTAAATCATATAGAATTAGAAAAAACAATACATATATGGAATATACGGATTTTCACCAGCTTTCCAACGCCATCTTATTTGCTCAATTCCAACAAATGGTTTGAAAATTGAGTCCAAAATACGATTCGCATTTTCGGTTTTGAAAAAAAAACTGTTTTTGCAAAACTGCTCTTAAACCACAATGATTTTGCAAAAATGTTCAATATACTTGAAATATGGTTCTCAAGAGCTTTCCAACGATATATTACACACTCCGTTCCGATAAAAAATTACAAAAAGTTTTTGAACTTAAAACGACGATCTGTTAAACACAACTGGAAGCATCAGTTCAACCGCTTCGAAAACATCAGTACAACCACCTGAAAACGTCAGTTCAGAAAGGGTAACAGAATAATATTTTGTTATGCTTAACAGAATAGCCCAGATATATATTACATCATTTGACCGATAACATACGGTTCCTCAGCGCTGACGTTTTCGTTTTTGAGTCAGCTTCTTTCCCTTCTTGTTTGTCCAAGACTAATTGAGCCCCTCATTGTGACTTTGCCTTTTCCATTGAGTACGATTTTTCTTAGGTAATGTAGTGTTGATTCTTCTTTTGACGTATACTTCATCATCATCGTCATCTTCCCTCATTGGGTTGTCGTACTGATCATAGTCTTCCTCGTTGGCGACTCCATCCATTCCAATGATGTTCCTTTTGCCTCTCCTCACGACAACACGACTGGGATTGCAGGGGTCGGTTATGAAGAAGCATTGTGTCATGTGCTTAGCGTGTACCCATGGCTCGTTTTTTGCGATAGCGTTCACGGTAGCGCTCTTGGCGTCAGGTATAGTCATGGTAGTGAAAATTCGGGTTTTCTCTTTCGACATTCTTAGCCCATCTGACACGGAACATCATCGTGTTGTGCAGTCCAGAGTAGTCAAGATCCCAGATCTCCTCGACCCTTCCATAAAATTGTTCAGTTGCGCCATTGTCGCTGCCGGTCATGCATTCCATCGTCACCCCTGAGTTCTGATCATCACTGTCCATATCTTTGGCCACCGTGTAGAACGTGTATCCGTTGATATCATATGCCTGATAGGTTACGAGGTTGGGCGAGGGGTCATGTGCTAAGGCGCATATGAGCAATCCGTCCTTAGAGCCCTCCTCCGAGGGATTAGCAATAATATGCTCTTTGAACCAATGCAGGAAAGTGGAGTTGTGCTCTCTAGTAACTTCGGCGTCCGTCCTGCATACCCCCCGGTCACGATACTTCTTTGCGATAATTTCTTTGTGCACTGCCACGAAAGGATCTACCTCGTCTAGGTGTTGTAGCACTACCAAGTTTGCTGTGTCAAAGTCGCTGCGTCGATCTGAGTATGCCACGTGCAGTTCCCTGCGACCGTTGCAGTGACCTTCTCCTTCGGGCCTCCCATCGTGCTTGTTAATGGGCAAACCAACACTAACACCAGGCGGCTGGTCTGCACCATATAAAAAATTCTCACAGAAAGAGATGCACTCTTGTGTCACATAGCCCTGGACGATGCTTCCATCTGGACGGGACATGTTATGAACGAATCCTTTGATGATCCCATTCATCCTCTCAAACGGCATCATGTTGTGCAGGAATGACGACCCCAGGTCTATTATGTCATCCACAATATGGACACACGGATGCACCATCACGTCAAAGAACGCTGGCGGGAAGTAGATCTCAAGCTCATTCAGTATCACAATGATCTCTTATTGTAGCCTTCGGAGCTGCTTCACACTGATCGACTTTCGAGAGATGACGTTGAAAAAGTTGCGGAGACCAATAAGCATGTCACGGACGTGCTTGTCCATTATCCCTCTAAGGGCAACAGGTAGTATCTACGTCATCATCACATGACAGTCATGGGACTTCATCCCGCTGAACCTTTTCTTGTCCGTGTCTAGATATCTGCTATCTTGTCACAGTAACCGGAATTAACTTTGACTCCGGTAAGGCACTTGAAGAATTGATCGACCTCAGCCTGAATTAAGGTGAAGCAAGAAGGAGGGGCAATAATCCTCTTTCTTTATTTTCATGCCCTTCTTCTCCCGTGCCTCTGTCTCCGTCTCTATCTCGTCTGACATTTTATAGGGCGGCATGTGCAGATCTTCCCTGATTTTCAGATCTTGCAAGTCTTTTCTTGCCTTCGGCCCATCCTTGGTCTTATCCAGCATGTTCATCAGTGTTGCGAGCAAGCTCTCAAGGACATTCTTACAAATATGCATTTGATCAAGGCAATGAGGTGTATCGAGTTTGTGCCAGTACTCAAAGTCCCAAAACACAGACCTCATCTTCCATACCTTCAGCAGCAGCTCCGGCGCTTTTCTCATCGTCTTTCCCGGCGCAGGGCACTCCTACCAGTTTTTCAACAACTCATCGATTTCGGCACTGCTCCGCTTACGTGGAGGTCCTCGATGCTCAGCGTGACCATTGAATAGATCTCCACAGTTTCTCCATGGGTCGTCCTGTTCGAGCCATCTTCGATGCCCAATGTACACGATTTTCCAAGACCCGCCATCTTTCCTTGACGTTAGCTGTTGAGACGTTATATCATCCATGCACCGCGCGTGCATCCTCAATATCCATGGCACACCTGGCCTACCACATATCCGTAACCGAGATAGTCCTGCACTGTCATGATCAGCGCGACTCTCATGTTGAAATACTTGCCTTTGCTGGCGTCCCATGTCTTGGCCGGTGTTTTCCATAACGTGTCTAACTCCTCTTGAAGTAGCCCCAGATACAAATTAATATTATTTCCTGGTTGTTTTGGCCCTTGAATAAGCATGCTCATGTGAATGTACTTCAATTTCATGCACAACCAGGGGGAGGTTGTACATCCATACAAACACGGGCCATGTGCTATGGTTGGTGTTCTAGTTGCCAAACGGATTCATGCCATCAGTACACGCACCGAGCACGATGTTCCTTGCATCACATTCAAAATACCGATAGAAGTTGTTCAACGCTCTCCACTGTCTTCCATCCTTCAAGTGTCTCAGCTTCGGATCATCTCTATCGTCGGCCTTCTTCCTCTCCGCGTGCCAGCGCATTAGCTTTGCTTCCTTGGGATCTACAAAATACCTCTGGAGACGGGGAGTGATCGGTAAGTACCATACAACTTTCTGGGGACATTTCTTCCCGGCCTTCTTGTATCGAGAAGCATTGCACACCGGACAACTTGTTTTTTCCGCGTGCTCCTTCCGATAAATTATGAAATCGTTGATGCATGCATGGTATCTAATGTGTGGCAGATCAAGAGGGCACATGATCTTCTTGGCCTCATCAACACTAGTAGGACGTAGATTACTCGCGGGAAGAACATCCTTTAGGTACTTGAGATGCTCATCGAGGCTAGTGTCGGTCCATTTGTTTTTAGCCTTCGTCTTCAGGAGTTGGAGCGTGAAACTCAAGCGGGTCACCTCAGGATTGCAACCATCATACAATGGAGTGTTCGAGTCTACCACCAGTTGCTCCAGCTTAGCCTCCTCTCTAGAAACATCTCTCTCAGTACTCGTCTCCTTGCGAAGCAATGCTTGAACATGAGGGTCCCGCATGATTGAACTTAGTACCGACGAACTCTGCTGTGTGGAGTCCATGTCGTTCTCTCCGCCGCCATGTCCGGCCCCTTCTCCTTCGCCATGTCCGGCCCCTTCTCCGCCGCCATATCCGGCCTCTTCCCCGCCGCCATTATCGATCATCTCTTCATTTTGCCCCGTGTCATCATTGCCTGCCCCGTCGGCATCCTCAACATCGTCATCCTCATCTTCAATTATCCACCGAGTATAACCATCCATGAAACCAGTTATGAGCAGGTGCACCTTGACACGACCATCGTCATGAGGGTCGAGCCAAACTATTCCTTTGCATTTTCGACACGGACATAAAACCTCTGTCCGGTTATTTTCTTTAATGTCCCGCACCGCCGACCGCAACCACCTGTCCACCATCGTTCCACTGACCATCGTCAACTCTGCATGGTAATAATAAACAAATTGATTATAAAAATGCGTGCATGCATCAAGGTCATACAAAAATTCGGCATGACCTTCCTTAAAAATAGGACATATATAGATCTAGAGTTTGCCCGGAATTCGCCGAAACGGAAATAAATCGACATTTCGGCAAAACATAGACAACTCAAAAGCACAATTTGGCGTCAACTCATGCCACACACACAATTTCCATAAACGTATCACATACACATAAACATATTTCCATTTTGCAAAAGCATGAAATTTTAATCACCTCTATCTCAAGATCGAGCACACGGTGGAGATGATGATGTAGGGAGATCAAAAGTGCACAAAGCTCTTCTTGACAAAGATAGATCTAGTTAGGGAGGAAATAGGTCACTTAACTAAATGCTACATCTACCTAGCTACCTAATTTGGGAGGAGACAACTTCAACTAGTGGAGGGGGAAGGAAAAAGAGAAAGGAGATGCATTAATGGAGGTGGTGTAGTTAGGTAGGAGTAATGAAGAGAGAGAAAGGTAGGTAGAAGAGGGAGAGTAATGGGGGAGAAGTATTGAGGAAGAAGAAGAGTGAGAGTGGGACGATGTGGGAGGTAGGGGAAAGGAAAGATAGGAGGGGGAGGGGGAGGACGGGTGGGGAAAAGGTGGTGGGTTGGTGCGGATTAGCAGTAGCGCGGGACGTAAAACACACTGCTGCTAAGAAAGTAGCAGCAGCACGCTTTCGGCACAAGCGCTACTGCTAACCGGGACGAAAAGTGTGCCCAATTTGAAAATTAGCAGCAGCGACCTTAAAAAAACCGTGCTACTACTACAGCTATAGTAGTAGCGCGGCTCGCGGCACCGCGCTACTGCTAAATAGATTTTGGTGGGCACTGTCGATCGATATTTGTAGCAGCGCGGGTTACACCGAGCGCGCTACTGCTAAACACTTGTCAGTAGCGGGTTTTCCACACCCACGCTACTGCTAATTAGCAGCAGCGCTCCTTTTTGAGCCGCGCTGCTGCTAAGATTCTGTGTATAGGGTTTTCCCTAGTAGTGTAGAATTGAACATACAAACGTTCAACATCACTTCAATTTGAAACAACAAACGAGAGCACAAAATATTTTTTATACCTTTGCAACATTTCATCGAACATGTTGGAGGCGGTGGCCGTCAGCGTGGCCGCATCTTCCTCCACGGCCGGCGGTGGCGGCGACGGAGGTGGAGCAAAGGCTCCTTGCCTGCCGGAGGACGCGGCCGGCCGTAGCTGCGAGTCATCGGCCCGAGCCGCCTCGGCTGCCTTCGAGTTTTTGGCCAGCCACGCCGCAGTTTCGGCCGGGTTCTGGCCGCGATTCGCTGGCCATTTTCGTGCCTTCGTAGGGATCGCCGTCGCGGTGGCGACCGGCCGTGGCAGCGTGAATCCAGGGCGGAGGGCGGGGTTTGGCGGCATGGACGTGGCGGCGGGGGGCGAGTTTGCCGCGGCAGTGGCGGCGGTGACGTGGGTCAGCCCACCGGCTGCGGCGACGGCGGAGAAGGCGGCGGGGTCGTCGGCTTCGGCCATGGCGGTGGCGGAAGGCGGGGGGGGGGGGTGATGGGCCGGTCGCGAGGCAAAAGGGGAATGAGGTGGCGGTTGGTCGTTTGGCGGGCGGCCGCAGTTTTACATCACTTGTATCTCGTGATGTAAAGTTGCATCACAAAGTTTTCGATTTTACATCTGCGGGAGAAGGTGGTCCCAATTTTTTTACATATCGACCATCTGTTGGAGCAGCGTTTTCTGCTCTCGAACATCCAAAAGTTAGGTATTTTTTACATATGAACCGTCTATTGGAGATGCTCTTGGAGCTAAGGGCAGATGGGGAAACACATGATTGCAAATTAAGAAGAGGGAGTAGGCCCACATGAAAATCAGGAGGGAGGAGATTGGTGGAGACGGAGTGCATAGGTTGTTTCCGTAAGTGTATCATTTTTGGCATCTAAGAGACCCTCAAAGCTTAGGTATATATTGGATTGTGGTGTACGGATCATTTTTGTTTTGTGCAGTCAGAATGGACAGGATTAGATCGATAATGACGTTGGGATGCATCCGAACAACCCCAAATCAACCCCAAACCGTCCTGATACGCTCGGGTGGACTGACCAGTCAAAAAAAAAACCTAACCAACGGGGCACATGCAAGTGCTTCGCCGGTCTCTCACAACAACGAAGACGGATGCGTGCCGCCTCCGCCGCAAGAATGCCATGGCGCTCCGGCTCAGCCATCGAGCTGTCGAAGCGTGAGGCGAACAAGGATGCGAAGGCGTCCTGCCATGCCAAGGACTAAGACCCCCTGCTCCACGGCAGGCAAACATGCTCCGATGACTTCGCGTCATGGGCAGCTCCAGCTCCAGCTCCGACGACGACGCACTCCCACATGCTGACACGTACATGGAGGAAGGGAGCAACGCAACCGGTGACCGCAAGGGGCCGGCGAGGAAACGGTGAATTCCCCTGTTCCGCCCTGTTTTATCTAGGTTTTGTTTACGTTTTAAGAACTTTGTAGTATGAACTTGCACTGTACGCCGATGAACTATGATCATTTTGTCCGGTGAAGAGCTATTATCCGGTTTACATAGCGTTGCATGATTTCATGACTTTGGGGTTTCATGACTTTCGGGTTTCGGATATGAGGAATGCAGTTGGGGAGAAAAAAAAACATGTGCCCGGTTAGTGTCCACGTCGGCAGACACGTACATCATCCAAGCCGTACGGACAACCGGGGTCGTTCGTGGGTCCGATCGAAGATACTCTAACGAGGCGAGATGCGGAACACGCTTCAGATGGTGTTGGACGGACCTGATCAATTGGGCCCTAAACAACGACATCCGAGGTTGGGGGGGGGGGGGGGGGGGGGGGGGGGCGTGTCAATGCGAGACGAGCCGGATGAGCATGATCGATCGGGACCTAAGAACATCTGTAGCAGATAGCGCAAACGGCCTGTCAATAAAAGTCGTTTGAGGGCTTCCACAAATGGAGTACTTTTGCGTGGGAAAGATGTGACAGCTCCCGGGTGCAGCGGCACCCTCATGAACACTAACTTCAAAACAATATGAAAAAAAATCAAAAAAATCTGTAATTTTTGGAATCAAATATGATCAAACTTTTGATGTTCTTGCAAATTTTCAGCCAGAAATAAAAACTTGAGGATCCCCCACAAAAATAATTACTGCTCAAAAGTACACATAACTTTGAACACTGATTTTTTCTTGTGAGAGCTCTACAAATGTTTTTTGATGCTAAAACATCGCATGAATGTTGAATGTTCGATCATATTTGATCCCCCAAAGTTTCAGATTTTTTCAAAAAAAAATCATGTTGTTTTGAATTTACTGTTCATGAAAGTGCCCCTGCACCCGGGAGCTGGAAGTCCAGTCTCCATTTGTGGCCCTCTGTCGCTATTCCCTCGCCCGTCCTCTTTCTTCTAGTGCGCTCATTGTGACTGCCGTCCCAAGCGAGAACTTCTGAGGCGCTATTAACCCTAACCATTCGGCCGCTGTGCGGCAGTATTGGTCGGAAGGAGGCGAGGGTTCAGTTCTGCAAGTGCGTGGCGCAAGTAGTCTTCACCCGTTCTACGCCTCGTAAGGGGATCTCTTCTGTATAGTAGGTAGTTTTCTGAGGGTTTTCGCTCCGACGACATCTTTATGTGGCGTGCGAGTGGCTACGCGGGTGTGCAATGGTCTATCTTTCCGAATCTGTTCCGCCACAAGTCGGCCAGTAATTGACTGTTTGAGTTTTTCCCTGAATTTTTATCTTGTTATCCTGCATGTTTTTTGTTTATTTTTATATAAGTTCGCGTATTTTTTTATTCCAGGTAGAGGCGGGGGTGGAGTTTGTTGATTTTCGGGATGAGTTGGTTGTCAAATGGTTAGTCATCATATATTTTAGTTAATTATAGATAACTTCAGAAAGGAAAGCAGTGAACTGCTGTTTTTACTGCCTATTATACCACTTATGTATCATGATTATCCTTTTTTTCATGTCTTAATGCGTGAGCAGAAGTTGACATTATTGTTTCATCCTTGGCCAAGGTGTCACTAGTTCAGGTTGAAGGAAGGGAGGGGAATGCAGGTCATGGGCATGGTATTGGTGATAGCATGGCAAATCCTTCCGGAAAAATGACACGTGCCAAGTTGATAGTGGCATCTCTACTCCTCGGAGTGTTGCGATAGTCTTGAAGGTTTCTGTCGGAATTTTTAACTTTTATTTGATTTTTCGCTATTTTTAGCCTGTTATATTTTTTTGATGGATTTTTTGTGTCTGGTTCTGAATGTGCAGGTATTTCTTCACCAGATGTTAACAATTTCATCATGTACTCTTGCCACGACATCAATGCTGAGCATGTTGCATCTTATTCCCCACTCCCACACAACATGACTGAGACTGTCAATGTTGAATCATCTGCGGTATTTGCTGGTGTCAACGTTGTGCCTGATTCCCCACTCCCGCGCAACATGACTGCGCCTTCCAATGTTGGAGCCTCTGCAGCATCTGTTGTTGACAACATTTCTTGCAGCCCGACATCACAGTGGTGTGATATGCAATCGCAGTCAGTCATGGGCGATGAGACTATTACACAGGGTTACATGGTTTCACAGCAGTGAAGGGATGAGGAGAAGCGGAAAGAATTTTTAGAGAAAGTTGCTGCTCATGAGGGGAAGAAGTGATTGTGGCTTCTGAAAGGTCAAGTTGATGCAGCAAATGTCACCGAAATACCTGATCCAGAGGCAGCTAGAAGCCACTAGTCGAATGCCCGTGCGTTGCCACGGAATATGAAATAAAATATAGAGATTATGATTATTTTTTTAATTCAAAAATGTGTGCAGAACATGGCAGTACATGATTTTCATTCATGTCCACTCGCTGCTTTGCTCCAAGTCAGTCTTTGTGTTTCATTAGGCACCCTTTTCTTGCATGCAACGAAAGTGATATATTTCTCCCTTCCCTCTTGCCCCACCACCATTCTCTTCATCCACCCTTACTCTAGCATTGTTGGTGCTAGTCATGGACTCATAGTTGTTGTTCCTAATGGCTACACATATTCTTGCACCACGATATGCTTCTTGCCACATCTTGGACGCATATATCACTCGCATCAAATTCTGACCGAAACACCATGCAATTATAGTGCACAACTATCAAACCCAGGAAGAGAAGGCTTAATAGCAAAGGGTGTAAAATTGGGCTGGGTTTTTGGGATGTCTTCTTGACGAACAAATCTGACAGCAGCCAAAGCGACCATTACAGAACAATTCATTTCCTCAATTTCACCCTTCACGTCTGCTCCTCGACTCTATTTTCACTTGCTTTGTTACAACACGTGATTCTCCATTATGACCTGACAACTAACAAGAGACATTGAGTGGAACACATTAACATGAATGTCAACTCTGGCAATAAATACTTAGTGATACTGGGGCAATGATCAGATTCACCTCCAGCTCCAAACCAATCGAGGCATAGGGCAAAATTTAACAAGGATACTAAATATTACAAGCTACAACGGGGGATCCCTAGTTTCATCTCAGTCCCAATAGCCTCCAGCACCTAGTGGGAACAAGCCGAGCCACCATCTTCTTATCTCCACTGGCTACAGAATAGCAAAAGGATAGAGCGCTATTGATTACATGGCTGTTTCAGCAAACTGCGACATGAAAAATGATCTTATTCGCTCATGCTTCCTCCTCTGCCAACTACGACCATATCGTACCCCCGAAATCACTTACTGTTGCGGAACTCCTTTCTGTGACCACTTTGCAAGAGGGCAAATATGTATTCTTCCTCCTTTTTTGTACTCCACCATCATGTGTCACCATCTTCTTCAAATCCGGTGAACCTTATAGTGATTCTCATAATCATCAGCTGATGGACACCCCAATGATACTATGGCTAAAGATGTGTGGATGTCGTATTAGACATATACATATCATCACTTTGGAATGGCATAAAGGTAGACATCATCACGTTGCAAGGAACAAAGTTTTCTATCTGAGAGAGAAGCAACCATATTTAAGACCGCTCATAACAAATGCCAGTAATTTCCGCGCTTTAAAATCAACAATGCGTCAGCGAATCATCGAGAAACTTATATGCTCATTATATAGTGTTTCCCACAAATACACAACAATTCTTCCAGTATCATTTTTAGAGATGTGCTACAGTTAGTTGACATATCAAATTTATACTAAGACATCTATAATTCCAAGTTCACATGATATTGTTGCCAGTTTATATCCAACAAATCTAAAAACCACAATACCAGATATCCTACTTTCAACATATTGAAAATTATGTTGTTTATTTCTTTCACAATTTTTATAACAAATAGTGATTTAGGAGATAAATAAACAACATAATATTTTGTGGGAACTTTTGCAGTCGATGAAAAGCTTGATCATTACAACATAATGGTGCTGGATTGGAAGAAAAAGTTCACTTAATAGGTCAGATGCGCCATGCATAGGAGTGTCGAGGGCACACCAGAATCAACGAATAGCATGATGAAAATAATTAAACTTGTTCTTTCTTAGTTCTCAGCTACTCGGAAAGGTGTGACAAGGTGTGGTAAAATGCTATAGTTTCACAAAGGCATGCATCGAGCTAGTGCTGACGAACTTTGGTGCCTTTTTCACACTTGCTTTCTGCATCTCCACTCTAGGATCAAAACACATTCCCAGTAAACATTTGGAATTTTAAGTTTGTCTGAGAAGGAGGAGTAAACTCACTAAACTACAAATACAAGCACAAAGCATGTCCATATCTCCGTACAAAAGACATAATGCAGTACATGTATCAGTTTGGATACACATGCTTCAGTCGACTTGACCATGACTAACTCCGTGGTCATTTTATCCTACAATTCACCATGGCCGGAAGTGCACTCTTTTGTAAACTGCGCCAGTTCACGCGGAAAAGGAAAAATCACTATGAACTTTTTTTCCTAGCATTTTTTCAAAAAAAGAGAGAGATGGATTTCATCAATGTTCATGATTCTTCTCAGTATTATGGGACATATTAAATAAACAAGCTTCACATGGTAAAAAGCTCACAGAAAAGGATATTAACATTTGTATGTTTGTGAAAACCAATTCAGATTGCTAATTATAATGTGAAGCAACGTGATCAGCACTTCATGAGCTGCAGCTAAATCATGTATGATGTTTTGTGCCCTTCATAGATCACTCTATAATTTTGCCCAGTAAATTTTAACACAATTTGGTAGATCATGCAAGAGAAAAAATGCAAGTGTACAGTAAAGTTAGGCCATAATTCTGCCCAGTAAAGTTAGGGTATAATTTTGCACAACAGTGCAGTATTACTAAAGAATAAGGCGCCCCATAACTAAACAAAGAACACAGAACAAACAAGAAAGAGAGAACTAAAGAGGCTCATACCTAGCATAATGTACTGACACTACAGTTACAGAAGTATAATTGTATAAACTTGGGCTTTGGCAAGATACCAGCAGGTATGCCCATAGAGAAAAACATATAGCAAGCTTCCAATCTACCACCAAGCATCACATTTAATTGGCACCTTAAAATTCTTTGGAGCTATACACTAGTAGAAAAGGGGGCAATGGTCCAGGCCAGGTCAGCCCATTAGTCCCGGTTCAATCCAGAACCGGGACCAATGGGAGCATTTGACCCGGTTCGTGAGCCCCGGGGGCCGGCCGGGCCACGTGGGCCATTGGTCCCGGTTCGTCTGGACCTTTTGGTCCCGATTGGTGGGACGAACCAGGACCAATGGGCCTCGCTCCTGGCCCACCACCATTGGTCCCGGTTGGTGGCATGAACCGGGACCAAAGGCTGCCCTTTAGTCCCGGTTCGTGGTACGAACCGGGACCAATGAGTTGCCTATATATACCCTTCGCCCGCGAGCAGAGCACTCCCACTACTCTGTTTTTCCTGGCCGGCGAGGGGAGAGCTTTGTGGTGCTCTAGCTCACCTCCTATGCACACGAGGTGTTCGATGGAATGCCCGAGCCACACTACTTAAGCTTTCTCCTCTCCAAGATCCATTTTCCTCAATATTTGTCTAGGTTTAGTGGTCCGTCACGTCCCGTCCCCGTCTTCACCGCCGTCGATCGCCCACGCCGATCTCGTCGCCGACACCACGGTGGTGAGCCTCTTGTTCTTACCTTCTTTCTGAAAGGAAAAAAAATTCTTACTTGTATGTTTATATAGATACTTGTATAATTTTCTTACTTTTATTATTGCATCTTATATAGTGCGATGGTTTTGGTATGCGCCCCCGTCGGCCCTCGTCCTGCCTATGATTCAGATGTGGTATATATTACCTTTTCATAACTATTGGTTCATTTATTGTTTATGACAATTATGCCGACCAACGTGACATATATTTTATTTATCTAGGAGGTTGTGGAACCGGAAATTCCAACCGACCCTATTGTCGAGAGGTTAAATTTAGTTGAAGAAGAAAACAATTTGTTGAAGGAAAAAATAAGAAAAATTGAGGAGGAGAAGATGATATTGGAGTTGCATGTTGCGGATGTCGTCGATGATCACAAGATCAAGATGGATGCAATGCGCTTGAAGATTAGAAAGATTAGAAAATATGCCATTCATACCGAGGCTTGGTATCATTATGCCGTTGGATCAGTTGTTACATTGGTCGCGATTATGATCGCATTTGTTTTTGCATTAAAATGTTTTACATAGTTTCAATGTATGGTTTAATTAATTTAGGTGCTCTGCAGAGCTTTATGTTGTTAGATGAGAACTATGTATGTACTTTGGTTTTAATGTGATGATGAACTTCTATTAATCTGGTCACTTAATTATCTATTCATGATGTTATGTAATGCACGCAGATGAACCGGCAATGGATGTACGGTTCAAGACACACCTCCGAGTACATTAAGGGCGTGCATGATTTTCTCGAAGTGGCTGAGGCAAACAAGCAGAATGGTTTTATGTGTTGTCCATGCCCTATATGTGGGAATACGAAGTCTTACTCTGACCGCAAAATCCTTCACACCCACCTGCTTTACAAGGGTTTCATGCCACACTATAATGTTTGGACGAGGCACGGAGAAATAGGGGTTATGATGGAAGACGACGAAGAAGAAGAGTATGATGACAACTATGTGCCCCCTGAATACGGTGATGCTACTGAAGATCAAGAGGAACCAGATGATGTGCACCATGATGCTGCAACGGGTGAAGCTGCTGAAGATCAAGAGGAACCAGACGATGTGCCCGATGATGATGATCTCCGCCGGGTCATTGTCGATGCAAGGACGCAATGCGAAAGTCAAAAGGAGAAGTTGAAGTTCGATCGCATGTTAGAGGACCACAAAAAAGGGTTGTACCCCAATTGCGAAGATGGCAACACAAAGCTCGGTACCGTACTGGAATTGCTGCAGTGGAAGGCAGAGAATGTTGTGCCTGACAAAGGATTTGAGAAGCTACTGAAAATATTGAAGAAGAAGCTTCCAAAGGATAACGAATTGCCCGACAGTACATACGCAACAAAGAAGGTCGTATGCCCTCTAGCATTGGAGGTGCAGAAGATACATGCATGCCCTAATGACTGCATCCTCTACCGCGGTGCGTACAAGGATCTGAACGCATGCCCGGTATGTGGTGCATTACGGTATAAGATCGGATGAGATGACCTTGGTGATGTTGACGGTGAGCCCCCCAGGAAGAGGGTTCCTGCGAAGATGATGTGGTATGCTCCTATAATACCACGGTTGAAACGTCTGTTCAGAAACGGAGAGCATGCCAAGTTGATGCGATGGCACAGTGAGGACCGTAAGAAAGACGGGAAGTTGAGAGCACCCGCTGACGGGTCGCAGTGGAGAAAAATCGAGAGAAAGTACTGGGATGAGTTTGCAAGTGACCCAAGGAACATATGGTTCGCTTTAAGCACGGATGGCATTAATCCTTTCGGGGAGCAGAGCAGCAATCACAGCACCTGGCACGTGACTCTATGTATGTATAACCTCCCTCCTTGGATGTGCATGAAGTGGAAGTTCATTATGATGCCAGTTCTCATCCAAGGTCCTAAGCAACCCGGCAACGACGTTGATGTGTACCTAAGGCCATTAATTGAAGAACTTTTACAGCTGTGGAATGGAAATGGTGTACTTATGTGGGCAGGGCCGTCTCCAGGAATTCGGGGGCCCGGTGCGAAATGCAAAATAAGACCATAAAAATTCTAGAATAGATGTTTTCTTATAAAAAGAAAAAAATGAATCCAAACACTCCATAAATTGTAACCTTATACCAAGATAAAAAAAATTGTACTCTAAATTTTAATTGAGCAACTAGCTTGGAAATTGATGTGTGACAACTTCGTCAACTAGCCTAGTACTATAGATCTTCTCTAAACAAATGGATTGATAAACTGAAGCATATGCAGACAATATACTCACTAGTATAATCATTCAACAGGACAAAATACTAAATTAAATAGGGAATCAGTTTGAGCACACCTTGTGGACAGATCGGGATGTCCTCACCTAGGCCTCGGACACCAGCAACAAAGAAAACTGTGGAATGAATTCTTCATGCGGGCAGTGCACCGGGTTGTTTCTCCGGGCAGGAAGCAAAGTGACAACGACGCTCCGTCTCCGTGCGCCGCCGCCGCCGCCGCACTTCGTCGGTTCATCTCCGTGAGGGCCCTTTTTTCTCTTCCGAGAAGACCGCACGGGGCTAGATCAATAGATCGCGATCGGCGGCTGTGTCGATCGGGACTAACGAAAGGCTTATTTTGGGAGATTGTGGGGCTAGCCCAGTTTGAGAGAGACGGGGACTAGCTGGGCTGGCCTAAGTCTGTGCTAGTTGTGATAAAAGGGCCCAACACGAAAAATACACTAGACACTGGCCCAAAATTGGGGGCCCTGTGCGGTCGCACAGCCCGCACAGGCCCCTGGACGGCCCTGTACGTGGGATGAGCACAAACAGGACGAATTTGACCTAAAGGCGTTGCTGTTCGTGACCATCAACGATTGGCCCGCTCTCAGTAACCTTTCAGGACAGACAAACAAGGGATGCCACGCATGCACGCACTGTTTACTTGACACCGATAGCATATACCTGGGAAGCTGCAGGAAGAATGTGTACCTGGGCCATCATTGATTTCTTCCGACCAACCATCAATGTCGAAAGAAAGACAAGTATTTCAAAGGCGAGGCAGATCACCGGAAGAAGCCCGCCATGCGTACCGGTGATCACGTACTTGCTATGGTCAATGATTTACACGTAATCTTTGAAAAGGGTCCCGGCGGACTAGCTGTTCCGAGTGACGCTGGGGGACACGCACCCATGTGGAAGAAGAAATCTATATTTTGGGACCTACCCTACTGGGAAGACCTAGAGGTCCACTCTTCGATCGACGTGATGCACATGACGAAGAACCTTTGCATGAACCTGCTAGGCTTCTTGGGCGTGTATGGAAAGACAAAAGATACAACTGAGGCACAGGAGGACCTGCAACGTTTGCACAAAAAAGACGGCATGCCGCCAAAGCAGTATGAAGGTCCTGCCAGCTATGCTCTTACCAAAGAAGAGAAGGAAATATTCTTTGAATGCCTGCTTAGTATGAAGGTCCCGACTGGCTTCTCGTCGAATATAAAAGGAATAATAAATATGGCAGAGAAAAAGTTTCAGAACCTAAAGTCTCATGACTGCCACGTGATTATGACGCAACTACTTCCGGTTGCATTGAGGGGGCTTCTACCGGAAAACGTCCGATTAGCCATTGTGAAGCTATGTGCATTCCTCAATGCAATTTCTCAGAAGGTGATCGATCCAGAAATCATACCAAGGCTAAGGAGTGATGTGGTGCAATGTCTTGTCAGTTTCGAGCTGGTGTTCCCACCATCCTTCTTCAATATCATGACGCACGTCCTAGTTCATCTAGTTGACAAGATTGTCATTCTGGGCCCCATATTTTTACACAATATGTACCCCTTTGAGAGGTTCATGGGAGTCCTAAAGAAATATGTCCGTAACCGCGCTAGGCCAGAAGGAAGCATCTCCATGGGCCATCAAACAGAGGATGTCATCGGGTTTTGTGTTGACTTCATTCCTGGCCTTAAGAAGATAGGTCTCCCTAAATCGCGGTATGAGGGGAGACTGACTGGAAAAGGCATGCTTGGAAGGGACTCAATAATATGCAGGGACAGATACTTTTGGTCTCAAGCACACTACATGGTTCTACAGAACTCTACCTTGGTGACCCCGTATGTCCATGAACACAAGAACAGTCTGCGCTCCAAACACCCGGAGCAGTGCGACGACTGGATTACATGTGAACACATCAGGACTTTCAGCAGTTGGTTGGAAACACGTCTCAGAGGTGACAACACTGTTTGTGATGAGCTGTACTTGTTGTCCAGGGGACCATCTTCGACTATTACAATTTGGAAAGGATACGAGATAAATGGGAATACATTTTACACGATTGACCAAGATCAAAAGAGCACCAACCCAAACAGCGGTGTCCGCTTTGATGCAACAACCGAGAGGGGAAAGGACACATATTATGGTTACATAGTGGAAATATGGGAACTTGACTACGGACATGATTTTAAGGTCCCTTTGTTTAAGTGCAAATGGGTCAATCTGTCAGGAGGCGGGGTACAGGTAGACCCACAGTACGGAATGACAACAGTGGATTTGAAAAATCTTGGGTACACTGACGAACCGTTCGTCCTAGCCAATGATGTGGCACATGTTATCTATGTGAAGGACATGTCTACCAGACTGAGAAAAAGAAAGGAAAATAAGGAAAAGGAAGAAAAGAGGAAGAAGGAAGAATGAAGAAGGAAGAAGGAAGAAGAAGAAGAAGAAAAAGAATGAGAGAAGAAGAAAGGAATAGAGGAGAAGAAGAAAAAATAGAATTTTTTTTCTAATTTTTCTTCTTCTCCTCTATTCCTTTCTTCTTCTCCTCTTTTTTTTCTTCTTTTTTTTCTTCTTCTTCTTCCTTCTTCCTTATTCCTCTTTTCTTCCTTTTCCTTATTTTCCTTTCTCGAGGAAGAAGAGGAAGAAGAAGAGGAGAAGAAGAAGAATAAAAGGAATTGAGGAGAAAGAAGAAACTTCAACACGAGGGGGGGTACCGATACCCCCTCCGCGATAACATTATTTTCCCATGTATATGTATGTCGCGTCACTGTCGATATAACCCCCTCGAGATAACTTCGACATGAGGGGGGGTCGATATATATACCCCCTCTCGACCGTGATAACTTATACCACGGCAGCACCCCCCTCGGCCCTCTCGCTCGACCAAAACTCTCGAGGACACCCAAACCCTAGAGAGAGAACGATGTTGGTCGTCTCCTACCCCCTCCCGCCGCGCCCCTACCCGACAAATTAACTCTCTTGAGGCCACCCAAATTTACCAAGTTAAAAGAGCGTTGTCGTGGAGGCCACCCCAAACCCTTGAAGCGTTGTGTCGAGGCCACCCCAAACCCTAGAGAAGCAGCATCGAGGCCACTAACATGATTCCTTATTGTGATTAGCTAGCTAGTTCTACGTTTTTCACTAATATATATCCACATGTACCATGTTTGAATAATAATTGACATGTTGTAAATATTTGCAGAAACTATGGAGCACTCCCGAGACGAAGAAATAGAAGCGATGTTGGGGGACATAATTGCACAAGGAAGTGATGAAGTTGCGTCATTTCTCAACGACACCGATGGTCAGGAAGGACTGGGTGAAGAAGAGGGATATGTTCATGATGGCTTCGGCCCATTAATGCCAGTACAAGAAGAGGGCTATGTTCATGATGGCTCCGGTGACACAATGGAGGTACAAGAAGGAGACTGTGCTGACTGTTCCCGTGACCGAACCGAGTCCGGCCAGGTATATATATATATATTAGTTAAGCCCGTGCTGACTAGTTAATTGATGCATCCATTGTTTTGGTATATGTACACATATTAATTACTCTCATCTTTCTTCCTTTTAATTTCTAGCCCTCCGGATCAAGCACAACTTCGGTAAGGAGACGAGGCCCATAGAAAAAATTGAGATCGGATGGAAGGTTTGAGATCAGAGAAATCGCGCCCGACGGCGAACCGATTGAACCCATCCGGACAAAGAACGCATATTCTGCTTAGTGCGGGGTTCTTGTTAGGGACAAGATCCCGATCATCATCCAGCAATGGTATAAGCCTAAGGAGGAAGACCCTGAGGTGTCTTATGTCAATGATATGCAGAAAGAAGATCTTTGGACTCAGCTGAAGGCAAATTTCACCCTACCGCCAGAGGAGGATCCGGAGAAGCTAGTTAAAGAGCAATTAATCAAGTCTTGTGCTCTTAAGAAGATGGCAACCCTATTCAGGAGGTGGAGGAAAGAGCTGAACAAGTTTGTCGACAAAGAAGAGACACCAGAATTCATCGGCAAATATGAGAAGATCAAAGATCACTGGCCCGCATTTGTGGCCCACAAGACATCGGAAAAGAGTAAGAAGATGTCGGCGACAAACAAGCTAAATGCTGTGAAGAAGAAGCTTCACCATCGCACGGGGTCAGGTGGCTACCTCAAAGCCCGGCCTAAGTGGTCCACGGCTGAGAATGATCTGCTTGAAAAAGGGATCGAACCAGAGACAATGAACTGGCTAGACCGTTGCCGGACTTGGTTCTTCGGGGCTGGCGGAACCTTGGACCCTGTATCAGGGAAGTGCCGTTCGACGGACGAGCAACTGAAAATACCAGTCAAGAAGCTTCGGCACTATATCAATGCAGCGCAGCGGGGGACGTTCGTTCCAGACAGGGAGAAGGACGAGCTCACAATGGCCCTCGGGAATCCTGAGCGCCCTAGACGGACACGAGGCACGCCAGGCTCCATTCCGTGGAAGGTTGGTTTTTCGGACGCAGGGGGTTACAAAACCCACGAGAGGAGGAAGAAACTGGAGCAGGGCCAACTGCAGGCGCTGCACGAAAGGGTAATGGGGCTAGAGGAACGAGAAGCAGCAGAACGCAACAAATGACCTGCCGAAGCTTCCCCCGAAGCTACCCCGCCATTTCAACGGAGAAGCAGCGTGGCTTCCACCGAGCTGCTTCAGCCGGAGCATGTCTTGACGGCTCCTGCCAGCTATCCCGTGGATGCTATCACGGAGTCTCAAAATTGCCACATTATGACGCGATGGATGAATTTGAAGGTCAAGGCGGCTGTTGGCTTTGTTTATCCTATTGGACCCGGCGCAACTTATCACTGTCGGCTGATTCCAGAAGGATATGCTAGGGTGATGGTGGACGAAATAACGGAGGGATTTGAGGACCTCCTGCTTTACCACCCTACCGGTGAAGGGGAGACTAGGCTGGGTTCTGCTCTGAAGACTCCATGCCTATGGCAGAAGGACCTCATCAACGTTCCGAACTGGACGCCTCCTCCTCGGCGAGTCAGGGCAGTCCGCCTCCTCCACCGCCTCCTCCTTCTCCTCCGGCGAGTCACGGCACTCTGCCTCCTCCACCGCCTCCTCCTCCGGTGAGTGATGATCAGGGCACTGGGCCTCCTTCTCCAGCGCGTGGCGGCACTCTGCCTCCTTCTCCGGCATGTGGCGGCACTCCGCCTCCTTCTCCGCCTGCGCCGGCGCGCCCGAGCAGCCAGCAGCCTCCTCCTTCTCCGCCTCTCCAGCAAGGGCGGAAGAGACCTGCTGTCGCCCCGGCTGCTCCGGCGCGTCTTACTCCTTCTCCTACGCCTCGTAAGCAAGCACGAAAGAAGACAGACGCCACAGCCGCTCCGTCTGGTCCGGCGTCTAGCAGCACAACCAGAGGCGGGAGGCAATACAGATACGGTCCACCTCTCAAGCCTCTAGAGAAGTTACCGTACGAGAGGACCGAGGAGGAAAACGTGACGATCGTGCAGACCCACGTGAAGGAGTTCTTTGAAGTGGTGAAAACAAAGAGACATCCACCTCCGGAGGAGAAGGTAGATCCGGTGAAAGCAAAGCGCACTCTCTATGCCCTGAGGAAACCGGCAAAGTCTCCGCCGAGAACCAACTATGAGCGCATTATTGAACAGACATATCTCCAAGCGGAGCGGTCGGGAAGTATTGTCAGACATCAAAGGTCAAAAAATTGACCAGCTCAGCGAACAAGCAAACCAATCGTGCCCCCCGCTCAATGTGTCTAGCGGCAACATCGTCGCTAATGCTCCGGGGATGGTGGCCTGTTATGGCAATCTACAAGATTACCTGCCTGACGATCAACTTCCTGATTTCATGGAGGTGGACGAACACAAATACGAGTACGGGAAGCCTCTCGTCAAACATGAAAAATCTCTAACAACGATGATGCGAAGATTCCATAATTGGTACATGAAAACCTGCAGAGAGTCGGGGGGACGAATAGTTTGTATCTGAACATTAAAGAGGAGCACGACCTCGTTGCAAGTGATCTGTTGTGTGTTCCATTTGAGGAGTTCTTCGCGTTCTTCAATCAAAAGGCCCTCAATAAATTAATGGTCTTTTGCTACTGCCTGTAAGTACTATTTCTGTCATTAAGTCTCTATATATAGCTCGGCTCTGTCATTGCATGTATTTATAATTAATTATCCTCAATATATTATGCAGATTGAAGATCGTCGAGTGCAAAAAACAAGAAATTTATAATATTGGGTTCATTAACACAAATATCATAGATGAATTTCTGGTTAAAAAGCACGCCAAAGAGGCCGAGGACAACTTGCTACAATCGTTGATCAAAAATCAAAACAAAGATACCATACTCTTTCCTTACAACGACGAGTGAGTGTTACTGTCGTGTGCATATTCGGTTTCCCTTGTTACTCGAGCGAGGTTATAGTAATGTAATTGATGAGTTATGCAAGCGTGCGCAGGTACCACTATGTTCTTCTGGAGATTAAGCTTGAGCGGGGACTAGTAACCGTCTTAGACTCGAGATGAAAAGATCCCGAAACCTATGCGGAAATGACTGAATTGCTCAACAAGTAAGTTGAATCGATCATTATCGCACCATATCGGCAATTTCTTGTTCATTTCTTGATATCTCAAGTAATAATAATTATTTTCTTTGTCTTGCAGGGTTTGGAAACAGTTCACCGCAGAAGCTCCGGGACTGTCGAAGGAGCTGCGATATACATACCCGAAAGTAAGTACTACTAGCTAGCTAGTTGCGCGCATCTCTCGTTGATTCTATAGCTATACTTTCATCAATGCCATTTATAATGCTTCATTATCAATTTGATTGACCTCTATTTCTCGTAAAGTGCTTGTGGCAGGAACAATGGAATGATTACTGTGGATACTACGTGTGCGAGTTCATCCACAACGCGACTTTAAAAAATAAGCGGGGCTACTCTAAAAGACAACATGAAGTGCGTAAGCAATAATATTCACAATTTCATTTTATTACATCATCATTTCTGTTGAGTTTCATTCATATATATGTATTAATTAACCCCCTTCTTCAAATTAGACGTGGCAGATGCGGAATGAACTCCTAGAACCAGATCGCATGAAAGCAATTCAAGAGGAATTGACGGGATTCTTTCTTGACCACGTCATCAATAAAGCCGGAGAATACCATGAGGAAGTTGATTTCAATTGCTAGGGGATTGTAATTAAGAGATCTTACATATTGTATATGTATGTAGCCAGTAGCGTCGGATAGATAATACGAAAACTTGTTGTTCGGCCAATCTCTCGGAGAAGGAGAGGTCGATCGATCACTTCTCTCGGTATGCATGATGAACTTCTGTACTTAATGGTTCCCTTCATTTTTTTACTAGCTAGCGTGTCGAGGGTCTCTCTATGTACAGTATGTAGCGTCGACCAAGCACGGACATAAGAGAGGACACTTCTCTCTATTAATTAGCTAGCTAACACAATATATGAAACACCTAAATTAACCCCCCAAAACCCCCAACCCCCCCCCCCCCTCAAAAAAAAACAAAAACCCCAGCCACTGGAATGCTGACGCGTGGAGGCATTTTGGTCCCGGTTGGTGCCTCCAACCAGGATGAAAGGCCCCCCTGCCTGGGCTCGGCGCACCGGCCACGTGGAGGCACATCTGTCCCGGTTTGTGTTTGAACCGGGACTAAAGAGGGGAGGTATTAGTAACTAAAGGCCCTTACGAACCGGGACAAATTCCCCCTTTTCTACTAGTGATACCAAGGATAATCACGTCTCTGTCTATCGTCTATCCAGTTTCAGTAAATTAAAACAGGCTGATTGTTACGGTCTTGTATGTTGTCACTTGGACCAAATCCCATCATTTTTTTGTATGGAGGACGATGCAAAAATGCAGGAGAGAGAAACACAAGTTATATTTGAGTAGCAGTGTTATAAAAATTTGCTCAGGAGAGAGAAACAAATAAATCTAATTTTGGCAATCCAGTACAAACAATATTTAAGGGTAATTACTAATTTCACATCCCGTATGTATTATATCGCGTAGTATGAAGAAACAAAGTCAAGCACTTACAAGAGCCTTTGGTGCAGTGAAATTTTGAGTGGGAGTCAGTATCATTACAGGTTTGTCCCATCCAAATTACAGCCCCATAAATGAGCTCCAGCCAACACACACCTTTGCTTCCACAACTCATGCATAACCACATACCCGGGGATTCAAATCAACCTACAAGAATATTAATCCATTAGAACTTCATGCAGAATAAGAAGAAAATTAGTCAGATCCAAGATGACACGAAACCGAATTGGTTAGGATGTGTGTCGATGCTTGGTTGCTTCGCCCGCCATCACCGAGCTATCAAAATCACAAGAGGAAAATATGTACTGGCTACTGCTCGCATTTCACAAACACATCATCTTAAAATCAGATGCCTCATTTGGACGCCATATAATAATCATACATCATTGTTGTATCAATAGAAAAGAAAACATAGAATACTTATCACCATATAATAATCATACATCATTGTTGTATCAACAGAAAAGAAAACATAGAATACTTATCATCATCTTACAATCAGATGCCTCATTTGGACGCCATATAATAATCATACATCATTGTTGCCTCTACTATTTTATACTGAACCGTGAGTACAAGGGTTGGATCATCAGTTATCTAAAGAGAGGAAAAGATTTCGTACATGCAAGTAACTCAAAACGCCCATCAAAGTAAACCAGATCAGCACAAAAACAGAACCAAATCAAGCATAGAAGCAAGAGAGTAAGGGATTTCGTCCTACCACCAGATCAGAGGAAGTCGAGCCGTCGCCTCTCAGTCGAGGAGGGTGCGCTAGTGGAGGTGAAAGTCGCCGCCTGGCGGATCAGCAGCCTTCCGTCCAGGTCGGCCCATGTGGAAGGGGACAACGACGGCGCGCTGGCTCGTCGTTGGTTGCACACCAGCGAAGGTCGCATCGCGTACGACGTACCCGAACCTAGCAGCAGCATGCACTGCCGGTGCCGCAACGGCACGGGGAGCAGGTGTGCGGAGGAGCTCGGCACCATGTCAAGGAGAACGAAGAGCAGATCGGTGTGGCAGCATGAGAGCAGATCGGCGGCTGCGGCTGGGAAGAAGTATAGGGTGGGAGAGACGGACGTGTTGTGCGTGGGCTTCGGGTGGGTAGATCGTGGCAAAAGCGCCTATTGAACGCGAAAAAAGCAGGCTCGATCGTGTGCTGGTTTTGCTGTGTGACCGTACAAGGTGGGGAGGAAGGTGCTGATTGAACCGCTTGGTTCCCCTTGTTTACTTGTCCCTGGTTTTCAGAGGGATTGAAAAAATCGGTGGGAGGACGTGGGTGGGAGAGCTAGCGATAGGAGGGAGGGTTGATGGAGGTGGAACCATCACCACGTTCGATTCTCCTTTAATAGTAGAGATATGCAGCACGGTATACATGGCGATCTTGGTAAAAGTCAGAATGACCCTGCAAGTCTGGGTTTGGCCAGTGATGGCATCCCTGAATTATGTTCTAGCCAGGGGAGGCACCTGTTTACTATTTCAAAAATTAGGCACGGCCGTCGCGACACTCAACCTGTCAGTGGTGTATCCACTAAGATTGTTGTTGCATCCCCGCGTCTGAGTCTACATATTGCCAGTGGTTTGGTGGAAGACCAGGTCGCTCCGAGTGTTAAACTTGGTGGAAAGCGTGCTTGTTTTGACGGCTCAGATGCTGGAGGTGAATGGGCAAGGCCATCTGTTGATATCACTAGGCTCGATGGAAATAATGTATGTGTGCTACCCTGTTTTTAGTTTGATCTATTCCTCTTTTCTTTTGCTGTTTTTGTGTTTTTAGATAACGGTCAAGACGTGGCGCAAGCTAACTGCATTCTTTTCTTTCCTGATAGTTCGCTGTTAGGAAGCCTCGGGATCAGTTTGCTACTAGTGGTCCAAAGAAGAAGATCGCAAAGTCTGTGGCGTCCAATGCCGGTGCTATTAAGAGGATCTATTTAACAATTCGTTGTTCTTTGGGAGAGGTATCTGAGGATGGTGCTCTACTTGAGACACGACATAAAGACATTATCTGTCAGGCTGGTCTAGGATTTCTATTCGACTGGGTTTTGAATGGCATTGTGTTACATCTCTTCTCATGTGCCACTTGATGAAGAAAATTGACACAGCCACGGTGCGTAATGACCGTGGTCCTAATAAAGTGCTTATAGTCCACAGAGAAGTGGTACAACAGGCTTTTGAGTTCCCCATGGGCGACGACACAACTCAGGCTAGCTAATAGTGGCCATGACGAGTCAATGGCTAGATTTAAGGCAGAATTGGGTTTCAGCAAAAAAGATTTGAGAAATGTCTTGAAGCAGCTTGTTGTGGACGAGTCAAAAGGCGACCTTGTTGTAAATGTTCTTTTTTGCTATCCTATTTTACCGAAAAAGGGTTTTCCCCCGTTTTGTATTCCAAAAAAAACCACCACTGTACACATCGCAATGCTGGGGTGAGCAACACAACAATCCCAAAGAAAAAGAAGAAGAAAAAATGCCAACAGCGGCAGCTCGACAAAGCGCGGAAGAGCCGCGACTGCTGCGCCCTTCGAAAACAAACCACCACAGCTCGAGGCTCCGATCTACCGCGAACTATGCAGCACCTCCAAGAAGGGATGCGACGCCGCCAACGCTGCTGCCCGGACAAGTCCTAGGGTTTCCCCTAGTACGCGGAGGGAGGTGGTGGAGAGCTACTCCCGACACCCTCCAAGAAGGGATAGTGGCACCTGCCGGTGTCACCGCATCGGAGCCGGGCGAAGCGGCAAGGATTTCTCCTGCACGCCAAATCCCACCAGCCAATCGGAGCCGACCAGCCAAACCAACGCCTGACTATGCGCCATCAAGGTTGCGCCGCCACCAATACCGTCTCGCTGCGAACACCACCACGAGGCCAAGAAGACCGGAGAGAAGATATGAGTGACGGGAGCAATAGTATCAAGGCCGAGCGGGAGGGAACCATCTCCACCGCCGCCGTCCGGGAGGCTCGCGCCTCCGGCACCATCACGGTAGCCATCCGGACACGGCGGCCGGGCATACCAGGCCACCCCTGGCAACGCTGCAGCAAGCTGGCCTCGACGCCGCCAGCACCCCGCCGATCATCGCCGCTCGCCACCGCCTCCTGAAGGCCACGCCGACGCCACACCTATCGTCGGCCCGCCCCAACCGAGATGGAGCCCGAAAGGCCCAGATCTGGGCCGGGCGGGCGCCGCCAGCCCGCGCCGCCGCGCTGCCCCGCCGCCAACGGCGCGCCTCCGCCTATAGCTCGCCCCCGCCTGCGACAGGACACCCCGCCACCGTGCAGGACCGCCGCCGCCTGAAGACACCGCCCGGAGCCGCTCCGTCCCGTGCCGGAGAAACCCTAGACGGGGAAGGGCCGGTGGTCGCCGCCACCAACGTCGCCCGGGCCAGGCCCGAGGCGGGCGCCGGCGACGGCGGCAGGGAGGAGGAGGAGAGAGGGGGGCGCGCGCGGGGAAGGAGGGGAGGCGCGGCCGGCGGCGCGTGTCTCTATCGCTATCCTATTTTCCAAGTGATATGCCCAGGGCCTGCTGTCCGTGTAGGCAAGGACGTGGCAATGCTAGATGGTATTGTCTTTGACGACATGGCAACGATGGATTTTTGCCAGCTAGTAGTGGATGAGTTAAAGCGTGCTGCTATCATATGGCAAGATCCAAATATCATTCAAGCAGGTCCAGAAGGTTGTGGAGTAGTCCTAGTCTTAATGTATCCTGATTGTTGCCTATCGAAGAGTGTGTCTATCATGCATATCGAGACTCTGCGCGCAAATTTTCTCATAGAGAAGATGTTGAATTCAATTTTTCTGAAAGACATTGTAAAGGCAAAGACCTCCATACCTATGTTTTCGGGAAACTTGGGGTCAGTTTCAACTTATATCCTCTTTTTGTTGGGCAATGTATCCATGCTCTCTTGTTCACATTTTTTTATGTTGCATGAATTTTCCATTGTATATAAGTGTATGCAAGGTTTTTTTTTTTACTTTTATGCGTGTAAAATGTGGAGCTAACTACCCCAATTATATGGAGCTAACTTTTTTTAATGTTTCTTCGGAAGCTAGCTTCACATGTTTTTTACCCCTTTTATTATCTCTGGACCTAACTACTTTGGTATAGCTAGGAAGTTAACTCCCACAAGTTCAATTCCCTAACATGTGTAGCTAATTGCTTTTGGTATTTAGTGGAAATCTACAAGTCAATTCACAATTTTTCTGAAGTGCTGATTGTTTTTTATATTTCCTTTTTATATGCATTTGTGGAAATCGCAGAACTAGATTGCATATTGCTAGCCAGTTTCTATTGAGCAGACTCACGGGCGTGCTTTCCCTCATACGCCTGTCCCTATTTGTACTCACGCGCCAAAGTTGCATGTATAGCACGAGCCTGGTAGCAACCCGATTGCAATCAAGCTTTCAAAGTACCAAAACCCAGTAAAGCCATGAAAGTTGATGGTGTTTTGCCAAGATTGATGGTTTCATAGGGAAAGTGAATGAGTTAGCTGCTGAGGTTTCCACGACTTCTGATCGCCTGGGCTATATTGCTAGCATTTTTCCTGAAGGTCATGGACCAAGTGAACAAGCAATGAAGGAGGCTACGGAGTGTGATGTTGCTAACATTGATAGTCTGCAGAGCGCGACATCATATATTCATACTGCTTTCAACGAGTTGAATAGGGAACACGATGCCATATGTAAAGGTTTTGAAAATGATGCTCGTATTATTGTGAGTCAGATTAGCAAGCAGAAGGATGATGTGTCTCAGCCTGTTCACGGTGAAGATGCTATCGGGCAGCCAGGCGAGGAGGTGAGGCAATACTTTTTTTATGTTTTTTCTTTTTTTGGTATGTTTGTTAACTACTCCATTCGTCCCATAACTAGTGTCAAAAAAGTCTTACATTATGGGACGGAGGGAGTATCTTGTAACAGAGAGCTAACTACTAACTTTTTCCAACTCCATGCATGTGTTTTTCACAGGGTAGTGTTAACGCACCGGATGGTGAAGAAGATGAGAAGCCAGAGCCCACTGCCGAATCTCCACCGCATGGTTATAGTGACGGCGATGTCATGGATGATGATCGTTTGGGCGGTGATTCTGATGAGGGTTGTGAGGGTGTTGATGACAGTGTTGACCTTATGGAGATAATTTCCGCACCAGTTCAGCCCCCAGCCCTAGGTGAATGCGGCAAATCTGATGAGCCAGAGCTTGTGCAGCAAGTCTTTGCGTTGACCTTTCCAAAGGCAAGCAAGCCGACTTTGATTGTCATGAGGTTGTGTCAGTTACGCTTGATGGTGGTGCAGCAGGGAATGATCATGCTTCATATGATTCAAGTCGTTTTGTCGTTGACAAAGTTGAATGTAGTTCAGCATTGCCTGAAGCTAGACAGATGCCCGGAGGGGCTTGCGCGAGTGTTTTTGTCATGGATGGCGGTGTTGACGCTGCTGGTCTAAGAGGCGATGCACTTAATGTCGCAGCAGCTCGAGAAGGGATACAAGTGTTGAGGGATGTAGGCTTCTTTGCACTCCTCGTCGACGTCGTCATCCGTGATTCCCTACCACACTTGAAGGGTTTGGAAAATAATTTTCATCTTCACTGCCCATACGTCGTAGTTCACATCGGCCAGCATCGGGTACTCGATGGGGATGATGAAATGGACAGTACATTTGAACCACTCATTCCTCCAGCACTAGTCGGTGATTTACCACCTTCTTCACCTTGTAGTCGTTCTTATTCACCTTGCAGCCGCCGTTGCCCGACTTGTTTGCCTTGAAACCACCGTTGTCGGACGTGCTGTCTCAACTTTATTGTTCACCATCGTAGATCGTCAAGCCTATAAATACCAATTGTAGATTTTTTTTTAAGAACTCTAGATCAAATCACCAGGAGTTGTGTACCGAAGTGCGTGCCAAGCTAGCTTCCAAGGAAGCAGGCAAGCACACAGCTTAATTGACAACAGTGCCTAGCACATGCTCGTACGTCTAGCCGGCTAGCTAGCCTCACGTACGTACGAGCCTGGTAGAGCTAGCTTGATCGAATCGATCCTTCTCTTTCGACGGAAAGCCTCGGCCAATTCTCGCGGGCTGGGCGACACTGAAAAACAGATCAGAGGACAGATTTTTGCTGTGCGTGACCTTGCACCTTTTTGTTCATTTGCTCTAGTATATAAAGAGATATAGGGACGTCACGTCCAACACGTTACCGACTCCGCAACCAACACGGTGCGACCCCTACTCGGTGCAAGCACCTCGTCCGGTTTACTCACGTGAAATCTTCCTTTAATAGAATATAAACAATGAAACTGCAAGCCACTATGTTTGCCGCTATGTATTCTGGCTCGCAAGATGACAGTGCCATTACCCTTTGCTTCTCAGAATTTCAGCTGATGGCGTTCGGGCCAAGGTAGAATACTATACCCGATGTCATCTACATCACCAATCACGTTGTTATCAGAGTATCCATTAAGGACCATCCTTCATTTTCCTTTATGCACGTGCATCCATGATTAATAGTGTGTGACCTTGCACCTTTTCATTTATTTGCTCAAATATATAAAGGGATATAGGGACACCACATCCAACACGTTACCGACTCGGTAACCAACACCACGCGAACCCTACTTGGTACAAGCACCTCGTCCGGCTTGCTCACGTGAAATCTTTCCTAAACAGAATCTAAACAATGAAACTATCAAAGACACTGCTATCGAATTCCAGAAAAAATAGATGCAAGTGTTAGCGGCTGTCGTGCCCAATTCATATTCCTAAACCTTCTTGTGTGAGGCGAAACTGCAAGCGGTTGCATCCCTCCTGTCCAGCCGGCGAGGGCGGTGGTCCCTCTCCCAACCGTTCGCCGCCAGTAGCGTGAGGGTGGGGGAACCATGGTTCTCTGCCTCCAGCTTGTGGATAGTGTTAGGGTTAGGTTTCTAGGCGCCGTTTGGGTGGTGGCGACGACGCTGCGTCAGAATAAATTGCAGCGGACCCACCTTCACCACGGCGTCTCTCGTGGCGGCACGAAGAATCTCGCAGCTCGATCTTCCTGCTACTTATGCCCAACGGCGAGATTTATCTCTCGCGGCCTCAATGCTTGGTGGATGGCGGCGATGCGACATCGACTTCTTTTCCTAGGATCCGATTGACTGCAACTTCATCGATCTAGATGGAATCGTCGGATCCTCAGTGTAGCTTCCTGCCATATCATGGGGCTGGCGAGGTTAGGATGCCTCTGCCGGGGGTGTGATACGCTTGGGCAGGGGTGGAGCTCTTCTGGATTTGTAGCACTTCCGGCATGGACGATTCTTTCTTCCACGGCGATGATCTAACAGGATCGGGGACCGGCGACATCCCATCTACAACCAACAAGGACATGTTGGCTCCGGCAATGAAGCCGCAACGGAGGTGCGTCACAGGCCCGTTCTAAAAGATGGAGGCGGTTGACTCCCTTTGGACCTTGTTGTAATTTCCTACTTTGTTGGGATTGTTTACTGCTGGTGTTGCTAATAAACCTGAGCGGTTTTTCGCAAAAAGAAAAGAAAGAAGAACTATCTAGGACACACTTGACCTACTACGACTACAATCTTGTTAACTATAACAAACCTGCCACCTGATGTAAGATACATTGAAGCCAACATGTTTGTTGAGCCAGAGTGATAATAGAATGCTTGTTCCACCTAAAAAAAGACAGTGAATCGGCTGATGCTTCACGGGTCAAAAAACTATGTGCTCTTGATCCTTGGTTACGCTGATATGAGAAAATTTGGAGTTTGCTGAATTTGTTTTTGCATCTTGTATGATCAACCGTTAAGTCACGTCCAACCCCAGTGACCATGGGTGACACATAGAGAAACACCAACAAGCCGAGCGCCGTTCCTGCCAGTGACCTTCACACGCCCGCCCATTAAGCGCTTCGTGATTTTACTTATCACTAGAAACTTCATCCAAAAATTCAAATTCAAATTCATTTTTTTCACTCAATACATGACTATTGTGACGGGAAGTATGCTATGCTCCAAGCTTGCCTTGTCGGGACAAGCTCCTGGAAAACGAGTCACTGATTCCAAGCGCTTAGTAATAGAATATGTCGTATATGCCGCAAAAAGTAAATATATATTTAAAAACTTCATTCGAATATGAATCTAATGATATGTTTTTGTGTAACACCTAAAACCAACGTAAGTCTGACAGGCCCGGTAAGAGTGCTATATCTTATGGATGGGTGCGGCAACATGTCACTTTATGTTCTATGGATGGAGTAGCACCTAATTAAAGTAGTTGAAGAGTGAACATCACAAGCGGACGCTATGCCGTTGTTCTTTTTCTTTCGCTCCTAAAGAAATGTGCCGTTTGATCACATCACTGTATGGTCCAAACTCCACTACTCAAACTTAGTTGCTGCCATGTGCCTAGCCTGACACATGTGCCCTTGCAACCCAAACTTCGACGAGTAGTAATTTTGTGGTGCGTACCAAGTGCACTGGCAACTCGAGGTAGTATACTTGTTTATACGGCTCAATTCAAAAATCTAACCAACCAAAGTAGATGGTGAGTAGTCGAATATTTTTTGTAGTTTGCAAAATTACTCAGTTAATGTGCATTTTTTCTAAAAATATATGTTTACCAATGCATTAATTACAATGCATGCATGTCTAGCCAATAAACGACAAAGAAGCTTGACATGCATTGATGAGTTTCATCATAATTCTTGCATGCGGATATTTATTGCACCTTAAAATCTGAAGATGTGATGAAAA
The DNA here is from genome assembly GCF_018294505.1 of Triticum aestivum. NCBI lineage: Eukaryota > Viridiplantae > Streptophyta > Magnoliopsida > Poales > Poaceae > Triticum > Triticum aestivum. Next base: position 41,725,188 of record NC_057801.1, on the reverse strand, counting down.
GTAACAAAATTGTAACTTATAAAACCGAAAAACTGAAAATTTTGAGATGAGCCCTATAAACCGGAAGGGAGGTAGTAGTTGAGTATTCAAAAGTTCAACTCATGGTTTTCATCACCAAAAATAAAAGGTAGAATTTCTTGAAAATAAATAAAGACTTGAACCATTAATTTACCATGTTATACCATGCACGAACTTCATAGGTACGATAAACCAATTGAAAAACGAAAAAGCTAATCCATCTACAGGTATACTATTTGTTTATATTTGTATTTGATAGTATTAGTTTGTCTTTTCAGTTTGTCATGATATGATAAAAATGTTTATTCGATTATTTGTGACCTAGTAACATAAATTAAATGTAAACATGAATGATTTTTATCCTACACTACCACTACTACATGGAATACACTAAATTTCAAACACTCACACCACCACACACATGCACTCACACAATGCCTTCTGAAACCAGGTCGAAGTTGCAGAGCTTCGTGATTGACGAAGTGACCATGGTCGCATCTTTTATCAACCCAAAATTTGATCCCTGGTTGTGTGGGGGTCACACTGCCTCATAACCAAGCAACCAGTGGTTGCTTCTCAGAAATGGATTATTTTATCGATGTGTAGAGTTGATAGAATGGTATAAGATCCGTCCACTACATCAACACATTGAAAGTACATAGAGGATGCACACAACCATTATACTCACAAAGCTAAATTGAGACAAGAAAGGGCCATGAAGGAAAAGGACAAACCATTGACCTCATGGTTACAACCACCCACCCATGTTCATGTCATGTCTAAACTATTCGATCCACAACCAAAGAAAGATGAAATGCAAGTCGAGCTGATGAAAATGTCCGCACTCAAAACCTTTACTCATCACCAATGAAGACATGAACGTCTAAAACTCGGAAATGATTACTCCAAGGCCATAGCCTGAACCAGAGATGGAACCCGGTACCGAGATAATACTCGAAAGCACGGGGTGGTGGGGGGGGGGGGGGGGGGGGGGGTTCGCACCTCCATTTTTCTGTTGGTATGGGTTTCGTGGGAAGAATAAATGAACTTTACAATCCACTCAATGAAACCTCTTTTAAAGATTTCTTTCACGCAGAATAAGGCAAAAACCATAAGAAGTTTAAATATCAACCTAATCTTACCTGTGTTTTATTGTTAATTTTTTTTGAACAGTTTTAATGTTAATTTGAGTATGTATTTTTTTATTCATAAGTTTTCCTTTAATATAAATCAAACAAACAATTCTGCAGAACTCACTATGTCCACAATTTTGTTGCCCATACAATCCTATCCGTGTTTTAAAAATTCCGCAAATTATAGAGGCCCTTTAAAGGGGTATGTGCGACAATTCCCTGCTGCCACCGAATGCTAGAATGATCCAGAGAATCCCAGCAAACACAGTAGATGCCACAAACACCACCATCCCCTACAACGTCACCCCATGAGGTTGTTGAGATCTGATTTCCGCGTGCAGCCGTGGCATCAATCCAATGGCACAGAGCCCCGTTGAAACCTAAGTTTAATGTCCACATGTTCACGTGCTATAAAACAATTAACATACACTGCTTGTGACAGCTTACTAATTGAAAGGTGCTTAGCTAGAAATCCTCAATACACTGCTTGCGTTATAGCTTACTAATTTAAGTCGCTTAGCTTGAAATCCCCAATTATTGGGAGCACTACACAAGCTATATATGCTGACTGGACATATATATACCCTCCCCCGTACCACCAACTCCATTTAAAAAAAAATGCTAACAACTCCACCCAAGAAACTAAAAAAAACTTAAAAGAACCCTCAACTACTCATCTAAGGCATCAAAGAATATATCATGCACACCTTCTTTTATGAATTATAAATTGCATTATTATTTTGTTTTAAAAAGTCATAGATTTAGATGTTTTAACATATCTCACTTAGGTTATTTTTATGAAATCAACAAAAGCATCTGTTGATTATTCTTGGTCCAGGCTCATGTGAGGGTAAGGCTCCCAAGCACGGAAATAGCCAATTTAAGGTTCTTAAGGTTTATCAAGAAAAATATTATTTTCAATAGGTACTTTGCGTAAATACAGCAGGAGAATACTACTTTATGTTGGATCTAGTGATATTGATTTGATAGCGTGCATGTTGATATTTTTCTTGATAACCAGAGTCAAACTTAAAAATCAAGTAAGCCTTGTATAAATCCATCTGGAGGGAGTATTAATTATTTGATGCAAAAACAGAAACACTAGTGATAGTTCACGTGTGATGCGCAGGGCGTGCAAGTGGAATAAAAGAAAACACCTCACCCACAAGAAAAAAGAAAAGAAATCCTTTTCTAAAAAAATAAAAAAGAAAAGGAAATAGTCGGCCTCGTGTGCAATTGCTATCATGCGGTGTGACGCTACTGTTTTTCAACTACAGTAGCACAGTATATATAAAGGCCCCATGCATCCACAGGGATTACAGCGGAGTTTCTTGTTTGAAGCTAGTGCTCGATCGTTCTTATTGCCAATGGCGACCTTTGCAAAGATCGCCATGGAGCTCCTCGCGGATCCACTGATGTGGCTGTTCCTCGCCTCGCTGGCCTTGGTAGCCATGCAGAGGCGGCGGCTGGGCAGCGCGCCGTTTCCTCCGGGCCCCAAGCCGCTGCCGGTCATCGGCAACATGACGCTGGTGGACCAGCTGACCCACCGCGGCCTGGCTGCGTTAGCGAAACAGTTCGGCGGGCTGCTGCACCTTCGCTTCGGCTGGCTCCACGTCTTGGCGGTGTCGACGCCCGAGTACGCGCGCGAGGTGCTGCACGCGCAGGACGGCGTCTTCTCGAACCGCCCGGCGACCATCGCCGTGGTCTACCTCACCTACGGCCGCTCCGACATGGCGTTCGCGCACAATGGCGCCTACTGGCGGCAGATGCGCAAGCTCTGCGTCACAAAGATCTTCAGCCGCCGCCGCGCGGAGACGTGGCTCGCCGTGCGCGAAGGGTACGGGGCGCTAGCCCGCGAAGTCGGCCGGCGCAGCGGCGAGGCCGTCAACCTCGGCGAGCTCATCTTCAACCTCACCGTCAGTGTCATCTTCCGCGCCGCCTTCAGCACCTGCGACGAGGACGGGCTCATCGAGTTCATCGCCATCCTCCAGGAGTTCTCCAGGCTCCTAGGATTGTTCCACATCGGTGACTTCTTCCCGTGGCTCGCCTGGGTGGGCCGTCGTGGCTTCAACCGCCGGCTTAGCACGGCGCGCGGCGCTCTCGACAGGTTTATCGACAAGATCGTCGACGAGCACATGAGGAGGGGCAAGGACCCGGCAGACCCCGACGCCGACTTGGTAGATGGCCTGCTCGGCTTCCTCGCTGACGCAAACCCAGTCAGCGGCAAGCGCAGAGAGGACGCTCTCCGCTTCACGCGGGATAACGTCAAAGCTATGATCATGGTACGCGAGTAATTTGCTGTACTGGTATACTCTCCCTGTTCACACATCTCAAGAACTTCACTTGGTACATTTTTTTTATTACTGTGTACTACTAATACATTTTTTTTTGCGAGGGAGTACTACTAATACTAATGAACTAAAAGCATGGCAAGTATTTTGGAACCAAGGGAGTACAATTTTTTTAAGATAGCTAACGTCTATCCATCATATGAAATGTTAAAAAGAAATTCCACACCCACAAAAAAAATCCACACATATTAAAAAAAGTTCCATTTGTTCAGTTTATCATTCTACTGGTATATGACTTCCTGAAAGAGAAGGAATATTATTTCCTACAATATATTGTGGTGACGTGGCTATCTTCATACGGCATATAGGACATGTTATTTGGTGGACCGGAGACGGTGGGGTCCACCACCGAGTGGGCGATGGCAGAGATGATGCGTAGCCCAGATGAGCTCGAGCGGCTGCAGCAGGAGCTCGCCGATGTGGTGGGGCTCGACCGGGCTGTTGAAGAATCCGACCTCGACAAGCTCCCTTTCCTTAGGTGCGTCGTCAAGGAGGCGCTTCGCATGCACCCGCCCATCCCGGTGCTCCTCCACGAGGCCGCCAAGGATTGTGTTGTTGGCGGCTACTCCATACCGAGAGGCTCCCGCGTGTTGGTCATTGCTTGGGCGATCAACCGCGACTGCGGGGCCTGGAAGGATGGCGACACATTTCGACCAGCACGGTTTATACCCGGCGAGGGGGAGGCCGCCGGGCTAGACCTCAAGGGAAGCTGCTACGAGTTCTTGCCGTTTGGGTCTGGCAGGCGCTCATGCCCTGCGCAGGGGCTCGGCCAACATGCGGTTGAGTTCGCAGTCGCGCAGCTGGCGCATGGTTTCAATTGGAAGCTGCCTGACGGCATGAAGCCAGCAGAGCTTGACATGGGCGACATTTTTGGCCTCACCGCGTCACGCTCCACGCGGCTCTACGCCGTGCCCACGCCCCGGCTCACCTGCCCCGTGTAATGTGATAATTATTGGACAAGGCGTGCAGTGCCCACAGAGACGTAATATCATATTGCCAATAATGCTACACCTACAAACAACCTATAAATGTTTACTTAACATTTCAAACTATAATTCTCTGCCCCCTGAATTTAGCAAAGTTTGCCCCGTTATCACGTTTTTTGTATGTGACAAGCATAACATATCCGACTATTGTCATTGTGAACCATCATCGGAGCTTGAGAGAGAGAGAGAGAGAGAGAGAGAGAGAGAGAGAGAGAGAGAGAGAGAGAGAGAGAGAGAGAGAGAGAGAGAGAATCATATTTGGTCTTACAATAAATGCTGGTCTTCTTGTTTATTATTTTGCAATGTTTGACTTCGGCTAAAAGATATAATCTTTACGTATCAAGACAAAATATACCATTCATTAGTGTAGATATGCCTTTCTCATTTAGCATGTAAGTGGCATTGCGCACAAGTATAAGAGCTGGCTAAAGTTGGGAATGTGATATGGAGGAGTTCAAGTCATACCGGAACCTAAAATCTCCTCGACATAGATTCTCAAAGAAAAATCTTCTCCACAGACAAAATTAACATGTGAGCGAGCTATAAACCTGCTATTGTATTTACTCTGATACGCTGATGACTTCGACTTGGGGAGCATGACCGCGACCACCACACAATGCCCAAGACAAAACTGGTCGATTAGCCAACTGGGCGTCCACATCTCCTAGGCGTGCCACATGAGCGAGCTCGTCAGGTATATATACATATACCATACCACACTGTCATTTTGGAGCATCCCCCACCACCCACTGGTCCAGTAAATCCAGCCAGTTAAGCCTCCTCTTCCTCCTCCTCCTCCTCCTCCTCCTCAGTGCACTGAGTGCTGGTCCAGAAAAAGAAAATGTGCTTCGAGTTCAGCTTGTGCTTCGGCGGCTTTAGAGATGACTACAACGGCGATCGGTCCAACCACAACAAGTCCGGGGACTGTCAGCGACGCCGTAGAGGGAACAACAATAGGAACGACTACCATGCATGTAGTAATTTTTTTCACGAATACATGTAGAGCGTATCAACGCATGTGCATGGCTGTCGTTAGCTCGTGTTGTAAGGTGTTGGGTTAAGTCTCGCAACGAACACATCCCTCGTGTCTAGTTGCCACTGTAAGTTTGGAACCCTGAACAGACCGCTGGTGTTAAGCCGGAGGAAGGAGAGAATGAGGCCAAGTCATCATGCCCCTTATGCCATGGGCGACACACGTGCTATAATGGGCGGGACAAAGGGTCGCGATCTCGCGATTGTGAGCTAACTCCAAAAACCCGTCCTCGGTTCGGATTGCAGGCTGCAACTCGCCTGCATGAAGCAGGAATCGCTAGTAATTGCCGGTCGGCCATACGGCGATGAATCCGTTCCCGGGCCTTGTACACGCCGCCCGTCACACTATATGAGCTGGTCATGTTTGAAGCCATTACCCTTAACTGTAGGGAAGGGATGCCTAGTTTGCTTCCTTCTATTAATGCATTGATATGCTCTGCGTATTCGCAAAAAAAAAAAAAACTAAAAAAAAAAAACTACTATGCCGACGGCGATAGAAGGCATCCTACCACAACAAACAGCCCACCGCCGTAGACGAGGCCGGGCACAAGGCCTATCATGACGGCGCTACTGGCCACCCGGCCGTTTCGCCGCCTTCAAGACACCAAAGCTTCCCAGCGTTCCCGGGCCGCACAACACGGCGCACCTCCAAGAACCAGCTCCAACACTGCCCAACTGCCACTACCACGACCGCTCTTGGCAGGTAGTCCAGATTAGCTATGCGGCTATACACCACTGTAAGTAGGATTCGCTAGCATGGGCATGGCAGTCCAGTTCATCAATCGCTCCCTCTCCCTAAATACTGCATATGCTTCTGTTCTATCCGTAGCTCTGTTTTTCTCCTCTGTTTTTTCTCTCTTTTCGAATTTTGATCAAGTGGAAGTGCAGTGATGTATGCAGAGGCATCCTAACGAACGAGCGATTTGAACATTGTTCCTACACGCCTGATCAAATTGATCAGGCACTTGCCATCTATCTTCATTGTTCAACTCTTTGATGAAAATATGAAAAAAAAAAAACTCGGCCCTTCCATCTCTTGGATAGATAGAGAGGGAGGGCAGAGGCCTTTGTCTTCTCAGCTGCTGAAATTGAAAGGGCACCTGAAATAGTATGTGAAAGCCAGGAGCCAGGAATCAGAGCCTCCACGTTTGTATCGATGGATGAGCGGCACAAGTTCCAGCTCCAGCAAGCTACGTACAACAAAGCGTTGTGACATCTCAAATGTGTCCCTGTTTCAGCTTTCTTCTTGCTTCGCTGTCTTTTTTTATTCAGTCAGTGGTTGTTGGAGTCCGTGTCTGCTGGCGGGAAATTGATATTGTGCCTGAACTAAACGAGAATTTCCCTTGAATGTGCTTTCTTTTATATATTTCCTTACAAGTGGCGAGAATTTCCATTGAATGTGCTTTCTCAAGCCATACTGGTTATTTTTTCTGGAGGTCGATAACGTCATGCTCCGCCAGAGGTTCAAATGATTTTTTTAAAGATAGGAATCGTCTGAATAAATTACAGTGTTAAGTAAAAAAGAATGCTATGATGTGTCCTGGTCTTCCAGGGAAAAAATGTGCAAATGAGGGAAGTGTTCGCATGACCAAAATACCCCCCCCCCCCCCCCCCCCCCGGCACAACGGCACGACTACTGCTGGCGGCTTCGTGCAGAGACCGCCTTTTGGTGCCGTGGCGCAGATGCGCAGTGGTGGCCGCGGGCCCAACCTGAGGGGCTCGGCTGTGGTTGTGTTGTGTGTCGACTTGGTCTTCTCTGGTGGTGTTGCTGCAGCTCGATCAGCAGGCTCTCAGTTCCCGCGGCCTCTGCTTCCTCTCTATTGGCATTGGTTGGGCTCCTTCTCCGGGGCTTAGGTAGGTGCTGTTGCGAACAACCAAGCCAACAATTTAACTTGTCATGATGCAAGCGGATGAATGGTCAAGAAGCCAAGATCAGAAGGATCATAGAGGACACGAAGTCAAGATTAGGAGGGGATTGTTAGTTTAATCATGAACTAGCGTTAGCGTCAAGTTTGTAGCAGGTTCAAACTGCCATGGACTTGGCTAGATGTGTGTCAAGTTTGGTACTTAGTGATCAAGGTTGCCATCTGATTAGTAGTCCGGTTTGGACTGTACTAGGTAATTAACTAGGTAAGTGTCGATGTCCCGTACAAGGACTAGTGGATAACTAGTTCATCTATATCTATATCTAATATTAAAAGAAGGATTGTTTCTCCATCTTTTTTCGTCTAATTAATCTTTTCCATACGTCCTTCATCAGTATTAGTCCGTTCGAGCCTAAAAGAAATTGCCAATGCCAAGAATCGATCCATGGTTCAAACTGCCATGGAGTTGGCTACATGTGTGTCAAGTTTGGTACGTAGTGATCAAGGTTATCATCTGATTAGTAGTCCGGTTTGGACTATGCTAGGTAATTAACTAGGTAAGTGTCGATGTGTTGTACAAGGACTAGTGGATAACTAGTTCATCCATATCTACTAGTATGTATGAATGGTTTTGATAAAAGGAATTGAAAGGTTCAAAGATTTGCTAATAGATCCAGCCAAAAGAAATACAATGATATATGAATGCAGATATTAAGTAGGAATTGCCATTCATTCTTCCAGCAATTGATTTTAATATTCATGGTTGACTTGAGACCCTCTCGCTTCCATTTATCCATTCAAAGCTCTCTTTTATCACCCAATGAAATTTTCCAAACACCGGTGACTACTTCTCAAGTCATTCCCTGGATCAGTATCTTGCACTACAGAGTCAACTTCTCACGTCATTCCCTGGATCAGTATCTTGAACTACAGATCGCTTCCATTTCTCCATCAAAAACCCTCTCAAAACATAACCTCCCCGCCAAGGCGATCACCGCGCGCACCGCCAGCCCTCACAGATTGGATGCGTATGCCATGAGAGGTAAGGTGACAGCTATGCACACGGATATAGTGGAGAACAACAATAGGCGGCTGAACTTTTTCTACAGGGGTAAACTATCGATGGTTCTGGAAGACACCAGTATCTTCACTGCTACTGTAGCATTTACTGTTGATGCGAATCCCAGCATTTTGAACCATTGGATGGACTATATCAACGGTTGAGGTTGATTGCTGGTCTTGAAGTTTATAAGTTTCAAACTGGTACATATAGTAGTATAGATATATCTATATCTAATCTAACATCTATATCTACCAAAAGATGGGAGCAAAGGTGTTGATGACATTGGCGACAAGGTTGGGTTGGCGCCCTCAAGGTATGTTGCTGACGTGGAGTCTACATGGCAGCATGCGTCGGTCAAGTCTATGGCCTTGTATGACAAGGTGGCCACCGAGCTTAGCCTTCCTACTTCTGCCTCCAATGAGGTGTGGGGCGTTGCAAAGGGATGCACATCGGCATTTGAGGGCCAAAACACTTTACACGTCTTCATCGAGCTGGTCAAAAGCCTTTCTGCCGTGCCTGCAATCACCCAAGGGCTGATTCACCTTGTCAATGCAGCGAAGATCAAGAATGTCAACCAACTGGCAGGCGTCGCCTCGGGCATGGGGACTGCATGTCATGATGTTAGCCATTAGTATGTGCCTTCCTCTCCTGTGCTTATTATTCTGGGAGTAGTCCGTATGTTGTTTCGCGGGATGGCTTTTGTAGCGCGCCATCTGCGGGGTCTTTGTTGGCTTGTCGGGTCTGTGTGTGGGTTTGACCCTTGATGTACCGGTTTTCGCACGGTTTTCCTGTAATTAACCGGGCAACTATCTTCTTCTCTATTAATGAAAAAGGCAAAGCTTTTGCCTCTGTTTCAAAAAAAAGGGAGGATTATTTCTCCACATTTTTGTCCAATTAATCTTTTTTGTATGTCCTTCATCAGTATTAGTCCGTTCGAGCGTAATTTTTTTCCCAATGCCAGGAATCAACCCATGGTGTATTGGTTGAGGCCTAACGACACAAACCAACTAAGCTAGGACGATGTTGTTGTTGATAGGAAGGAACTTTATGCTATTGAGTCCGTCCAACCCATGCACCTATCGGGCCAGCCCATGAGCGAGGATAGACGCCCCCCTATTTTTTTGTTTCATTGTTTGCCTTTTTTCTGTTTTCGCTTTTCGTCTTTAAAATAATTTAGAAAAAAAAATCAAAATTTCCAAACAAGATGTGAATTTTGGAAGATTTTGCAGAAAATAATGTTATTTTTTTTGGTGAATTGAACAAAATTTTGCGAATGTTCATGAATTTTTAAAACAATGTTCACAAAAACAAAATTATCTTGAATGAAAAAAGTTCATGCATTTTAAAAAATCATCAAACAAGAAATATTCATGAGTTTCAGTCGACCAAAGTGTTCATCAATTCTAAGAATATTCACCGATTCAAAGAAAATGTTCACAAGTTTTTTAAAAAATGCATCGATTCAAAAAATCTTAATCAACTCAAGAAATATTTAGCGATTCGTAACAATGTTCAGAATTTCCAAAAGCGATGTTTTTAATAATTGGAAAAAATGTTTCCGAATTTGAAATTTTCATATTTCATAAATTAATGAATTTAAAATATGTACATGATTTTTAAAAATGTTTGTGATGTGAAAAAAGTTCTTGAACTGGAAAATGATGTTCGCAAAAATTTAAAAGAAAAAAAAACAAACTTGGAAAATTTGAAAGTGAAAAAAATATGAAACTAAAAAAGGGGAAGGGAAAAAGAAATATAAAAATAATGAAAAATCAGAATAAATAACAAAGAAAAATAAGAAGAAACCCAATTCGTGGAAGCATTCTTGAACCTTCCAAAACAAGGTGGAAAAAACCTAGACTGGGTCAGACTATACTGTGGACAGGCGCGCTGGAGGGTATGCAGTAGCTAGGTTGCTAAATAGCGACTTACTCGCCGACTAAGAACGGACGTGACCATTGACAGAGACTCGGCCAACGTCACTTTTTTTTTGTCACTTTGTTAGCCTTATGTTTGAGTAGGAGTTAGAACAGGTAGCTTAGAAGCAACTTTAGACTAAAAATGACAACGACGTGAATGTTCATAGGAAATTAGACCTTCAAAGTTATTATTTTCTGAATGGCCTTTTAAAAGTACTTATCCCATTCTCACATATGTTCAAAATTTTCCTTTATGCCTACCATATTTCTATAGCCCGATCCTCGAGCCTTGCACGATGTATTCTTTCACTAGAAGGGTGTCGTCATGCCGGGATATTCTTTCTCCCGTTGCAACGCACAGACATATTTGCTAGTATACGAAAAAAAAGTTGTGACTAGTCGGTTAGCTAGTTTGGAGTCCTAGTCATTGGTTGCTCTGGTTGGACGTGTATATATAGACGACCATGGCTGGAATATTTGTAACATCGTGGAGAAAACATAAATATTAAAATAAAGCGAAGAAGAACAATGCACGACATGTTCCTTCCACCAAAAAGTTTCGTGTGCGCGTGTTCTTGATCTACTTTCATGTGATCGATCCAGAGGGTGAAGTTCTAACAGGTGTCGAGGCCTAGGGCTCAGCATGAGAAAAACTTGGCTTGATGGGGTCGATGGATACCAGCGACGATGGCATTTTGGTGCCCTCCTCTTTGGAGATGTCGCCAATGTCTTCCTCCTCTTCACTAGACCGCCGTATATTGGTCTGATGGTTGCTGTTGGGGCTGTTAGTATGGCCGGCTTTCTCCCGAGGTTTAATAGACTTGTGTGAGTTACTCAGGGTGAAAGCTTAAATCTTCAAGGGTCGATGCCGGCAGCGACGTCGCCCATGGGCGTCATTATCCTTCTTGAAGGCATCTCCAATGAGTTAGCTCACTCATCTTTGGGTTCTGAACATGATGGTGGTGGATCTTTGAGTTGGCGATGTCGGCATTTTTATTCTTATTCATTTATTTATTCGTGTTTTTGCATGATTGTCCCTTATCAATCATGTGGTTTTCAGCCGGATTTTCCTCATAAATCGAGCCATTATGTATTTTGGTTTCCTCTGTTAATGAATTCGGCAAAGCTCTTGCCTTTGTCCTGAAAAACTCATAGAGCATTGGAAAACAAAGCTATAATTAGCCGAGTTTGCTCAGTTACACAGCCATCCACAGTGAGCCAAAATTGTCCCAGGTGAGCTCGAAGCAACCAAGATGTTGCGACATGACAGCTAGGTGGGTGCTTGTCTCCTATGCATCATTGCCCCAAACTTTTCATCTGAAAAAACAGATTGTCTGGAAGCTTCCACCCACTCCCTCTTCTATGAATGTATGATATGCATGTTTTTGCGTATTTCAGAAGAAAAAACGCATTGTTGTTAGTTGGAAGTTGTAAGGCCAAAACTAGTCCACCATGATGTCTAAGCTCGGTAGTTCCATGGAAGTCTTCTTCTGCGGAATAGTCTGTCATAGATGGTTCATAATCTATGGATAGTCAGAATAATGTGATAGGGCTCACCACAAACGGATGTTTCAAAAAAGTATCTTATTTGCATGCAACTTCTCTTGTGGCAAAGGTCATGTACTGTACCCAACAATGCCCTCTATATAACCCACCACATTGCTCCCATCATATAGGAAACAATGTCCTACCACTAGATCTCAGCCATCCCTCCATGCCCCATCACTCACTCTCTCTCTCTCTCTCTCTCTCTCTCTCACACACACACACACACACACACACACACACACACACACACACACACACACACACACCAAAACACACCTACAACTAAATCCCACGGCCGCAACGGTTCCACACACCACCACCCAAACATCTCGCCGAAAGTTGTCGTATGGTACATCGAGGTAGAAATCTATACCAGCTCTCTCTGATTTCATGGTGGATCAATCGAAACATAGTACTTTGAATTTGCTTAATGAAATGCCAAATGATTCTTTTTCATAGGACTAGGAAGCACGGGGAAGCCTGTATCATCAAGGACGTACAAAGCACGTGGAACATAAATTTGTCCTCATGTGAAAAATAAATATCATGTGGCAGCGCCATGAAACTTGGTTACTTCTAGACTTGCTGCGGGTAACGCCCCACATGCCTTTTTTTGGCAAATGATTATTCTATAAACAAAATTATTAAGCAAGTGAAAAAATAGTATAGCTCGTCTTTTGTAGACTATTAAAAGAAAGTAGTATATCATCTGGACACAGTTGGTAGGTGACCCTTCTAGGGGCACCAGTTCATTTATTGTATTATATTCTACCACTAAAATTTCAAGCAATACTTTTTACTTAACCACCCTTAGTATAATGTCAATATGTCGCTTCCTCATGAATTTTCTAACATTGCTTTTCTGATTGAGAAGTAAGAAATATGTAGTTATGCAAAGCGGTAAAGGCAATCTTTTGCAAAATTTTAAATTATATAGAGATAAGCTATATGAAAAAATTGACGAGTTACACAAGAGTACAAGACATGCAGCTGGAATTTCTAACGCTTTAACAATAGTTAGTCCAATAAAATATAAAATGAAGGAGAGAAGCTATAAGAAATAGCATGATGAAGATTACATGAAAAATTCTAAATTCAGTTAGGACACATTAGCATGCGTTGTCTAGAGGATTTGGTGGAAACATGCTGCCCATGATGGTGCTCAAGTGAAGTCATATGAGGTGGTGTAAGCCACCACATGGTGTCGCATTGTATGCGGTTGCTCTTTAAGGATGTGTTTGGTTACCTACACTGCACGGTTCTTAAAGTACCTATAGACCTATATCGTTGGGAACGGCCGAATCGACCATTTCCAGCGAGCCAGGCCCGAGCGATACTCTCAATTGGTGGCTCTGGCGGTAGGTGGCTATAGGTGGTTTGCAGGTATTTTCCTCTAATCACCTTCTTAATATCCCTCACCCCTTCTACACAACCGTCCTTTCATTAGGAATTGTAAACGAAAAAGATGCACCTTGATGTTCTGATTCCATTCATGTGATCCGATCATGTTTCGGTGGTCAATCATGAAGGCTAAGTTCGGTTGTTCCGTGGAAGTGCACTACCATAGAACAATTTGTAATTGTTGGTTTATTGCCGATCGGATGGTCAAAATCGTAAGTGATAGGACTCTGCATAAGCGGAGGTTTCAAACAGGTATCTTATTTACATGGAACTTATCTCAAGGCAAAGGTCATGTACTATACCGAACACTGCACCCTATATATATAACCCACCAATCCATCCCCATCCTATAAAACAATGTCCACAGCCACTCCCATGACCCATGACCCATCCCCCACACAGCACACACCTTAACCTAAACATTCCACCCGCTACGGCTCCACACACCAACACCCAACATCTCGTTCAGAGTTGTCCTATGGTACTTGGAGGTCAAAATGTAGCTCGATTCTAGCTGAACTTGCTTGGTGGATCGATCAAAACACAGTATTCTGTAAAAGCTCAACAAAATGTCAAATTGATGTTTTTTCATAGGACTAGGAAGCACGGGGAAGTCAGCAGCATCAAGAACAGACAAATCATCATCAACATCAATGTGTCCTAGTGCGAAAAATAAATATCATCTGGCAAGGCCACCAAACATGGTTACTGACTGCTTTAGTGCGGTTGACACCGCACATGTCTTCTTTCTTGGCTACCGGTTATTCTTTTAAAAAATAAGCAAGTGAAAAATTAGTCAACTCATCTTTTTTAGGGTGAACTCCTCTTTTATGAACTATTAAAAGAAATTAGTAATATCGCATGGCCACAGTTGGTAGTCAGACTCTGGGGGCTTGTTGTACTCTAGTCTACCGCTAAAAAATTCAGGTAATACTAATTACTTAACTCCTCCCTTAGTAATACTGGTCGTCTATTGTTTCCTCATGAATTTTCATACTGCTACAAGAAAAATGGCACAGGATGCTGTGGATTTTGACAGAGAGCCTCCTTGTTTTTGTTGATGTATGTGCGACGGACAGAAGGTACAGCAGCTCCTGGAAGCCTTTCGCCTTTATCATACATAATAATCAAGTGAAATATATCATTGCCAAATCTCATATGAGTCTCCATGTATGTTTTCCCTATGTTCATGTGGCTTCTCTGACTTCTTTAATTCAGACACTTCTCACTAAATGGTTTTTGCTGGTTAGCAGCTCATCTACTGCTTGGAACAGAACTCAGCACGATCTTGCACTAGACCAGCATACTTAAGAAAAAGGGTTTTCCCCCGCTTTTGATTATAAAGCAACCAACATCCACAACCAAGCCAACGATACAAACGCACACCACACACACCCAAGACGAGATACAAGGATGCCGGGCATCGACACACACCCTCAACGACTACCACGCACCCACAGGATGCCCGATCAACCGAGAAGAAGTGTGACGGACCACGCCGGACCGACGACCCCAAGACGATGCCTCCAAGAAGGGTACGACCATGGAATGTCGCCACCATCCGATCCGAAGATCAAGCTTTCACCCGGAGCTAGAAGGAAGGAGAAGGAGCCCCACGACGGAGCCTACAAGGAGGAACACGACGTCCGCGGACGCCATCACCGTCGACCAGAGCGCGTACTGGGCAAGTGATGTACTCCGGTGCTTCAACTCTTCCGTCGCCTCCCCGGTCCGATGGCCACCCGCAGCTATGCCACCCGAGCGGCCATAGATGCCCGCCCGCATCTGAGCCGCGCAGTCCGCCCATGACCGCCGCGTCTCCCACCGCCAGGGCCGCCGCCCTGCCACCAAACCACCGCGAGATCTCCCAAAGGACACGACTTTTACCAAATCCACGCCCCCAACCGCCTCCTGGAGTCGCCGGCGGGCACTGCCTCGAGACGAACCACAACCTGCCGCTGGCCGGGGGAAGGGGGAGGTGGGGGAACGGCCAATGGCCAAGGACGAACCCATCCACCAACTAGCCACCCCCCCCCCCCCCCCCCCCGAAACCACCTGTTTCGCCCCCGAAGCCGAAGGTCTTGGCCCGCCGAAGAGCAGCCACCACCACCCGAAGTCGAGGAAGGAAGATGAGATGGCAGATCAGCCGCCACCGCAGCCATGGGAGGCCATCAGGGAGGTCTTCCCGCGCCGAGCTCCGCCGTCCAGCTGCAAGGGCCCGACTGGACGGGGGAGCCCACCACCACCGCTGCCGTGCCCCCCTCCCCACAAGAGACCCACGGCGAGAGGGGCCGCCCGCGACCCGGTCGCACACGACCCGCAGCGCCAGAGGAGGCTCGCCGGTGCTCCACGTTCTACCTCCCGCAATGGATTGATCGCTAGCTACTTTTTCTTTTCTGTTGGCTGATTGCTATACCTGAGGAAGAAAAATAAAGCAGCCCATGGGGATCGAACCCAGAATGCACAGCCTCCGCACGCTTCGTTCGACCAACGAGCTACAGCATGTTAGTGGTTCAAGTTGAAAAACATAAGAACTGAACTTTTTAAATCTCGTAGCATCAAAATAAAAGTTGTGCTAATTCTCGATTTTTTTTGCTGGGAGCTGAAGTCAAACTTCAGACTCAAGAATTGTGACGAGGGACATGAGCCACATGGACTAAGCTGCTTGTTGTGATAAATTGTTGCGTGGTGGTACTTGTGTCAATTCCTAAAGCTCGACTAATATTGTTTGTCTTGATTTTATGTATGTTTCCAGTTGAGTTAACTAGTTCGACAAAATGAAATCCTAATTTGCTGGGTCGGACGAGATTTTGCTCCAAATTTAGTGGTTCTTGCCATCTATCCCGAGCATGGTAATATACGCAGTGCTTAGCTGGTAACTTAATTAGCTGAAACATGGTAACTTTTTGAGCCTGCTATTTTTTTTTGTTGAAAAACACCTTCGGTAACTCATGTGTAAATAACTTGGTATATACGTATAGCAGACCTGATAACTTACTGAGCCTAGACGTGATAACTTTCTGGACCCGGAAAAAAAGTTCTTAAAAAGTATACATCCGGTAATTTATCGAACACCGTTGTAATTGTGACCCCAGATATTTGTTCTGCTCTAAATATACTCTCGATAACTCACGTACATACGAACGCCATGTTAACTTTGGAAAGTATGGAGAAATAGTTGATGAAATATAACCCTCCCCCCCGGTATGTTTACTGTGAATAGCGGTAACTCACACATCACAGACCTGATAACTTATGTACCCCGTTGCTGCTAACTTTACCGACCCCCCGGGGGGGGGGGGTGATGAAATATCCTCTGGTAACTTTCGTGTGAACAACATGGTAACTCACATTTCATAGACCTGATAACTTGTGTGCCCCGGTCCTAGATACGTTGTCTATAACTTCGGCGAGGGTGAGGGCGGGGGAGTTGTTGAAACATACCATAGTAACTTCTGTGCAAATAACATGATAACTCAAACATTGCGGACTCGATAACTTATGTACCCCCGGTCCTGATGACTTGGTCGGCGAGGGTGGGGGTGGGGCAAGTCGCTGAAACATGCCACGGTAACTTATGTGCAAATAACATGATAACTCATACATAGTACACCTGATAACTTATGTACCCGATCCTGGTAAATGTGGCGACTGTGACGAGGGGTGGGGGGGGGAACCCGGTAATTTCTATGTAAATAGCATGGTAATAGAGACATACAAAGTTCATAACTCCCATAGAAACGGCGAGCGTGAGAAGATAGCGCACCTATCGCTAACTATCGGGAGAAGTGGATCGGATTCGTGCGGATCTGTTGCTAACCACCAGTTTACTGGTGGTTAGCACAGTCCATTAAAAAATGCATTCTATGTTTTGAAGGTGTTGATGTCTTCTTCCTTGTGTATCCACCGGCGGGAGGTCGCGTGAGAGAACTCGTTCCCGCATCTGGGCCTGCATCTCAGGTCCGACTTCTCTGCAACAAACAACTCGAAATAATCCCTTGAACTCGCCAAAGAGTCACCTAACGCAACCATTGCCATGACCCTAACATTGCTGTCGCTGACCCGGCCATTGTTGCCACAGAAGCCCCGACACCACAAGTGTCTTCTTCAACAATTCTATCTTCCTGATGCCCCGCTTCAACAGCGATCCTCAGATTCCGATGTTTGCCATGACAAGACTTAACAGACGGCCAAGTATAGAATCAAGTTCTACCTGTCTAGAAGAAATCGTGTTCCAGGAGTCTGTGAGGATCCATAACATGGAGCGAGCATCGCAAACAGTTAGTCTTGCCGTCTGCAACACGTACTGTCATTTCGGAGCATCAACAACAACACTAGTCAAGCAATCCAGACAGTAAAGCCTCCTCGGGCAGTTAGCAATCCAGATAGTCTAGTCGGCAGCTGTCACCAAAGAATGTGCTTGGAGTTCGGCTCGTGTTTTGGCGGCAGAACGGACGACTACGGCGGCGAGCGGCTCAACCACAGGGAGGAGCACGGCGGCGGCCGTCGTGCTCGTGGCCACGACCGCAGAGGGAACCACGGCACCGGCACCGATGGCCACAAACCGGCGTACCACCACCAGCCGCCCACCGCAGTGGACGAGGCCCGGCACAAGGCCTACCACGACGGCTCGTGGAAAGCCAACCACGCTGGCGCTGGTGCCCGCGGCGGTTACGCCACCTATGCGCAACACAAGGCCGACACCGAGATGCCAAAGCTTCCCACGTGGCACAACAAGGTCGGTGACGACGCCTACGCAGCGTGCCTCCGAGAAGCTGCTGATACTGATCGTAGGAACAACGCCGCCATGGATTACCACCAATATCCAACCAGCACCGCCTTTTCTACTACTACTCTTGGAAGGTACTAGCTAGAGGTAGTCAACGTTAGCTATGCGGCTATTACACCACTAGTCAAGGTTAGCTAGCATGGCAGTTCATCAATCCTTCCCTGTCCCTAAACACTTCCTCTGCTTCTCTCTGGTAGCTCTGTTTTTCCTCTGTTTTCTCATCCGCTGACATTGAAAAGGCACCTGGAAGAGCGTGTAAGAGCCGCGAACCAGGGGGCCTATATATTTTGATCAGAGCCTCCACGTATTTGTCGATGGATGAGCGTCACAAGTTCCAGCTCCAGGATGCTTTTACCACTCTGTTTCTGTAGTTGCTTCTACTAGTATAAAGTTGAGACACTTATTTTGAGACGGAGGGAGTACTACTTTCGCTGTGAAAGAAAGCATTGTGAGATCTCAAATGAGTCCCCATTTCTGCTTTCTTCTTGCTTTGCTGTCCTTTTTTTTCTTACCAGTCTGTTTGTGTAGTTGCTTGTGATTTAGTTGTAGCTGCTTTCGGCTTGTATTGTTTATAATCAACTCAAAGAAAGCACTGTCAAATCTCAGATGAATCTTCATTTCTCCTCTTGCTATGTGCATGTGGTTTCTCTGACTTCTTTAGTTCAATCACTTCTCACTTGCCAAGCATGTTTTTGACTAGTTGGCACTTGGCAGCTCATCTACTGTTGCTACAGAACTCAGCACGATCTTCTACTCGATATGGAGTAGTTACTATTTAACTGACTGTTTACCAAAGATAATGACTGTTCACCCATTACATTTCGTCACTGGTGTGACATAATCAGTAACAAACATCTTATGTCATGGGGATGCACGAGAAAGCCGCTCATACGTCTATGCAACCATGCATTGGATTTTTTTTTGCGGGGTCATGCATTGGAATTTTGACAACAAGTTGGGGTTAAAAGCAGCCAGACACCCTAGATAGACAAATTTTCTGCAGGCAAATTAGAGAATAAAGTGACAGATGTAGATAACACAACTCACTCTACTATAGATAATGAATAATTCACTCTATCATGTTGTTGGTAGTATTTTTTAAAGGATGTCCTTGAAACAAAAAAATCTCAAATAAAAAGGATACTATCTCCCTTTCTTTTTCAGTTTGCTTTACGACAACTCTATCATGTTTACAGCTGCAATTTTATAGTTCTCAATAAGAAAAGTGCAGATCTGCCCATGAATCACATTTTCGATAGCATTTCCATTTTTAATGCATATACCTGTGATGGTGCAGTAGCATACCCAGAGAGCTACTCGCCTTTCTTGCAACTTATTTTTTCAGTCTGTTGCACCGTCTTTACCAATTATTGAAGAGGAACCAGAGGATGTAGAAAGTTATGCAGGCGGTCACTAGTAGAAAAAGGGCCTATAGTCCCGGTTCTGGAACCGGGACTAAAGGGTCGTTACTAAAGCCTCCCCCTTTAGTCGCGGTTCTTACACGAACCGGGACTAAAGGGCCTCCACGTGGCCGCTGCCTGGAGGTCCACCTTTAGTCCCAGTTAGTAACACCAACCGGTACTAAAGGAAATTTTATTAATTTTTTTTGAAAAAAATCAATTTTTTTGAATCTTTTTATTATTTTCAAATTTCTGAATTATTTTAACCTCTAATCTCTAATCACCCCTCATCATCCCAAATCATCTAACTTCCCGGACGGTCACGCATCCTCTCACTACTCCAGCCTGGTGCGTGCTACATAAGCGTATTTAACAACACCAAGGAATGCTTTTCAGCAAGATTAGCATAACACAGAATCACAGAGCAGGTTGCGGTAGCCCTCATGGTATAAAGTAGAAATTTCAGTGCTCTGGTGCCTTTACGGCTTTACCTCGCTGGCATCTTCGCTGGCGCCCACGGCAGCTTTGCCGGCATCTTTGCGGGCGTTTACCTCGGCCTCCGTTGGCTCTGCTTCGGCTCCATCACCTACTGGAGAGGTGGCCACCTCAGGGGCTGTCGTCGTGGCTCCTCAGCCCGCCGGCCCTGTCACCCGTTCCCGCAAGGGCGTCCACAGGCCGAGTCTTCGACCCTCCACCCAGCTTCTCGAAGAATCTTGAACCCATATTTTTTTTACAATCCTAGTTAAACTAGGATTGTAAAAAAAATATGGGTTCAAGATTCTGGGAGAAGCTGGATGAAGGGTTGATTCTCAAGATTCTGGGAGAATTGGCCAAAAGGACTTGGCCCTAACCTCCCCGGTCAGCTCTACGTAGACTCATGACGATTTGAACCAGACCTTTGTTTCATACATCCACGTCCATCACCTTCGGCAATCGTTCTGCGACACGAAAGCTAAGTGGGTGACTGTCCCCTATGATTCATTGACCAATAAATTTTCAAAAAAATTATGTGAAAATCCGGGTTGTCGGTCAGGTGGAACTTCTAAGGACAAAACTACTCAACGATAATGTCTAAGCTCGGTAGTTTCGTGGAAGTCCTCTACAGTAGAATAGTGTTTCATTGAGGCCCTGTACAATGCAATGTGCTTATGGGAGGTGCTTAGAGAAATAAACCAGATTTTTCTTAAGCACCCGTGCTTATTTGTACAGAATAGACGCTTAACTGAGCGTCTCTCCTGTAGAAATATGCATTGGTGCTTCAGAAAAACTCGGTTTATTTTTCTAAGCACCTCCTTAAGCATCTCCCATTGTACAAGGCCTGATGGTTCATTATTGACGGATTGTCAAAATAGATAGTGATTGGACTTACCATGAATGAAGGTTTAAAATGGGTGCCGCATATACATAGAACTTTTTTGATGGCCAAGGTCATGTGCGGTACCCAACATTGCCCACTATATAACCCACCAGTTCACCTAAATCCCCTACCCAGCAGGGTTCCACACACCACCACCCAACATCTCGTCCAATGCCTCCATATGGTACTTGGGGGTCGAAATCTAGACTGATTTGTCTGATCTTCCTAGTGGATCAATCATAATGTAGTATTTCAAGAAGCTTCATGAAATGCCATTGTATTTCTTTTTCATAGGACTAGGAGGCACGGGGAAGTCAGTGGTGCATAAGGAATGGGTAACATTAGCAAGTCCAAACTTGGTTACTTGAAGCCTTTGTGAGAGTGACACCCCACATGTCTTACTGTTTGGCTAATGATTAATCTATAAAAACCCTGAGCAAGTGAAAAATTAGTACAACTCATCTTTATGAACTATTCAAAGAAACTAGTACTATATCGCATGGCCACAGTTGGTAGGTAAGCCTTCCAGGTGTATCAAATCACTTACTCTACTCTACTCTACCGTTACAAAATCCAGGCAATATTATTTGCCTAACCTCCCTAGGTAATAAAGTCAATATGTTGTTTTTCCTCATGAATTTTGTAATGTTGCTTTTCCTATTGAAAATTAGAAAAATAGTATTATCAACCATACTTCTTATCGTATAATTATGAAAAACCTAGGTATTCAAAGCGAGAGAAAGACGATCTTTGGCAAAAAAATTAAATTATGCAGGGGATAAGCTATACCAAAGAAAATGACGAGTTAACGGCATAAACATAAGACATGCAACTGGCATTTCTAACGCTTATCATTAATAGGTTGGCCCGATAAAATATAAAGCATTGAATAAAAACTATAAGAAATAGCATTATGAAGATTACTTCATAAATTATAGATTCGAATATGCATATCAGCATGTGTGGCCTAGAGGATGTGGTGGCGACATGCTTTGGATTGATGTGTGTTTATTGTGTAATCGTTTCTTTCTCCTATGTTTTTGCGGGGAAGATAGCACGCGTACCGGAAGTGTGGAGCCTTACAGCTTGATTGGCTCCACACAGTGCTCCATCCCCACACAACCACTATGAGATCGGCTCACCACACCTACGATGGCGTTTACAGTGAAGTCGCATAAGGTGGTGTATGTCGATACACGGTGTCGCGTCGGCGCTTTAAGTGTTTCCGTGGTTGTAGTTTTATTTCAACTATGTATGTTTTCAAGGGCAGAGATAGGATAGTAAACATTCTTCAGGTTGCGTCTTATAGATACGATGATAACACTAACAAGCAGCGAACCAATCCGTGATTGGATGATTAGGAGGACAGTGGTATCCCCAACCCATCCAGGGTTCGAGTCTTTCCCGTAAAATAAGTCTTACCTTGTCGGTAAAAACATTAATTTCTATTATCAGTGAAAACTATTTTTTTGGATAAAACTTTTGGGCTATTCATTTTTAATCATGGAGGTACAATGAAGTATCATAAATAATAAAAGTTACATCTAGATTCATAGACAACCTAGCGACGATTACAAGCACTGAAGCGAATCGAAGGCGCGGCGCCCTTATCACCCCTCCTTCGCCGGAGTCGGGCCCAACTTGTTGTAGTAGATGGTTGGAAAGTCGTCATGCTAAGACCCCATAGGACCAGCGCACCAGAACTGCAACCGCCGCTGATGAAAGAATAACATAGATCGAAAGGATCCAACCCAAAGACACACGATCATACACGAACAGCAACCAGATCCGAGCAAATCCACCGAAGACACACCTCCACACGCCGGCTAGACGCATCACCAAAATGGGAGCTAGGCAGGGAGACCTTTATTTCATCTTCATGGAGCCGCCGCCGCCTCGCCTTCGTGAGTAGGAAATAAACCCTAACAGAACTCGAAGGAACGACTAGCAACGGAGCCCTCCTGCCGGTTTTTTTGTTAGAACGAAGGCTCAAGAAGATCCCGACTTTTGAATTAACAAAGCCATCAACCGGCCAGGGATTACAAAAGGGCACCAATACAACCAACTGAAAACAGAAAAGAAAATAAATTGCAGGTACACGGTGATGCCGAAGCAGCTTACAAGCACCAAAAACTATACGCCCTGTAGAAGTAAACATAATAAGCACTAGCATGTAGTCAACGGAGTCCTCCAAGTGAACTTTAGTCAGTAGGACAAACAGAGGGGAACTTCGGGCGGAGCCATTGCCCAACGTCGATGGACCGAGCCCTCATCTACCCTGGAAGGTGCACTTCGAAACCATGCCTCTCGTCTCCAAATCCGGAGGGGACCCCTACCCCTCGCCTTGGCTCGAAAGGCGCCGGACCGCCGGAAGATGGAATTGCCCTCCCTAGAGCAAGGAAAGGGCATGATTCTGGGCACCAAGGGAGATACTCAGCTCGACACGCTGCTGCACGAAGGGTACTAGAAGAAAGTCCACACCGCAGCCCACTGATACAAGCACGAAGAGGAAAAACTGCACAAGGGACCTGTCACTGAACAAACAAACAGCAAGGAGAAAATGGAACATCCATAACTGGAATTAGATCAACCCGCAGAATCAGCTCCGTGACCTTGCTACCGCATCTGGTTGCTGCCAATACAAAGGAGAGGATCCCTATCCCCTTCCTGCCCAAGGGAGAGACGTTGAGCAAGCAAGCACAGATCGGCCAACGGCCAAACGAGAGGACACCGGGCCGACACTAATTCAGAGACGAAGCATCATGCTCCAAATCCCTCGCCGAAGACGCAGCCACCCAGCCACCACCGCCCAGCACCACAACACACTCCCACCTTGCCCAAGCCGGCACCTTCAAGATGGAGACGGCGCACACTGCACCGTTGTCGACCTGTCTCGGCAAGACATGGGATTTCTCCCGGGCATGGAGCGGGAGGGAGAGGGCACGAACCTCAACGGCGCCTCCAAGGAGGGGAACGACACCGGCCGGAGTCGCCGCCGTCGTGGCTAGAGCACCCCAGCCAAGGATTTCTCCCGATTCGGTCCGCATCTCCGGGCAGCCCAACGCCGGATCCGGCGGCCAGAGGACACTGACGACCAGATCCGGCGGGGCAAAGTGCTGCGTGGGGGAGGGAGGCCGCCTTCAGATCCAACCGCGGACGAGGAGGGCGCAGCACCCGCTGCGACCGGCGATAGCTCCCGCCGTCCCTCGCCACCCTCGCGGCCAAGGAAACGGAGGGCCACCACCTGCGACGCCGCTTGCAGGGAGACAGCGCCGCCTCGCCACCCGAGGCCGCCGCCTCGGCGTCCGGAGCCCTCCGGCCAGGAGA
Organism: Triticum aestivum; assembly: GCF_018294505.1. Classification (NCBI taxonomy): domain Eukaryota; kingdom Viridiplantae; phylum Streptophyta; class Magnoliopsida; order Poales; family Poaceae; genus Triticum; species Triticum aestivum. The sequence continues at coordinate 41,700,999 of NC_057801.1, read as the reverse complement.
AGCAAATCCTCGCCGCCGCCGTCCTTGACGACCCCGCGGGCGGCGCCGGAGGTCTCCTCGGGCGGCGGCGAGGGGGGAGGGGGGAGGCGAGAGGGAAGGTTCAGCGGCTAGGGTTCGTCGCCACCCGAGTCGCCCCAAGCAGAGCGACGCGGGGGCCGGGGGTGGTCTTCCAGATGCTGAACCTTCTCCCCCAAAGGAATTGTAAACCAATCCCTCCTGCCGGTTCTGCCAAGATCCAGCAAGCCCCATGGCCCTAGGACCACTAGAGACAAGGCGGACCTGCGGTGGCACCGGCGAGAGGCACGAACCCTAGTTTTTTTAGGTTATTTTCAACGGGTACAAGAATTTAGAGCGCCGCAGATTTAGAGAGTAGACTTCGTTGCGGCCCCAAAGGCGCCTTTTTGAAAGCTTCAAAACACGGTACGATCGACGACTGGCCAGTCCAACATTCGGACAACACACCCCAAAAAGATATTCAACGGCAGTCCATCCTTGGTCCTCCGGTGGGGTCGATTTTCTGCCGTCCCGCTGCACCGCCCCCCCTCCATGATTCGCGCGGTTGACTGACCCTGGAGACCGGAGAGCACGGAGACGTGCCGACGATGAGCTCTAATCTCCCCACCCGAACATATATCACCCACCACACCAACGCTGTGGCCATCCAAACCACCACCGATACCCCCAGCAGCTAGTTCGGGGATAGTGCTGCACGCACGAGGTAACCAAAAAGAAGCACCCGGCGCCGGTCACCACTCGCCACCAAGAATGTGCCTGGAGTTCGGCTCGTGCTTCGGCGGCCGCAGACACGACGACTACGGCCGCAGCAGAGGGAACCACGGCCATGGCTTCTGGTCGGAGCCAGCGCCGGTGTACCGGCAGCCGCCCATCGTCGCCGTCCACGAGGCCGGGCACAAGGCCTACCAAGAAGGCGCACCGAAAGCCGAGCACGTCGACGCCGGCAGCCATGAAGGGTACGCCTACTTGCAAGACATGGCTGGTAGCGAGACGCCGTGGCATAACAAGGTCGGCGACAACGCCAGCTATGGCGCATACACGCCGCGCGTCCACGAAGGATCTGCTGATGCTAGGGAGCACTCCGCCATGGATTACACAACAACTAACACCACTCTCGTAAGTTACCAGGTGGCTAGTCGTTAGGATTAGCTCTAAGCCTCTAATAGCACGGCCATGGCAGTTCATCAAACACTACTGCATCTGCTTCTTTTTTGTTCAGTAGCTCTGTCTTTTTCATGTCTTCCAACATGCTGAAAGGCACCTGGAATAGTGTGTGTGAGGAGCAGCCCAGAGGGCGCAGTGAATTTTGGCAGAGAGCCTCCACGTTTTTGTCGATGGATGTGCGGCGGACAGAAGGTTCAGCTCCAGGATGCTTTTGTTGGAAGATGGTTTTACTTTTACCAGTTTGTTTGTGTATTTGCCTGTAATTTAGCTGCAGCTGCTTTTTCGCCTTGTATCATAATCAAGTGAAAGAAAGAACTGCCAAATCTAAGATGTGTCCCCAGTTCTGTTTTCCCTAAGTGCATGTGACTTCTCTGGCTTCTTTAACTCAGTCACTTCTTACTTGCCAAGCATGTCTTGAGAAAAGCGAGGATGTTTCTTGGCTGGTTGGAAGCTCATCAACTGCTTGGAACAGAGCTCAGCGCAATCTTGCGCTGAATCAGCATATTTGCTTTTTTTTTCGTTTGAAAAGGAATCAGCATATTTGCTAAACAAACCAACTGTTAAATCCGTATATAGACTAATCATTCAGCTGAATATTTTCCCAGCAGGAGAACGACTGCTCACCCATCACATTTCGTCACCGGTAACAAACATGTTATGTCACGGAATATGCGAGAGAGTCACACGTTTGTATGTTCCCATTGGAAGTTGGACAACTAGGTGAGGTTAAAGCAGATGCCCCAGATAGTTTATGCCGGCAAATTAGAGAATAATGTGACTCGCTCTGTTTTTGTAGATAATGAACAACTCACTCTATTATCTTCTTGAAGTTTTCAAACAAAACAAAAGAATGTTCTTGAAACAAAAAGGACACTATCTTCTTGCACTTCACTTTCTTTTTCAGTTTGCTTTACGCAACTCTATCATGTTAACAGCCACAGTTTTGGTTCTCAGAAAAGAAAAGTGCAGATCTGCCCGAATCGTATTTCTGTTAGCATTTTTTTAGAAGATTGATGGCGTATCTGGCATTGTATATGCATAATATATCTGTGCTGACCCAGTAGCACAGTTTGAAAGTTACCCACCTTTCTTCCAACTTATTCCCTTCAGCCTCTCGCCCCGTGGATAGCCATTACCCCCAAAGACGGTAAAAACTTGCCTTACGAAGGTAATAAGTTACCCCAAAGACACATTGCGATGCTTAGTGCAATTCTGCCTACGAAGCGAAGACCGCTTTGCTGAAACTAAAGTACGCACACCAAAGCGTGTAGCTCTTTCCGGTGTGCGTGTGACAGAAGCGTATTAAGTTTAACGACACCAAGGAATGCTTTTCAGGAAGATTAACATAACAGAGAATCACAGACCAGGCAGCTGTTGCCCTCATGCTGTAAAGCAGAGGTTTCGGTCTAGTGCTTTTAGCTCTAGCTCAACAACTTGGAATAAGACCAAGGACGGGGAATAAATACAGTCAGTCAGTATATGTATGCACCTTTTGCCCATGAACTGATAGATACAGAGCCACTGGAAAACTAGCTACGCTGGGCGGTGCAACCTGGTAGAGAATGTCCAATGGCTCCAGACATGCCTGTCATTATCGCCGCTCAGTTGTGCTTGTTTAACGTCGGAATAAGTGTGTATTCAGTACTTCCACCAGCTACTCACACTATCTACGATGTGAACACATGATTTAGATACAACACGCGGTCCTAGATAAAATAAGGGGCGACTTCCCATTTGCAGATTATTACGCCAACCTTTTCTAATTAACTGATGCGGGGTGCGGGACCAGTTCTGGTCTCTGCAGGCCCGTCATTGGGGGAGGCTTGATGGTGGCCCTGCACAGCGATGGCGCGCTCGCTGTGTGTGGGATGCGCAGTCCAGTGGAGGCAAAGGGTCGACTTCGGCCTGCTGCGTGGGAGTGGCTGTCCGGGTGAAAGCCTGGCCGGTGCTGGCCGGCCGACGGCGACGACGCCTGTGGGCGTCGCCATCCTCCTTGGAGGCGTCGTCGGGAATCTCACAGCCGGAGCTCCCGGATCAAGTACTTCGGGTGAAAACCTAGATCCTGCTGCAGGGTCGGGCGGGCGATGGCGTCGTCTTCAACGTCGTTCCCCTCTTTAGGGCGCCGTCTTGAAGACTTTGATCCCTGTGGTGCCTTCCTACGACTGGACGTGTATGGTGGCTTCTGTGGCAATGATGACGGCGGTGTACAATGCCGGAGGCGTGGCCCTGGCCGTGGTAGTCGACTCTTCTTCTCCGGCGTGTCCGTGGGAGTGCCTCGACTGTTTGTTTGCTGTGAAGTCGAAGCCGCGATGGGGGACCGGTGGTATACGATGACACGTGACAGGTGGTTCGTTCGGTGATCCTTCGTGACGCCACCCCTGCCCAGTTTCCTTAGTAGTTTCACCGCTGGAGTCGGAGCTGCGCTGCCTAGTGTGGTTTGTAAGGAGTGTTGTACGGTAGCTACTAGGGCTGCTGTTTTTCTTTTTCTTTTTTGATCTTCGGATCCTTTGGTTCTAGGACCTTCACCATCTTATTGTTTTCCGTTGCTTCCTGCTATTATCAATGAATGCCAGTAATGCTGGATCTTTCAAAAAAAAAAAAACACTACAGTATTTAAAATAGGGGGCACCTTCTGTTTTCCAGAATATTACTCCAACCTTTTCTAGTTTGGCACAGGAGATCGCTACTCATAATTTGATCGGATCACTCCCACACGGTATATACTCCCTCCGTCCGAAAATACTTGTCATCAAAATGGATAAAAAGAGATGTATCTAGAACTAAAATATGTCTAGATACATTCCCTTTTATTCATTTTGATGACAAGTATTTCCGGACGGAGAGAGTACACAAGAAACCTCTACCATAGAAAATCCAATTGCTCGATTTCCCATGAGATTATCTTATTTACATAGGATTATCGATCAAGATCTTGGCCGAACAATTCAGAAATGAACCACTTGATATTACATAATCCATAATGAGTGGGATCAAATTCCACTAATTAAAACTTTCGGTGGACAATGACATTCACAGGTTGAGTTCTAATTGATTTTCTGGTGCATATCCATGTCCATCCTTGCTGGCCGCATGCAATTTGTCCCCGATCCAGTTTTGGTTCCCCTCCTTTCTACTACGCACACCGAAAAGAGCTACACGCTTTCTTGTACCAATAATGTACCCTCCCTTTGGTGTCTTCTTATTTACGAATTTCGCCATACACAATCTGAAGAGGAAACAAAGCAACAGATTCCAGCAAGCTTGTAGGAGAATAAAGGCACTGGCATATGGAATGCAGTAGCAAAGGAAATGTGATTATCCATTTGTTTATCCATATACACCTAATCATGCACTCATATAAGCCCTCGTGCCAAATGTAGCACTTTGTTTTCTAGCAAGTGGCTCAGATGTTTGTGACGTCAAATTTGTTGTTTTTCTTGGAGGTTGACGACAACAGTTCCTGTCTTGGAGGTTAAAATGAGAAAAGTTTAAAATGGCAAAATTGGGATGAATGGTCTGACTTAGTTACGGTGTTTAGTAACATTGGTCATGTCTTAAACTCAGACACTAGTGTCAGTATAGGCCAATGGCCTTCCACGAAAAAGCAAGTGTAGACAGATATTTTCGGTCCCGTATTCTCCGAATAATATTGCTCATGACTCAAGAACCAGTCTGCTGATCTGATTGATAATTCTGAGAATTAAAATATTCCATAGAGCAATGAACACTCAGTATATCGACATGCCATGCAGTAAAACATTAGCATTAGAATGTGTGGCATCATTATTAGGATCTTGACTGTGCTTGGCTTGCCATGAAAGATTCCAGCAAAAAATATATGGTCATGGTGAACCTTGTTAGTTTGTCTGCCTAGCGAGTATTTGGCTGAACGACAATTGCCATGACTAAATTTTGCATGTCTTGAAAACTTGTGTTCCGACAAGTTAGTGGGTCTCATGAACATGGATGGAGCATCGGGAACAGTCAGTCTATGGCCGTCCACGACACAATAGCTGACCACAACAAGGTGTATAAACTTACCGGCCAAGTATTATTGCCCCAAACCCAAACAGTTCAAGGGAACCATTTTAAGTTCAGCCTGATTTGGGGACAGATGTTGTATCTCCTGCAGCCTACCGTAAGTACCCGAAGAAAGTGCAATAAACGCAAGCACAAGAAGCATCTATTAGTCTTAGTTGAAATTCATATTCAGCTACATTAATCCTTGTTCAAGAATTCATCCGATTAACCCGTTAACTTGCCGATTAATCCCTACTCGTAGGGTCACCGAGTAGCCTATAAACCGATAAATCGTCTGATTAATTGATTAAATGGCCGATTAACTTGCCGATTAGCCGATTAATCCCCTACTCACCTGCCAACCGAGCAGCTACCAGTTAACGATTTCCTTAACAATGACATTAATTGTATTCATGAGGTTCATGCGGGCTTTTTGCTCAATTCATATGCGAGCTCCATTGATATGTATGCATTCTAAGGTAAAAGAAATAGGAGAAACTTAAGTACGTTTGTTTTTCCATGACAAAAAAGGTGAGGGCTTCAATTTTAAAAGACGAAAACAAATATGCTAGAATGCTAGTAAAGAAGAGTTCGGAGTGCGTCTATAGATCAGTATCTTTTATTTGAAAGGTAGCTCGATAAACCAAACATCATGAGCATCATATAGTGAAGAAGCAACATACGTTAGCAAATGGCAAGTCACCACCAATTTCTAGTGTGTAAAATTTTCCATAATGAGAACATGTGGGTGGTCATTTTTTGCACATAGCTGGTGAATGAACTTTCTTTTTTCAAACCATCCAGAAGAACTGCATGTATTTATATTAAAGGAAGGGGAAATGGTAAACGACCACAATACAAGAAACAATAAAAAATTAAAACCCACAAACAACCACACACACGACCCAAAACAACCAGTGCTACCACACGGCAACCCAAGAAATGAGCTCTCTAATGCAACTAGAAGTGACTCCAGCCCGCTACAGCCCACTGTGTAGAGTCAGCTTCAATTTACTCGATGATACTTTAAAGTGGCGTGAAGCTTGTGAATGAACTCACCACGATCTTGCAAAATTCCTGGTGCCTCCGACCCCTAGGTATAGAGTTCAGGAAGAAAATACATCTATGTATTTCAAAATGTTCTACTATTTCTTTTTAGATATATTGAATATTAGAAGCTATTGACATTTCAAACTCCCAGTATGCTTCAGGGTATAGGTGTTGTGAATGTTGTGTTACCGAGTCTGTTAGTGTGAGAGAAGAGTGGATACTTGAGAAGAAACATGATGCATATGTCTCCTTTTATTATGGTGGAAGTTGCAATTCACATGAAGGGCCAGTTCTTTTGCTAGCTTTTATGGGCTTCTAGAATAAGCTACCCACTACCAAGCTTACTCTAGAAGCCCAACCAATTTTTATTTCTTTTAGAAGCCTAGTAGTCAAGTCATGATACTAGGACTTGACTACTTGGCTTCTAAAAAAATTGGTTGGGCTTCTAAAATAAGCAGGGATGGCAACTTACTCCAGCTTATTCTAGAAGCCATCAAAAGAACTAGCGCGAAGTCTCGAATTTTAGCTACATTACCTATATGGGTGCCTGCCTTGATGTTCTCGTGACTGGGGGTAGCTAGAGCCAAGTGGCATCGATGTTATCAATAAAAAGGAAAACACATTAAAACGGACAAGTGCCATGTGTATGGGTAAATTTGTAGGCAAGCAACATATTAATTTGGTACAAACAGGCATTGTAGCTCATAGGGATCCATTGATCTATAAAACAAAGATAGATAAAATAATGCTACTATTTCATTGCCTATACAAACATGTGGCTGCCATTTTTCAGGGATAAAAATAATTGGCAAGAGTGCATATTAAGGTCAAGTTTGACCTGTGAAAATCTGAATTACCAGTGAGTTGGAACTTGTAAGGCCAAAACTAGTCAACCATGTTGTCTAAGCTCAGCAGTTTCATGGAAATCCACAACCACATAATAGTATGCCATTGATGGTTCATTATTGACGGATGGTGAAGATACTTAGTGGGTAGGACTCGTGACAAACGGAGGTTTTAAACGGGTACCTTATTCACATAAAACATTTATGATGACCAAGGTACTGTACTATACCCAAGACTGGCATCTATATAACCTAGCAGTCCATCTCCATCATATAAAACAATGTCATGCCACTATATCTCATTGACCACTCCCATGACCAATCCCCCCTCCCCCACTCGTTACACACCTAAACTAAAATCTTCCACCCGCCAGGGCCCCACACACCAACACCCAACATCTCCAAAGTTGTTGCATGGTACTTGGGGGTCGAAATCTATACCAAATCTCCCTAATCTTCCCAGTGGATCAATCAAAACATAGTATTTCAAAAAGATCAACAAAATGTTATTGAATTTCTTTTTCATAGGACTAGGAAGCATGGGGAAGTCTACATCATCAGTGATGGATAAGAACGAGCAACATAAACATGTCCTCATACAAAAATTAAATATCTTGTGGCAGGGCGACAAAACATGGTTACTTGTAGACTTTGTGCCGGTCACCTCTCTCGGGCTAGGATCCATCTGCCTAGGGTGCTTGCTAACTAGATTTGTATGTTGTTGGCTGGCGGCTAAGGGGGAGGTAGGGTTGTGGTTGTAGTTGTGGGGGAGGTGGGGTTGTTGCTTTCATAGACAGCAGGGTAGGCTAAGTGGACAAAGCACCACCTAAATGACCACAAAATCACAATACATGACAGTACTGAACAAAGTAGTAAGCTACTTGATCGTGCATGACGCTAGAACATCAATATACTTAACATAATAGTTGATCATTGCATTACTTAGCACCAGTACTTCTTCACTGCATTACTTTACATAAGCAGTTGTTCACTTCAATACTTAACATAACCAGGTTGTTCATAACTTAACTAACATCATTGCATTTACCATAATAGCTTAACTAAGCAGTTCACAGACCAGATCACAAAAATATGCACCTACCACCATCAACTTGCAAGGCCTATTATATATAGGCCTACTATATTTACTTATCCAGGATTCCCTTCCTCTCCATGCCTCTAATATTGCCTTGATCTGCTCCAGGTTGTCCTTGCTCTCATGCTTATTATTTAGCAGGTTAGCAATTGTATTCGCAAGATCCTTCTTCTCTTTTGCAAGTGGATCCATGTCCACCTAGATCTCATGCGTGACCTTCATGGTGTTATGATTATATTCCCGTGAGTTTGTAGGATACACATTTGTTCCTTTGCAAGTCGCCGCTTCTCCATCTTGACCTCCAAATGTAGTTGTTCCTTCTTCTTCTCAAATTATCTAGCATCCATTGCTTTCTGGTAATCCACCTTTCCATCCCCGTCATGCAAATCAAACATCTTGCTAACATCATCCACCATTTTTTTTATTGATTGCAGAGATGCTCATTCTCCTTCTTCAACTTGGCTAGCTCTGTGTCATAGGCCTGATTATCTGTCACCCTGCCAGAGTTTTGTTCATGAAACATGTCCCATAGTTTGGTCAAGTAGTTATCTAGTATGACATGCTAATGCCCATCAACCCAATGCACTACTCCATAGTTTACACCTCCATGCTAAAGTAAAATAAATGTAAGAATTGTTGGCATTCATCAATAAATTCAACAATCCAATACTAACAGATTAGCAAAACTAACATTATTGTTAATGCCACCTCAGATGACAATTTCCCTTTCAGAGTACAAAGCCTATGGCCATTTCATGCGCCAACCAATGTAAAACTAACATTACTGCTTGATATCCTTACACCAAATTAAACAACAAATATCTACATTGCAATTTCCATGTAAGTACACATCAATTTCATGTGATAGGCATTGTACTTGTACTAGATACATAAATTAGAGTGTCAATTAGCAAGTTAATGGTCAGTGACTAACCAAGCACCAAGATAACTGGTTCTCAATTGTGCAGCCAATATACCACTATCTCCACATCATCTGCTACACTATACTCTCACATTTGAGATACATGTGCTACCTAGGTATAGTGAAACATTATGAATTCATCTGCTGGTTACTTACCTGCATAGAGTAGCCAAGGAATCTCCTTCCAGTATCAATTCCTTCAAAAGGAACACATTTATTCATCATATGTCTGTGCAGCATGCACTTAGGCATGTCATCCATAACATCACCGCAGTAAAGTGGCTCAAGATTAGTCTCCAAGGTGTCCTAGATCCATTATAAGCTAGATCAATGAAAGATTTCTTCGAATCGGTGCAAAAAATCTCAAAATAAATCCCCAAATCCAAAAACCCTAACACTAACTAATAAATAGGAGAAATCTTACAAAGTACTCAATGTCCATGAAGCAGTCGGCCATGTTGATGTCCTCATCAGTGCTCTCATGCCAATCCTTCCACAATGGCATGGTCACCGGGGACAAGAACTACAGTCATTGGTGTAGGCGAGCGAGCTCGAGAGAGATAAAGGATAGCGAGGGAGAGAGAGAGAGAGATAGAGAGAGCGAGCGAGCGAGAGAGAGAGAGAGAGAGAGAGAGAGAGAGAGAGAGAGAGAGAGTGAGAGTGATCGGACTTGGGTTGTTTTGACCACGTCGGAACCCTAACGGTCGTGAGCGGGCACGCCATTTGTCGATAGCTGGCATGGCCCTGGGGGGTCGGCATGGCTTGTCATAAACCACATTAAAAATTTAAGATTTGTGGACTAGGGTTCTCTGAAACATCAAACCAATAAAGTGGTAGGTTTTTGGGGACCCTTAGCCAAAATTGTGGTCTTTTATGTTATTTACACATTTTTTGCACATAGCTGGTGAATGAAGTTTTTTTTCTAAAATTCCACAAGAACTGCATGTATTTATGTTAAAGTTAGGATGAAAAGTAAACGACCACAGTGCAACAAAAAATAAATAATAAAAGCCGCAAACAACCACATACACGGCCCAAAACTCCCAGTACTACAACAGGGCAACCCAAGAAATGAACTCTCTAATGCAACTAGAAGTGACTCCAGCTTGCTACAACCCACTGTCCAACACCAGCTTCAATTTGCTCGATGATACTTTGAAGTGGCGTGAAGCTGGTGAATGAACCCTATTCGTTGAATAGTTTGTCATGGAAATCCACAACCATAGAATAGTCTATCATTGATGGTTCATTATTGATGGATGGTCCAGATAGTTAGTGGTAGGACTCACGACAAATGTAGGTCCTAAATGGGTACCTTACTCACAAAGAACTTTTATGATGACAAAGTTGTTGTACTATACCCAAGATTATTACCCTCTATATAACCTACCAGTCCATCCCCGTCATATAAAACAATGTCTTGAACACTATATCTCATCCACCCACTCCCATGACCACTCTCCCCTCCCCATCTGTCACACACCTAAACCAAAATCTTCCACCCGTCAGGGCCCCACACACCAGCACCCAACATCTCGTCCAAAGTTGTCGTATGGTACTTGGAAGTCAAAATCTGGACCCGTTACCCCTAATCTTCCTGGTAGATCAATCAAAACATAGTATTTCGAAAAGCTCAACGAAATACCAATGCTTTTTTTTTCATAGGACTAGGAAGGATGGGGAAGTCTACATCATCATTGATGGTCAAAGCATGGGCAACATAAACATGTCCTCATGGGAAAAATAAATATCATCTGGCAGGGCCACAAAACATGGTTACCTCTTGATTTTGTGTGGATGACAACCCACATGTCTTCTTTTTTGGCTCACAGTTATTCTTTAAAAAAATCAGCAAGTGAAAATTTAGTATATAACAACTATCAAAAGAAACTAGATTATAGCCTGGTCACGGTTGGTAGGTGGCCGTTCTTTTTTTAGGGCTTATGGCAGGTGTTATGCCTTTGCATTATATATTATGAATTTATAAGAGAAAAGTCTGAAGCCCTAAGGCAGACAAAAACATAGAAAAACATACACGGTTGAATGCCTCCAAGAGGCCATATCCAAGTATGTTAAGTCAAAGCTGACTAAGAAGTCACCATATCAACAGTTGAAGAGTGCTTTTGGAAGATTCTTTGGTTTCGTTCATTCCAGATGTTTCAGACAAAGTAGAGTGCAACGGCTGCCTTGTTGTTCTGCCTGTAGGCAAAATTTCCCCACCAGGTTATTGTTGAAGTAAACAGCAAGGTGAGTTCATGCTGAATATTAGGAAGCATGATGCCGAGCTTTTGCGAAACTTCCTTGGCGAAGGGGCTGGTACAGATCAGATGAGCGGCAGTCTTAATCATTTAATCACAGAGGGAGCAGGTGTCATTGTGTTCATGATCGCGCAATCAGACGGTTAATAGTTGGTAGTCTATTTTGAGCCGGTGGCATTCGAAAAAAAATGATTTTTCCCATCCATCTTTGCTTTCATATGGCATTCAACTCTGGCTTCGCAATGGTTCCGATGAATTGGGCATCATAAGCACTACCCGTTGTGTACTCCACTCTAGGCTACAAAATTCAAGCAGTATTATTTACTTAACTGCCCTTAGTAATAACGTCAATATGTTGTTTCCTCATGAATTTTTGTACTGTTCCTTTTTTATTGAAACCAAGAAAAATAGTACTACCAACAATACTTTTTATATTATGATGACAAAAAAACATAGGTATTCAAAGCAAGCAAAGGCAATCTTTGACAAAATTGTAAATTACACAGAGATAAGCTATATACCAAAAATTCAAGAGTACCAGCATAAACATAGGACATCCAACTGGCATTTCTGACACTTTGTCAATAGGTCGGCCCCATAAAAAATAAAATAGGAATAAAGACTAAGAAATAGCATGATGAAGATTACTTCATAAATAATAGATTCGGCTAGGGCGTATCAGCATGTGCGGCCTAGAGGATGTGGTGGCGACATGATGCCGGGATGGCGCTCAAAGTGAAGTCACATGCCGTTGCCGTGGCACTTTTAAGTGTTTCCGTATTTTTGTACTTTTTTCCCAATGATGTATGTTTTCAATTCACGTGTTTGGATCGTGTGCGTCTTTGGAATGCAGAGACGACATATTAAAACATTTTATTGAACGTATCATTTTGATGCAATGATGATAACATTATTAAAAGCTTACGCCATGAAAATTCATTTTGTTTCTCTGTGTGTAGGCGGATGTTGCACTAGTAGAAAAGAGGGCTTTGGTCCATCCTGGGTTAGCCCATTAGTCCCGGTTCAATTTAGAACCGGGACTAATGGGGGCATTAGTCCCGGTTCCTGCGCTCAGGGGCCACGTGGGCCATTTGTCCCGGTTCGTCTGGACCTTTTAGTCTCGGTTGGTGCCACGAACCGAGACTAAAGGGTGCGATGCCCATTAGTACCGGTACATGGCACTAACCGCGACTAAAGGTTAGACCTTTAGTCCCGGTTCGAGCCACCAACCGGTACTAATGTGGTTTGAGGCATTAGTACCGGTTCATGGCACGAACCGGTACTAGAGGTCACATTTTCAAACTCCAACCCCCCTCCCCCCTGGATCGCCTTTTCAGTTTTAAAAAAATTAAAAGAAAATGATGAAAATGTCAAAAAAATAAAAAATAATAAGTTTTCCATATGATATGTGGTCTAGTTGTTGGGAAAATTTGCAAATGTGAATTTCGACTTTATTTGCAAAATCTCTCTAGAATTTAGTAAAATGGGCATAACTTTTGCATACTGACTCGGATGAAAAAGTTTTTTATATGAAAAATCATCTACTCGAAAAGTTACATCCAAATTTATTGCCAATGGACTGGCAGTCACCGACAAAGCTTAACACTCAGCCCACATTCGATTCCACCACCGCTAACAAGAGGTTACAGAAAGTATTTATTTACATTTTCAGGCAAAATTGACTATTTTCTGTGGGTAAAAGAATCTAGTGCACCGCAGATTAAGCCAACCATTGAACGAAGAGTCCAACGTCGTTGTTGCCCGCCCCAGTTTCGCCGTGTTGGAAGATTGAAACGGAAACACGGTGCGATGACCGGCCAGTCCAACACTCGCACAACACCCATTATCCACGGCCCCCAAAAGGGTATTAAGGCCTTCTTTGGTTCATAGGATAGGAATTTTATAGGAATAGAAAAATCATAAGAGGTGAGATAACATGCATCTTAATTTCTATAGTGCAAGAAATGACATTTGATGCATAGGGTAAAAAAAATTGAAAATGTCAAAGATTAATTCCTATGCTACATAACATAGCAATAGGAATCCATTTCTATAAACCAAATGGCTTCAAAAGAGTACTCTTTACAGAAAAGTAAATAAAAAAATATCATATAGAATTCATGTAAAAATCCTACAAACCAAAGGAAGCCTAAACGGGAGTCCGGAGAGCGAGTTGGACGAACCTGATCGACAGGGACTAAAACAACCACATCCGAGGGCGGGGAGACGTGTCGACGATGAGCCTGATCGATCGGGACCTAAACAC